>NC_134547.1:48943918-49571418 GCF_050624435.1 Tenrec ecaudatus | reverse complement strand
AAGAAAGCTGATGGTGCCTGGCTATTAAAAGATATTGCATCTGGGGTCTTAAAGGCTTGAAGTGAAATAAGCAACCATCTATCAGGGAAGCAAATAAACCACACAGATGAAGCACACCCGACTGTGTGGTCCTGAGGTGTCAACAGGAACAGGTATCAGAAATTCAAAAACAAGCAATCACATTGATGTGAAGGTGCATAGACAAAGTGGAGGCCCAAAACCCACCTGTAAAATAATTGGACAGTCCCTCACAGAAGGGCCACTGGAAAGGGATGATATGTCCGGGTGCAGTATAGCACTGATGAAACACGTAAATATCCTCTAGTTCTTTAATATTTCCTCCCCTTACTATCATGGTCTTAGTTTCACCTCATTAAGCCTGTGAGACCTGTGTATGTTCATTTATATAATTAAGGTCATACCATGCATGAAATCCAAGCTACATAAACCCTTCAAAAATATTAATGGGCGTAATGAGTCCCTAAGGTACCAGAAGAAAGGGGCTGATCAACAGCTATGATGACTGTAGAGCCGCACTTGAGGGGAACGAATAACAGAATTATAGGTGCAAAGATGGCATTGGAAGGTATAAGAAAATAATAAGACAAATATGGCAAAATGATAAGGGTTCCTAGGGGTTAGGGTGGGGGAGGGAAGGGATAAAAGAGACTTAATATCAAAAGGTTGAAGAACAAAGAATATTTTGAAAATGATGGTGGCAGCAACTATACAATTATGCTTGATCTAATTGAATTATGGACTGTTAAAACATCTTTAAGAGGGCCCAACTTAAAAAAATGATTTTTTACAAAAAGAAGAAATCATCTTTTCAGTCACATTTTGAGTGCCCTCAGACTTGAGGGGCTCATCTGCCAACAGTATCTCCAACGATGCTGTTCCCTTTGTTTAGGCTTTCCCCATTTGAAATTGCTTTGAAGCTACGCCTAAGGTTTGGGGCAGCTTTTTCTTTCAAAGTGGGAAGCCGGGTCCTCTTTATTGTCTATTCTTGGTCTGGAAGCTCCACTGAAACCTGTTTGCTTTGGGTGACCCTGATAGCATGTGGAAGACCAGTTTCCAGCAGCACAGCAACACACAATCCACCACAGTCCAACACACAGACAAGTGGTGCAAGTGATGTTACATTGTAGGAACTGGAGCCAATGGCATGAAGCAAATTGTGTCTGAATTATGGATTGATTTGCTCTGTAAACGTGCTCCCAATTCACACACACACACACACACACACACACACAAACACATTTGGGGTATTTTTAAAACAGACTCATTCATTAATTTTGTTAAACTTATCATTGATGTTGCATTGCTAGGAGACATTGAATCAACTCCAAGTCATAGAGGTGCTATCTACGGGAAGAAGCACTTCCCGTCCTGTGCCATTCTCAGTCTGTCCTGTATTTGAGCCCATTTTTGCAGCCCGTGTCATTCCATCTCATTTGGAGTCTTCATCCTTTTTCTCTAACCCTCTACTTTACCAAGCACGATGGTCTTGTCTAGGGACTGGTTCCTGCTCATAACGTGCCCGAAGTACCTGAGACAAAGTTTCAACATCCTCGCTTCTGACTGTACTTCTTCCAACACAGATTTGTTCCATTTGGGGCAGTTCTGGTATTCACTCAATGCTTTCCACGAACGCCACAAGTCACAGACATCAGTTCTTCCCTGGTCTTCCTCATTCATTGTCCAGCTTTCACATGATCGTGAGGTGACTGAAAATCACCTTTGGGCTTGGGTTATGATATTTAGTCTTCAAAATAACATCTTTGCCTTTAGCACTCTAAAGAGCTCTTTTGCAGCAGATTTTCCCAATGCAACGTGTTGCTTGATTTCCTGACAGCTGCTTCCATGGGTGTTGACTGGGGCTACAAGTAAAATTAAAATCATAACAACTTCAATCTTTTCTCGGTTTATTATGATGTTACTCTTGGTCCAGTTATAAGTGTTGTTGTTTTCTTTGTATTAATCCTCATCAGTATGCGCTTCACATCTTTGCTTTCAGCAAGCAAGTTTGTGTCATTTGCATAGCTCATGAATGAGTCTTCCCCCAATAATTTACCATGTGACCATGTTCTTCATATAGTACAGGATGCAGTCCAGCAATTACACTCTGAAGGCATTTATCCAGAGGAATGAAAACTTATGTTCTCATATAGACCTTTATAAAATATTCATAGAAGCTTCATTCAAAATAGCCCCAAACTGGAAACAATCCAGAAGACTTTCCGTGGATTCCTGGTTAAATTCAATTGGTACTATATGGTATCTATACCAGGAAACACTATTCAGCAATGAAAAGGGATGATTCATTGATCCATGAAACAATTGGGATGAATCTTCTGGGAATGATGCTGAATGATAAATGTCAATTCAAAGAGGTGATTTACTGTGTGATTTGAAATATATAACATTTTTGAAATGGCAACATTATGGAAATGATGACTATATTGGAGGCGTCCAAGGGTGGGGGACATGAATGTGATCATGGAAGGCAGCATGGGGGCTCCTTGTGGTTATGGAAGGGTCTTTATCTAAACTGTAGCCGTAGATGCACAGGTGAGAATAGCATTGAACTAAATTCACAGAAACAAGTCAAATTGAGGAAATCAGAAACATTAAGTCAATCCTGACTCAGTGTACACTAGAGCAGAGTAGAACTTGCCCATAGGGTTCTGGAAGCAGATGGCACATGGTTCTCCCTTGGAGTGGCTGATAGCTTTAAACCTCCAACAGTTCAGTTAGAAGCCACACACTTGAACTCTGCATCATCAGAGTTCCTTATTGGTTTTTTGTGTATTTGTTTGCCTTTGCGTCAAAAACAAAACAAAGTTCCATGCCATTGAGTCCACATTGACTCATAGCAACCCTGTAGACTCAAGTAGAATTGACTCTGAGTTTTTGAGACTGTAATTCTTTACAGGAGTAGAAAGCCTCATCTTTCTCCAGAAGAATGGCTAGTGGTTGTGAACTGCTGACCCTATGGTTAGTAGCCCAACTCATAACAACTGCACCACCAGTGCTCCTTATTTTTGCATAGCAATCTATAATTTTCTTAAAATAAAAAGGTTGATTTTTTTTGTCACCCAATGGCTTAGGTCACATTAGGAATAACATTGCTCTGCTGGCCCTGTCTTAGAGATCCCTATACAACCTGAGCCCTATTGACCTCTCCAATCCATCTACTGACACTGTCCCACCTCGCTCCCTAAAGTATCCTTGAAGTCTTTGCAGTCATTGGTTTCTCTTGTTGGAATTCTCTTCTGCTGATCTCCGGAGAATTGGTTCAGCTGGTCTCTCAGTCTTCAGCCTATCTCCTAGGAAGGCTTTTCCTAGCCACCCAATCTAAAACCACAAGATGTTACATCACCCTGTATTCTAAATATCAGTGTGACGTTCATGTCTACCCATTGTTTTTGTTTATTTCCATATTGTTTCTTTGCATTACACTAGACTGAAAACTCCTTAAGAGCAGGGATGCAGTTTTGTTTGTTATTCTCTCCTCTGTTCCCATCAGTTACAACACTGTTGAGCGCATAGCAAATATTTATCAAATGGATGCAGACATGAATGAACAATAAGTTCTGTAGAGGGAGGTCTTGTTTCATTCCTAATCATGTTCTTCTTGGTATTCAAGGCCCTAACCCAATTCCTATTGGTTCAAAGTATCCATCCAGATAGTATATCTTAATATGTTTTCATAGAAATCTCAATTTCAGTAGGATATCCCAGACTCGAAGGACTGAAGAACCCAGAAAACAAATGCATGTCAGAGGTGGGCAGAGAATGGGGTGAACCCAGGCACAGGCGGTAATAGAGAGTTGGAAGGAAGGCAAAAAGGTAAATTCAGCAACCATACACGAAGTTCCCTACATGCCAGGCAGGCACTGTGCGATACACTGCAGAGATCAGAGATGAACTAGAGCTGAGTGACCACAACTGAGAGGACTCCATCTTAGAGTTAGCAAACACTGGGAAAAGAAATTAGAAACATAGAAACATCCTAATAGCCCCCAATTCCACCCCACCCCAAATAGCACAGGTCCACTTCTGCCTATATCATTTCTTGGGTTTCTCTAATCAACAAGCAATCCCACAGTCAAAATTTATCGGAGCGCCACTGGCTTGTGTACGGCAGACTCAGATCTTGGGCTAGGCTAAAAAGAAAAGCTTTTGAAAACATTCCATAAATAAATAAATGAAAACATTCCATCATTTCTAAGACATTATTTACTTTAAACCTTTTCCACTTGTCTTTAAGAAATAAATAGAAGCAATATACTGACATTCTCATTTTCAAGTCCCCCAGTGGGTTTCATTGTAACTGTCACCTGGGATTATGGACTTGCTTCCTTCTCAATTGCCGGCCAGGTTAGGCCTGGCACAGACGAGCGTATGCTTCACACAGCCCACTCCAAGTGGAACAGAGTAAAAGCTGGCTATTTACTGCCCCATGCGCAATGGTGCTTAACTCATGCTTTCAGTCTGAGGGGCACAGGAAGTCTCAGGAATGCTTCCAGAGTAAGACATCTCTCTTTCTCTTAGACGAGGCTTGCTTTCCTCCATGGTTTCTCAGATCTGCAGAAGCAGCGCCATTCATGAGCTGAACGATCACACTGCAAAAGAAGCTCTGGATTGCTTCCCAAACCCCTAAACCCCACCAGGATTGGCCCTTCTGATTCTCTGACTGCTCAAATGTCTTTCTATTTTTTTAAGAAAGCAAATTATAAATCTGTACAGGGCTCCAAAAGCTAATGAAGGACATTCTTATCCACGCTCTGATACAGTCCTCCCAGAATTCTTATGTAAGAGAGAATTTTTTTATGTTCATTTTACAGATGAGAAATTTGAATCTACAAAGTTGTTAAGGCTTGCGTTCCTAGTCTTCGGGACCCTTGAATCTTTTGTGCTTCTTCTCATAAAGGCCATTATTTGTTCTTTTGTTTTCAAGGTAAAACTAACGCGTAAGGAAGGAGGATATTCGGGAAATATCTGTACTTGGAGGACAATTGTATACAAACCGAATATTGCTCTGAAAAGGAAAGTTTATTTTTTAAAAACACTTTGCATCATGGATTAGGTGAAGGCCATCTAACCCAGAGACCACCAGTGTTGTTTCTTTAATAATTTTTAAATTTTAATCATTTTTTGAGGGCTCTTACAGCTCTTATGTCAAGCACATTTGTACATATGTTGCCATCATCTTTTCAAAACATTTTCTTGCTACTTGAGCCCTTGGTATCAGCTAGTCATATTTTTTCTCCCTCCCCCACCCTCCCTCCCTCATGAACCCTGCATAATTTATAAATTATTATTATTTTCATATCTTACACTGAGTGCTGTCTCCCTTCACCCATGTTTCTGTTGTTCATCCCCCTTGGTGGGGCAGTTATATGTCGATCATTGTGATCAGTTCCCCCTTTCACCCCTCACTTTCCCCTTACTAGTATCACTACTCTCATTATTGGTCCTAAGGGATTTATCTGTCCTAGATTCCCTGTGTTGAGACTTCTTATCTATACCAGTATATTTGTTCCGATCTAGCCAGATTTGTAAGGTAGAATTAGGGTCATGATAGTGGTGGGGAGGATGCATTAAAGAACGAGAGGAATGTTGCATGTTTCATTGGTGCTATACTGTACCCTGACTGGTCCATCCCTTCCTAGTGACCCTTCTGTGAGGAGATGTCCAATTGTCTACAGATGGAATTTGGTTCTCCACTCTGCTTATACTCGAGTCCATCAGTTTTTCTGGTTTCCTAGGTAATAATTAGGTACCTTGGCTTATACTCGGGTTGGCTTATATTCGAGTACATATGGTACTTTTTTACCAGAATAGAAAGAAATGTCTAATCCTAACAAGAAAACCATGTTTTCATGGTGTCAGTATAAAAAGAGGGGGGCTTCTCAAAGGAGCAGACGTAGTGCCAATTCTACATGAACCTTCCCTCCTTTTGTGTTACATTTTTGTGAGTTTAGAGAAGTCGCTGTTTCCCCTTTGCTTCTCATCACTTCATCTTCTCTCACTCTCCCATCTACTCATTTCTCATTTTGCATTTGTTAGTCTGCAGTCTATGTGTGTGTGAGGGGGAGAGGAGAGCAAGAGAGCAAGAGAGAGAGATTCAGAATCAAAACTTTAAGAAACAAACAAACAAAAAAAGCCAGGATAAGTTGTAGCCTTTTTTGCCACGGAACGGATGGGTGGGTGAGAGCATCGATCTAGCTGGGATAAACGGGGAAAGTCATGCCCTACCACAAGGTCATGTAATCATGAGAAAACCAAAGCATTTCTCATCAAAACTTTTTGAGACATTTAAATTTAGCTCCCTTCTAAAATTGAATCCAAACTTGTATCTGGGCAATGTTCCCCCACCCCTTTTGGGAAATTATATGAGAAAGAGGATGGATGCATTTGATTCCTGGTAAATTTCATATCAGGGGTGCTTGTGGTTGGATTTCATACCCTTTAAGATAAATTATGGTCAACAATTATCTTAACTTCGACATGTGATTCTAGTATTTTCAAATATGGAAAACTTTTTTTAAAAAACCTTTTTATTCTGATTGGAGTGAAGGTTTGCAAAGCAGATCATCAGTTTTATTCAGCAACACATACAGATTTTGCTTCAACTCACCCATTGCAATCCTCTCACTGTAATATCACTTGTCCAACTTCTTCCTGATGTTTTCTGTCTTAAGCCCTCCCTCTTCCCTAGCCCTTTGGCTTTGTCCTTGGGCAAATGGTGCCTTTTGGACTCAAATGTTTGATTAATCTAAGATGTGCATATCACCCTAGTGTTATGTTTTCCCTTAGAGGCCTATGAGCCACATGGGTATAAATACAGTTCCAGATATGAAGGGTGACTAAGAGCCATAGTCTCAGGAGATCCACCAGTCCCTCTCTCTATCTCTCTCTCTGACAAGTCAGCCTCCTCTTTTTAGTGATTTAGGGTTATATCTCACATTGTGCTTCCACTCTATCAGGACCTTCTAATACAACCCTTTTCAGAGCAGTTGGTCATGGTAGCCAGGCACAACCTTGTTCTTCTGGTCTCCGGGCCATGGAGATGGATGTTCACATGGTCCATTGGACTAACTGATTCCATGTGTCTTCAATTTTTATCATTAGAAGATGGAAAATGTTTAATGTTACCTCCCTCCTCCCCACAAATAACTAAATAGAGGGATTTGACCCAAGTTTATCAAAATGATTGCTTCTTTTAATCAGAACCATCTTTAACCTATATTTAGGGAAATTTAAATGGAGAAAGGCCCCAGTCTTCACATAAAGCTCCATATCTGAAATCTGCAATCTCTCATAACCAGCTTGAATAGTTAGTTAGTTCTTCCATCCCCATGGCCCCATCAGTATTGGAATACAGCCATCAACTTCTCCAGTTACAGAGATTATAAATATTGTTGGCTTAGAAATAACCTTAAATGGTAAAAGGATAATAATGATAAATCATGTACTTAACGCTTCTTGCTCCCGAGGCATTTTGCACACCACGTGTTATTTGGCTCTTACAACCCAGTGAAGTAAATAATGGTAGCATATTTCATATGCTAGATGCATATGTTGGAAAGTACAAAATTAAGTCCATCATATGCAATGGCATGCCTTGTGAAAGGCAGATCTGGGAGCAAGTAGACTTCCGTGGTATCTAAAGTCTGTTAAAGTCTTCATATCAGGCTGCTAAGGCAGAGAGGAGAAGGCACTGTGTATGTCTGGCAAGGCAGAGATTCACAAACACTCCCTTCTTTTGACAAATATGCACTGAGCATCTGTAATACACTAGATATTAGACTACTCGTGGGAAACCACAGTGAATGAAACACAATCCTAGCCTCCTGACGCTGACAGCCAAAAACATTCCTTAATTATTTATAAATGATCATTATTTATTACCATTGACTATCCCACCACCAAAAGAAAATAGACCCCTTTTACACGCACACCCCAGCATAAGAATGTATACCTCCAGTCATAGTTGAATGTCAAGTCAGTGGTTCTTGATCTTTGAATTTCAAGTGCTTGTTAAATACATGACTCACCACTCCCATTTACTATCCTGGCATAGACAAAGAAAGAATTTCTGTACAACTCCCTAAACATTACCTGTGTCTTAATTGCTTTTTTCCCTTGAGAAAGTACAATAGAATGCAGTAAAATGTTCTGTTTTTATTAGGATATTCATGAATCCATAGATAATGATTTGTAAACTTCCGGTTTTTCACTATGAATAGTGACAAAATAATTTTGATCCACCTCACAAATGAAGTAGCTACTAAGACACACACTGTGGACTGAGTTATTGTCACCAGGAATCCTTGGAGAAAGGAATGATTTACTAATTCCTCACAACCTACATGTGGGATTAATTGAAGGGCAGAGAGATAAATGGCTCAGTGAGCCATGCCGTTCTGGTTCTCTGTTCTCTTGCTCTCTAATGGTCAGACCAGTGTGCAGCTGCCTTAGCTAGTTCTCTGCTTCAGCTGGCAAGGCTCGCTACCTGTGAGACATCCCTAAGGAGAAGCCACATGGACCTACCCTGATGCAGGCCTGGGTGCTAGAGAAGCCGCATGGAGACCCCTGCCAGCGCTGAGATACTTACACCTCCACTGGCTTCAAAGACTTTCTATCCACTGACCTGTGATCATCCTGAATTTGGCGCCATTGTGTGTGGTTTGTGAATTTGAGGAGGACTTTGTAGATCTGTGTCGGACATATGTGTTAACGTCAGACTTATGGACTTGGACCGGACTGGGCTGGGATGCTTTATTAATGTACACTGACCCTTTATATAAAACTTTCTCTTATACACATATGAGTTTCTGTGGATTTGTTTCTCTAGTCTACCCAGACTAACACAGTATGTATGTAAGCAAGTATAAGATACATATAAATATACAAATTTACACAACTCACAGCCATCATATCAATGCTGGCTCATAGGGACCCATGTAGTCTTCCAAGACTGTAACTATTTACAGAAGTAGAAAGCCTGGTCTCTCCCATGGAGCTGCTGGTGATTTTTTTTTAATTCATTTTATTGGGGGCTCGTACAACTCTTATCACAATCCATACATCCATCCATTGTACATTTGTTTCCCTCCTCATTCTCAAAATATTTGCTTTCAACTTGGGCCCTTGGTATCAACTCCTCATTTTTCCCCTACCTCCCTGTTCCCCCCTCCCCAATGAACACTTGAAAATGTATAAATTATTATTATTTTGTCATACATTACACCGTCTGGCATCTCCCTTCACCCACTTCTCTGCTGTATGTCCCCCAGGGAGGAAGTTATATGTAGATCCTTGTAATCTGTTCCTCCTTTCTCCCTCACCTTCCCTCTGCCCTCCCAGGATTGCCACTCTCACCACTGGTCCCGAGGGGTTTATCTGTCCTGAATTCCCTGTGTTTCCAGTTCCTATCTGTACCAGTGTACATCCTCTGGTCTAGCCATATTTGTAAGGTAGAATTGGGATCATGATAGTGTGGGGGGGTGGGGGGATGAGGAAGCATTCAAGAATTAGAGGAAAATAGTATGTTTTATCATTGCTACACTGCACCATGACTGACTCGTCTCCTCCCCAAGGCCCTTCTGCAAGGAGATATCCAATTGCCCACAGATGGGCCCTGGGTTCCCACTCCACACTCACCCTCATTCACAATGTTATGGGGGGGTTGTTTTTTGTTTTGTCTTTGATGCCTGATACCTGATCCCTTCAATGCCTCATGATCTCACAGGCTAGTGTGCGTCTTCCATGGGGGCTTTGTTGTTTCTCAGCTATATGGCCACCTGTTTATCTTCAAGCCTTTAAGATCCCAGATGCTATATCTTTTGACAGCCGGGCACCATCAGCTTTCTTCACCACATTTGCTTGTGCACCCATTGTCTTCAGCGATCATGCCAGGAAGGTGAGCATCTGCTGAATTATTAGAACAAAGTGATCTTGTGTTGAGGGAGTACTTGAGTAGGGGCCCACTGTCCATCTGTTTCCTTGATACTAAACCTATAAATATATGAACATAGATATATTTCCCCTTGTCATATATAAATATAATTACATCTGTATATGGCTACATTTAGATTTCTATAAATACCCTTTGCCTCCTAGTTCTTTTCTCTATTTCTTTGTACTTTCCTCTTGTCCCACTATCATGTTCAGCCTTCATTTGGGTTTCAAGAATTCCTCTCGGTTACATTGTCCTTGATCCAGCCCTGCCAGATCTCCTACACCCTCCTTGCCACTGATTTTGGATCACTTGTTGTTCCCTTGTCCCTGGGTTTGTTAACACCCACTTCCTTTCCACCACCTCCCCCTCTCCCATGTCCCTCTAGAACTGTCATCCTGTTGTTCTCTCTTCCGGCTGCCTATCCCTTCCAGATAGACATGCAGCAACAACAATATGCACCATCACAAGACCAAGTACAAGGAGCTGCTGGTGATTTTGAACCATTGACCATGTGGATCACAGCACAACACATAACCACTATGCCATATACATATACACAAACTTTTGCATATACAAATTTACATTTGCATATATAAATTAACTAATATATATAGTCATTTATTCTGTGCCGATCAGACATCATTTGGAATTTTTAGATCAATTCTAGGCCATCTGCCCTAGAAGGAGGATCTCAACTGAAAGCTACTCCTAAGACAGGTATGAGGCCCTTAATAGTTTGGAAGCCATCCGGTAACTATTTCAGTAGACTGCTAGCTACTTAAATGCTTCTTCTTCTCAGGTGTTATCAAATGCATTTGCACAAAGGTGACTTTTTTTTTCAGTGGTGAGAGGTAACCACTTCATCTGTATGTGTATACACATGCCAACTATTTCTCATCCCAATCATGAGATTTTGAGATTGTGACAGTTTGCATGAACTGGCAGGAGAGACTAAAAGATAATGAAATTTACCGATTGAAACCCCAAAAAGCTCATTATTTTTTTAACAAGTCTATTTAAAGAAATCGGCAACCAACAAACTGCATAGGCTCACTGCAAAGACAAAACTATAAACCAGTGAATTTTATTAAACACCTCTCCCTATATAAATAAAGTAAATCCCCTAAAGAGTGAAAAACAGGACATGGAAAACAAAGAGCTGTGTTGAGGCTTTGTGTGGCAGAACAAGATACCTAGAGTTTTATCTTTTTCAAAGAAAAGGCTCTTTTCTGATCGAGAGCCTTAAGAAATCCAAAGATCGAGAGTCTTAAGAAATCCTTTCCTACTTGTATGCAGGCAGTGTATGCCCCTGTCACAATTCGGCTTCTGGACAGCGAGTTCATATGGATGCATACTAAGATCATGCCGCTGCGGCTCTGACTAGATCACCAGCTGCAAACGAGAATGCAGGGCACTCTATTTCAGACATTGTAAACACCCTCGACTCGGAGACTTACAGGTCTGGGATGTCACGCTGACAAACATCCGTGCATGTCTTTTCTTCTGCTGGCTTGCCCTATCGTGAGAGGCCATGCTAATATCATTTCCCATTTCCTAGGAAAGAAATTAAAAGTCAGAAACAATTTAAATTACTTGACTCTGCTCCCAGGAGAGGAATTTGTATGCCTCAGAAACGAATGGGGCTCTTTGATGGGCAGTGCTTATTTGCTGTTGACAGCATTTTAGTGAAAAAGATAGAAATCAGATTGAATTTCGACAGTGAGAAATTGAGAGCTTGTTTTGCCAGCAGGAGGCTGAGCCCTCTAATTTTACCTCTGCAAAACAAAGATGAACCAAGAATATAATCTACCTACTTTTGAAAAACAACACATAAAAATTCTTTGTGGATCTGGCTTCAAAGTATAAAAAATAGCATACAGGCCAGCTCTGTTCTATCTGTCGTATTAATGTAATGGCTGGACTGTATTCAAAAGCAGACAGAACAGATTCCAAATTCCATTATACTCTCTATTCTGAACTTTTCATTTGAACAAGAAAGTCCACAGTAACTCCATCAAACTTCCTTAAACCAAAGGTCTAACAATCCCTGCATACCAAAATATCTCTAACACACAAAATTAAATTCTGCTCTAGTTGTGAAATATTGATCACCAAAGTACCTACTTGCAATAGTGGGGACATACAGATACCTTCGTTCAACTCTAGTAAGCTCCTAATTATATATACTAAATTCCACAGACAATACTTACTGAGTAATAGAAATAAATCTAGCTTGGTCAAGTCTGTCAGATTGTTCAAAGACATACTTAGTTTTCCAACACTCAGATCTGAGACAGCAGCGATATTTATGGATTTCCTATGTCAAATGAAGGCTGAGGAGAAGACATATTACAACAATTTTTAAGCTCATGCATTATTGTTGTGGAAGATATTTTTGCTAATAGAGATTTTTCACATCAAGAAGTACCTGTTTCTTATACTATAAACAGGGATCCTTGGTGTGCAGTTGGTCAAGCATCGGGCTGCTAACCAAAAGGTCAATGATTCGAATCCACTAGCCACTCCATAAAATAAAAATGAAGCAGTCTCCAATAAATATTACAGCCTTAGAAACCCTATGGGGGAAGTTCTACGCTGTCCTATAGGATATCTTTGAGGTTTGAGGATTTGGCTTTGAGGTTTTGATACCATAAACCTGTGTCTCTTATCTCAGAAACAAGGTCAATATGACTATACACTCGAAAGAATAGTTTAATCAGGCACTATCACCTGGGCTCTCCCCTTCCTCCCAAAGAAACAAAGAATATTGTAATAGTAATAGTAGAAGTAACAACAGCCAGGTGGCCAAGCAGTTGAATAGCAAGTGCTATTTCAATGTATAAAATCAAGTAAACACAAAGTAAAAACAATGAAAGGATGCAGTGAGTATGTTAAAGAAAGAAATCCATAACCATTCTTTGAGATATTGAGGGAAGGACCATCTAACTATTAAAAAAGAATGTTAATATTCGGTTACAGAATTTTAGTATTGTGGTAAGGTGAAATTTTTGCTAGGGCTCTTCTGTCCAACCTTTGTAGCTCCCACCCTGGGACTGGAACATGTAAATAAGGTGTAGAGGCTTTTACCTCAAGATTGGTCAGTAATACCATTCTGCTGAGTCCAAGATTGAGCTATCTCCGAAGCAGGAAGCAAGAATTCTGTGACTACAAAGCCGAGTCCCCATCAGGGCATGTGTGAGATCCCTGTCTGAAGTGGCAGACACAGTAGAGGTATCAAAGGGCTGCAGATCACAAGGCTGAAGAGAGTAGCCTCACACAGGCTGCACAGAGGCAGAGCAGAGGGCTTCCTGGTCCCCGAAACAAGACAAGGAGGAAGGGGTCATGGGACTAAGAAGCTGAGAACCAGAGAGAGACATACCTGCCTGCATGGCTCACAAGAGGCGTTGTGGACCAAAGAACTGTATCCTTGACATTTTGTAACCTATTACCTTCCTGAATAAACTCCTTAAGTATGAGTATTGTCTGTGTGTTTTGTGTGGTCGTTGCAATGAATTGTTGAACCCAGCAGAGAAGCGTGCCATGGGAGGGATGTTGGTGTCAAAAATGGGTGAAGAAGCATAGAAAGTGGAGATATGTCTGACCCCTGCCTTGTGACTGACCTTGGGCTGGTATGGAGCTGGATTGGCTTTATCCTTTGTGTAGCCAATGAGGCCAGTCTACCGATCATTTTTCTTGGTTGCATCAAAATAAAACAAACTCACTGCCATCGGGCTGATGCTCACGCATAGCATTCCTGGTGCTCAGGGTAGCACTGCCACCGGGAGGTTCTGAGACTGTCACTCTTGACAAGCGTGGAAAGATAGGAACCAATTCTGACTATCTTAAATACACAAAAATCAACCTATTGGAAAGGTGTATACTAAAGCCTATAGAATCAAAGTAAACTGGAGAGAAAGGCTAGGAAAATGGGCAGGAACCAAAAGCCACATATAAATAAAATCCAGGCAAGGTTATTTGGTAGGAAGGTTCTGGTAAGGAGACCACCACCGACATACCACCAGAACAGTCACCAGACAGCTGACAGCACCACACATAATGCCGGACTGCTGTGCTGATGAAGAGCTTCTAACTCTTCTTGGATCTTTGAATAACATCCTCTGGGAAGGGAGGATGGGAGGGAAGGAGAGTAGGGAGAGAAATGAGGGGGGAGGAGGCAGAGGGAAAGAGGACAGGAAAAGGGAGGAAAGGAAAGATTTCATGAGGAAGAAAAGGACAGACAGAAGAAATGGCAGGGGGTCGACCCCATCTGACATCTCTGGTGATACAAAGGAATGAAATGCCAACTTTTCTCTCTCTCTCTCTCTCTCTCTCTCTCTCTCTCTCTCTCTCTCTCTCTCTCTCTCTCTCTCTCTCTCTCTCTCTCTCTCACACACACACACACACATTGTCACAGGCAGGAGGCAAACAAGCTTTCATCCTCCATCCTTCTTCACCCCATTCCGACACCAAGGGCCCCTCCCCTGACACTCTACCTCTCTGCGGGCCATGGCACACAGAACTCACAGACAAGACTCATGATTGAGGGGGCACGCAAGGGAAGCTACGCAATCTTGGACTCAACGTTAAGGGGACAGTTCGTCAGTGCCTCTTCTCAGCCATGTTGGCAAACAAGTCTCTGGTCCTCACCTTCTCAGTCACTTGGCCCTTGGCTTCTGTCTCCATGGGCCTGCAAGCCCATTTACTAATTTAGCTCACAGTTTCTGTTCTGCTCCTCTACTCGGTATCATGGTATTGATGCTGTGGCCTCTGCTTCCTCTGCTGCCTTCACCCCTTGAGGCAGCGATCACACACCTTCTCCATTGGTGACTTGACTTTCTTGATGGTGACAGGATATCCTGTTCCAACAGCCCAGATGGCTCTCATAGCCAGAGGATTGACAAAACTTAGAGGTTCACATACATTACATGGTCCTACCCAATCGTGTGGTGGAGTTACAAAGACATACATAGATGAGTCATCTTTAGGCTGAAAATTCACAGTTATAAAGAAAAATGACCTTGTAGTAGTAAACCGAAACCAAATCCACAGCCACAGTCAGGTTTGACCCACAGAAACCTTCTATAAGGTTTCTGAGGCTTTATAATGCTTTAAGAGTGCTGGCAGCCTCCACTTTTTCCTTGGACTGGTTGGTGAGTTTGAACTACCAACCTTGTAGTTAGCAGTACAAATGATAGACTTTGTAAAATGGCACTCTGGTTGTCTGAGGATGGGGAAAGAAAAATTCTTCCCACTTCACTTTCAACTGCCTTCAGTTTCTGAAATATGAGACATTCCTACACTATATACAATAGGGACTTTTTTTAATCATTTGGTCGGAGGCTCGTACAACTCTTATCACATCCGTGCGTACATCCATTGTGTCAAGCGCATTTGTTGCCATCATCCTTCTCAAAACATGTTCTTTCTACTTGAGCCCTTGGTATCAGCTCCTCATTTCTTCCCCTCATTCCCTGCTCCCTACCTCCCTCGCGAAACAATAGGGAATTTCTGTGGAGTGATTCCAACTCACCAGCGCCCTTCATGTGTCAAAGTAGAGTTGGGATGCGTGGGCCTTTCCGTGACAGATTTTTCATAAGTTAATCACCAAGCTTCTTTTCTGAAGCACGTTTGGGCAGACTTAAAACTCTACCTCTCAGTTAGTAGTCAAGCATGTTAATAATTTGCAAAACCCAGGGACCCGTTCCAACTAGAAAGGAAATTCGAAACTGGTTAAACTCAGACTTTGAAACTCCCCTCCCACCTCAACAGAAATATCTTCAAAAGAATCTAAAGGCATCATTAGGCATTCACTATACTTAGTTTGCTGAGAAATTGTCAATTTTATATGGCTTATGTGGGATTTTATATGATTTGTTTTTAAGACTACATGTAGAGTTTAAATTATTTTGCTTGGTTTTAGTGTTGGATATGTTCTATATAAAGATTCTGTAAACATTTCCAAGATGTTTGAATACTTCAAAAATCATGATCATGATTCTCAGGGATATGAATGTTGAAAAGCAGAGCAAAGTAGTGGGAATTCTGTCCGGGTTTTCCTATGAAATCCATTTGATTTTTCCCAAGAACTCCCTTGTCTCAAGAACTGCACTATGGAACACACCCAAGGGAAAGAGAAAAATCACAGCGATCTTAGGAAAGCAAACTATCATGAGTATCCTTATTATAAACTGTTCATTGTCGATAGGCTGCTGAAATTACTGTGGAAACTAAAATGCATAAACTGAAGCAAAGGCACTCAACACCGGAGTGGCAAATAGGGTAATGAAATGAAAAACAATTAAGATAATTCTGTGTGTTTATCATTGGGTTGAGAGCTTTACATATATAATTTTAAGTCACCAAATGTGTGTGTCTGCTCTCATTTTGAACTTTCTGGTAATTTACTTCAACTCCAAGCCTCACTTAACTCCTAAGTAAAATTGGAGCCAATATTCCTGCCCCGATTATCACATTGGTTTGTTGTGAAGATCAGAGGATTGATGAAGGATTCCTGGGGAGGCACAGCAGGGGAGGAATGGAGAGCTCATAACAAGGAGTACAAGAAGTAAGCCGATGTTCTAAAATTGATTGGGGTAGTGATTCTACATCACTTATTGATATGATTGAGCTATTGAGTTGAATGATGTTTGGGTTGTGTCCCAATAAAGTTGTTTATAAATCTAAAATAAAAATAAAAGCATTAAAGATAGAGAATACTTGGAAAATTTACTTTTTTAAAAAAAGATCAAATGAATGACTGTGTATAAGAAGTGTTTTGGAAACTTGAATGCAGGGAGTCATAATTTTGACAGTTATGTGTGAGGCTCAGCCCTCCCATCTCTGCTCTCCAAATTATCTGTTCTTTGCTTTGCTGTTCCTCTGTGAATCTCACGGTGGAAACACTCTTTTAAATGCAGCTTTGCTGGCTCTAAGACACAGATCCACTCCACACAAGATAAATTGAAGCTTTTTCCTAAAAGTCCACTGGGAGCTGCCAAGGGAGAAGACTTATCAAAGAGAGGACATCAAAATGTCACTCACTCGCCCTGTCTGTAGCCATGATTGAGAAAAATGTTTTCTTTAATACAGCTTGATATTTAAAAAGGAAATGACAAAATGAGTTCCCTTCCATTCATCATTTACATTATGCCATAGGGGTACAAATTTGATCTAAGACAGTTTGATTTATGCCAATTGGTGAAGTGCGCTCATTGATGGAGATAGTCACTTGATTCCTAAGAAAGCCCAGCTAGGAACAAATAATCCTTGTGTGGTTCTGCTAACAATGCTGGCATTCAGGGATGCTGGCATACATGGATATATTTCATACATTACATTTTAGAATTTTATTATTTCCAAACCCATAAGCACTTTGCATTTGGACAAATACAAAGGATCCTAACCAGTCTTCTTGGTGTCCTCTTTGCTTGACTCCCCTTCAATCTTTGCCTCAAAAGTTGAGACGGGGAAAGTTTTGTTACAAAATGTTTTGTTGTTTTACCACACCAAAAATAAAGTCAACCAACTAAGAAAGAGACCAAAGTGTGTGATATGTGTGTGTATACAAAGAGAGATAAACCCAAATGTACGCTCATTAAGGTAATTCCAATTCATAGACAGCCTTTCCAAGACTATAAGTCTATATGGAAGCAGACAGTCTCACTTTTCTCCTACAGAGCAACTAGTGGGTTTGAACAACTGGCCTTGCGGTTAACAGCTTAATTCCTTAACCCAAAAGACCACCAGTTCAATTAAGCAGATATAGATGGTATATAAGATATAGATGATATAGATAAATACACATGTGGATAGATGATATAGATAGATAGAGATTGAGAGAGATAGGGATACAGATACACTGTGGTTGTGAGGTGCCATTCACTCACCTCCAACTTACATTGACATCATAGTTCTGCACCATCCTCATAATTGTTGTTATATTTGAACCCAGTGTTGGGACTACTGTGTCCACTCATCTCGTGGCTTCCCCTGACGTCCTTTTCCAGGAACCGGTCTCTCTTGATGGCATGTCCAAAGCAGGTGAAACAGAAGGTCACCATCCTCACTTCTAAGCGGCTGTGCTTCTTTCAAGACAGGTCTGTTGGTTCTTCTGGCAACAACTGACAGCCCATGGCACTTTCGAGGTGGTCCACCAACACCAAAATTTACATGAATCAGTTCTTCTCCAGTCTTCCTTGTTCAGTGTCCTGCTTTTTTTCACACACATGTAGGGTGGGTGTAAAAACCAGGAGTTGGGCCAGCAGCACCTTAGAACTAAAAGTGACAGTAACACTTGAGAAAGAGCTGAGGCAGCAGATTTTCCAATACAGTATCTCATCTGATTTCTTGACTGCTGCTTCCAGGAGAAGTGACTGTGGATGAAGGCCTTGACATTTTTAGTTTTTCTCTGTTTATCATGTGTATTAGTCCAGTTGTGAGGATTTGCATTTTCTTTACATTGAGTTGCAATCAATCCTAAAGGTGATAAGTCTTCAGACTTCGGTGCAGCTTGGAGTTCAATCATCAAAAGCTCAGTATCTTATGCTGCCTCTTTAAATTATTGAATGTTGACCAATTCTTTTTGGTACAGGACTCTATATATTCCTTTATCTTTTTTGGGTGATTCTTGCATTAGTCAATATTTTGTTTTTCAGTTGTATTTTGCTTAACTTGCATTTCTTTCCTTTCCTTAAAGTTGGTCATTCTGATCTCCAACTCTTTGAAAATATTGCTAGGATTTGGATTGGAATTGGTGTATCTGTATCTCTATCTATCTCAATCTCTATCTTATAGCTTGCCACATTGCCAAATTTTTCAATTCGTTTCAACAATTTTCTTATTGAGTCTTCGGGTTTTTGTATATAAAATCATATTGTCTGCAAACTGTGAGAGTGTTACTTCTTCGTTGACAGTCTGTATCACATCTTGAGTGTCTTCCAACCTGAGAGGCTCGTCTTCTGGCACTACACTGGACATGCTCCACTGACATTCATAAATTTTCAGTGGCTAAATTATCAGAAGTGGATCACCTCATCCTTATTCCTAGTCCGTTCTTCTTCTGCAGGCTTTGCTCAAATTTGTTTACCAGGAATGGCCCTACTGACATTTGAAATATCAGTGGTATAGCCTCCAAAATCACAGGAATTTTCTAGGCACCACATTATGACAGACAAATGAGTTTAAAGTTATGAAATCAAAAGAAGTTTATGTATGTGCTTTATGAAATTTAAAAACATATGGAACACATAACCCTGCCTCTGCTGTCTAGTCTTTAAAGTACAACTCAAGAACGATAAAGGGCTTCCGTTTTTTACATGCAGCTCTCAAAAAATATCAGAAAAGATCAAATCCATGAGCTGCTCACCACAAGGTTGGCAGTTCAAAGCCTGCAGCTTCTCCAGATGCTCCGTGAGGGAAAGATGAGCCTATTTGTTCTTGGAAAGATTTACAGCCTTGGAAACCCCACAGAGGGTTGCTGTGTGCCCAATTGGACTGGATAGCAGTGGGCACTGGGTGGGCAGTTCACTCCCCAAAACCAAACCCACTCCATTGCTTTGCATTTTCAGAAAACCCAGAGGTCACTTGAGATCCTATCACGGAACTGTCGCCGTTGCACAGTGCCTGCGACTCCTCTCGGTTTCTTTCCTGTGTTTTCCTCTTCTTTATAATTTCACTTTATAGAGGAATTTGATTGTATCTTCCCATTCCCTCTTCCCTCTCCAGCCTCTCTCTCTGTGTCTCCCTCTGTGTCGATCCGTTTCCTGCGTCTGCTAGGGGACCCCTAACTGTCCTTCAGAAGGCAAAATAAAAGTCTAACTTAGTTTGCAGGCGTTGGTAAAAGTAATACTAAAACTGTGGAAAGTGCTGCCTATCACATCTAGAGCGTAATTCTGTAGGAGACGCTCAAACTGAGAGCCAGGAAAAGAATCTACCTGCTTTGATCACTCAGTTAATAAACACCAGAGGTAAGATTAAAACTCAGGTTTTATTCCGGGGACGCACTGAACCTTCCTGAGAGGCCCTGAAACCCCATCATTTGAGGCCACATTCCAACCGATAATGTAGGCTGTGTGGATCCATCCTGCCCCTTTTTGAAGAGAATCTAAGAAAAGGAGCACCAGACACATGCACGTAAGTATTTATATTTACTCCCTTCATCTGGTGGCCTCCAGAAAGAGCGCTCAATGGCAGGATTTGATTTAGCTGCAATCAGCTTGTTGCCATCTTAGCTATGTCTCTCTGCTCCAGTCCGGTGCGTGGTGGACCAATTTGGTGGGGTTTATCATCTGTCTCTAATAGCAGTGGGCCCCAGAAATGGCACAGAGCAATTTTCAGCTTTCATTTCTGCAGCATTTGAGAAAAATCTGGGGGCAGTTTCTTAGTCTGAGGCAATATTTCTTAATGTTTTTATCTCTTAGAATTGCTGCTTAATTCTCTCCATGACTCACTTTTGAAGCTTAAGGCAAAGTGGATCATTTGGTAGCTCAGTTATGACCAGGAGGGGGGGAAAGAGGGGTCAGGGGGCTAAGCAAAGCACTCAGGGCCAACTAGAAAAGTGAGTCCGCTCAACCACAGAGCAGTTTCTGGTGGGAACAACAGAACTGGCCTCTCCATTCTTTTAATTGGGGCAGATCTGTCTACAACACTAGTTCCCTGACTCGTGCGCACTCAGTCCTCTGACCTATAGTGTCTGAGGTATGTAAATATGGTACTGCTGGCACAGTGCCAGTCCATACGTGCGCAAATTTATCTCTAACAAAATGTGTTTAAACGCATCTCTGAGGTCAGTGGCTGGCTGCAGACAAGTGCTTTCAGAAACACACTTGTGTGAGCCTCATTAGGGGGCCTTCAAAAAAAAAGATACTTCTTATGAGCCGGGAGGAAAATATTTTGAGGTCAGAGCTTATTGTAAATTATTAACAAAATGCAAAAAAAAAAATCTTCCAAATTAGTGAAGCTTTGTAGTGAGTGTATGGGAATGGTACCCCACATAAAACACCATTTTCAGATAGATCAATTGTTTTAAGAAACGTTGGATGACCTGAAAGATGAGCCAAGAGAGAGATGAATGAAGAATCCTTAGCTAAAGCCCAGGAAATTGGTAGGAAAAGACTACAGAATTGATACACCAGCTACTTAAGGTGAGATTTCACAATTTCAATTTTAAGCAAACATCCTGGCCTCAGCAAACTTGCGACTGGATGGGTGCCAAAAGCAATGCCCTAGTATCATCTACTCAAAAGCTGACCTTTTACAACAGTCTTTCAAGCAAGATAAAAGATAATTAGGATAATGTTATGAAACAAATTATAACTGGAGACAAATCTTGGATAGAATGATGTGATCAGAAAGCAAAGTCCAATCAAAATAGTAGCTTCTTGGTGGATCTGCTGAGTCAATTAAATTCAAGGCAGAAAGTTCAGCTAAGAAGGTATGGTGACTGTTTGGGAGGATCCCAATGGAGCAGTGATTCTCAACCTTCCTAATGCCTCGACCCTTTAATACACTTCCTCATGTTGTGGTGACCCCCCTCCCCAACCATAAAATTATTTTTTGCTACTCCATAATTGTCATTTTGCTACTGTTTTGAATCAGGTGACCCCGGTGAAAGGATCGTTCAACCCCCAAAGGGGTCGTGACCCACAGGTTGAGGACCGCTGCAATGGAATAATCTCTACCAGATTTCTAGAGGCGAGAGGAACTTATTAGGAGGGACTTGTAAGACAATTGGAAAGTTCATTGGTGAGGCAAAGGCCAAGAAAGGTGAGCCAATGAATTTTTTCCATCATGAAAATGCACCTGCTCATTATTTGAGAGTAGCAGGGGCTGGCTTATCAGATTCTTACAAGAATATTATTGGGAAATCTTAACCCACATACTCAACAGCCCTAATCTTGCCCCTTCAGACTTCTTTTTATTCCTAACACTCAAACAACAGTCCACATGGTTTGAGACCCTCAAGTATTCCAAAGCTACTGTTAGGCTGCAGTCTAAAGAGAAATGCACATCTTCTTTGGTGAAAGGTTAAGCAACAACAACAACTCAGCTGTCATCGGGTTGGTGCCCACTCCTAGTGCCCGTGTGGAACGCGATACCAGTGTCCCTGTGAGTTTCCGAGCTATACTCCTTACAGGAGTCAAGAGCCCCGTCTGTCTCCCGTGGAGAAGGGCTAGAGGGACAGGAATACTGCCTTAAGTGGAAGACATGGTAAGAAACAATAGCTTCACATTTTGATATTTTTATTTAATAAAAGTTTCTACAATTTGGTAGCAGTGCATTTCGCCCTCCTATGGATTGAGGGACATATGATGTACAATAGAATGTAAACCCAAATGTCCCAACAGGGCTTTAAAAAGTTTCCTGCATTCCTAATTTCTGTCAGTAAAGTGGTGCCAGCCATTTGTTAGTCTGGGTACTTTAGAAAAACAAATCCACAGAAACTCATGTATAAGAGAGAGTTTTATAGAAAGGGTAAGTGCACTTCAAGAAAACATCCCAACCCAGTGCTTCCCAAGCCCACAAGTCCAACATTAACCCATATGTGTGACACCAGTCCACAGAGTCCTCCATCTCAGAAAACAGATGCAATGATGCCGACTGCAGGAGGAAAACTGAGTCAGTGAGCGTGTTAGCATCTCAGCACTGGCAGGGGTCTCTACAGGGCTGCTCCAGCATCCAGGGCTGCATCAGGATAAGTCCGTGTGGCTTTTCCCCAAGGATGTCTTGCAGGAAGTGAGTCTTGGCAGCTAAAGCAGGGAATTGGCTAAGGCAGCTGCACCCTGGTGCGACTATCACAAAGCAAGAGACCCGAGAACTTGAAAGGCGAGGCTCACCGAGCCATTTCTCTCTCCGCCCTTCAATTAACCCCACATGTGTTTATTGGCCAGGTTGGCACAATAAACTTTAATTGTCTCAGGCATAATCCGGGGGTATCCAGTGTGGTAACAAGACGTTAGAGAGCTCTGATGGCTGGTGGCACAGTGGCTAATTTCTCGGGTGCTAACTGGTGATTCAAATCTACAAAGGGTGCTGCAGAAGGAAGGCTGAAACATCTGCTCCCATCAGGATCACAGCCAAGGAAGCCCTGTGGACCAGTTCTGCTCCATCATACAGGGTCCCTGTGTGCCTCAGAATCACAGCAAGAAGAGGTGAGGAGTCCCTGGGGGTTGCAAGTGGCCAAGCACTCAACGACTAGCAGAAAGGCTGGTGGTTCAAAGTCACACAGAGGCACCTCAAAAGACAGGCAGGGCAGTCTGTTTCCAAAGTGTCGCAGCTTTGAAAAGCTTATGGAACAGCTCTGCTCTGGGCACATAGGTCAGTCATCTTGAGTTGAAGTTACCTCCGCAGCAACCAACAAGAACGAGGGATTGTTAAGTAAGTTCTCAAAGGAAGAAAGTCGATTTTCTATATTGATTCTTCTCTCTGATGCCACATATCTTGGAGTAGCGTATTGAGGAGAAAAATGGAGACATGAAACATAAGGGACAGGAAAGGGAGTTGGGGTTAAAAAAAAGTCAAAAGGGGAGAAGAAAGAGGAAAGTAGAATCTGCTATTTCCATATAGTTTCTCTCTCTTCTCAAAATGGTCTTCGATCATGGAGAGAATTAAGTAACAATTCAAAATATTAATACTAGGAGATTCAGTCATGATTGTGGAGCAGTTTTTAGAATTCTAATTCAGTCTCCTCCTGCTGTAGGTAAGAAAAGCCTGTGTGGACTAGAGAGAAATGATACAGGTCGTAGTTCCAGGTTTCCCAAGTCCCCATGTAGGGGTCCTCTTCCGCTGCCTTGCTGCCGTCCACCATATTTTTCAACGAACCTACATGATGAGCTTATTAACAGTGAGCAAAACATTTTACACACATTACTCTACCCAATCCTGCAACATCTGCTTTCAACAGTTAATAGTATCATCAGAAGGGGCATTAGTGGTGGTTCAGTGGCAGGATTTGTGCCTCCCATGTAGGAGGCTGGGGTTCAATTCATGGTCAATGCACCTCATGTAAAGCCACCACCTAACTGTCAGTAGGCTTGCCTGTTGCTTTGGTGCTGAAATATTTCCGCAGCGCTTCTGGTCTGAAACAGATTGTGAGTAGAGGCTTGGTGACTGACTTCAAAAGGAGCCAATGAAAACCCCTATGGAGAACAATGGTCTAGTCTGGAAACTATGATGGGGTTGGTGGAGGGCTGGGCAATGTTGTGTTCCATTGCATGGAGCTGTGATGAGTTGGAGGTTGGAACCCGCTCATGAGAACAGCACTAACTGTATTAAATGGCTAAGGTGACAGACTGAGGAGAGACATGGACCAATCATTCCCATTCCCCATAGTCTCCAGAGCCTTTTGGTGAGGGGGCTGGATTTGAATCCAAGCACTCTTTGGGCTTGATTTTGATGGTGCTTCCCAACCTCCACATTGACTCTGTAGCCTCACTGGCATAGTGGGTGACACAATGAACCACAAAGTCAGTGGTTCAAACCCACCAGCCTCTCTGTAGGAGCAAGATGAATATGTCTGCTCCAGTTAAGACTGAAAGTCTCAAAAACCAAAGGGGCAGCTCCACTCTCTCCTACAGAGATGCTCAGAGTTGGGATCCACTTGATGGCAAGGGGGTGGACTTGGTTTATTTCCTCACTGACTATTCCAAGAACAAAATCACAGATGTTTCTAAGTCCATACACACACACAAATACTGCTGTGTTTTTTCCTTCTTGTGGGGAGTGGCAACATTATAAAACAAAGCCCCAAAAGAGAATTTCATGAAAGATTTAAACCTTTCTAAAATAAAAGGCATTTGAGCAAAATGTAAACTCTCCTGTGTATATTATAAATAGTTTATCATATGAAGAGACAATCTTGGCAGGCACAACTTGACTCGTTATGTACCCCCAACATAAGATTACCCAATGACAGACAAAAGCAAAATAAAATTTAAAAAGACAAAGTGTTCACAAGAACTTAGCGATGAAAGTATAGAGCAATCACATTTGTGCTGGAAATGATCAGTCTATAGCACGCACACACGTGTGTCAACTCTTCCTGGGCTATTTTATGTTCCCATTTAGGAACTTTGAAAGAAGGGGACGGGGGCATCAAATAGTGATTGCAAATACTCTGATTATCTTGACAACTGTCGTGCAGCCTCTTCCACAACCCCGTGAAATTCTGAACATCGCTTGGTTCCACTACCTACAGGGAAATACAATTCTCGTTAGGCGTTACCTGCAGCTGATGCAGCTGACAAATGTTATCTAATCAAGTCTATAAGCATCTCAGACAGGTGTGCCTCTCCCCCAGCCTAGGAAATCACCCTGAATAATTCATTATCAAATACGTTTCTCTAAGCCAACACTCCTGAGGGAGAGGATCATGTTACACCACTCGTTTTATAGGGGGGTGGGGAGGGAGTAAAGGTTTTAAGGTTCTCATTAAAACAAAAAAACTAACTAAAATTTAAATAAAGTCACAAAATCTTTTTTTCTGTTCCAGAAGACAGAAAATCCTGTATGACAAAAATCAGGACCTCATCGCTCCGGAGCCAGCTTCCTAGCTAATTCCCATATCCAGACCTCAAGGTAATCCTCACCACTGGTTTGAACCTGTTTCTAAATCAATATCCTCTAGTGCCAGCTAGCCTAGACTCATAAGCATGAACGTGCTGGCTTAGCAGCTCCTGTCCTGATGACCCAGGGTCGTCCTGTAGCCCTTGTCCCATGATAGATAGGAGCAGAAGGGAGTCTAGGCCTGTCCCATTACTCTCTCCTCATCAGTCAGCATCGGTTTCTACCCCCATGCTCCCTTTCCTAGGCAGTGAGTGCAAAGATCATTGTACTTTGGTTAATTCCATCCAATTTCGGCCCAAAATGGGCATGAAATATGTGCCTGCCACTAGTTGGAGCAAAGGATCAAGTACTCAACAATTAGGCTCTGTTCAAACCCACCCAGAGATGCCTTGAGAAAACAGACTAGTGATGTGCTTGCAAAAGGTCCCGGCCTTGAAAACTTCCGGAAGCAGTTCTGCTCTGCGCATGCGGGGTCTTCATAAGCTAGCGTCTATTCCACAGCAAGAAACAGCTACCACCACCTTAGGACCCAACAAATCTTTTATCAGTGATTCTCAAGCATTTGTGGACAACCGCAGGCTTCTTAAAATCCAGATTGCTAGGCCCAGTCCTGGGATTCTGATTCAGTATATCAGGAGGAGTTCAGAAAATAAACATTTCTAGTTAAGTTCCTAAGGAGTGCCCCAAGTGATGCAAACCACAAATGCACTCCATTGCTAGCCAAGAGGTTGGAGGTTCTGTCCACCCTCAAGTGCCTCAAGAGAAAGGCCTGGCATTCTATTCGGGAAAAAGGAGGAGGAGGAGGAGGAGGAGAAAAGAGAAAATAAAAGAAAGAAATCAGCTACCGAAAGCCATAGAGCACATGGTTGTACTATGATGCACATGATGTCGCCATGACTGGAAATCAACTCAGTGTAGCTGCTCTGGGTTAATGAGTTCCCAGATGGTGCTGAAATGATGGTCTGAGGATGTCATTTTAAGGATTCTCAAGTTATACAAGGGGACTTCAAAAAGTTCATAGAAAACTGTAATTAACATCATTCTCAAAACATTTTCTTTCTACTTGAGCCCTTGGGATCAGCTCCTCATTTTTCTTCACAAATGTACTTGACACAATGGATGGATGTATGATTTTTGAGAAGAGTTGTATGAGCCCCCAATAAAATGATTTAAAAGAAAAATGTAATTAAAAGATACTGGCCATGTTAGGTATTTCATTTATAGATTTGACTAGTAGCCATCAAATGCATTAAACTGGAAATCCTTTCAGGAAAAGGTCCATGTAGACTTGGCTTATCCTCCTAGTCTTACCCACACACAGTACTGATTAGTGAAGAAAGGAAGAGAGGGAGAGAGGAAGACATATAGCAATTAGTAATTTGTGAATGTATGATACAGAAAGCATCTGAAGATGGAAAGAATAGAGTCACTGTACCAAAAAGAACTTAGTCAACATTCCACCACTTCAGGAGGTAGCATAAGAGCAAGAATCAATGGTGCTGAAGAAATTTAAGCTGCACTGAAAGCATTTAGCTCCAGGACTTGATGGAACACCAGTTTAAATGTTTCAATAAGCTGATAAAGCCCTGGAAGCACTTGCTCATCTATGCCAGGAAACTTGGAAGACAGCTATGTGGCCTGGAAGAAATTCATATTTGTACTCTCGGGTGACACAGCAGAATTCATGAACTATAGAACAATATCACATGCAGGTACAATTTTGCTGAAGATCATCCAACAATGATTGCTGCAGTACATTTACAGAAAGCTGCCAGAGGTTGGGGAGTCTGGGGTGGGGGAATCAGACGACCATGTAGGACAAGGGATATCCTTGGTGATGTCAGATGGATATTGGCTGAACACAAAAAATACCAGAAGGATATTTATGTGTGTTTTATTGGCTATGCCAAGGTATTCAATTGTGTAGATAATAACAAACTATGGAAAACTTGAGAAGAATAGAAATTCCAGAACACTTCATTGTACTTATGTGGAACTTGTACATAGGTCAAGAGGCGGGAAAGGTATGTCAGGGTTGCCTCCTCTCACCATACTTTTTCAAATCTGTATGCTGAGAAAATCATCTGAGAAACTGGATTATAAGGGGGAAAAATGTGACCTCAGAATTGGAGGAAGGCTTATTAACCACCTGCGATATGCAGATGACAGTCTTGCTTGCTGAAAGTGAGGAGGACTTGAAGCACTTGCTGATGAAGATCAAGGACTACACACCTCAGAATGAATTACAATTCAATGTCAAGAAGACCAAGACACTTACAACTGAACCAGAAGGTGACATCATGATAAGTCGAGAAAAGGTTGAAGTTGTCGAGGATTGTGTCTTCCTTAGATTCCCCAGTCAATGCTCATGGAAGCAGCAGTCAAGAGATCAAAAGACGAATTGCGTTAGGTAAATCTGCTGCACAAGACCTCTTTGAAAAAACTCCAAACTCAAGTTTACTGCCATGAAGTCCATGGTAACTGATAGTGACCCTAAAGGGCGGAATAGGACTGCCCCTGTAACTTTCCAAGACTGGAACTCTTCATGGGAGTAGAGAACCCCTTCTTTCTCCAGAGGAACTGCTGGTGGTTTTGAACTGCCGACCTTTTGCTTAGCAGCCCAATGCATAACCACTACTCTACCAGGGCTCTTCAAGACCTCTAAACCTTAAACAGCAAGGATGTTACTTTACGGACTAAGGGACACGTGACCTGAGCCATGGTGTTTTCAATTACTTCACATGCGTGTGAAAGTTGGATCTTAAATAAGGAAGACTGAAGAAGAATCGGTGCATTTGAGTTGTGGTGCTGGAGAAGAATACTGACGATGGAAAGAGGACGATTCTCAATGAGATGGATTGACACAGTGGCTGAAACCATTGGTCCAGGCATAAAAACAATAGTGAGGATGACACAGGGCTGGGCAGTATTGCCTTGTTGGGCACAGGGTAGCTATATGTCAGAACAGGCTCAATGGACCCTAACAATAATTTGGGAATACTCAATTTTAACGAGGCCTTCAAACTGGTTCAAACCAGTCCCATCGTGTTCAACACAGTGACATTGGAGCAGATCCTAATTGTTTTTTCTAATGTGGGTGTACTGGAAAGACAATCAGACCAGAGGAAATTAGCCAAGAATTATTAGTAATAACTGGATTCTGACTGAACAGTGAGAGTAGTTACACACTCAGAGCAGATCATTCAGGCACCACCTTTGAGCTGAGCACTGTTGTTCACATCTTTAGCACTCAAGAGATTTTATTGCTTTGCAACATGCCCGCTGTCCTTTTCTAGGAGATGAAGTCCCTAGCAGGCCTCAACCCAGAATGTTGGAAAACATGTTTTGTGAAGTAGGTGAAG
This sequence comes from Tenrec ecaudatus, assembly GCF_050624435.1. Lineage (NCBI taxonomy): Eukaryota > Metazoa > Chordata > Mammalia > Afrosoricida > Tenrecidae > Tenrec > Tenrec ecaudatus. Next base: position 49,542,522 of record NC_134547.1, on the reverse strand, counting down.
GTTCACAGAACCGTTCATGGTTTTACAGTCAAAGATTCATACCCATTCTGATTCAACTCATCCATTGTAATCCCCTCAGTGTGCCCTCGCTTATCTCACTTCCTCCCTGTGTTTCCTGTTTCCACTCCTCCTTTCCCAATGCTCTGAACTTTTTCCTTGGGTAAATGCTACAGATTTCATCTTTTATCTAATGGGTAATTGTTCGAATGCAGGGGTGAATTCAGTCCCAAACCTCAAGGGTAAGTGCCATCCTAATGAGGGTTCCAGTTTCTATTCAACCAGTAAGTCTGGTCTCTTCTATAATTTTGAGTTCTGTTCATCTTTTTTTTCTTACTCTATCCAGGACTTTCTAATGCAACCTCTTGGAGGACAATTTATATGGTGGTCAGGCACCATCTAATTCTTCTGATCTCAGGGTTGTGGAGACTGAGGTTTGTGTGGTCCATTAGTTCATTGGATGAATTGTATCCATACGTATTTCAATTATCGTCCTCACCTATGGGGAGAAACTAATCAGTGCACCTTAGATGGAGGCTCACGCATTTTTAAGACCCCAGTTGCTATTCACCAATTTGGATAGTCACATTATCTTTGTGAAGTATGCCAATTAACCTTCGTGTCCCCAGAAAGTATGGTCTTGGACCCACAGTGTCACTTCTTAGTTTTCACATTCTGCTTATCATCCTGGAACACCCATCCCTGACAAATTCAGGTTTACAAACTTCCAATTCAGGTTTGTTACTGGTTCCAGTTAATAAGCCTATCAATATGACCAAACTAAGAAGAACTGGTTTGAAGCTGTGAGATTAATTCCTATGCCAGACAACCACGAGGTAGGGGAGGCCAGCCAGAATTAGTGAATAGACTCCAATGAGGGTGTAGCTTTCTGTCTCTGTCTGTGTTGCCCCCACTCAAACATCTCATATGGAGACAAATCACATTGCTTACATAATGGTGTGTGAAGTCTAAAGGCATTGGTGAATAATATAGCCTCTATTTCTCACAACTGTCACAGTGAACCCTACCTGAACAATAGAATCATTTGGGGGACTTACTAAAATACTTAAGCCTAGGCCTAATCTTATAGTAATCCTGATTTGTTTGGTCTGGGTGGAACCCAGGTCTAAATGGTCTGAACAGTAACTCTAGTTGATTCAAATATAGAGCCATATTTGAGAACCACTTTGATCTACTGCTCTTAGAATCAGCATCTCAATTTTTTAAATCATTTTATTAGGGGCTCATACAACTCACCACAATCCATACATGCATCAATTGTGCAAAGCACACTTGTACATTCATTGCCCTCATCATTCTCCAAGCACTTGCTCTCCACTTAAATTTTGTATTTACTCTCTCATTATTTTGTTTCTTTCACTTAACAAATAAATGTTGATCACAGACTTATGTGCCAAGCACTGTTACAAGCCATACGGACACAGCAGTGACCAAGAAAAACCAACACATGCTAGCACTCATGGATCCTGAAAATATATGACATGCTCAACAAATGCTTTCCATAACTGTTATCAAACTGGAGACAATACTGGTTACCTGCTGTGATGTCTCATGTGACAGTAGGACTAATCTCTGATATCGAGTTGTTTAATCAAAGACTAATATAGGTGTTGCAAGAATGCATTTGGAAAAGTTGGTTAATTTTCAGTTTACTCTCAATATTATGGGTGTCATCTAATGGGTTGAAGGCCTTAAGAACAGAGAACGAGATTTCCTAAGGAGGAAACCTACCTCAAGGATATAACATCAAATCCCGCCTGCTGGCCTGCAGTACAGATATCCAAACGCTCAAAATCACATAAGCTAACTTCTTAGTATCTATTTTTTCTCTGTCTCTCACGCTGTCCTTTCTCTGTGTGTGTGCATGTGTGTGGTACAAGGGGGCTTCAACAGTTCCCAGAAGTATTCTATTACCTTTTAATTCTATTTTTCCATCACCTTTTCGGAGTCCCTTCCTATGTATGAGTTTGTTGGTATTTCAAACCCTCCCAGAGGCACCTCAGAATAAAGGCCTGGGCATTTACCTGCAAACAATCACTGCCTTGAACCCCCTGGGACACAGGTTTGCCCTGAAACTCCTGGGACTGTCGTGAGACCAGGTCCACCCAACAGCAACTGGTAAGGCCTTATACACATTCTATTGGTTCTGTTTCTTTAGAAAACCTTGACTTAACTCTAAAAGACAGCATGCTTTACAAACATTCATATTAATAATATTGCTTATTTATATGGTCCTAATTAATGTAATACTGACATGATCAATATTATAAACTTAACGATGAAGATATTTTTTCTCTTCTTTCCATATCCCAAAGATGAGGTAGCCCTGATATCACAGAACTTGAGAATAGAAAGGAAGCTTATATTTATGGAATCAAATCCCTCCTTTTGTAAACGAGGCTTAGATACCCCTCTCAGCAGAGTCCATCCTATTAGCCTTGTTGAGTCTTTCAAATCAGGTAGAAGTGTTTTTCATCAGTGAATCCTTCGCTATGCCTTGGGGCTTTGCATTTTGTAGGCTCTGAATAACTGCATCCTGTATCGGGGAATGAGTGAAAAAATAGGTATAAATAAAGGTCAGCTATAATTTTTGCTCAAGGAAAGCATATTGAACTTATTTATACATACATATTGAAGAGCAACCAAATGGGCAGCTCTTCAAGATAGTATTTTTAAATATGACAAGAAGCCTGTAAGTATCTCATCTTCTCTGAAAGAGCACCATATGTAAGCATGCCATAGTATTAAGTACATTTTATGACAAATAAGTCTCTTTTCAACATAAATTAATAAATTTCCTTTTCACATTATTTTTAACTACCTAGGGTACTTAGCCTTTACTTAATGATGATGCACTTGATTAAATAAAATGAAAGAAAAATGAAAGTTCTTTCAGACATTAAGATGAATAATGAGTTTAGACTTAATCCAAAAGCAATTTAACTTTAAACATTCATATGAAATTAAATGAGCCATTGAATTCGCTATATAAGCAAGCATTAATCTTATCAAGCTATGAAAACTAGAAAGTTATACAGTGACCCATTAATTTCAGAGCCCAATACCAGGTCTGTTTAATGCCTGCACTCCATTAAAAAGTCTTATTCCACAATATAAGTGCTTTTTCATAAAAGTTTAAACCCCAATCCATTTATTTTATTGCTCCAATCGTGTGATAATCGACTCTGACAAAATGATGGCTGCAAATCTAAATATGGTATGTAATGGCATTTGAAACAAATTTTGTTCATGGCTAGCTTCCATCCAAAAAAGAGGGTATTTACATTATTGGCAAGAATGTATGTAACGTTCCAGGCCACTCCTCCTCCATTCAAGGGTGTTTTCTTGGGTAAAAGCAGCTTATAATTGTCCTTTAAGTAGCCAGCAATCCCTTGTTATTTAGAAGCAAAAATCTTTTGCAGCATTACACAAGCCGAAAGCATCCTTCCAATATGCATGAATCCGGTGTATCGTTACAGTTCATGATGGAATTTAAACAATATAGATTTCTTTCTACTCATTAAAATGTTTCTCCCTATTGAAAAAACCAACCATAATTTCATCAGAAAACGGTATGGCCCTATAGCTGACGCCACACACAAAAGCCCATTTTACAACTGAAACCATGGTTGATTAAAAATGTACGCGGGGCGGGAATGAAGGGGAAGTGTGTTTTGCATTTAATGTTTTGTAATATATTTAGCTAAATCACAACTCTATAATGTCGTTCTACATGTCTTTTCCTGGCAATGCTGGGGTATGTTGGGGGAGAGTGAACAACAGGTTAAAAAGTCAAATGTAAGTATGTCGCTGGCAGGGAGGGTCACTATCAATTTTAATATATAACATATAGCAAACTGATCTGTTATTTCATAATAACAGAAAGACTTGTCTACACATCTGTTGTACGACGGTGGTTTGCGTATGGGTGTGATGTTATAAGCTGCGCCACCGGTAAGTTAAATGCCAGGATGGTCACCCATGGTGGACAGGTTACAGTAAAGCTCCAAAGAACAGAGTAGGAAGAAGGAAGAGATAGTACACTTCTGAAAAATAAGCCACTGAAAGCCGCATCAATAGCAGCAGAACATTGTCTGGTGTAGTGCTGGAAGATGCGCCCATCAGGTTACAAGGTGTTCAAAGTACGACTATAGATGAACTGCCTCCTCAGAGTAGAATCTGATGTGGATCCGTGTTTGCCAGAGTGCATGCTATCCCCCTAGGGGAGTTGGAATTATCCAGGGAGCACTTCAAAAGCAAACATTTTACCCTGGATTATGGACGGAAGTACAAACTTTTTTTAATCGCCAGGAGGGCACTGGTAGTTTGTGTTAGCTTTTTCTGTCAAGGGATGTGGATGTAAGCCAAATAAGGTTGGAAGGCTAAAATATGGATGGAGCAAAGCTTCAGGACAAGTCATGAGCTGACAGGAAACAACTCAAAATGAAAGGAAACCAATAGAAAAGTCATTAATAATTAGAACATAAAACATATGAGAAATAAATCTATGAAACTTGGAAGTCATCAAAAATGAAATGAAATCCATAAAGATCAATAACCTAGACATTACAGAGCTGAAATGAATTGGTATTATCCATTTTGAATTGGACAATCACATAGTTTAAGGTGCCGAGAATGACAAGTTCAAGAAGAATGGCATCATGTTAATCATTTTTAATTGCTCAAGATTGATAATAAAGTACAATGCATCTTTGATAGGAGAATATCAAACCACCTCCAAGAAAGACCAGTTCACACGACTATTATTCAAATTTATACCCCAACACTAATTTTACCAATTTCTTCAGTCGGAAGTTTATCAAATATGCAATCAAGAAGCATTGATACTTACTAGTCACTGGAATGCAAAAGTTGAAAACAATAAGGATCAGTAGTTGAAAAATACAGTCTTGGTGAAAGAAACAACGCTGGAGATCCCATGAGAGAGTTGCACAGGACCGACAATTTCTTCATGGCAAATGCCTTTGTTCAACAGTATCATGGTGACATGGAAGCACATGAACCTTGCCAGATGGACTAAAAAGGAATTAAATCAAGTACATCGGTGTGAAGAGATGGTGGAGAAGCTCAATATCATCAGTCAAACCGAAGCCAAGGGCACACTGTGGAACAGACTAGTTGCTCATGTAAAAAGTTCAGATTGAAGTTGATGAACATTTGAACAAATCCACAAGATCCAAAATACTACCTTCAATAGAGTCCACCTGAATTTTGAGAACATCTCAAGGAAAGATTTGGTGCACTGAACACTTAGGACATAAGACCTGATATGCTTTGGGATAGCATCAAGAATATCACTCATATAAAAAATTAAAAGAATATCTCTCATGAAGAAAGCAAAGGAAATGAAAAAGAAAATACCAAAGAGGATGTCAGAAGAGACTCTGAAATTTGCTCTTGAGTGTAGAGGAGTTACAGCAAACAGAAGAAGTAATGAAGTACAAGGGTTGACCAGAACATTTCAAAGAGCACTTGGAGAAGACAAAGTAAAGTATTATAATGCAATGTGCCATGACCTAAAGTTAGAGAATCAAAAGAAAAAACATGATCAGCATACCTCAAGCTGAATGAGCTTAAGAATAAATTCAAGCCTCGAGTTGAAATATTGAAGGATTTTATGGGCAAAATATTGAATAATGCAGAGGGCATCGAAAGAAGATGGAGGGGCAGAGTCACCGGACTACAAATAATTGGGCAACATTCAGCCACTTCAGAGGTAGCATATGATCATGAACAGATAGTATTGGAGGCTGAAGCTAAGTTTCACTGAAGGCACTAGTGGAAAATAAGATTCCAAGAATTGATGGAATCGCAACTGAAATATCACAGAGCAGTGGGGCAGTGCAGGAAGCACTAAGTAGTCTGTGCCAAATAATTCAGAAAACAGCTTCTTGGCCAACTGACTGGAAGAGATCCATACTTGTGGCTCTTCCAAATATGGGTGACCCAACAGAATGAGAGCATTATTGAGCATTATCATACTACCATATGCAAGTAAAATCTTGTTGAGGGTATCTCCAAAAAAAAATGTTTTAGTTGCACATTGACAGGAACCAACCAGAAATTCAAGCTCGAATCATTAGAGAACGTGGAATGTGGGATCTCACTGTTGACATCAACTGGGATCTTATATTTAATATGTTTACTATGTTTTATTGAGTATGCAAAGGCATTTAACTGCATGTATCATAATAAATTATAAATCACGTTGAAAAGAATGTGAATTCCAGAAAACTTAATTGTGCACAGGAAGTAATTATTCAAATAGAATACGGAGATAGTGCCTGGTTTAAAATCAGAAAAGGTGCATATCGGGGTTGTATCCTTTCACTATACTAATTCCATCTGTATACTGAGCAAGTTGTCTGAGAAGCTGGACTATCTGAAGAAAAAATGAAGCATCAGGATTGAAGGAAGCCTCCTTAACAGCCTGCAACATACAAATGATGGAACCTTGCTTGGTGAAAGTGATGGCGATTGGAAGGACGTACTGATGAAGATCAAAAGCTACAGCCTTCAGTCTGGATTACAACTCTGCGAAAGAAACAAAATCCTCACAAATGGACCAGGAGGCAACATCATGATCAATGGAATATATATTTTTTTTTTCAAGGATTTTATTTCACTTGGATCCACAATTGACGCTCATAGAAACAGAAGCCAGGAAATAAAATGATGTATTGCATTGAGACAATCTGCTGCACACAACCTTTAGAAGGTGTTAAAGAGAGAGATGTCACTTTTAGGACTCCTTTGCTCCTGACCCACGCCATGATATTTTTCATGACGTCATATGAATGTGAAAGCTGGACAATTAATAGGGAATACTGGGAAAGGATTTATGGGTTTGTATTACAGTGATGGCAAAGTATATCGAACATTCCATGGACTGCTGGAAGAACAAGCAACTCTGTCTTGGAGTAAATACAGCCAGAAGGCTTCTTAGAAGCAAGGAGGGCAAGACCACATTCTACAGACTTCAGACATGTTATCAGAAGAGACCACTCCCTGGAAAAAGGACATTGTGTTTGGTAAAGTAGAAGATCAATACAAAACAAGTAATCCTCAACAAGATGGAGGTCACAGAATGACTGCAAAAATGGACTCAACAGAACACCCTCGTGGGGCTGGTGCAGGACCAGGTAAAGTATTTTCTACTGTATACAGGGTGGTGTGAGTCAGAGCCAACTCAAAGGCATCTAACAAAAACAACATAGAAGTAAAGTAGGTTTAGTATATTATCAATGTGATGTGAAGTCACTTGTGTTACTTGTTTTATTATATGGCGCTTAGATTAAGAACTTGCATCGTTTATATATTTTACCCTCTTTAATAGCTATGAGATCTTGAAACACTGAGCCAAAAGATCTTTCTGAAGGATAAATTCATTAGAAATGCCTGATAAGGAATTCAAAAGTATGATACTTAGGTACTTGCAAAAGATTGTGAGAAATGTCAAGAAAGCTGCAGATGATATCAAGGTGAGGGGAAACATTAGGAGAAGAATTCAGGAAAACACTACAAGAAAAAAATGACGAAATATTTTAAAACTTAGAACTCATTTTAAAATGGCATATATAAACCCAGAAGACCTCAGAAATAGTTAATACATTGAAAGAGCAAAGAAATAGAACTGATTTAATGGAAGGTTAAATTAATCAGCTTCAAGACAGATTTCTCAATACTAATATTCAGAGGAATAATCATTTTTAAAAGAACAAAAAAATCTGAAGACCCTCTAAAAATTATGCAGGAAACCATTAAGAGAAATACTCGTAACTTCTTGAGAATCAGAATTACAGAACAGGGAGAGACAACCCATGTGTGTCGGCCCCCATCGTGCCCTGCCCCCTCCAGTCCAGTGGTCCTGAAAGGAAGCTTAAAACACCTTTAGCAAAGGTTTCTTCCTTCATCCTCATGACAGACTATAAAGCTACAACAGTAACTCCAAAGATTAGAGAAGAAACTTAGGGGGCAGTGAGTTCACATGAATAGTGAAGGAACAGCCAGAATGCGAATGAGGATACAACTTTGTGTTCAAACAATGTCACTAAATTGGATTTGTAGGAATTGTCAGGTTGGAGTAGGTTTCACTGTGTACCTTTTCGAACATACATTTTTTAAAATTTAAAAAAAAGGAAAAAACGGTGCTGAGATAATAAGACTTACAAAGGCAAAACACTTGAAAGTTATTTTCAAAAAATGTAAGTATTCTCAGAAGGTTCCTGAGGAGCCTTGGTGGCATAGTGGTTATTCATTGAGCTGCTACCCTCAAGATCAGAAGTTAGAAATCATGAGCTTCTCTGAGGGAGAAAAGTGGGGCTTTCTACTCCTGTAAAGGGGCATAGTCCTGAACCCCCTGAGAGAGGGTTCTACTCTGTCCTATAGGATCATTCTGAGTCAGCTCCTAGTTTGGTTTGGGGTTGACACTTGGTTTGGGGTTTGGTTGAGCATTTATATGAATGTTTTGACTTCCCCTAAGGAGTGGCATTGTTCTTGGAAGAGAGTCAGTAGAAAAGAGGAAGGCCCTCACAAGGTGGACTTGCACAGTGGCTGCAACAGTGGGCTCAAACATAAGAACAATTGTGAGCATGGTGCGGGACCAGGTGACACTTCTTTCTGCTATGCTTCAGGTCACTGTAAGTCTCAACTGAATCGATGGCTCTTACCAACAGCAAAGAGTGAAGAGAAGACACATAGTATGATGCTTTGAAGCTAGATGCCTAGGAGTTCTAGAGTTCACATTTTAAGTATAAGAAAGATTTGCTCATCAAATACATTCCATCTTTGATACACTGGGGCTCCAAAAAGTTCATATAAAATTCTATTATCTTTCAATTCTATTTTTCAATAAACTTTTGGAAGTATCCTCATATTTCTTAACCTGAAAACAAAATCCCTTTCAAATGTTGTGGAGTTCTCCCTTTTGTGAATCTAAATGGAATGCAGGGTTCCAATATCCTGCCAATCAATTATCACTTTTTCAAAAGTTTATCATTGTTTTTCGCATCTGAAATCAAAAACTCTGAATGACAGATTACTTCCTTAATATTCCCTTTCCCATTTCGAAAACTGGAGAATTTAAGCTCTCTACTTTCTACTTCAGATACTAAATCCTCGTGGATAGCAGCAGACTATTGCCAGAGATCGTGTCAGAAGTTGAGCACCTCAGATAAGAAGGTGCTCAAAATACAAATAAGGAAAAGCTGCCTTCTCAAAGTAAAGCAGACCACAATGACATGGATGGCGTAAAGCATGTGGGAGTGAAGCCTTGGGACCTTCATTTGATGACAAGGCATGACTCAAAATGAGAAGAAATGTCTGAAAACATCAATTAATAATTAGAACTTGCAATGTATGAATCTAGGAAAATTGGAAGTCATCAAAAATAAAATGGAATACATAAAGATTGATGTCCTAGGCATTCGTAAGCTGAAATGGCCTGGTGTTGGCCATTCTGAATCAATCCGTCATGTGGTTTACTATGCTGGGAATGACAGATGCAAGAGAGTGGTGTTGTATTTATCATCAAAATGACATTTTGAGATCTATCTTGAAGTACAAGTCTGTGATAGGATAATAGCTATCCATATACACGGAAATCCAGTCAATACAACTATTATTCAAATTCATGCATCAACAAATAAAGCTAGTGGGGAAGAAATTAAAGATTTCTACCAACATCTTCAGTCTAAAGTTGATCAAACATTTAACAGAATTCATTGATCATTATTGGGAATTGGAAATAAAGAAAAAGAGGCAGTAGCTGGAAAATATGGCCTTGGTGATAGACATGAATCTGGGAATTTCAGGATAGAATTTTGCAAGACCAATGACTTCTTCATCATAAATATCTTTTTTAAACAACCTAAAAGGCAACTCCACAGTTGGGCTTCTCTAGAAGGAATTCACGGGACTCAAATTGACAACATCTGTGGGAAGAGACGATGGGGAAACTCAATATCAGCAGCTAAAACAAGGCCAGGGTCCAAATAGGGAACAGACCATCAATTGCTCATGTGCAAGATCAGGTTGAAGCTGAAGAAAACTTAATACAAGTCCACAATAGCCAAAATGGAGCCTTAAGCAGATCCCACCTAAATTTTGAGGACATCTCAAAAACAGATTTGACACATGGAACACTAATGACAGAAAACCTGATGAGCTGTGGATGACATCAAGAACATCATACGTGAAGAAAGCAAAAGGTCACTAAAAAGACAAGAAAGAAAAAAATACCAGTGTGGATATCAGAAGAGACTCACAGTCATAGAGTAATGAAGGTAAATGAAAAAAATGGTGAAGTCAAAGAACTGAACAGAAAATTTCAAAGGACAGCTCGAGAAGACAAAGTCAACTATTACAATGAAAAGTGCAAAGACTTAGAGTTAGAAAACCAAAAAGAAGAACACCCTCAGTGTAACTTATACTAAGCGAACTCAAGAAAAATTTCAGGCCATGAGTTGCAATATTGAAAGATTCTATGGGCAAAATATTGGATGATGGAGGAAGCATCAAGGAAAGATGGAAAGATGCACAGAGTCACTGTACCAGAAATAACTAGACAACCATCCACCATTTCAAAAGGTAGCATATGACCAAGAACTAATGAAGAAAGAAGTCCAAGTCACACTAAAAGTATTAGCCAAAAGCAAGGCTCCAGGAATTGATGGAATACCTACTGGACTATTTCAACAAGCTGATGAAACACTCAAAGCACTTATTTATCTATGCCAGGAAATTTGGAAGACAGCTACTTGGCCAACTGACTGAAAGAGATCCATATTTGTACCCATTTCAAAGAAAGGTGATCCAACATAAACTATAGAACGATATCACTGATATCACCTGCAAGTAACATTTTGCTGAAGATCATCCGACAATGTTGCAGCAGTGCATCGACAGAGAGCTTCCAGAGGTTCGGGCAGGATGTGGAACAAGAAATATCATTGCTGGTGTCAAATGGATCTTGGCTGAAAGCTGCGAATACCAGAAAGATGTTTTTTTGTGGTTTTTGACTACACATGGAACCTTTCAATATTGGGAATTCTGGCTATACTAATAAGATAGGTTTTTTGAATTTCTCTGACATTTCATAGTGTATTCAATAGTCCTCACTGACACTCCAAGAGGGTACCCCCCCAAAAATGGAATTGCGCTGGGTGGAGTGGAGCTTTTGTAGTTTGCATTTTTCCTGCTAGGCAACCATCAAGCAACTCTCTCTGAGTTAGTGCACACAGTGGTGTTGCCTGAAAAAGTTCTCTGTGGTCACAGTGAATGTTTTCATAAAAGCTGTTTTACTCTAACCTTGTTTTTTGTGATGGCTGATATAAGAGAACAGCATGTGACTGTGAAACTTTGTTTCCTACTCGGGAAAAATGCCACAGAAACTATTCCGATGTTGATCACAGCTTACAAGGACAGCGCTGGGGGAAAATTCAAGTGTACTAGTGGTTTTCTCATTTCAAAAAAGGTGAAATGTTGACTGATGACAAACCTGATGACCAAGACTGATGACAGATGTTCTGGACATCTGTCAACTTCCCAGACAGATGAAAATATCAACTCTTGGTACATTTGGAGTTTGTTCCACCAGGTCACACTGTTAATCAAGCTTTCTATTTAGAGGTTCTAAAAAGATTGCATAAAAATGTGTCACCCAAACGGACTGATTTGTGGCAAACAGGACTGGTTTTGCCACCACACAAGGCACCTGCTCAGGCAGCCATCTCAGTGTGCAAGTTTTGGCAAAAAAACACAACAGCATGCCTCTCTTGCCCCACACACCCTACTCACCTGACCTCACTCCATACAAATTCTTTTTGTTTCCACGAATGCCAAGGGAAATGAAAGGACATTGATTTGACTATGTAGAAGAGGTTAAGAAAGAAACGAGGTAGGTGCTGTCAGCCATCCAAACAGATGAATTTGGAAAGTGTTTCCAAGAATGGTATTGCATATTTGACAAATACATGACGTGTAATGGACAGTACTTTGAACGTGGTAAGATTATTTTGTATAAAAAATTTAAATACATAACTTTGAAAAAACATTCTGTGGTTTTTGGGGGGGTACCCATTCATATAACATAACTAAACACCACCTGGTCCTGTGTCACCTTCACAAATGTTCTTCTGTTTGACCCATTGTTGCAGACACAGTGTTAATCCATATTACCAAGGGCCTTCCTCTTTTTCACTGCCCCTCAAGTTTATTAAGCATGATGCCCTTTTCCAGGAATAGTCTCTCCTGACAACATGTCCAAAGTACATGAGACAAAGTTGTGCCATCCTCGCTTCTAAGGCGCATTCTGGTTTTACACCTTCCAAGACAGCCGTGTTTTTCTTTGGGCAGTTCATGGTACTTTGAAAGTGGTACTTTGCCAGGACCACAGTTCAAGTGCATCAATTCTTCAGCCTTCCTTAGTCAATGTCCAAATTTCACACACATATGAGGAGACTGAAAATACTATGGATTGAGAGCCTAAGACCATATATTTTTGAGAAAACTTGTCTGCATCTATCCACTGATCATAGAGATGTGTTAACACACATTTTGTTTGGACTAAATCTGTGTCTGTGTGAACTGGATCCTAGTAGCAACAATGTGTTTTTTTTAACTACCATCATAGAATTGATGTGTGGTGAGTTCTCCACAAAAGTTTATTGTTTTGGCTTAGCAATCTCTGAAAGCATTCATAAGTTTTCAGCATATGTCCTACTTTTTAAATAGTAGAGATAATTTGTTCCCAAACTGTTATCATGAAGATCAAGTGTGATCCTGTAAAGATTATGTAAATATAAAAATGATTCTTATCTTATTGTAAGTATACATTGCCTAGTAATTATACACCCACACAAAAAATAAAACAAAACAAAAAGCTCATTGCCATTGAGTCAATTCTGACTCAGAGGCTCTAAATCCTTATGGGAACAGAAAGCCTCATCTTTCTCCCCTGAAGCAGTTGGTGGATTCAAACTGTCAACCTTTCAGTTAACAACCCAAGGCATAAGCCACTATGCTGCCAGGTCATAAACACTCAACAATATTATTTTGCTTTTTTCCCCTTAATAAGAGAAAAAGAAAGATATTAATTTCAAACTTTAAGAGACTTATCGACCATCCAAAACCAGAGTGTCTAAGTGTTAATGATTTGAATATATTTTTCGAGCACAGTCAAGAATAAACTAAAAAGAGGGAAGCCTAGACAGACCCTCTCAGGCTGTTCTCTCTGGTTGTAAGGGTTTGTTTTTTTTTTCTCACTTAACTTCATCAACCCTTAATTCCTTCTTTGTAAAATGAAGATAATTACATTTGCTTCTCAATGCTACAATTAGGACTAAAATATATATGGTCATGATTTTTAAGCTTATAATATGAAGAGACTGAGGAGCCCTGGTGGCGTAGTTGGTACTAGTTGGGCTGCTATCCTCAAAGACCGCAGTTCAAGACCAACAGCCGCTCCTCAGGAAATTAAAAACAAGGCTTTTTACTCCCATAAACAGTTACAGCTCAAAAGCTGACAGGAGCATTTTACCCTGTATGCTTTGGTTCACTAAAAATCAGAAATGACTTGATGGCAGTGAGTTCGTTCTTTTGTTTTCCTTTTTCTTTCTTTTTTCTTGTTGTGTTTATGAAGACACTATTTGTCATCATTGATTCTATTTATTTAGATGAGTCTGTGCAGCACCGTAATACATATACCCCTGCATACATAAGGAATAGTTTTGCTTCACTGCTGTGCTTATGCCAACCTGAAGGAAAAGACAAATATAACAGTGGCTATTAATGTCCACCTGACAAAATTCCCAACAGAAAAAAGTGTCAGAAATATACTGGCCCTTGTTTAAGACTGAAAGATCCGTGTTGTTAGTACTCCAGCAGAAACCAAGAATCAAAGCCACAGGGCCATGTAAACTTCAAGCCCCATTACAATTTAGAGACCACCTACGTAGAGGACATGCCTAGCCAAACATTCCTTCACCATCAACCACACTCTACTCAGCCAGGGTTGACCACAGCACCAGGCACTCAGAGATACTATGGTCCTCTTGTTTGGAATAAATTAGATTTTCTCTGGTAGCCCAATCTTGATCATTATCTGAAATCAATATCACCTGAGATATCATATTTGCCAGGCTGCACCAACCAAATTAATTTTTGAGTAGCTTAACAATAGATGGAAAGAGGGAACAATGGAAGAAAGAGAGAGAGAGAGAGAATCCTACCTGGTGGGATTTTAGCTACTTGATTCTTCACTAGATAAGCTGCAGAAAATTCCCTTCTCCACTTTTCTCCAAATCAATGACTTTTAAAGGACAAAGCTTCTGAGAAAAGGTACTTCCAACCAATGGAGGCTAAAAAGAACCATCCTTGAAGGCAACTAATTAAACTTAACAGATTTGAGGTGTGATAACATCCCCAATATGGGAAAGGACAACTATACAATAAGGCAAAGCTGTGAGGGAGTTTTATTTAGTTTTAATTTAGTCTTTCTTACCTCACTCACTGCCCTAAAATTGATTCTGACTCATCGAGACCCTGTAGGACAGAGTAGAACTTCCCCTGGGCATTGCCAAGACTTTAACTCTTTACCTAGTCAAAGCCTCATCTGTCTCCTGCAGAGTGGTTGGTGGGTTCAAACTCTCGACCTTCTGGTTAGCGGCCCAGTGTGGAGCCCTCTACACCACCAAGGCTCTCGAGTCTTTCCTAAAGGAATCACTAACTATATATTTTTAAATAAAATTATTTAAATAAATTTTTGCCAACCTTTCTCTAAATTTCAGGTTAAAGGTATTCTATAAAAAGATCACCATTTTTAAAAATGTTCTGAGATCTTAAAGGCTTGAATATAAACAAGTGGCCATCTAGCTGAGAAGCATCAAAGCCCACATGGAAGAAGCAAACCAGCCTGTCTGACCACAAGGTGCAGAGGGAACAGTTATCAGACATCAAAGAACTAAAAATCATATCAATGGGTGCCCACCTCCCTGATACGATCAATGAAGACAAACATGTGCATAAGCAAATGTGGTAAAGAAAGCTGATGGTGCCCAGCTATCAAAAGATATACTGTCTGGGGTCTTAAAGGCTCGAAGATAAACAAATGGCCATCTAGCTCAGAAGCAACAAAGCCCACATGGAAGAAACACACCAGCCTGTGTGACCAAGAGCTAGCTGTCAAAGGGATCAGGTATCAAGCATCAAGGAACAAAAAATCATATCATTGAAAATGTGGGTGAGTGCAGAGTGGAGACTCAAAGCCCAATGGTAGCCAACTGGACACCCCTTACTGAAGGGTTGTGGGGAGGAGATGAACCAGGCAGGATTCAGGGTAGCAACGATGAAACATATAACTTTCCTATAGTTCTTAAATACTTCCTCCCCCCACTATCATGATCCCAATTCTACCTTACAAATCTGGCTAGACCAGAGGTTGTACATAGACACAGATAGCAACTGGAAACACAGGGAATCCAGGACAGATGACTCCTCCAGGACCAGTGGTGAGAGTGACGATGCCTGGAGGATGGAGAGAATGTGGGGTAGAAAGGGGGAACTGATTACAAGAATCTATGTATAGCCTCCTCCTTGGGGGAGGGACAGCAGAGAAGAAGGCGGGGGAAACATTGGACAGTGTAATATATGACAACATAATAATAATTTATGAATGATGAAGGGTTCATGAGGTAGGGGGGAGTGGGGAGGGAGGGGGAAATGATTAGCAGATATTAAGGGCTCAAGTAGAAGGCAAATGTTTTGAGAATAATGAAGGCAACAAATGTACATATGTTCTTGACACAATGGATGTATGTATGGATTGTGAGAAGAACTGTACGAGCCCCCAATAAAATTATTTAAAAATAAATAAATAAAAATAAATTTTAAAAAAAATGTTAGTCTAAGAAATGGACACCAGGTTGGGATTGAACATTCACGGACATTATTAGGGGAAAGGCGGAAGTGAAAGAAAATGGAAAGGGAGCTGGGAAGTTGGGAGAAGCAATCAGACTATGGAGCAAGTCTGACTCAGAATAAAGGAGAAACTAAGGGGGGTTGTCCTGTAGTCTTAGGAAGCCTCCACAAGGTCATCACAGAGTCTTCCATCAAGCCAAATGCACCAGAGGAGTCCTATGTCTCCGTGGAGAGGACCTGCCTCGGTATCCCTGTCACACTCAGCTACTGCTTGGAAACAGCTAGCAAGAAACATTGTGCGTAAAAGCTACAGTGGACGTCAAAATGCAGCAGCTATGAGTCTTTGGTCAATCACCCTTGGAGGGTCTGCAAGCATGGCAATATGTAGGTTTCCAATGGTGACAGGGTTTGTATCCTTTCAACTTAAGAAGCCTTGGAACCTCAAGCCAAAACACTCAGCTGCTAACTGAAGTGTCAGCAGTTCAAACCCACTATCCCTCCTCAGAAGAAAGATGTGCAAGTTTGCTCCCTACAGAATTGGAGCTTTGAGAAACCTGTGGGGCAGTTCGGCTCTGAGCTATATGATCACTGTGAGTAGGAACTAACTCTACAACAGTGGGTGGGATTTTTATGTTATTGAAAGGGTGATTCATGTGCCTCAGGGGAACAAGGTCCTCATTTGCTCCACGTTTCCAGCCATGGTATTCCACATGACCTGTTTTTGCAATAATAGTCCCGTGGTTGAGGGAAACTTCTCTCTATCTTTTCCCCAGCTTCAGTAGTCAGTAATGAGCAAGATAACTGTTGCCTTAAACAACAAATTCACAAGGTCTGGATTGTGATTTCATAACTCAGCCATGGGAGCGGGGATGTTCTAAAAAAAAAAATGATGGAGATGAGCCAGTCAGGGTGGAGACGAGCCAATCAGGGTGCAGTGTTGCAATGATGAAACATACAATTTTCCTCTAGTTCTTGAATTCTTCCCCCTCCCCCAACTATCATTATTCCAATTCTACCTCACAACTCCGGCTAGACTGGAGGGGGTGCACTGGTACAGATAGGAACTGGAAACACAGGGAATCCAGGACAGATGAATCCCTCAGGACCAGTGGTGAGAGTGGGGATACCAGGAGGGTGGATGGAAGGTGAGTGAGAAAGGGGGCACATATTACAAGGATCTACATATAACCTCCTCCCTAGGGGATGGACAGAAGAGAAGTGGGTGAAGGGAGACATCGGATGGTGTAAGATATGACAAAATAATAATAATTTATAAATTATCAAGGATCATGGGGGAGAGAGGATGGGGAGGGAGGGGTAAAATGAGGATCTGATACCAAGGGCTCAAGTAGAAATAAAATGTCTGAGAATGATGAGGAAAACAAATGTACAAAAGTGCTTGACACAATGGATGGATGTATGAATTGTGATGAGTTGTACGAGGCCCCAATAAAATGACTTTTCTTAAAAAAGAAATAGGCAGCCACATCTCATTTTTTTAATCATTTTATTGGGGGGCTCTTCCAGCTCATATAACAATCCATACATCAATTGTATCAAGCATATGTGTACATATGTTGCCATCATCCTTTTTCAAACCCTTTACTTTCTATTTGAGACCTTGGAGTACTATATTTTTCGGGTGAGTCTGAGCCACTGATCTTTTGAGTGGCAGCTTAATGCTTTAAGCACTGTGCCCCCAGGTTTCCTAGCCAAACCAATAGTAGTGCAATACACCCATATCAAAGCCTAGCACTACTGCCAGCCTTTTTCCACAGGGTACCCTTAATTTCAATTTTTTTCAGGAGCTTTGTGAATTTTCATAAGTGAATAAATATCTTGTCTGTGTATGTGTGTACATACCCATACAGCAATGTCCTAGAAAGTATTTGTTTTTTAAATCACTTCATTGGGGGCTCATACAATTCTTATCACAATCCATCCATCCATCCATGTGTCAAGCAGATGTGTACATTTGTTGCCATCATCATTCTCAAAACATTTGCTTTCTACTTGAGCCCTTGGTATCAACTCCTCTTTTTCCCCTCCCTGCCTCATGAATCCTTGATAATTTATAAATTATTATTACTTTTTCATGTCTTACACTGACTGATGTCTCCCTTTACCCACTTTTCTGTTGTCTGTCCCCCTGAGAGTGAGTTCTATGTTGATCATTGTGATTGGTTCCCCCTTTCTCCCTCTATATTCCCCTTCCTCTCCTGGTATTGCTACTCTCATGATTGATCTTGAGGGGTTTATCAGTTCTGGATTCCCTATGTTTCCAGCTCTTTTCTGTACTGGGGTACACACTCTGGTCTAGCTGAATTTGTAAGGTAGAATTAGGGTCATGATATTGGGGAGGGTCAGGAGAAGCATTAAAGAACTAGAGAAGAGTTGTGTTTTGTCAGTGTTATACTGCACCCTGACTGGCTCATCTCTTCCTTGTGACCCTTCTATGAGGGGATGTTCAATTGCCTACAGATAGGCTATGGGTCTCCACTCCGCACTCCCCGTCATTCACATTGATAATATTTTTTTTGTCCTGGATCTTTGATGCCTGATACCTGACTCCATTGACACCTCATGATCACACAGACTGGTGTGCTTCCCCCTTGTGGACCTTGTAGCTTCTCAGCTAGATGGCCTCTGGTTTGTCTTCAAGCCCTTAAGACTCCAGACGCTTTATCTATTGATAGCCAGGCACCATCAGCTTTCTTCACCAGATTTGTTGTGCACCCACTTTGTCTTCAGCGATCGCGTCGGGAAGGTGAGCATCATGGAATGCCAGGTCATTAGAACAAAGTGCTCTTGTGTTGAGGGAGTACTTAAGTCAAGGTTCATTGTCTGTCTGTTACCTTAATACTTAACATAAAAGTATGTGTACATAGATCTATTTCCCTATCATTATATATAAATATATTTACATATTTACATGCCTGCATTTAGACCTCTATAACTTGCCTCCTAGTTCTTTCCTCTATTTCCTAACATTTTTGACAGAGGCTGCAAATGCCTTATTTACTTATATGCGTCTATCTACATTATATATGTTTGTGTATATTAGATATGTATATATGTATACAATTTCTGTTTGGATTACTAGAAAAGCTTCCATTTGAGAGAGGAGAGGAAAAGAGACACATATCTCCTATGTCATTTCTGCTTGCAGTGATAAGATGGAGAGTGTGATGGGAGCACAATACAGTGCTTGTAATTAATGTCACTGAGCTGCACACGTAAAAGTGAATAAAGTGACAAAATTTTTCATTATATACATTATAACACACAAAAAATTAAGGAAGAAACTCACATTCCAGTAGAAAATAACTCCACACTACACTACAAATGTGGGTTTATGTGCCCCAAGTCTGGAGGTTAAGGTAAGAAACTAAGCATGCAGAGAGAAGGGATCTCTGCCCATCAACAGGTAGTCAATGAAGGTTTGGAAAAGGAGCCACTCTTGGCCCACACGGCAGTTCCTATATGGCACGGGAGGATTCTGAAAGGAAAGTTCCCATTCAGGAGACTTACAAGGGCACCCTATGTTAATCCCTTCCCTATGACGGCAGGATACATTTTGGCATGGGCCAAGGTCAAAGCGGTGTAAGTAGTGTAGGTGGAACCAACAGTCAAATTAATACAGCATAATATCCCAAAGAAAATACATTTGGGAAAATAAAGTTAGCTTTGGCTGAGAAAAAAATATTTCTGTAATTGCTGCCAACTTTCTATCTCTCCTTGGAAACTATTTGAAAGTTGGGGCTTGTGAGTCAATACAAAGACTAAAATAAGATCCTGGTGGTTCTATTCTTAGGGAGTTGGGGCTGTGATTCATGTGAAACAATAAGATCTCAGGGGTGTTTTGATCCAAGGTGGTGAGTCATCTGCCATGTCTCCAGAAAGTTGTGGGAATCTCCCCAAAGCCTCCCCTCCAGCAATCAACACCTTGACAGAGAGCATTGTGGCCTCTTTCTATGCTACTGAAATAGGGAAGCCACAAGCTTTAGTTTATGAGAACTATTCTGAGCTATTGGGTATTTGAGCATTGCAGTTGGTAGACCCAAATTGAACAGGTAAAAAGGCAGAAACACATCTGTAACTCACATTCACAGCCCTACCTGTCTGTCACAGCCATACCCATCAGGTAGGCATCATACACACATCATGTACACAGCATGTACCACAGGAGCACTGGCTCACAATCTTACATTCACACTCACATGCCATCCGTGCAGTGAAAAATTCTACTAAACACACAGGGGCCCTCTTGCTTATTCATATCTCTCACATATCCATACCCAGGACATGGCCATCCTCTGTGCCAGACCAGATATGTCACATCAAAATTCCCTATTAGCCTCATGCCCCAAGTAGCCAACCAAAATATACATCATAATACACACACTAGAATCATATTCCAAATTTGGCACAGTTTCATTTACCCGAGGACAAAGTTCACAGGGTGGAGACAGAATGAGAGTGGAAACGGGAAACACGGAGTGGCTGTGGGATAAGCAATGGTCACGGTACATTGAGGGCATCACAGGGATGAGTTGAAGCAAAATGTTTGTCAGCTGTTAAAATGCAAAATTATGATCTCTGAAAAAAGCTTAAAAACAAATTAAGTGTCAATCAGCTTAGTAGAAGGAAATATAAGAAAGGAATAAGGAGAGGGAGAAAGGGTAAAGAAAAATTAGAATAGATCAAAAGTAGCATCGATTATAAAAAGCCAAATATTTGGCTTAATCTATTTCATACATTCCACCTGTTACGGTTAGGTAGCAGAACAGGGACCAGGGGTGTCTAAGGGGCATGCGTCAATTCAGGTCCCTGAGCCAGGTAGGTGGTACACCTGGGTGGGCCCAAACTAAAGCCAGGTGGGCTTAATTCAACCAATGGAGTCAACCATTACCTTCAACCATGCCTCCCAGACGACGGCCCCAAATGCCGGGACCTCGAGACTGCCCGCCCCTTCAGCTGTTTCTCTGCCTTTGCCTTGGCCCTGCTGTGACCCCACTCTCTCTGGCCTCAGGCCACCACGTGAGGGTGTGCAGGCCTGTGTGTTGCCCGTGTTCAGTGACTGTATAACCTACAACATCTTCCGTCCTTTTATAAAAACTCACTTGGTCTCATTCAAAACCAAGAACCGAAGTATTTCACACCCATGAAATCTAACATTACTTCTATTAGTCTTGTTTTTTTGATGAATGAATAAAACTTTTTTTTAAGTTCACACAGCTAGTAGATTATAGAGTTGACAACGCCACCCAAATTCCTGGTCAATAGCATAGCTATAGAGTGGAGGTCTTCTCTTTATGGCATTAGTAAGAAGTAATGGAGTTTTTCTTGCTTGTTTGCTTGGTTTTTATTCCATTTAAAGCAAGGGGAAGATGAGGAATTTAGAAAGTCAGTCTGCACACGCCTTAGAGGGTAGATTGGGAAGGAACAAAACACATCCTTGAGATGCAAGGTTGACTACTCCAGGAATCCAGGCAGGAGGCGCTGATTAGCAACAGAACATTGCTTGATAAGAATTTTTTCAAGAAACCTTTTGAAAATAAGCCACATATGTGAGTATAGCAAAATTGGTGTGGACTAAATGGGAGTTAAAATGGAGACAAAAGTTCAGATTCAGGGAAAAATTCTACAATAAGAAGGCATCAGTGTGTCTCCCTATTTATTTCACTGGATGTTTATTTCACTCAATATCTGCAACATAAATGAAAACAGAGTCAGGAACGCAGACCTCCAATTACATTCCCAAATCTGCGGCAAAGGGCCTCTTTAGAGTATGAAAGAACAAAGATGTCCCGGAAGAGCACAAATCTAAGCCATGTATTTTTCAGTCATCTCCTATGCATATGCAGATTCTATGGGCCCAATACTGTATGGTGCAAGAAACAACGAAAGAAGATGGAAGTAATTAGATACACTAAACCAAAAAAGAACTGGTCAATCAACATTCACCCACATTAAGAGGTAGCATATGATCAAGAACTGATAGTTTTGAAGGGAAAAAAATCCAAGTTGCGTTGATGGCATTATCAAAAAACAAGGCTCCAAAAATTGGCAGGACACCAATGAGATGTTTCCACAAGCTGATGCAGTACGGGAAGCCCTCACTCAGCTATGACAAGAAATTGGAAGGTAGCTACTTGACCAACAGAATGGAAGAGCTCTACATTTGTACCCATTCCAAAGAAAGGCAACCCAACAAAATGCAGAAAATATCAAACAATATCATTAATCCCACATGATAGGACAATAGTATTGAGTAATTTTATAAAGAAAAGTCGCAGCGTGGACCTAAAGAAAGGATCCATTAGCATGGAGCTGCCAGAAATTCAATCCAGATCTAGTATGGGACGCAACGAGGGATCTCATGGCTCATATCAGATATAGCTTGCTGAAAGCAGAGACTATCAGAACGAGGCTTACTTATGTTTTATAGCAACACAAAGGCATTCGACTGTATGGATCATAACAAGCTGTGAATAATATTTCAAACAATGGGAATTGCAGGCACTTGACTGTGCTCATACAGAGCTATTTGTAGAATTAAGACAGTTGTTCAAACAGAACAAGGCGATCGTGTATGGTTTAAAACCAGGAAAGTTGCGTGTCAGAGTTATATTCTTTCGCCATATTTATTCAATCTGTGTGCTGAGCAAGTAATCCGAGAAGCTGAACTATATGAAGAAGAATGTGGCATCAAGATGGGAGGAACACTTATTAACAATCTCCAATATGCAGCTGACACAACCTTGCTTGTTGAAAAGAAGATCTTTTGAAGCACTTGCTGATGAAGGTCAAAGGCTAAAGCCTTCAGTGTGGATTAAAACTCAATGTAAAGAAAACAAAAATTATCACAAGTCCGTGTCAGCTAAATCCACATGGAAGAAGCACACCACCCCGTGTGGTCCAAGGACAGGAAATAATAAAACCCAAGCTTACAAAAGGTACTGTATTCGAACTTAACTTCTGAGCACCCGGTTTGCAGAAGCCTATGGATGACAATGAAAACCCAAACCCATGTGCAGGGTCTCCATGTGGATTAAGGCTCCCATGAAGTCCCTCTGATCACTGTCTAGAGAAGGATATCATCTTGGTAAAGTAATGGGTCATTGAAAGCTAAAGGCCTTCAAGAGGGAGACTGACACCGTAGCCAAAACAACGGGCTCACGCACACCAACAAAAATGGAGATGGTGCAGGCCTAGACAACATTTTCTTCTGTTCTATGAGACTGCTGTGAGTCAGAGCCAACGCAAAAACAATTAATAACAACACCATACTGGGGGAAACATCCGGCAACATCAGACCCCACTTTTTTCCATCTCAATTGACATAAGTTTTTGATACGTGATATGATGGTGGATAAGCACAAGGTGCTCCAAGAGAAGGGGGGGAGATCCCAGTTCTGAAGACAGAGAGGAGAGGCTCAGAGATACTTTGCCCAAGAGAAGATGCCTAACTGTGCTTGGAAAACCAACTAGAAGTCATCAAAGTGACTGAAATGTGGGATAAACAACTGAATTAAAGTTTAAAAGGGAAGGTCATGCATGAGACCAGAAGAACTACATAGTTCCCGGCTGCCACCACTGACCACTCTGATCTGCATCCCAATACTTGGACAAAGTAAAGGGAAAATGGAGAACAAAATTCAAAATCATGAAATGGCCAGATTCATTAGTTTGCTAGAGACTGATGGAATCCCTGAAGGGCATGCCCCTTAGTCACCCTTCAAATCTAGAACTCACCCACTCCCGCCCCACCCCCGCCCACCCTCATCCCCTTTAAACAAAACAACAAAGAGCCCTATACGGTGAACAGTGAAACCTGTAGGCACAAACTCCTCCAATCAACCATGAAGGCTAAAAGGGTAGCGTTTGCCCACACACAAGTTCAGGAGGCAGGAAGAGGCAGGAAAGAAGAATAAAGGGACATGGGAACCCAGGGAGGGACTGGGAAGAGCGCTGATACCTTGAGGGGCCTGCCCTTAATGTCACAAGACAACCTGAGTATGAACTGTTTCATGGCAACAAATGAGTTCTGTAAACTTCCATCCAAACCTCAATAAAATGTTCCCCCAAAAATAAATGGCAAGACTCATACAAAGGAGTAGACGCTTGATTTCCATGTGCTGACCCTGTTTCCCACCTCATTCTGCCACCATCAGGACCCAGGCTCAGCCCTCCATCCATAGCCTCTGGCCAGGTGAAGAACAACTGCTCTCTGTCGGCTACGATTTTATTAAACCCTTTGTGGTCAGGGCCTTCATGGTAACCGGCTCTCTGTGGCCTCCAGATATGTTAATTTCATTTGGATCTGAAACTATAACATAAAATAGGAGTATGATTTAAACAAAGGTTAGAGCCAGGAATATTCCACTTCGCCACTTGAACAAATGCTCTGTGTGTCATTTTTATTAACACCAGCAGAAAGTTTAAAAAGGGGGTTTGACTGGGCATAAGCGAGGCATTTAAGTGCCTTTTCTGGAGTTGCTGCTTGTGCTGTGGGAAATTGCATTTGCCCTCCAGGGTTCCTGCATTGATGTAATGCATTCATTTCCTCCTGGAACAAAAGTAAATAATTCTGGAAGAAAACCAAAAAGTCCAGGCTTCCAAAAGCACCTAGTCTTTTTCTCTAGATATATACAGAACCCGGCAGGCTGTGAGTGTACAAGTGATTTCTTTAATACCAGGGTCTATAAGGACGAGTCCCCAGGAGGCACCAACAGTGAAGTGCTCCACTATCAGTGGTAATGGTTGGCGGTTCAAATCTACCCCAGAGGGACCTTGGAAAACAGGCTTGGTGATTTGCTTCCCAAACATCACCACCTTGAAATCCCCATGGAAGTTCTACTCTGTACACCTGGTTTCACTACAAGTCCGACTCGATCCCACCGCATCTAACAACTATCACGTAGCTCATACAGTGGTCAGGACTGCTGTGTGGCCTGAGACAGGAGGATGTCACAACCAGGATTTGTATGACCTGGCACGGCCGCAGATACTGCCTATGTCTCTCTTATTAATCTTGTAACACAGCATTTTATGTCTAAAGACTAAAGAAAAACAAAGTCAACAAATACATCTGTGTGTCTGTGTGTCTGTGTCTGTCTGTCTATAGGAGATCACTGTCACTGAAATACTCTGAGTTCACATCGCCTGCCTCCTCTGCTTTCTCAAGATGAATCCAATCTTAAAAGATACAATTGTTTTATGCGCCATTTATGTGAAAAATCTGACCTGCAGGCCATTTGTGCCAGTTAATTAATTTTCCTTTGCTCGCCAGGCAGCTGTCACTGAGGTGGAGGATGCTCTCATTTTATGCCTAAATTGTGTGGGGAAGGGTTCTTCAAATTAAAATGCAAGGAGCTACTCAGAGCTAGCCCCTAGGGAGGAAAACTTGTAAGGTTGGAAAATATTCTCAGTCATCTCGCTCTTTCCTTTCCACTTGGTCTTTAATGCTCTCTTTCTCACAATCCTTAGATTATAAAATCTTTATGTCATCCTCTATCCACCAACCCAAAACTGCTTGTTTCCCTTGATCCTCTCATGCATTCTGTCCATCTATCAGTCAATCAGTTAGTTCACCAGTCGGTCAGTCCAGCTGTTCATTTGGTGATTTATTGGATCATCAGTTTAATCTTCAAACTTCTCATGTGTCTACTCCCACCTGCAAAGCACTCTTCTGAGGGACTCTTTCTTGGATGCATAGCACCTGTACATCCTTTGTCCATGGCACTTCCAAAAACAAAGCATTTCAACATGGTGTCGTGTTTGTTTTCCACAGTAGACGGTAACGTCCCTGAGGACAAGAGCAGAGCTTTTAACTTTCCCTCCCTGGGTACGAATTCTATTTTTTTTTCTTCTGCTTAGAATATTCATTCCTTGGCTGTATCCATTCCTTTCCGTTCACAAGCGGGTGCCATGGAGTAAGTGAATTTGAACTCATAGTGATCCTCTCTATGTCAGACCTGTGCTCTATAGAATTGCCAAGAGCTGGTGTTTGGAAATTGTGTGTGTGTGTGTGTGTGTGTGTGTGTCCTTTAAGTAGGCTCAAGAAGCCCCAGTGGTGTAGTGGTTATGAGTTGGGCTGCTAATTGCAAGGTATGTAGTTCAAAATCACCAGCTGCTCCTCAGGAGACAGATGAGGCTTTCTACTCCCGTAAAGAGTGATAGTCTTGGAAACTCACAGGAGCAGTTCTGTTCTGTCTTAAAGGGTCATCATAAGACAGCAATAACTTGATGCTAGTGAGCTTCGTTTTGTGTTTGAATGGAGTCAGCTTCCAATCTTGAATTTGCATCACCCAGGGACTTCCTTTCTTGAAGGTCTTGACTTTAAAATCATCTCCATGAAAGTCTGAAATACACTCCTCATACTCCAGCTCAATGTTCTTGTGTCTTTATTATATCACAGCCTTTACTCACGGCCATCGAGTGGATACCAACTCATAGCGACCCTATAGGACAAAGTAGAACTGCCCCATGAGCATTTCTGAACCTGTAACTCTTTACAGGAGTAGAAAGCCCAGTCTTTCTACCAAGGAGAGGCTGGTGGTTTCAAACAGTTGCACTTCGCAGCCCAACATGTAACCACTTTGCCACCACTGCTCCCTCGCAGTCTTTAACATGTGCATTGTTTTATATATATTTCTTTCCTTGCTGTCTTCTCCTTGGCTCAGACTGACTACCAACCACAAGGAAAAGCACAACACTCCTGTTGAGTCTGGATACCTAGTACCTAGTGTCATGACAGGAGCCCTGGTATTGTAGTGATTACACGTTGGGCTGCTAACCACAAGGTTTGTGGTTCGAAACCACCAGCTATTCCTCCAGAGAAAGATGAGGCTTTCTAAGCCCATAAAGAGTTAAAGTCTCAGAAACTCAAAGGGGTGGTTTTAGCCTGTCCTATAGGGTCGCTATATGAGCGCTGCTGGTAAAATGGTTATATGTTAGGCTGCGGTCCACATAGGCAGCAGTTGGGGCAGACTGGGCTTTCTACTCCTGTAAACAGTTACAGTGTTGGAAACCCACAGCGAGTTTCCAACCCAATGGCAATGAGTTCGGTTTGTGTCCTAGGGTCATTATGAGTTGGAGTTGACTTGATCGCAGTGAGTTTGGTTTTCGGGTTTTTTTTGGGGGGGGTGCTTTTTGTTTTTTGGTTTGAGGAGTGAGTAGAAGGGTTCATGACACAAAATTGGTACTCAATAAACATTGTTATTGATCAAATGGATGAACCCTTTATCATTATGTCCCCATTATGTCAGGACTCTACATGCAATAAAACCAAAGCCAAACATAGTACTACAGAGTCAATTCTGACTCATAGCAACCCTATAGGATTGGATAAAATTGCCCCCTGTGAGTTTCTGAAACTGTGACTTTTTGTGAGAGTAGAAATCCTTGTCTTTCTCCTGCAGAGTAGCTGGTGGTTTCAAACTACTGACCTTATGGTTAGCAGCCCAATGTGTCTTCACTAGGTATTCAGTAAATGCTGACTGCTCAAAATAAATGGATTCTATCACATGCAGACTGTGCAATTGAAAATGTCTAGAGTTTAATGTGGTTTTTTTTTTCTTTTTCTTTGGCTCACTCTCTCCCTCTCATTCCCCCTCTCTCTGCTCCCCTCTCTAGCCCTCTAACTCTGTCTCTGTCTCTATCTCGGACTCTGTCCCAATCACTATCACTATCTCTGCATCTCTCCTGCCTAAGAGCATAAATGCTAGGAGCCATCCTGGGTGAGATAGAGAATGTTGCTTCAGCAAAGCATAACCATGAAAGTACAACCAGCTGAGTTCTTGACACTTTTCATGATCGCTTCACATTTATATTAAATATGTGGGCACGAATGGACAGAATGTATCGTTTCAGCTGGGGTCACTCCGTCGCTTACTCTGATACATTACCTCAATTAGCTGAGAAGGAAATTTTGACAGAGAGGAAAACTTGCAAAGTGCGAATGGGAACATTGACATGAAGGCTAATTTCCCACCACGTACCATGGAACATATAGCAGTCCCCTGTCTCACTAATATAGTCTGTGGTTCTGTAGTTTTAGACTGCACTGTGCTCTGGGAGGGTGGCAAATGTTGCTCATCATCTGAAGAAGACGGTTAAGCAGAGGTGACAAAAAAATAGGCACCTCAGAAGCATTGATAAGGGACGAGAACATGCCATGTTGTGTTAGCTCCAAGAACCCGTGTAGGACCTGACTGTTAGCACATGTGATATTGTAAAAATAAGATTACATTGCAAAGGACAAAAATCGAAAGCTGAATGCCCATCACCTGAAGGACGGAGAGACAAAAGGGGTTCTATGTTAATACAAGGAGCCCTTGTGGCACTGTCACGTGAGCATTGGATGGCTAACTTCAAGGTTGGTTGCTCAAACCCTGCAGCTGCTTAATGGGAGAAAGAGGAGGCTGTCTGCTCCCCAGAGATTTACAATCTCAGAAGCCCCTATATTGGGTCACTAGAAGTCAGAATCAACCCTACGGTAGTAGGGTTTGGGGGAGAAGGAATTATGCAATGGATTGTGAAAAGGAAAGTAGGACTGACATATGCAACATACACTATAGACAAATACCCAAAACTAAGTGGAAAAGGCCAGACACAAGACCATCTCTTAGTATGTACATGGGATGTGGAGAAAAGACAAATTTATAGAGGAAGAAGGTAAATGTGTGATTGCCCAAGTCTGACGCAGGATAGCAAATGGAGATGGGCACAAAAGGTCTTGTTGGGGGGCATAATCATCTACTGGGGCTGCCAGAACAATGGGCCACAAAGGGGGCGTCTTGTAAATACAGAACCGAATTGTCTCTCAGTTCTAGAAGCAGGACGTCCAAATGCACCATGTCCTCAGGGCCCTGTTCCCTCTGAAGATTCCCGGGGAAGAGCCTTCCTTTTCTCACTCAGCAGCTGATCACCCCAGGTGTTCCTGGGCTTGCAGCTGCAGCAGTCTCTTCCTCCATCTTCATGGACAGCCATCCTCTTTCTAGAGGTCTGCCTTTTTGTTTTACCAGGGCACCAACTGGGATGGGCTTAGGACCCTTCCTACTCTGGTAAGTCCTCCTGCTAACTGGTCTCAGCATCTTCAAAGACCCTCTTTTCAAGCAAGGTCACATGCACTGGTACAGAGCTTAGGGATTCAATATATCTTCGGATGTGGGGACATAAATCCATAACATAGGGGGTGAAAATGTTTGAAAGGTGATGTAAGGTGATGGTTCCACTACTTAGTCAAGTGACAAAAACTCATTGAATTGTACTCTTGAAATGGGTGAATTTTGTGATCCATAAAATATGCCTCAATAAAGTTGTTCTTAAAAATTAAGATTATGTTTTTATTATGCAATGGCACTGCTGGCCTAGCTTAAATGAGTGCTCCTTTGATGATAATAAAAACACAATGAATTTTTGGCTACTACTCTCCTTGCTTTATTTACTTGGTTTTTAAATTAAACATGCCTCTGAACAATAAGATGGAACCAATTTACTTTTTCAGAATATTAATTCTGAAAAAATTAATTGCCTAACAGAAACAAACAGGCTAAAGAATACTGTCAGAGAACCAAAGTTTTCGTTCAAGGAGATTTTAAATAATCAAGTTTAGAGCTTTTCTCCTTTTGAAAAGAA
Organism: Tenrec ecaudatus; assembly: GCF_050624435.1. Taxonomy (NCBI): domain Eukaryota; kingdom Metazoa; phylum Chordata; class Mammalia; order Afrosoricida; family Tenrecidae; genus Tenrec; species Tenrec ecaudatus. The sequence continues at coordinate 49,512,924 of NC_134547.1, read as the reverse complement.
ATATTTTCTCCCATCACTTGGTTCATTTCAATTGATTTCAGAGATTCTAATTTCTTCTGGGCTAATGGGAGTGGTCAGGTTTTGTACATCTTCTCAAAGGGAATTAAATTTGCAATTATCCCTAGCACACCATAGACTCTTGCAAACCTGTGTTCCGTGTAGTCTTCAGATCCCTGTTGTAATTAGCATATTTTCAAGGTGAAGTGCAGATGTCAAATTAATGTGGAAGGCACCAGGATTGCCGAAGGGCCTGGGTCAATTGGTATTGGTCTAATTGGAGAACCTGAGCCTTTCCTGTGAAAGGGGTCCAGGGACTGACATCAGAAACAGCAACGATCCTCAGTGTGAGAGCAGACTGGAGAGAGAAGAGGAGACTGGAGTTCCAACAAGGGGTGTGCTTTATGGAGAAAGTTCGGATTCCGGGAAGAGAGTAAATACAGAATGAGAGTTTTCATTAGAATTGTATTAATATTATTGCTAGTGCTGTTATAAAATCGCTTCTATCTGTTTTGTAGGAGCCCTTGTGCCATAGTGGGTTCGAGGTTGGGCTGCTTACTGCAGGGTCAGCAGTTCAAAGCCAACAACCACTCCACGAGAGAAAGACGAGGCTTTCTAGTCCTGTAGAGAGTTAAAGCCTCAGAAATCCACTGGAGCCTAAAATGTTGCTGTGAATCAAGATGGACTTGAGGGCAGTGAGATGTTTTTGTTGTTGCTGCTGTTGTTTGTCGTGTCTCTGTTTTTGAGAGTTTTACCTATTTAGTTCTTCTTAGGAAGCCATCCGTTGCCTAGGCAAAAGGCCTGATGGCCAGTTTCCAGAAGATCACAGCCTTGAAAACCCAATGGAGCAATTCTACTCTGCACACTCGGGGCCCACATGAGCCAGGACTGACTCAAAGGCAGTAACTGTAACACTTCCTCGGCACGGGACCAGGCATTCTCCGACAAAACTCTCCACCCAGCCTCTGCACCCACCACAGCACCACAGCACCGCGCTGCCTGCGGGAGCTTCTGGGAATGGCTGGGGCCTCAGAGTCTTCCAGAGTTTGTGAAAAGGCCACCACGCTCCAGGCAGCCAGGGCCTCACACATACTGTTTTCTGTGGTTCTAAATCCAGATCTTCACTTCTTTTTCCCTCCAGGTAGGTTCCAAGGAGTTGTTGGAGAGACAGGAAAGAACAGAACTTTTGAGTCTTGGATCTATTGGCGGTGATGTCAGATTGAAGTTCTCAGAAGGTTTCACGTGAATCAAAGAAATTCTGACAACACGGAAGAAACCATAGATTTCAAGCCACCATCATGAGGGCCTCCTCTGAAGGATGACGTAGGGACTACCACGCATAAACCTAGGCATTCGCTTTGAGTGAAGCCCTGACTCTGACCCTGAGCAGTGATGATTTGATAAAACCTGTCTCCCACCATCCTCAGTGTCCTCATCAATAAAAGAGAACTGAGAGCTACCTTGCCAGAGTCACAGGATGTTGTGAGCATCAAACTAGATCATCTATAACAATATGCTTTTGATTCTATAAGATCGCCTAGAAATAATCGTAGTAAATAACAAGGATTCCTTGAACGAGAGCCCTGGTTTCATACAATGTAAGCCCCCTTACAGAGACGACCTTCCATAAACCCACAAGGTTCTAGACAGCCGGTGCTACATCATCCCTATTTAATAAAAGAGAAGGCTTAGGGGTACGGAGGTTGAATGATTTACACAGCTGCCAATGCCAGAGACAGAAACTGATTTTTTTAATCATTTTATCGGGGGCTCGTACAACCCTTATCACACACAGTCCATACATCCATCCATTTGTACTTTTGTTGCCATCATCATTCTCAAAACATTTGCTTTCTACTTGAGCCCTTCATATCAGGTCCTCATTTTCCCCTCCCTCCCTGCTTCCCCCTCCCTCATGAACCCTTGATAATTTATGAATTATTATTTTGTCGTGTCTTACACTGTCCAACGTCTCCCTTCACCCACTTTTCTGTTGTCCATCCCCCAGGGAAGAGGTTATATGTAGATCCTTGTAATCAGTTCCTCCTTGACAGAAACAGATTTTGGGTTTTTTTTAAGTAATTGTTTTTAAGACCCATCACCATGTTCAAGCATTGTCAAGTGGACCTGATCATTTCTACCTCTCCTGGCAAGTTTTGCACCCTCTCTCAGGATCTCTACACGCGGTCTTCCTTGCACTCAGAAGGGCATGTCTTCTTGTCTCTTTCGCTCCCTGAGGGCCACATTTGGCTCACATCTGGGCCCTGCCCACTCTTGTTATCCTGTGCAGCATCAGTGCTCTACCACAAGCTTCCCACATGGGTAAAATTCCATCACTTCACGTGCATACCTTCATCATTTTAGGCCCGTGTTTTTCTGGCTGCTCTGCAGCTGTGCACAAGAATTTACCTCTGGTTAAAATGGGAAATAACAATGGTGAGTTAGTTTATTATGGCAACCTAGCCGATAAACACAAGTGGGGTTAATTGAAGGGCGGAGAGATAAATGACTCGGTGAGCCTCACCTTTGGAGTTCTCGGGTCTCTTTCTTTGTGATGGTCGCACCAGGGTGCAGCTGCCTTAGCAGTTCCCTGCTTCAGCTGGCAAAGCTGACTTCCTGCAAGACATCCCCAAGGAGAAGCCACATGGACTTACCCCGATGCAGCCCTAGGTGCTGGAGCAGCCGTGTGGAGACCACTGCCAGCACTGAGATGCTTACACGCTCACTGACTTGGCTTCCCTCCTGCAGTCGGCATCGTAGTGTGTGTTTTGTGAGATGGAGAAGGACTTTGTGGATTGGTGTTGGACATATGGGTTAATGGGTTAACGTTGGACTTGTGGGCTTGGGCAACACTGGGTTGGGATGTTTTCTGGATGTGCACTTACCCTTTATATAAAACTCTCTCTTATACATGTGTTGCTGTGGATTTGCTTCTCTAAAGTGTCCAGATGAACACAGACAGTGATATTATGGTTGTTTTCAGGAGCCATCAATCACTTCTGACCCACAGCAACACCCCCACCCCCGCACAACAGAACGAACACTGTCCAGTCCTGTTCTGTCCTCCCAATTGTTCCTGTGCCTGAGCCCATTGTTGCATCTCCTCGAGGGCCTAGCTCTTTTTCGCTGCCCTCCACTTCACCAAGCATGGTGTCCTTCTCCAAGGACTGGTCTGTCCTGACAACACGTCCAAAGTAGGTAAGATGAAGTCTCACCCTCCTTACGCCCAAGGAGAAGTCCATGGTACTTTCAATATTCTTCTCCAGCACCACCATTCAAATGCTTCGATTCATCTACATCCTTCCTTATTCATGTCCAACTTTCACATGCATATGATGCCAAGGAGAATACCATGGCTCGGGTCAGGTGCATCTTAGTCCTCAAAAACAATCCTTGCTTTTCAGTACTCTCAGAAGTCTTGTGCAGCAGATTTACCTAATGCGGTTCATCTTTTGACCTCTTGACGGCTGCTTCCATGAGCATTGGTTATGGATCCAAGCAAGACAAAATCCTTGACAACTTCAACCTTTACTCCATTGATCATGATGTCACCTTATGGTCCGATTGGGAGGCTGGAGGTCTTCTTGAATTGTAGTCCACTTGCCGGCTGTACTCCTTAATCTTCATCACATCACATCTCAACAGCCATAGTGACCAGCATTGACTGAGCACTTACTAGGTCTGAAACCTGTGCTAACGCTCTACCTGTATCAACATGTAGCAAGCCTTTCTCAACCCACTCCCCACTGTACAGACAAGGAAGAGAGACAGAGAAGGGAATGTCTTGGTGTAGCTATGTGTGTGGTAGAGTCAGTGTAGAACTAAAGTTTGCTCTTCCACCATCTTAGCTCTGAAGCTACACTTTGCTAAGATTCTCCCTGTAAATTCTCCTCACTCATCTCTGTTGCACTATATGCCCCTCTCATAGTGACCCGATGGGACAAAGTAGAATTTTCTCATAGAGATGCCCAAACGGTCATCTTCATGAGGCATGCGGCCCAGTCTTTACCCCAAGGAGCTACCAGTGGGTTTGAACAACTAAATTTGGGGTTAGAAGTCAAGCACTTAACCACTGAGCCATGGGAGCTCCTCCAGACCATATAATACGTGTGCTACCTGCTGAAACCTGCCCCACCCTCCAGTTTTCTCAATCATTCTCATCCCTTCTCAACCGCCCATCAATCATTCTGCCTGAACACACATTTATTTCATCTTTAGTAATTGTCTCTCCTGTCACCTTGATTGTGACATCTCATGTCACTACTGTTCCTCACAGCCTCCAGCAAGATGCCTAGTATGGAGTTGGCATTTAGTATTAAATTCTGAATGCTCCCTTTACTGCTCATTCACTCATTTACAATTTGGCAGAGTTGCTATGTAAGAGAGTAGTAATTCGCTCTTTGCCCTGCTCCCAGAGCAATGTTTCTTGGGTATGTCAAATTGAGTCATCTTAATTATTTGACTCGTCTTTTAACTGTTGGTTATTGAAAAACCTTTGGAGAGAAAGTCTCCATTGGATTTTGACATATTGTGACAGAGGGGGAGACAGGGCCTGAGTTCACTCTGGCCCCTAGAATAAGAATTGTATCCAAGTCTGTTTTCACTAGATCTTGGAAGTAGTTGGAATATTAAAAGTCTGAGAAATTTCCAAAACTTATCTGCTCACCGTTTACTTCCTCATCTCAAAGACACATGCCAAAATTGATGCAAGGGGTGGGCGAGAGAAATCTCACCGCTTATGTTATTACCCCATCCACATCCCACAAAGACCTGAGGAAGTACCTGTCCATTTCCCTGGGCCATATGGTCTCACAGCCACTCTTCCCATTAGAACAGTCTCACGGCCATCAAGTCCATTATGGCTCACAGCAACCCTGTAAAAGAGGGTAAAACTGTCCGTGTGCGTTTCAGAGTCTGCAACTCTTTCAGGAGCAAGAAGCCTCATCTTTCTCTCTAGGAGCCGCTGGTGATTTCAAACTCTGACCTGGCTAGCAGCCCACCGCAGACCTCCTCACACCACCAGGGCTCCACCTGTGAATGGTGCCTTTCACATTGTTAAGGCCCACAGGCACATTACTTGGGGAGTGGGGGGAAGAGCATATTTCAATAAATACAAAACATGTTATACTCTCATTCATGAGATATTTTTAAATAGTCATATGTACTGAATAGTGGTCTAGTCAGAGGAGACAAAATGATGAACAAAATAGGAGGATCCCTGCTATGATGAAGCTTTATAACAGAGGAAGATAAAATGCCTTGGACGAGGACAGAGGTGAAGGTGGGCCCTGAAGACAAGTCAAGATTTTCAATATTCGTCAAGTGTTCTTCCCATGAGAATTAACATTGCCATGTAAATTATAATATCCTGGAACATATTCTCAATATTTGGTATAAGCCTTTACATATAGACTAAAATATGTAGATATATAGTTCTCTCTGTGTGTATGAGTGTGTGTGTATATATACATAATTCTAATATAAGATCAAACTTTTGTTAATTTTTGCCAATGAAATGCAGTATTTTTTATCTACGATGTATCCAGCAACACTTTTTTTTGGTAACTGTTTATTTTTCAAATCTTTTAAAACATCTAGGAATGGTACAAGTATATGAAGAACTCCTGTGTACCTTTCTCTAAGATTCTCTGGTGGGTAACATATACTACAGTCCAGCTGGAGTTGTGAAAATACATACATATGGATATGCAATTACAATACTTGATTCTGGATTTGATTATCCTAGACTCCGTGTGTGTGTGTGTGTGCGTGCGTGCGTGCGTGTGTGTGTGTGTGTGAAAGAACACTGGGATTATTGGTGATGTTTGAATATGATTTGTAGATTAATTAATAGCATAGACAGCTGAAAGTCCTTGTGGCATAGTGGGTCGTGTATTGGACTGCGAGCTGCAAGGTTTGCGGTTTGAAATGACCAGCCAATCTGTGGGAGAAACACAGGACTTTCTAATCCCATAAAGACTTATAGTCTCACTCTGAAAAAATAAAAATAAGATATATTTTTTAAGAGTTACAGTCTTAGAAACCCATGACAGTTCTACTTAGAATTTGACTCGATGGCACAAAGTTTGCTTTCTTGTGTTTATCGATAGCTGAGGAGCCCTGATGGCAGAGTGGTTATGCTTTGGGCTGTTAACCCCAAGATCGGCACTTCAAAACCACCAGCCACTCCTCAGGAGAAAGACAAGGCTTTCTACTCCTGTAAGGAGTGATAGTCTCAGAAATCCACAGGGGCAGTTCCACCCTGTACTGTAGGATTTTTATTAGTTAGAATAAACTCAATAGCAGTGAGTCTGTTTGCTTTTTAAATATAGATTAGCTAACAGCATTGATCACCATACTGTGATTATACAAAAATTCATTTGCACTTGAGAAATGCACCCTGAAGTCTTTAAAGTAAAGGGGAATCATGTCTACAGGGTTTCAGCCAATTCACAACACTATTAACTAGAATCAGCTTTTATCTATTTCCAGCAATTCCCAATTGCCCACTCAACACTCAACTTGAATATCTCATTGGAATCACAAGCTGAATTTACTTAAACCCAAGCCTTTTATTCATTGACTATCCACAGTCCAGACATCCCCCTCACCCCACCCTCCTGCCTCATTCTTCCTTTTCATTTTTTTAAAATCATTTTAGGGGCTTAAACACCTATCACAATCCATACATCCATCCATTGTGTCAAGTACATTTGTACATTTGTTGCCATCAGCATTCTCAAAACATTTGCTTTCTACTTGAGCCCTTTGTATCAGCTCCTTTTTTCCCTTCCTTCCCTACTCCCTCCTGCCTCATGAATCCTTGATAATTTATAAATCATTATTATTTTGTCATATCTTACACTGTCCAATGTCTCCCTTCATCCACTTTTCTGTTGTCCGTCCCCTAGGAAGGAGGCTATATGAGGATCCCTGTAATTGGTTCCCCCTTTCTACCCAACCTTCCCTCCACCCTCCCCATATCGCCACTCTCACCACTGGTCCTGAGGGGATCATCTGTCCTGGATTCCCTGTGTTTCCAGTTCCTATCTGTACCTGTGTACATCCTCTGGTCTAGCCATATTTGTAAGGTAGAATTGGGATCATGATAGTGGGGGGAGGAAGCATTTAAGAATTAGAGGAAAGTTGTATGTTTCATCATTGTTACACTGCACCCTGACTGGCTCATGTCTCTCTTGTGACCCTTCTGTAAGGAGATGTCCCATTACCTACAGATGGGCTTTGGGTCCCCAATCTGTACTCCCCCTCATTTACAATGATTTGATTTTTTGTTCTTTGATCCCTGATACCTGATCCCTTTGACATCTCCTGGTCACATAAGCAGATGTGCTTCTTGCATGTGGGCTCTGTTGCTTCTGAGCTAGATGGCCGCTTGTTTACCTTAGCTTCCTCTTCTTAATGGCGCCTCCATCCTCCCGGTTACTCGGTACTTAGAGTAGTCTTGATCCTCCTTGGCACTCAAATGACATCACACCACTGGGTCCATGACCACTCTCTTCTCTTCCTGGATTATGAAAGTTGTCCATGACAATAAGCAGAGTCCTCTGCACTATCCAACCTTATTCAATAAACTGCACCAACAAGGATTAATCCCTAAGTGGTGCAAGCAGTTCATGTGCTAGTCACCAGACTGAAAAACTGGAGCTTTGGGGCCCTCCAGGGGTGCTGCCGAAGAAAAGCCTGGCAATCTACTTCCATAATATCAGCCAATGAATAACCTCAGGAGCACAGTTATACTCTGATACACATGGATTTATCATGAATAGGAATCCAGTCAGCAGCAACTGGGTTTATGTCGTTGTGCATGGGTGTGCTCAGAGTGATTTGCTGAATAATTTCATTAATATTCAAAATAACAGTAACACGCCTCTCAGTCCAGATACAAAAAAAGAACTCCAGAAGGATTAAGGCCTAAATGTAAATCCTAGAACTATGAAGACCACCAAGGAGAGAACAGGGAGAAACATAAGGGTCTTCATGCAGAGCATAAGTATGCTACCAAACATAATGAAAAGCACATAGCAGACAACAAAATGGATGACTGGAACCTCCTAAAATAAGACATGTTTGTGCATCAAAAGACCATCAAAGATGTGAAAACAGAATCACAGACTGAGAACATTTTTCAGCAGTGGTACATGGGCAAGGAACTACCGTAGTCTCTAAACCTTACAGAAAATCACAACACCTCCACAAGAAAAAGATGAATGATCTGATTAAAAATGGGCAGAGGACATGAACAGACAGTGCGTCAAAGAAGACATCCAAGCAGCCAACAAACAAATGAAGAAATGCTCACAGTCACTAGCCTTCCAAGAGACGCAAATCAGAAGAATGAGATACCACCTCACTAGGCATTGATAGCAAAGTGTGCAAAGAAGGAAGGAAGGAAGGAAGGAAGGAAGGAAGGAAGGAAGGAAGGAAGGAAGGAAGGAAGGAAGGAAGGAAGGAAGGAAGGAAGAAGAAAGAAAATAAATGCTGAAGAGGTTAAGGTGAGATGAAATGCTCACACACTACTGCAGGGACAGTAAAGTTGGGCCACCACGGTGGAAAGCGGTATGGAACTTCTTCCAACAACAGGGAATCCCAATACCATCTGACACAGCAATTCTTTTCCTTGGTATATGCATGCCCTAAAAAAGTCAGGAGAGCAAAGATGTGTTACATTGGGTAAATGTGCTGCACAAGAACACTTTAGAGTATTAGAAAGCAAGGCTGTTACTTTGAGGACTAAAGTGCTCCTGACCGAAGCCGAGGCATTTTCCATTGCCTCATTGGCATGTGAAAGTTGGACATTGAATAAGAAAGACCAAAGAAGAATTGAGGCATTTGAATTGTGGGGCTGGAGAAGACTACTGAAAGCATCGTGAACTGCAAAAGGACAAACCGATCTGTCTTGGAAGAAGAACGGCCAGAGTACTTCTCAGAGGCAAGGATGGCGAGATTTTGTCTTCCATACTTTGGACATGTTGTCAGGAGAGACCAGCCCCCGGAGAAGGACACCATTCTTGATAGAGGAGCATCAAAAGAGGGGAAGGCCCTCAAGGGGGTGGACTGACACCGTGGCAGCAACAATGAGCTCCAGCACAGGAACAATTGTGAGGATGACGCAGGACCAGGCAGTGAGTGCTCAGTTCTGTTGTGCACAGGGACGCTATGGGTCGAAACCAACTCAATGGCACCTAACAAGAAAGAAGTAAGAGCCTTAACACAAACAACGTATGCGCACCCATGCTCATCACAGCGCTACAGAAGATGGAAACGATATATGCCCATCCGTGGGAGAGGGATAACTAAAGTTTACACAATGGAATTTGACACGTTACTAAGAAAACTCTGAACCACCTCATGACGTGGTTGGATTTGGAGGGCATTATGCTGAATAAAGTTGGTCAATCACAGAAAGAGAAATATTGTATGGGATTATTATTATTATAAAAGAAACATCAAGGCAAATGTGTCACATGTCAAAAGAAACAGACTAACACAGGAGGTTATCTGGGCTGGGAGGGGGAGGGAGTTAGAGAGAAGCAATAGACTAGAAGGTAGACTGGTTATAAGATGGGGGAGAAGAGAAACCAAAGAGGGGCAGGACAAGATGTTTGGAGGTTGGATGAGTATTAAAATTAAAAATTAATTATCTAAAATGTAAATCCCCCCACCTAATTCACACACACAAAAATTTTAAGTTTTTTAAAATAATACCAGCGACACCTACATACATTTTGGGAAGAATTAAGAAGGAATACAGACGTGCAGATCATGTACTCAGTCTACAGACACTATTTACTGCTAACATTCCAGGGCCTCTCATTAACTCAAAAGCTCACAGACACATCAGAGAAAGCTTTGCACTTAAAATGAAGAGACCTGATTTCTAGACTTGGCTCCCAACCTGAAGAACACACTTAACCTTTGTTTCACAATAAGTGAAATCAGAAGACTGGAGGCTCTCTGGGGTTCTTACCAGCTTAGGTTATGCAATTTTGTGGGCTAGCCTCTACTTTGAATGTCTCCAAAGGAGACCACGTGGCAGAAGAAGGGATGTAAAGGCTTAAAAGTTTCATAGATAAGCATTCAGAAACTCACCTGGGATTCACAAGAGGTGGCAGTTAAAACTGCTGCTTTCCCTAATTACGGTTATTCAGATTTTTTATTATTATTATACAGAATAATAATTATCATCACTTACTAAGTGCCCACACTTGAGGAACTTGGTTTTTTTAAAAAAATTTAAGTCTAATTACAGGTTATGGACATTTGCATAAATTGATGGATTTCAGGCATACATTAAAGGAGCAATGCTGGAAGCTTGCGTTTCTCTTTATTTTCCCCTATTTTTATTTATTTTTAACCTCGTTAATTTTTTAAATGGGCTAAAAAAAAAAGTACCATCATTATCCTTCTCTCTGCCACCTTGGTTGCCCAATTTGGAAACTTTTATTTAGCAATCATGTTAGATTCTGACATAATCAAGAAAATCTTTGAGGAAAGCTGACCAGACACCCACTTAGGCTGTGCCCTTAAATTGAGCTTTCTACTTGCTCTTAAATTTAAGGATTTTTTTTCATGAAAATAATAAGAGTTGGGGGATAGAAAACAGAAAAGTAACTGAAGGGAGACATCAGATAGTATAAGACATGAAAAATAATAACAATTTATAAATTATCAAGGGTTCGTAAAAGAAAGAAGGGAGGGAGGGAAGGAAACAAATGAGGAGCTGATACCAAGGGCTCAGGTAGAAAGAAAATGTTTTGAAAAGGGTGATGGCAACATATGTACAAATGTGCATGATACAATTGATGTATGGATTGCTATAAGATCTGTAAGAGCCCCCAATAAAATGATTTATTTTTTTAATCCCAAAGCCCCATTTTTCCCTATCATGTTTTCCTTCTCCACAATATTTGGTATAGTACTCCTATAGTACATAGACATTTGGACTAGATGAATGTATACCATAACATACATAATACAGAAAATATTTTCCCCAGGTCGCACACTTGCTTAGGTGTTTGTGTATGTGTACATGTGTGTCCACCTTTCTCTACTTTCTTCCTAACAAAAGCAATAATCATTTTGTCGTGCTGTGGGGACTTGCATGGCGTCGCCAGTGTTTCCTATATCAACCCATGGTTGACACGTTTCAAAAGTACTTCCAGCCTAAAGCAGACTAGAAAGAACGGCTTGATGATCTACTTCAAAAAATTAGCCAACAAAAACCACATGAATCACAACCTGGGCTTTCGACGGGTTAGTTTCCGTCTAACCCCCTCATGAGAATTTTCATTTCCACCCCAGATAAGCTGAATCAGAATCTACATTTGACAAGATCTCTGTGATTCTTCTCCAAAGTCAAACTCACTGCCATCAAGTTGATGCTGACTGATAGTAACCCTATAAAACAGGTAAGAACTGCCCCCTGTGAGTTTCTCAGCCTTTATGGGAGTAGAGAGCCCTATCTTTATCCCCACCCTGAACATTCATACATTTTTATACCACCAGGCATAATAAATTTTGAGAACCACTGTTCTAACTAACAGTTCTCACTGTTCTAACTACCTGTTGGTCCCTAGCCAACAGTATTAGCACCATCTGAGAACTTGTTAGAAATGCAAATTCCCAGCAGGGGGTTGAACCAAAACCAAAATGGCCTAAGCCCAAATCACAAGCCCTTCTCTGATGTCAAACCAGATGATAGCTTTCTCCATTGGAAGGCATTCCAAATGCACAGTAGCTCCAATACGGACCCAAGCACATCAGCCATTGTGAAGATGGCACAGACAAGCCATGTTTCCTTCAGTTGTGCATGAGATCACAACCAACTCAATTGTAACTTACAGGGCCCAGGGGGCTGAAAATGGCTGCTCAAGTGTATTTTCTTTGCTCCCCAGTGCTGTAATTTTGTTTGCCATTGTCTTTCTTATACTTTAAAATATTGTGACTTTTGAAATTTTATAGGTATGGTTTGTTTTCGATGGAGAGTCCTCATGGACAGTCATTCCACAGCTCAACAAAGTCATGTCCATTCTTTCTTTTGCTCAGCTCCCTTCACACTTTTTCTTTCACCTGCCTGACTGTTGCTAGCATTGATTTTATGCCCCAGGCATCAGAGCAAGATCCTCACATGAAACGTTTGGACAGGCCATTTTGTCGTTCTACATTCTCTGCCACAGTGCTCTTTGTCAGATAACAAGGGTTACTCCTCTATATTCTTCCTGTCTCCACATCAAATGTCACCAACACACAAGGCCAGTCGATTTAAAAACTGCACACTCCTGCTCCTGCCTCCCGATACCCCTTTTCGTGCTCTCCTGATTCATTTTCTTTCAGGGGAATATTGCATTTTGACCTATTGTTTATCTGATTTTATTGTATTGTTTGTTTTTCTTTCTTCTCCATTATGCACAAGATCCATGAGGGAGGAGATCTTTTGTTCACAGCTGTTTTCCCAGCAGCTGGAACAGCATCTTGGAGATGGTAATAAAATTGATCGTCATTGAGGCCAGTCTGACTCATGGTGAGCCTGAGTGTGGCAGAATAGAATTGCACTCCACAGGGCTTGCAGGGCTTTGATCCTTTGGAAGCAGATGACCAGATCTGTCCTCTGAGGTATCTATCTCTCAGTGAGTTTGAACCTCCAGCCTTTCACCAATCATAAGTCTTCCTCTTTTTTGTTACCTCCCTATTTTACCAAGCACGATATCCTTTTCTAGGTAGTGGTCTCTCCTGATTGTATGTCCAAAGTAAATAGACAGACACAAAAGCTGAACAGGTATAAAAAGAAGAACGTGACAATATTCATGAATTATGTATGAGTTTGACATAAGATTTATATACTGCAAATATATTTTTGAACTATGCATAACCAACACCTTAAATGAATGAGTAACTGGGCCTAGGGGATCAGGACCATAGTCTTTGGCTACATCAAGGTCAACTTGCAAAGCATAGTCTAAAAAGACATTATTCTACATCCTACTTTGATGAATAGCAATGGGATTTTTTTTTTACAAAATAAATCATTTTATTAGGGGCTCTTAGAACTCTTATAACAATCCATGCGTCAATTGTATTAAACACATTTGTACATCTGTTGCCTTCATCATTTTCTAAATATTTTCTTTCTGCTTGAGCCCTTGGTATCAGCTCCTGTTTTTCCCTCCTTCCCTCACCATCCCACCCTGATGGACCCCTTATAAATTATTATTATTTTCATATCTTACACTGCTACTGTCTCCCCTCGTCCATGTTATTATTGTTCACCCCCCCTAGGAAGGGCGGGAGGGATTGTACCTCATTGTAGTCAGTGCCCCGTTTCCCACCTTCTCCTCCCACCTTACCCTTGCCCTCATGGTATCGCTACTCCCATTGCTGTTCCTGAGGGGTTTATCCATCCTGAATTCCAATTAAAAGCTTGTATGTAGTCATCAAAGATGCAAATGGTGGTCTCTTCCCATATGGGGCAAAGAAGAAGGAAGAAAACCAAAGATGCTTGAAAATAATTAGTCCACTGGATTAATGGTCCACTTGAATCTCGGCTTCTACTACGCTCAGACCAGAAGAATTAGAAGGTACATGGCCACCATTCAGAAATGCTCTGAAAGAAATCACATAAGAAGATCCTAGATAGAGTGGGAGAAAAATGTGGGACAAAACTCAAAATCATAAAAAAATACTAGGCTTACTAGTTACATAAAGGCAGATTGATCCTCCAAGACTTAGTCACCCTTAGCCACCCTTCAAGTCAAGTCTAGTCACCATGGCTCAGTTTTGTGCCAACACTAGACAAGCCTATAACGTGAGCAATGACACCAGGTAAATGTGCATTCTAGAATAATCAACCACTTGAGAACACAGGACAGAATTTGCCCAATGACAAATTTCAGAAGGCAGGAAGAGTTAAGAAAGAATTGGAAATGAAAAGCACTGGGAAGATATTGCATTGTGAGGAATGTAATCATTGGAATGAAACAAAAATGTGTTTGGATTGTTCAGTGAATCTTCACCCAACTCAATTTATCTTATATTGATCGATAACAGCATTCTATAAGATAGGTAACTGTGTGCACATGTACATATATACTTATATGCAATATGCATGCTTATGATAAAATTGTATGTATGTGTGTGCGATAGAGCTAGTCCATATGTTGGCAGGTTAATCTGTCATCATCTACAGAAAGAACACTACATTTACCTCTCGAGAGAATGTGAGTTACAAGCATAGATTCTGCAATTTTCTGTGTATACAATTCTTAGCTATGGTCTCCAGGATGCTCAGATCCTCCTGCTTGGGGACTATGTTTCTGTTCAGGCATCGTAGGCTCCTGCAACATAGAAGGGTCTGATGTTGTACCTTAAGGTGGTACACTGGCAACGTAAGGATAGTCAGAATTGTTCGCCATAGTTGTGCTTGAAAGCAGAAATGAGCTGGAATGTGGCTGTCAGTAATATCGTCTGTATCACCCATACTAGAATGCTCCTTAGACGTGAGAATGGCAACACTCTAGTTTGCTTAATTTGGACACATCATCCTGAAAGACCCATTGCTAGGGGGACCAAGTTATATTTGGTAAAGTAGAGGGTTAGTGAGAACAAGGAAATTCCTCAATGAAATGGATTGACAACAGAGAGTTCAAGCAGAGAGACTCCTCTTGTGTTGATTTCTGTGTTCATTGCTGGTCCTGATAAACCAAGTAACACACAAGAGCCACTGAGAGGGAAACTCAGGTAAGTGTTTTTTAGGAAGCCGTGCTCAGGGGTAATTTTAGAAAACAGTAGATTTATTATTAACCCCTGTATTCCCTGTGTTTCAAGCTCTTATCTGTACCAGTGTACATTATATGGTTTGGTCAGATTTATAAGGTAGAATTGTGGTCATGATATTGGGGAGGGAGGGAGCATTAACGAACGAGATGAAAGTAACATGTTTCTGCTGGAAAAACCAGCAGAGAGTTTATCTTGGACAAATCATTTGACTTGTATATGAAAGTTTGGGAAGTGGCCCCTCCCCTCAGAATCACAGCTGAATAACCTTGAGTGGGTCATCATAGTCTCTAGTGTTTGTAGAAACTTTTGAAGAGCTGTCTGCATTATATATCTTGTATATACTCTGTGTACATCTCAAAAATATATGTTCTCTTTCATAAAAGAGGAACATTCAATCTCCAAAGTACTTTATGTGCATAAATTATATCTTATGGCACAAAAAATGCAAATTTTCTCTTTGACGAATTCAATTTTTCAATAAAGAATTATTTTGTGGGTGGAAAACTGGGCAAGTCTTTCCCTTTGGCATCAAACAACATAGTGTGAATATATAAATAGGTGCCAAGTAGCTGAATTCCCCACATGTACAAAAGAGACCAGGGAAGCCATCCCTGTTAAACAAGGCCCTGTACCTGCTCTTCCCTGGCTTCCTTTCCTTATTAGAGTGCTGCCATGCTAACCTGTCCTCACAGGTGAGCAGCTCTTTCATTCTTCTCTCCAGCTCAGTTCCATTCAAATTGGTCCAGAGCACCTCTGTTCCATGAAGACTTTATTTCCTATTAGTGGATTTTGAAATTAAGTAAGCTCTGATTATAGTCAATGTCCTCTGCTAAGAAAGACCAAGAAAAATGTATTTGACAAATTTAATGAAGTGTGTGTATATATGTGTATATGTATATGTATATGTATATATATACCATATTAAATGAAGGGGGAAGTGCAGAGTGGAGACCCAAGGCCCAAGTGTCGGCCAATGGAGATCCCCTCATAGAGGCGTTTAGGAGAGGAGATGGGTTAATTAGGGTGCGAGGTAGTACCGATGAAGAACACAGCTTTCCCCCAGATCCTGGATGCTTCCTCCCCCCCAACTACCATGATCTGAATTCTACCTTGCAGGCCTGGATAGGACAGAGGCTGTACACTGGTACATATGAGGGCTGGAGGTACAGGGAATCCAGGGTGGATGATACCTTCAGGACCAAGGGTGTGAGGGACGATGCTGGGAGAGTGGAGGGTGAGTAGGTTGGAAAGGGGGAACTGATTACAAGGATCCACATGTGACCTCTTCCCTGGGAGAGGGACAGCAGAGAAGGGGGGAAGGGAGACTCCGGATAGGGCAAGATATGACAAAATAACGAGGTATAAATTACCAAGGGCACATGAGGGAGGGGGGAAAGGGGAGAGAGGGGAAAAAAAAAGAGGACCTGATGCAAGGGGCTTAAGTGGAGAGCAAATGCTTTGAGAATGATTGGGGCAGGGAATGTATGGATGTGCTTTATACAATTGATGTATGTATATGTATGGATGGTGATAAGAGTTGTATGGGTCCCTAATAAGATGTAAAAAAAGAAAAGAGGAGAAAAAATGATTAGGGCAAAGACCGTATAGATGTGCTTTATACAATTGATGTATGTATATGTATGAACTGTGATAAGAATTGTATGAGCCCCTAATAAATTGTTAAAATTTTAAAAAAAAATTTTTAATTTAATGAAGACATACAGTTTGGGTCTAAAAACTGTTGCCACAGACACCAATTGGAAATAAAGCATTCTCACTCTATGGGGTATTTCTTGAATTTTCTGGGAAGCTCTCGGGAATATTTTTAGAAAATGTATCTGCTTTTAAAAATGGGTCTTTAAACTCAAAGAAAATTTTCATGTATCCAAAATGCTGAATATAATTTCCAAGTGATGTGGACTCCCTTTTATTATTTAAGGTTCTTGAATTCTACATTAAGAATGTATGCTATCTACGTGTCTTGAAATACAGACAGAAAAGTTGGTAAATAAAGAGCCCAGGTAGACTAAAGAAACAAATTTGTGGACACTCATATGTATAAGAAAGAGCTTTATATCTAAGAGTAATTGTACATTAAGAAGACATCCCATCCCAGTCCAGGTCAAGCCAATCAATTCAATATTAGCCTATATGTCTTATACCAATCTATAAAGTCCTCTTCAGACTCACGCAACACGTGCTATGTCACCAAATGCAGGAAGATTACAGGTCAGTGGGTGGAAAATCTTGTGGCTCCAGTGGCGGCGTAAGCATCTCAGCACTGGTGTGGTTACCCACTTGGCTCCTCCAGCTCCAGGGTTCTAGTGTAGCTCCATGTGTCTTGTCAACAGGAATGTCTCCCAGAGACTGAACATGTGTCCCTCCTCCAGTGGATTATTTATCTCCTTAGTGCCTCATTAATCTGTGACCTGATTGACAGGCTAAACTCCACCACTTCACTCTTAATAGTCTCAAATTGATGACAGATTATGTAATGCTATTGAATCCTTCAAGTGCACTGTGAGTCATGGCAGTCCACTATATAACTGAAAACAGTATTGCCTGGCTCTGCAGCACCCTTGCCATCATCCATCATTGGGGCTGTGTCAATTCATCCCACCAAGTGTCTCTCTTGCCTTCATTAGCCATCTATATTTGGTAATAGGTTGTCTTCTTCAGAGATTGCTTCCTTCTGAGGACATGTCCAAAGGAAGTGATTTTCATAATGTTCTGTTGCAGTCAACAATACTCATTGACTAATTTTTGGAAGTAGATCTCCAGGCTTTGCTTTCCAGTCTGTCTTAGTCTTAATCTCACTGAAATTTGTCCACCATGGGTGACCCTTCTGGCATTTGAAATGCATGTGGCATAGTTTCCAGCACCATAACCACACCCTGGCCACTACCGTAGACTAGACAGGCATGCAGATTGACAGACAAGCGATGGATATTGTTGTTGTCAATATGCTAAGCTATTAAGACACAAGTATTTCCCGTTACCCTAGAAGTGTTCTTTAAATAAAACTGCTTTTTTCATCTTGATAAACGTAGCTGAATAATAATACATTCACATGAAAAACAAATTAGGGATACATCTAAATATGAGAACTATATTTTTTAACCAACTATTGTTCTCCCTTCCTGAAAATAATGTGTTTGAGAGACACTAGAACACTTTCAGTGAGTGTCTGTGTTTTTGTTGAGGGCAAATGCAGTACTTATTAACACCATTCTTTGCTATGATTGACCAATAATTTTAAAATTGAGAGAAATCACTTTGTATATAGCTCACTCAGAGTCAAAAATATATGAAGCTTTCAAAAATGAATTAAAAAAATAGAGTTAAAATATAATGGAATTTGTAAATTATGTTTTTGAAGCCCTATCATATGTTCCCATGTTCATTAAAAGAAGATATTATTTGAAGATGGATCAGCAATTCCAAATAAAGTATTTTTTAAACTGTACTTACATTCTAGAAAAATGCTTGCAAAGGCTGTAAAATAAATAAAGTAGGCAAGAGAAGAGTCAAATGATTTGAATTATGGCATTGGTGAAGAATATTAAAAGTACCACTAAGAGCCAGAAAAATAAACAAAATTATCTCGAAAGATGTGCGACCAGAATGCTCTTTAGAAGTGAGGATGGTGATGATAAGATCGCTGAAGACAAATGGGTGAATAAGCAAATGTGGTGAAGAAAGCTGATGGTGCCCAGCTATCAAAAGATATAGTGTCTGGGGTATTAAAGACTTGAAGGTAAACAAGTGCACACCTAGCTCAGAAGCAACAAAGCCCACATGGAAGAAGCACATGACCCTGTGTGATCTCGAGGTACCGAAGGGATCAGTTATCAGGCATCAAAGAACACAAAAAATCATATCATTGGGTGCACACTTCCATGATATGATCGCTGAGGACAAATGGGTGCATAAGCAAGTGTGGCAAAGAAAGCTGATGGTGCCCGGCTATCAAAAGAGATAGCATGTGGGGCATTACAGGCTTGAAGGTAAACAAGAGGCCATCTAGCTCAGAAGCAACAAAGTCCACAAGCACACCAGCCTGTGCGATCACAAGGTGTCAAAGGGATCAGGTATAAGGAATCATCAGAACAAAAAAAAAATCTTACCATAGTGAATAAATGGGGTGGTACAGAGTGGAGACCCAAAGCCCATTTGTCGGCCACTGGAGATCCCCTTGCAGAGGGGTCTAGGGGAGGAGACGAGCCAGTCAAGGTGCAATGTAGCACCGATGAAACATACAACTTTCCTCTAGTTCCTAAATTCTTCCTCCCCCCACTATCATGATCCCAGTTCTACCTTGAAAGTCTGGCTAGACCAGAGGATGTACACTGGTACAGATAGGAACTGGAAGTACGGGGAATCCAGGGCAGATGATCCCTCCAGGACCAGTGGTGTGAGTGGTGATACTGGGAGGGTAGAGGGAGAGTGGGTTGTAAAGAGACCCGATTACAAGGATCTACATGTGACCTCCTCCCTGGGGGATGGACAGCAGAAAAGTGGGTGAAGCAAGACATCGGACAGGGAAAGGTATGAAAAAATAATAATTTATAAATTATCAAGAGCTCATGAGGAAAGGAGGAGCAGGGAGGGAGTGGGAAAAAATGAGGACCTGATGTCAGGGGCTTAAGTGGAGAGCAAATTTTTGAGAATGATGAAGACAGTGAATGTACAGATGTGCTTTACACAATTGATGTATGTATGGATTATGATAAGAGTTGTGTGAGCCCCTAAGAAAACTATTAAATAAACAAACAAATAAAAGATGTGAGCATGGTGAAACCTTCTCTCTTCTTTGGAAAAATTATCAGGAGCGGCCAGTCCCTCCCAAAGGATAGCCAGGCCATGATGCCTGGTAAAGGAGAGGGTGGGAAACTGGGAAAAGAAAAAGGAAGGAAGTCTCAATGAGATGGACAGACACCGTGGCTACAACAATGGGCCACACGACGGGCAACTTTTCCTTCTGTTGTGCAGTAAGTGATGCCTAACCACAAGAAGTGCAAATGTAACTCTTCACTCCTCGCTGTCTAAGTCAGTAGACAGTGAACATACAGCAGAAGCACACTTAGAGTGTATGCATATCATGTGTAATAAAAACTAGTAGAATCACAAACTTTTAAAAATCATTTTATTGGGGCTCATACAGCTCTTATCACAATCCATTCATCCATCCATCCATTGTATCAAGCACATTTGTACATTTGTCGCCATCATCATTTTCAAAATGCTTTCTTTGTACTTGAGTCCTTGTTATCAGCTCATTTCCCCTCCCCGACTCTTTCTCCCTCAAGAACCCTTGATAATTTATAAATTATTATTATTTTTCATGTGTCACACTGACATGTCTCCCTTCACCCACTTTTCTGTTGTCCATCTCTCTGGGAGGGGGTTCTATGTAGATCCTTGTGAACAGTTCCCTTTCTCCTCTGAATCAGAAACTTTTCACAGGAGCAACAGAATTTTCATCTGGAACTTGTTAACTGAGAATATAAAAATGTATGTTATACAGGCAATTTTTGAGATGTGTTTTATCACAGAAAATATTATTATTGTACAATATTATGAACAGATTGGTGATATTCCAAGTTAATTGAAATAATTACTTTCCTGAAATATTTTCCCAATTAATTTCCATGCATTTGAAAGTAAGGATTTGAATTTCAAAAACATATGTTCTAATCTTGACTGTCACTTATCAAGTTATGCTCTTCAGTGAGTTTCCTCATCCCTTTACATTTCCATGTCCTTACCTATATAAAGTTAAAATGATGATACATACCCAGTAGGGCTATTGTGATGCTTTAATATGATGGTGTATATTAAGCACAAAGTCAAGTGGCTGTGTCATATCCACATTATCATATGATATCTCTATTAATTATATCAGAGATGGAAATTAAGAAACCTGTCAGAAAATAATCTCCATCATGTATTTGAACTGCCCAGAATCATTCTCAATCACTGGGCCCTTTCTCTCCTCCTGTAAAAGTCTGCTTTCAAAATTTTATAACCAAAAGCTGGCAGAAACTCCTCTGAGTGCCTACTACAAGCCAATGAAACATATCTACATCTGAATCTGTTTCACTTGATTCCCAAAAGTAGGTCCTTGTATGTGACACTGTGTTGGGCCAGGTTCTCTAAAGAAGCAAAATCCGCGACTTATATATGTATGTAAAGAGAGAAGTTTCTATCAAGAAAAATGGCTTCCACAGTTGTAGAAGCAGCTAATTCTGGTTTGATTGTCAAATATTAAGCTGGAGGCTGGAAGATCCAAGGACAGTCAAGGCAGAGATGGATCAGCAGATCAGATGTTATGGCAGGCCAAAGGTCGGGCCAAAGATCAGCAGGCAATATCTCTGGCCACCTACGTGCATCCTAAGAGACCAGACGCAGGATCCAGGCCAGAAGGGACATGATAGAGAGAGAGCCAGTCCATTTATAGATATGAAATAGGCCACACCCCAGAGAGATGTCACCAGGCTGTGACCTGCACCTTATGGGGGAGGTCTTGCTGCCACACGACTGAGGATCAGTGTCCTGCTAAGTTGACACCAAGCTTAACTATCGCAGACACCTTTGACTGCTGTAAATAAAAGAAAAGCAGCAACACTCCCGTTGCTTTAACACAAATCTGGTTTTCTCTTCTCTTCTTTTTAGCATGTTTTTTCCTCGTTCTTTGAATCTATGCCTTAACAGAAACTATTTGGGTTTTTTTTTAATCTGTCATGCAGTAAAGCAGGTGAAAATATCTGTACCAGATGGCCCTGAGCATAATTTCAACTCTTTGCAATTACTCTGACCCATCTTTAGGCAAACCAATTCCTGCTTAGCTATATTATGTAGCTATGTTCTTAAGAACTAGCACAGTGAAATTTCTCCTAAGTAATATGACTCCAAGTGCCCTGAATGCAGTGTTTCTTATTTAATGATGCTTCAGAATGTGACTGCTCAATTCGCTGGTTACCAGGTCTAGTCTCACTCCCTCCTTTGCTTTCCAACAACACACACAGCTCCATAGTCCATTCTTCTTATCTGTTAGACAGGGCTCTCTAGAGAAGCAAACTTCGGATTGCTCATATAGATATAAGTTTATATAGCGAAAAGTATGAAAACAGCAAATTAGTCCACACAGCAGTACAGAGAGCCCAGTCCAATTCACTTTCGTGGGACAGTTAATATACTGAAGGTCCTTCTAACTCACGCAGCCAAGGAAGCAGACAGTAGGAAGATGAGTTGGTGAGGTGTCGCAGATATCAGTTGTGTAGCATAGTGTGGTGAAGCAGGTCTCGGTATAACCTCATGGTGTAGCGATGCAAAGTGGCTAGCGGGAGGTGCAGCATCTGGAGTGGTGGCAAGATGAGTGGAGTCCCTCACAGGCAGCAGACACAGCAAGGTGGGGTGGTGTTGCGGTGTGAAACAGCATGGCACAGGGACGCAGTCCACCATGGTCCACAGGTAGCATAGCGCAGGTGATGAGGCATGGCAGCTAGATCACACTGGTCTGACCACCAGGACCACCAGGAAGGAAGAGGGAGGGCTGGCCTCCAGTGAGTCCTTTATCTCAGTCACACCTGCAAAGGACGTCATCAGGTTACACTCCACCCATATCTTCTTATAGGTGTCATGTACACACACATACACACACAAAACCATTACACCTTATAACTAGAAAAAAATTCATAAAAGAAAATGCACAAGCATGCCAACTAAATCTGAAAACTTAATAGACTAAAAACAAATTTCAGTGGCAATTTAAAATTCATGGCTTTAGTGAGAGCTATTTTTATTTCTTGTCATGCAATAGGGTCTTTTTTGCTAGTCCAGATTCTTAGAACATTTTGGTAAACTTGATTACTGGGAAAATGCATTGCTATTATATTACATACATAGAAGTAGAAGTTCAGTAATGTTGACTGAATCAAAAATGAAAACACTCCATTTCTGTTTTGCATGTGCTAAAATTCACTCAAATTCTTTCTTCTAAATCTGGGGTCACAGCTCTGCTAATCCTAGACATCAGTGCTCCGTGTGTCAACTCTGTCTTGGAAGAACTACAGACAAAATGCTACTTAGAATCGAAGTGGCAAGAATTTATCTCACTTCCTTTTGATATGTTTTCAGGAGACACCAAGCCCTATAAAAGGACATCGTGCTTGATAAGGCAGAGGACCAGTGAAAAAGACCTTCAATGAGATGGGTTGGCAGAGTAGCGGCAACAATGGGCTCTAATATCCCCACTGGGATGAGGATGTGCACAGGACTGAGCAATACTTCTTTCTGTTACACATAGGGTCCCTAAAGGTCACAGCCAACACAAGGACACCCAACAGCAAGAAGTCGGGGGGAAGTTCAAAGTGGAGATGAGACAGACACGTATACACCAGAAAATCGTGGTCAGGGAAGTTTTTTAATAATTCAGATTCCAGGTTCCCACACATAGATATTCTCACCGTAGACCTGGGGTTGAATCTAGAATCTTAACATTTGAGAACGTTTCTCTAGGAGCAAACGGATTTGGTTTAAAGCTCACTTTTTAATAAGTGTCATGCCATCCGTTCAAACTCAGTCTTACCTACATCTTTCTAAATTTCACCTGTAAATACATTCTCTAAATACACTTCCCTTTTATCTAAAATAAGTTGGAAAGAATTGGGTTAGCACTTTGAAAGAAAGCCAATTATTGCTCTGCACAGTGAAGGCGGAATCAGTTTCATTGTAACCATGTTTTATAAGCTGATAAAGCCTGCAAAAATATGCATGTGCTCAGCCCTTTGAAGATGGTTTCGTGAGAAATGGGAACTTACAAGATCCTTGATTCTTCACTTTCAAGATAGAATATTGATGAAATCCCCTAAGACACTATCCTATTAATGTAATTACACAGATACAGGCATGGAGGGAAATGCTGGGTTGATTAGAAATGACAGTGAGAGAGTTGGCTGGAAAAAAGTTAAGATTTCTGAACTGACAAAAGCAGAACTGAAATAGCACACATTGTAGGTTAGAATCAGTCTTGCTGAAGAATGTAACCATCTTTTTAAAATATCCTTACCAAAAAGGGATGGAGGTAAATTTGCTGGTACAAATGGCATCTGGCTAGCAATCCACATATTAATATCTGCAATGCAATACCCACAGTGTCTGAGAAACACATAAAAAGTCTAAGAAAACCTGGATGCAGACATCTAATCCATCCTTAATAAGCCCAAGGTGCTGAAACAAGACACCCATAGGTGATCTCACAGCAAACATCACCCAGAAGATAGCTGGGCATGGGATTGGATATCTGCTTATTATCCACCTCTAACTCAGTGACTCGGAAAGCCATGCTCAGTTATACAATAAGGCATCTGCTGTAATCCTGGGAGACTCGCTATGATCATTCATGGTCTGTGTCAACTTAGCTAGGCCATGATTCTCATTAGTGTGGCAGATAGTACACAATTGTCCTCCCTTTTGTAGGCTGTGATGGGTAGTCCATCAGTTGGGAGGGGAATTCCTTTGTGGTGTGGCCTGCATCCAATTTATATGGATGTTCTTACAAAGCTACCTTTCTCTCTCTCAATTGTGTGCCCGTTGTGTGTTCTCACCTCCAGACATGAGAGAAACCTTCAACCAGCCGCCTGACCTGAAGAAGTTTCACCCTCTCAGAAGCTAGCAGTTTTCCACCTGAATAGCAGATTGGGGGGGGGGGGGGTTGGTTTATCTGCCCCTGCAATAATGTCAAGAGAGAGAGGCCTGATGACGATATAATAAACTGAAGATGGTCTTTTTTTTAACATTTTATTAGGGACTCACAACTCTTATCACAATCCACACATAACATCAATTGTGTAAGATAGTCTTAAATGTGCAAACAGAAATGTTCATAAGTGAAGGCTGAGTCAAAAAGAGCACTAGAACTAATCTGCAGAGGAACTATCATCTTTCAGAATTTTTCATGAGTCCAAACATTCAGATATGGGGCAATATGAGCAGAAGTTTCCCAGATCAAAAAAAAAAAAAAAACCCTGATAGTTAATTTGACTGTGAGTAATGGCAATCAACCAAGAGCTGTGCACTTTTAGCCTGCCCTCCCGCTCTCAGTCTGTTGCTGTGGGCACTTCAACTCTGCATGTGGTCATGCCATTCCATGGCCTCACACTCTAGTTCCTTGACTTTCCTGGGCTCAAAGAAAACATATATAATACTCTTCACCCACTTTTCTGTTGTGCATCCCCCAGGGAGGAGGTCACACGTGGATCCTTGTAATCAGACTATGGACAGGGCAAGATATGACAAAATAATAATTTATAAATTACCAAGGGTTCATGAGGGAGAGAGGAGTGGGAAGGCGAGGGGAAGCAATGAGGTGCTGATGCCAGGGGTTTAAGTGGAGAGCAAATGTTTTGAGAATGATGAGGGCAATGAGTGTACAAATGTGCTTTACACAATTGATGTATGTATGGATTGTGGTAAGAGTTGTATGAGGCCCTAATAAAACGATTAAAAAAATTTTAAGCATATATAATACTCTACCGAATTATATGTGAATTCCAATTCAACGCAACCTGTAAGACAGAGCAGAATTGCCCGACAAGGTTTCCAAGGCTGGGAATCTTTATTAAATAGTTTTATTGAGGTCTAATTGACATGTCCCACAATTCAACCATTCAATCATGTTAAGCAGGATTGTGCAATCATCACCACAATCAACTTTGGAACATTTCCTTCCTTCTAGGACCCACTGCTATTGACTCCCTGTCGGCCACACGCTCCCCTTCCACACTCTCAGGTAATGATGAATGCAGTTGTTCTTTTCATAGATCCACTCATCCTGATTTCCTATATATTAAAAATAAAAACATGGAAAACAAAGACAAAAACAACAATGATCAAATGTTTCCAAGTATGAGATACATGAACCCCTCGTGGTTCTGAACTTGGATTGGAAAAATTACATCTCAATTTTCATTAACCTCTAAGTGAACTTTAACCTATTGAGGGAGGCCTCCATTGTCATTCTGTCACTACTAGAAATCCCATGTGTTATCATTTACTATCATAATTGTCATCACAAAACATATTACTTATTTTTATCACTACATTTGGGAGCCTTGGTGACATAGTGGCATAGAATTAAGCTGCTAATGACAACAGCAGCAATTTAAGCTCACAAACCACCCCATGACTCCATGGGAGAGAGATGAAGCAGTCTGCTTTGGCAGAGATTTGCAGCCGCAAAAACCCGCCAGGGCTCTGTCCTGTAGACTGGATGGCGGTGAATGATCACAACATCATTACCCTGAAATCATGGCTGTTATGAGATGATCCATCCCAAGAAGCTCCCATCAGACTAATCACAGTTTGTAGCTATTATTATAATTTGTTCTCATATTATTGCTTACTTTGTAAGTCTGTGTATTTTGTTTTAAATATCTGAAAGCATTGGTTAGGAAAAGAATCCATCACTTTCCTTAGACCGCTGAAGGGGTTAATGGAACACACACACATGTTAAATTCCCAGCCAGGGATTGAGTTCAAGACACACACACACACACACACACCATGTTCTCCCTAAAATCTCTAATGCATCCCAATACTAAGTATTCAATAGAGTATTGACCAGGGCAAAGATCCCATATATTTAAAACATTTTAATAAACGTTTATTGAATAAATGTATAAACAAATAAAATGGAGTTATTAGAATAATCTTTGGTATAAACGCTTTTTTTATCAGTTACACTGGTCTTTATTATCTCACCATTGCTGCTGGGAAGTATTTTTAACTAGCTTTAAAAAGTCAGAAAGAATTTTGTAGACTTTATCACTTCTGTGTAACAATATATTTTCATAACACAGCATTATAACACAACGCACATTACTAAAATAAATACATAAATAAAAAAACCAACTGTCTTCTTGTATCAAATGGTATTTAGTTTTCATCTTTGTAATTTCCTCTGCAAGAATTTCAGAGTTCAGAGGACTCTGGATAACATAAGAAGCTGACGGTTTCATTTTTACTCAAAATTAAATATTTTAACAGATTGCCAAAAGCAAACCCTTATTTGTGTTTTCTTATTATATTTCCCCTTCAAAATATTTATTGTGGATTTTAAGTGACAGATTTCATTCTTGGAAAATGATTATAGAGATAGATTTAATTAGATTGTCACCTCAGGATCTATTTTTTTCTATTTAAAAAGCTTGGGACAGAAAAGACATTAAAAATCAAAGCACATTGCACATAGGCACCTGGAAAGTGAAACTAAACTGAGATCATTGAGAAGCAGACTCTAAAATATATCATCTTAGAAGATGTATTCATATTTATTTTACCTTTTTTTTTAACCTCACAGTTCCTGCTTAGATATCGCACAATAAGGAAACAATGAAACCTACTTTGGGTGGCCAGTCCTGATTTATTTACCTTGCTCCCTCTCCTGAGGTGTACGGCTTCTCCAAATATGCTTCTTTCATCCTTCATATAATGGGCTCAAGCATCCCCAAACTCATGGAGACGGCACACGACTGGGCAATATTTGGTTCTGCTATGTGTAAGGTCACCGTGGGGGGAGGAGGGCCAATAGAAGGACAGCTGTCCACAATAGGAGATGTCCATAAAGAACACGTGTTATTATGTTGCATGTGGCTTTATCATTATCAAGTCACTTGGTTCATAATGTGATTATCATTGTGTTACTTCGGTGTTTGATCCAAATATTACTTTCAAAATGGACACTTGTTGATAAATAAGGATAAATTGAATTCTTTTTGACTTCTAAATAGAGGGAGAAGACATTAACCGTTGCTGGCCCAACCCTTGGCCCCCTCATATATTCTTAATAAGGTAACTACCGGCCTTCCCCAGGTTACAACTGTCAGAACTAAAGACAAGCCCTACTTACCCTGGAATGTTATGTAAATTTGCCCTCGCTTTCAAAGGACTGAACCATCCCCTCCTAGCAAGACATTCTTTTTTTTTTAAATCATTTTATTGGGTGGATCATACAATTCTTATCACAATCCGTACATCCATCCATTGTGTCAAGCACATTTGTACATTCGTTAGCCTCATCATTCTCAAAACATTTGCTCTCCACTTAAGTAAGTGCCTGGCATCAGTTCCTCGTTTTTCCCCTCCCTCCCTGCTCCCCTCTGCCTCATGAACCCTTGATAATTTATCATTATTTTGTCATATCTTACACTGCCCGACAACTCCCTTTACTCACTTTTCTGTTGTCTGTCCCCCAGGATGGAGGTTCTATGTAGATCCTTGAAATCGGTTCCCCGTTTCCACCCCACCTTCCCTCCACCCTCCGGGTATCGCCACTTTCACCGCTGGTCCTGAAGGGATCATCCATCCTGGATTCCCTGTGTTTCCAGATCCTATCTCTATCAGTGTACATCCTCTGGTCTAGCCAGGTTTATAAGGTAGAATTGGGATATGATAGGGGTGGGGGTGGGGGAAGGAAGCATTTAGGAACTAGAGGAAAATTATATGTTTCATCATTGCTATACTGCACCCTGACTGGCTCCTCGTCTCCCTGAGGCCCTTCTGTAAGGGGATGTCCAGTGGTCCACAGATGGGCTTTGGGTCCCCACTCTACAGTCCCCCTCATTCACAATCATATGGGGTTTTTTTGTTCTTTGAAACCTGATACCTGATCCCTTCGACATCTCGTGATCACACAGGCGGGTGTGCTTCTTCCATGTGGACTTTGTTGCCTGGCAAGACATTCTTCATCACAATCATCTTCGCTTGTTGCACATTCAGTGTTTAAAGCATTGAGGGTCTTTGAGCCTTTTCTTGCACTAAAGTAAGGGTAAATAAGACTCAGAGGCACCGGCAGAAGTGGAGCATCCAGGGGTTCCAGGGGACACCTTTATGAAAACCTCTTAGATGAAACAAAACACCTTAAGGGAACAAGTCACAAGACCAGGGCATCAGGACCATTGACTTAGAGACACCAAGGTCAAATGGCATAACAAAGTTTATAAAGACAATGTTCTAATTTGGTGAGTAGCAACCAGAGTCTTAAAAGCATATGAGCAACTGTCTATGGTACAATGATTGGTCTCTTACTTTCAGAGGAAAAAAGAGTGAGAAAATCAAAAGACACATGGAAACCCCTAGTCCAGTAGACTAATGAGCCAGGCAAACATCAGTCTCCACAACCCTGAAACCAGTAGAGAGGAGATGCCTTGCTACCACTACCAACTACCTGAAAAGGGATCACATTGCTTGCTCCCCACCACTATCATGGCCCAATTCTACCTTACAAATCTGGCTAGCCCAGAGCATGTGTATAGGTACAGATTAGAGCTAGAAGCACAGGGAATCCAAGACAGATAAACCCTCAGGACCAATATTGAGAGTTGCCATACCAGGAGGATAAGGGGAATTTGGGGGGAGAAAGAGGGAACCAATCACAATGATCTATGTAAGGGGATGAACAACAGAAAAGTGGGTGGAGGGAGACATTGGTCAGTGTAATACATGAAAAAATAATAATTTATAAATTATCAAGGGTTCATGAGGGAGGGTGGGAGGGAGAGGGAAGAGGGTGGGAAAATGAGAAGCTGATACCAAGGGCTTGAGTAGATAGAAAATGTTTTGAAAATGATGGCAACAATTGTACAAATGTGCTTGACACAATGGATGGATGTATGGATTGTGGTAAGAGTTGTACGAGCCCCCAATAAAATGATTTTTTTAAAAAGAAGGTCCTGGAATGAATGGGAGGAAAGCGTGAAAAAGAACTCAAAATCATACAAGACCAAGCTTACTGGTTGGACAGAGAATGACCAGACCCAAGGCTAAATCTTCAGGTCTAAAACTGACCTCACTTCTGTGTTGGACTATTCACCGATTGAAGATCAAAATGGCAGCATTTACCCAAGGACTATGTTCAGAGGGCTGGGAAAGAAGGTGGGATAGAAATGGGAAACACAGGGAGGAAGTGAGATAAGTGAGGGCACACTGAGGGGATTACAATGGATGAGTTGAATCAGAATGTATATGAATCCTTGACGGTAAAACCACGATCTGCTCTGTAAACCTTCACCTACTTCACAATGAAAGGTTTAAAAGAAGAACCACATGTAGTGGAAACAATTAGGCCACTGGACCATGCAAATGTCCATTTCCATGACCCTGAGACCAGAAGAGCCAGATGATGCCAGTCCTACCACTTCTAACTGCTTTGAACGGGATTGCATAGATGACCCTGAATAGAACGGGAAGAAAAGGTGGAAAGTCACTCAAAATCCATAAAAAGGTCAGGCTTACTAGTCCAATAGAGGCTGGTAGAATTCCGAAACTATAGCCCTTAGTCTCCATTCCGGTCTGGAAATGAACACATCCCCACGGCTCAATTTCAACCAAACAATACCCAGATCTAGAAGGGGAGAAATAACACTAGAGAAGTATGCACTCCTTAGAATAATCAACCATTTGAGGTCAAAAGTGCAGCACTTAGCCAACGACAGAGTTCAAAAAAGTTAGGAAAGAAGGAGAAATGGTGTGTTAGTCTGGGTACTTTAGAGAAACAAATCCACAGAAACCCCGAGTTTTATATAAAAGTTAAGTGCAAATCAAGAAAACACCCCAACCCAGTGCTGCCCAAGCCCACAAGTCCAACATTAACCCATTAACCTGTATGTCTGACACCAATCCACAAAGTCCTCCTCCATCTCACGAAACACACATTATAATGCCGGCTACAGGGGGGAAATGGAATTAGTGAACATGTAAGCATCTCAGCGCTGGCAGGGGTCTCCACACGGCTGCTCCAGCACCCTGGGCTTCATCAGGGTAGGTCCATGTGGCTTCTCCTTGGGGATGTCCCACAGGAAGTGAGCCTTGCCAGCTGATGCAGGGAACTGGCTAAGGCAGCTATACCCTGGTCCGACCATCACAAAGCAAGAGACCTGAAAACTGGAAAGGCAAGGCTCACCGAGCCATTTATCCCTCCGCCTTTCAATCAACCCCACATGTATTTATCAGGCAGGTTGGCACCATAAACTACCTCAAATGTAAATAGGAAACACAGAGAAAAAGTAAAATAAGGAATGCTATATTGTGAGGCTTTTAATCAATGATATGAAAATGTATGTGAATTATTTCATTAAAACCTGATTTGCCAGAGCTTTAATTGTCAAGTTATGATTTTCAGAAGGGTATAGATGACAGAGGAAGTCTAAAATACATTCACAGCATCTGCACACGGAATAAGCCTCCAGTGATTTCCCTCTGAACGTAAGTGCAGGCTGGGAATAAGCTGGTGATCAGACAGGGCAGTTGGGAGAGAGGATTTTATTCAATTACAATGATAAACCTGGCCTGAATGGGCAGGCCTTTGGCAGTTGATCCCTTTATGATACACTTTGAGCTTGATCTGCTTTTTAATATTTTCAGTTTTGTTCTGTTCTGTTTTTAAATCAGGGCTTATCTCTGTTGTATTTTGTTATTGTTGGTAGTGTTATTGACAATCTGATGGGTCTTTCTTGTGTTTTTGGCATAAGAAACCCAGGTTGGGTGAATCTATAGAGACAAAAACTAGAATAGGGATTCTGGGGGAATATGGCAGGGGATGGATGGTTGCGGGGTGGGGGGCGGCGGTGTCAGTAATGAAGAGCTGATGTCAAGGAGGACAAGAAGGAAGAAAATGTTTTGAAAAGGGTTGTGGTAGCAATTGTACAACACTGCTTGATCGTACTGAACTATTGAATGGTATGGTGTGTGCATTATGTCAATAAAACCGTTTGAAAAAATAAAAGAAAAACTGATTTGCTCTGTAAATCTTCACCCAATTCACAATAAGACTTTTTTTTTAATTGACGGGGGGAATTTTTTTTAAAGGAATGCAATGGAGTGCGGGCTCTGTGCAGGCTTCTGCGCTTCTGCTTCAAGAGGTCTCGGGACTCCTGCTCTCATCCTCTCAAGCCATGGGCCATCATGCTGCAAAGGAACCGGAAAGAAAGAGCACGTGGAGAGAGGAGTCGCTGTGCTGGTCATTCAGCTGTCTCCAATGACATTCCAGAAAAGCAAGAGGGTATCTCTTAGACCATCTAGTGCCAGCTGAGCCTCCGAGTACAATCACATGAACATGAGCACTTAAGGTCAGCAGAAGAGCCCAGTCAACCCGCAGAATCACGAGGCTAAAAAAATGGCTGCTGTTGAGGCAGAAGAAAAATCAGAGATTATGATAATTGTCATTAATGAGATGGAAGCAAAAATCTACTCAGATTACTCAACAAAGCCTTCTTTTCTGATGCTTTTGCTTCCTCCTCCTCATTCCTTTCTTATTTTTTATTCTACCTGATATGAAGATGCAATTCATGGTGCCAGCACAGCCGTATAATAACCATAAGGTGACAACAGCATGCTGGATAGGGCAGAAAGGGGAGTAAAGAAGCTGGGGTTCTCAATGGCCTTGTGGAACTATTATGACAAGTGTTCCTGCCCCAGATTTCTTTCTGAGAAAAACAAAATCTTTATTTGATTAAGGTATAAAGACTGTTTTTTTATCACATACAGTCTTCTAGAATTTCATTCAGGAATATAGCCTAGTTCTATATCATTTACCCATTCCAGGAAGTTATTTACTCCCATTCCTTTAAGCTTGTAACAAATGCTCTAACGAATATCCTGATAGAATGAGCTTCTCTTTGTATGCATCATGATCATTTAATCATGCTGATATGCAACTTTGGAAAACATCTTTTTGTAACCTAGAAAAGGGGTGGTTATGCACATTGCCACAAACAGTGTGTGTTTTATTTCTAAACATCTTTGCCAACACTAATAATGTAAATCCTGGCCAATGAAATGTATGTAAGTCCAATGCATATGAAATAGGCTCTCACTGTTTTTCATTTGAAATTAATTCTTTCCTACTAAGACTGATCTTTTCTTTCATATTGGGCTTACTTATTTTTTGAGTAGTGACAGAAATCTTCACAAACGAAGAAGAAAATTTCAATTTAATAATGGCTACTTTTTGGTTGAGTACTTATTGCTTTCCACCAATTTTAATCTGCGTGAAAATTCTGAAAGATAGTAAGATGGGAGCTATCACTCTTATGTTTCTGTCATTTACATAAATTTTATTATGCTATAAATATTATTCTGAGGCTTGTATAGGCATGAAATAAGTTATTTGTCCAAAAGCATCCAGTGAAGAAGTAGTGGAGCAAAGATTTGAATTTCAGTCTGTTGACTCTAAAGCCTGCACGTTTTTATTACACAATGCTGATCATAAAAATTTTTTCCACATAAACTGTGTGCAGGAATATTATGAGCTGCTGTAGAGATGGAAATAAATTAAACAAAAATAAGCAATCTTCTAAATAATAAAGACAAAGAACATATATGTTCATACTGAGATTTTATCCCTTTCCACATGTCGAATTGAAAATCAAAAAGACTTTTTCAAGAAACACTCCATGGTCACTGAAAATAGGAAATGAATAGAAAAAAAAGATTGGCTATCACCAGAGAAATGCCCCATAATTGCTACTTGGACACAACTTTAATTTTAGTAGGTTAAGTGAATGCAAGTGATCCATCTTCGATTTAGAGAAGCAGGTGCTTCCTTTGCTCATGAAATTCTCCTTGCAGAATTAATTGAAATTGCCTTGGCCATGAGGACTCTCAGTTGATTTGGGAACTGGCTGAAGAGTCACGAACAAGGAATAATCATAAACCACTGAGTACCTGGTTTTCTAGTGTGGTGGCACAGGGATTGGCGGATTGAGTCTCACTTAGCATCTTCATTAATGACCTGAAAGAGGGAGCAAATAGCTTGTTAATGAAATTCACAAATGGTAATATATGGAGATGCACTGCAAACACTGATAAAGACTGCAAAGTTATCAAAGGAAAGCCAGAGAGGTTTGATATGTAGTCACAAATGAACAACCTAAAATACAACATGGAAAAAGTGCAAGTTGAAAGCAGAGTTGGATAGAGGTGGGACTGGGCAAGTTGATGAAGGGGGAAAAAAACACACTTTTTTTTTATAAAGCCCAAAGGATTGTTTCTAAAAGAGAATAAAAGTCAAGTCAGTGTTAGCACATAATGTGAAATGGTAGCCCAAAAGAACTTCTGCTGCTCACTGCTGTATGGTATACCAGAAAATACCTTAGGTTCAGAGTCGGTAAGGAAGAGCAAGGTAGTTCAGTAGTAGAATTCTCACCTTCCATGCAGAAAACCCAGGTTCGATTTCTGACCAATATGCACTTCACTTGTAACCACCGCCCCTGTCTCAGTGAAAGCTTGTATGTGGGTCTAATGTTAAACAGGCTTCTGAAGGTTAGCCAATGGCAACCCTATGGATTCGATCCACAACCTGTCAGGGGACGATGCAGGATACGGGGTTGCCATGAGTCCTGGGTCAACTTGACACCAGCTAACAACATCAAGATAAACTGAAGATCCAAACGTAGATTTTCCAGCTGATTCAATTTTTTGTTTTTAAGGGCTGCTCTGGGGATGAACTGAGACAGGGCATGCAAAAAGTAACAAGCTCGATGCTGGGCATGACCAGGCAGTGGAGCCAAACTTAGTGACCTGTGAAATGCCTTGAGACGAGTTGCTAGGAGAAATCTTGATCAATTTATTTCCTCAACTATGAAGTTAAACTGGGAAAGGCCCAAGAAGAATAACGGTGGGGGCCGGGGGGGAGCAGTAAATCCATGAGAGAGACAGAAAAATTCAATGCAATTCCTAATTCTAGAAGCACAGCTGAAGTGTACAAGATTGAAAATGGAAAGTGAGTATTTAACACAAACAGGAGCCTTAGATTGGTGTGGGGGGGGGGGTGGATTCTTCCTTGATAGATCTATTAAACAGAAGTAGAATGTTCATCCAAGAAGAATGGTAGGTGAGTTGTTTCTTTAAATATTTTGTATTAACTGGATACTGGTTCCAAAAATTTGTCATTGGGTAGGCAAGAAGATGGGAAAAACTTTGTGGGGGCTCTAAAATTATCATACCACTGTGGCTCAGGATTTCCCAAGAGGTTCTAAACTGTGATAGAATAATTTCTATACTAGAAGAGTTGATCCTTTTCCTCAAATTGATGTATGTATGCATTGTGATAAGAGTTGTATGAGCCCCTAATAAAACATTTTTTTAAAAAAAAACCCTAAGTCATTGAACAGAATTTTCATGGGTTTCAGTTTTTTTTCCTCTGATGTGATATGTAGGTTTATTGTGCCAACCTGGTCAGTAGGAACACGTGGTATTAAGAAGGGCACAGTTTGATTGGAGGGCAAAGAGATAAATGGCTCAGCAAGGCCCACCCCAATCTCTCTTGCTCTCAGCATGCGACTGCTTTAGCTAGTTCTCTGCCTCAACTTGTGAGCTACACTACCTGTGGGACAACCAACCCATGGATCATATCACTAGAGCTTAAGGTTCCTTTGAGACCTGCTTCACCATGCTGCTGGTGTGTACTTGAGCTTGAGGCTGGTGGATCCTGTCGTCTTGTATTACTTGAGCTTGATATCCCATCCAAGCGTGCTTCACTAAGCTCTTGAGATGCTGACTGTTGGTGACCCACCCTGCTGTTTGCTGCCTGTGGCTGGACTGCCTGTATTGCACTAGGGAAGACTCAGCTGTCTGCTTCTTTGACCTTGGATGTAGCAGCCCACGTGAGTTGAAGGACTTCCAGTATACTAACTGTTCCACAGAAGTGAGTTGAACTGAGCCCTCTGTACTGCTGTGTGAACTAATTAGCTGTTACATTTATTCATGCTGTATATATCTATCCATACATGTATATATATAAAATCATAAGTCTCCTGGTTTTGTTTCTCTACAGAACCCTGTCTAACACAAAACACCTTTCTGGTATACTGTACTGTCAAACAAGATTCACCTGACAATAGCAATGATTTCCCTCTTTCTGACTCTTCTAAATCTGGTTTGAATTTCTAGCAGTTCCCCATAAACCTATTGCTGTAATTGTTTTTTAATTATCTCATAAATCAGCCATCACCAAAAAAATGAGGTTTAAATGAAACTGCTTTTATGTAAAAATTCACTGTGACCACAGAGAACTTTTCCAGGTGACGCTACTGTGTACACTAACTCAGAGTGAGTTGCTTGATGCTCACCTAGCAGGAAAAATGTGTATTCTGAAAACTCCACTGCAGCCAGCGCAATTCGGGATTTTTTGGGTACTCCCTCATATGCCTGGTATTATGTTCCTAATTAGACACTTTTGAACTAGTTTCTACCCAGCCCTTAGTGACCCAGACCATGTGCTATAGTCTACTGGTATTTTAGACCTTGTTTTTGCAAGACTCACAACAACCTTCATCGACCAGAAGAATTTGATGTGAAAACCCCACTAAGTGAACTAGACTCTACCTCAAACTCACCTGTAGCCCTTGGGCTTAAGGTTTTAATATGAGAAAAGGGAGATGCCTGCTGTACCAAAGGTAATTGAACTGTCATTCGACTCTAGCTCAGATCTCTTGCCTTCAGGATGTCAGTGAATGTTAGCCTGGGACTACCATGTATTTACTATTTTAATGTCCTCATTGCTTTATTAAAATATGTATTAATCTGGTAGTCCTGGTTCTGCCACTGTCGATGAATATTATTGAAATTTTTCCCTTATCACCAACCCCCATTGTTTGGCAAATAGTGTCCAGTCACAGGAATTTAATCTATACAAGTCAATAATTCCTATATTGTAGCACATAGACAGCCTACACTTGTATAACCTCCTTTTCTCAACTATGCTTTAAATTCTATACCATTGGCTAAATTAATGAGACGATCGATAGAATTACTGTATGCCCCATAAAGTAATTGATGGATAATGTTTGATAATGTTTTCTAACATAAAATGACAACCTCTGTCCTTTTTTTATCATTTTATTGGGGGTTCTTACAACTCTTATCACAATCCATGCATACATCCATGGTGTCAAGCACATTTGTACATTTGTTGCCATCATCATTCTCAAAACATTTGCTTTCTACTTGAGCCCTTGGTATCAGCTCCTAAACATATAACCAGAGATATATGAGTGGATTTGGGGCTCACTCTTAATTCTAACCCCAATCTAAGAACAATTAGTGCTTATTGCATGGCCCTGTTTGATACTCACCCTCATAAAGAGATCACTGAAGATATGGGTGTTACAGCAAATTGTGGTGAAAAAACTAGATGGTGCCCAGCTAACAGAAAAAATAGCATCTGATGCCTTAAAAGCTTTTCTTTTGTTTTTAACATTTTATTAGGGACTCATACAACTCTTATCACAATCCATACATACATCAATTGTGTAAAGCACATCTGTACATTCTTTGCCCTAATCATTTTCAAAACATTTGCTCTCTACTTAAGCCCTTTGCATCAGGTCCTCTTTTTTTCCTCTCCCTCCCTCCTCCCCCCTCCCTCATGAGCCCTTGATAATTTATAAATTATTATTTTGTCATATCTGGCCCTGTCCGACATCTCCCTTCACCCCTTTTTCTGTTTTCCGCCCCCCAGAGAGGAGGTCACATGTAGATCCTTGTAATTGGTTCCCTCTTTCCAACCCACTTACCCTCTACCCTCCCAGTATTGCCCCTCACACCCCTGGTCCTGAAGGTATTATCCACCCTGGATTCCCTGTGCCTCCAGCTTCTATCTGCACCAGTGTACATCCTCTGCTCTATCCAGACTTGCAAGGTAGAATTCAGATCATGATAGTTGGGGGGGGGGGGAAGCATTTAGGAACTGGAGGAAAGCTGTATTCTTCATCGGTGCTACATCGCACCCTGACTGACTCATCTCCTCCCCTAGACCCCTCTGCAAGGGGATCTCCAGTGGCCGACAAATGGGCTTTGGGTCTCCACTCTGCATTTCCCCCTTCATTCACTATGGTAAGATTTTTATTTTCTTAAAAGCTTTTCTTAAAACAAGCAGCCATCTAAGTGAGATGTCAACTAAGTCCACATGGAGGAAGCACACCAGGCTCTGTGATCCCAGGATTATAAATAATATAATCCAAATCCAAAGAAAGGAATGGTAGCAGAGCTTAAATTGTGAACACCCAGTTTGCAGAAGGCTATGGAAGACGGTGGACACCCAAAATCTATTTACAGGGTCCAGTGAATTCCCTCTGACCATAGTCAAGTGATGAAAATCGCCTTGTTATCAGACAGCATTGTAGAGATAATGATCATAGCTATTCCCTCAAAAATAACTCACTGACATCACCTCAAAACTGACTCTTAAGGCCCTTATGGGTTTCTGAGACTCTGTTTATGGGAGTAGAAAACCCAGTCTTTCTCCTATGGAGCTGCTTGTGGTTTCTAACTGGCCACCATTTGGATCGCAGCCCCACTCTTACACTGCACCACCAGGCTCCTGCATGGCAGACACAGTTAAACTGTGACGTCCCACTTGACCTCCCTTTTGACCTGTTTAAAAGTTATTTCTGTAAAGAAATTGAAGGAGAAATGCACATGGATGGAGCCTCCATGGACCAGGGGTGTGCCGAACCTTGTTATCGTGTAGAGTGCATTGGAAAGGAGATTGCGGCCGATGGAGTCGGGTTAACATGACTCAGGTTAAAGTTATTCTGGTTTTTGTTTGTTTGTTTGTTGCTTTCTTTTGATTGAGGTCTTTCCCTGTTTTGTTACTGCTATTAGCTTTTGTGGGGGTTGTTTTGCATGTTTTCCAGCATATGAAATCCAGAGTGAGTGTCTCTTCAGAGACAATAACTGGATTAGTGGTTTCTTGGGGCTATGCCAAGGGAGCTTGGGGAGAAATGGCGAGCTAGTACAAGAAAGAAGGAAATGTTCTAAATTGATTTGGTAATGATTCTACAACTCTTGTTGCTATGATTGAACTATTGACTTGGATAATATGCATGGCTTCTGTTTCAATAAGACTGTTTAAAATAATAATACATTGATGTTAACTATTCACTCTGAGTCAGAATTGACTCTATGGCAGTGCGTTTGGTTTGGGGAGTTTATGTGCCAGATATTGTAGGAAGCGCTGGTGATTGGACAATGGTAATGAAAAAACAAAATTCCTCTCCTCAAAAAGTCACATTGTGATAAGGTAGGCACACATTAAAGAGGTAAATAAATGTACTTCCCCACATACACAATTACTTTGTACTCTGAATCAGCAGTCGATGGTCCGTGGACTTTCAATATTCTTCTCCAGCACCATGACTCAAAGGCATCGATTCTCCTTCTGACTGCCACAGACTGATAAACGGTCAAACAAATGTGCCTTTAAAGAGACATGACCAGGGTGCCCCTTTAGAGACACGAATGGCAAGACACCACCGAACATACTTGAGACATATTGTCAGGAGAGGTGTGTCCCTGCAGAAAGACATCATACTTGGTAAAGTGGGGGGCAGCAAAAAAAAAAAAAAAGAGGAAGGTTCTCGAAGAGATGTATTGGCACAGCGTCTGTAGTAATGAACTCGGGCATAGGAACAAATGTGAACATGGCTCAGGACTACTCGGTGTTGTGCATCGGCTCGCTATGAGTCAGACTGGCAGAATGGCCCTAACAACACTCTGAATCGTGAACAGGTTAGGAAGTAAACAGGCATAACCAGTAGAGCTACTTTAGATAGGGTTGTAGTGTTGTTGTTTACAGCAGTCCTGTCTTACAGCGACTCCGTGTGACAGAGCAGAACTGCCCTATAGAGTTTTCTTGGTTATTATCTTTACGGCGACAGATCACCATGTTTTCCTCTCCTAGAGCCACAGGGTAGATTTGACCCACCAACTTTTTATCAGCAATCCTGCACTTAACTGTTGTGCCACTAGCAAACCTTAGAAAGAACTCTTGTAGGTGACATTTGGTTAGAGATCTGCAAGAAATAAGGAAGTGCGTCAAGTCGAGAGAGGGAAACTGCACCCCGCGCAGAAGGGAAAGTGCGCAGAAAGGCCCTGACAAAGACCCAGCTTGCGTGCTGCAGGAGTAGCAAGAAAATCAGTATAGCCATGGCTGAAGTAACAAGATTTATAGGTAGTTATCGTGGCGATTGTGGGAAACATTAATAATGCCTACTGAGTTACTAGGCAAGAGTCAAATAACACTGCAAAGCCAAGGTTAAAAAAATGGGAAAGCAATGACAACTTTGAGAATTGGAATAACAAGTTCAAATTTGCAGTCTGAAAAGCTCACCCTGCTCTTTGAAAACTAGTTGTGTGGGGGAGGGGGGTGTAAAAAAAGTTTTTTTAAAGAAAACTAGAGTTGCCTGAGTGTATTATATGGGTAAAGGCTGAAGAGTAGAATCAACCATTTTATTGATCCAAGAAAACATGATAGCAAGTGACAGGAAAGAAGGAAACAGCCTATAGACTCAGAAGACATTTTGAAGGTATAGCCAATCAATAACTTTTGCATCAGATGCATTAGAGAGAAAGAACACTGATTAGCTGAGGCTATGGGATGCTGAGACATTCTGATATGTTCAACCTGTGTGTCTGGCCTGATCAATATCAGGCTGGCTCCTAGCAGTAAGTGACCTTGAATCTCCCCCACCCGTGCAGAGCTGACCAGAGCTGGCTGAAACAACTAGCAGCGAATGACCTTGAATCACACACACACACACCTGCAGAGCTGACCAGAGCTGGCTAATGTAACCTGTCAGTGGCTTTGCAAGTTTTTTTTTTTCCTTTTGCTCACGGTGCATTTTGTTCATGGCCTGTTTGGCTCATGGCCCGTTTTGTTCTCAGCCCACTGCCCTCCACCTCGCACGAATACAACCGGAACCAGGAAGACACCTTACATTCCAGAAACCCAGACAGATCTGTATTTCCCAATCCCTGTCTACCTTATATGGACTCAAGGAAGCCCAGTCACATGTTCCCCGGCAATATAAACACCACTCCTTTAGCCTGGGGCGCAACTCCCTCGGCCCAGACACAATGGACCATGGGACTTCGCCCAGGCTGGGTTTTTCTCCCCAATGAAGCCTGTCTGCTCAAATTCTACTGATTTGGTCTCTGGCACCTCTCGACTGCCTTACACTGTGATATGAAGCACAATCAGCATGTGCATGTTGATGTGTTTGGGAATGTGGATTATGGAGACATGAGATATTTTCTGATCTTTAGTAAGTCCCTTTGTGTATGTGTCCTAAGATAAATGCATTGCTGAGATAACTTGTCTGTTTCTGTCCACTGATTGCAGACATTTTAAGCACATTAGTTCAAAATAAATGCGTGTGTGCATGAGCTGAAACCAGAATGACAATACTTCTGTACTTACCCAAGTACCTATTTGTTTTGAGTGACTCTGGAAGTATTTTTAGTAGCATAAGACTTTCTCATAAATATATTTCTAGGACTTCTAATCCCTTCCCATGTTTAAATACGTGACTTTATTTACTCACTTATTTATTTTTCTTTATATGCAGTCAAAATAAACTAAAACACTATACCTATACTACATACACCTTTTTTTTTTCCTCAGTAGAGCCTCAGACATCAGTTTCCCATACATGTTCGTTCTTTTTCAGACTTCATGTTTCATGGATTCAGTTCCTTCTGGGGTCATTTTAGGTGTGCATTGATTTAATTCTTAGTAGAGGATATTTTTCAGTGGATTTGTGTCATGGGTTGATCCCTGAAAGCTAGTAAGTATTCCTCTATTTTTGAGATGAATAGATTGATCTCCTAACCATAGTCATCCATTTTATTAATGGCAATTGTCACAAAGGGACTAAAAAACAGTAGAGATGAATCATGACTAGTGTTTCTCAACTTACTGAAAAACCAGTAGCAGCATGGCACATTGAATATGTTATTCATTCATTCCATAAGTGCTGAGATCTATAATATGGTAAGCATTCTTTAAAGTTCTAGAAATACATTGTGAATACAATAATGTCACTGGCTCTGGGGAGTTCCCTTTGGGGAACTGGCTTACATTTGGAAATTGTCAGGCACTGAGTCCATTACAATTCATAGCAGCCCTTTGCACAGCAGAACAAAACACTTCCAAGTCCTGCTCCATCCTCACTAAAATTGATTTTATGTTTGAGCCCATCATTGCAGCCACTGGATCAATCCATCCCATTGAGGATCATCCTCCTTCTTAAGGCCTTTCTACTTTACCAAGTATGTTGTCCTTCTCTGGGTACTGGTCTCCCCACATAATACAGCCAAAGTATGTGAAACAAAGTCTCACCATCTTTGCTTCTAAGGAGCATTCTGGGTATACGTGTTTCTAGACAAATTTTTTGTCCTCTAGCAGTCCATAGTACTTTCAATATTCTTTACCAACATCATAATTCAAATTCATTGATTCTTCTGGGGTCTTCTTTACCCTTTATGTATCTAATATTCATTAAGTTCCTGGATCTTTTTCAGTCAAAACGT
Organism: Tenrec ecaudatus; assembly: GCF_050624435.1. Classification (NCBI taxonomy): domain Eukaryota; kingdom Metazoa; phylum Chordata; class Mammalia; order Afrosoricida; family Tenrecidae; genus Tenrec; species Tenrec ecaudatus. Next base: position 49,470,762 of record NC_134547.1, on the reverse strand, counting down.
ATGTACTTTGATAAATTCCAGAATTTGTGTGTCACTTTGGGGGATGTCATATATTTTTGTCATCCATTCTATGTTGATTTCTTCTGTGTTTCCAATTTTGCCTGTCGCTGCCACAATCATCCCACCTGCAATCCAGTCCATGGTGTTCTGGCATCTGCTTACAAATCCTCCTCGCCTTTTTCAAAACATCAGGATTTCAGAGCTCTCCACCGTGAGTCCTCCTTTGAAGGTTTGTTTGATTACAGAGGCTGCTTTCCATTCTAGAAGCTCGTTCATCACTCCCTTTATCTTCCCAAGACCCATTTATTTTTAAGCGCTTCATTGGCATATAATTCACATATCATTTACTTCAATGGTTAAATCACATTAAGAAGAGTTGAACAAGCATCCTCACTGCCTATGTTTTAGAACAGTTTCTTTGTTCTTGAACTCATCGTTAATAGCTCCTCATTTCCCACCCACCTGTCATACCCACAAGGAATCATTAACCCAGTTACTGTGTCTATAGATTTACCTATCTGGGATTTCACATCCAGAAAAACATTTTTTAAAACTAACAACAATTACAAAGTAAAACAGTAAAAATCTCAGTAAAAAAGAAGGCAGAAATATTAAAAACTAGAAAAAAATTAAACGGATCACAAGGGAAAGCAAATGTTGAGGTGTTAAATTTTAACCTAACTGCCTCTGCGATGATCCATGTTGCAATGCATTCTGCATGATACTCACATCCCTGGTCTTGGGTCAGAGGGGAGTCACCAGAGGTTTAATCCACATGTGTTTCCCCTCCTCTTTTTTTAAAACTTGAACAACTTTAAAATGGATGAAAAGGGAAATCAAATGATTACATGTTAACCTAACTCTGTCTGCCATCATTGACTGTACAGTGCTGTCTGTTAACAAAACTATTCACATCAGAGGGGTTTCTACAGATCTGGCAAGTGGATTTGGGGTTTCCACCATCATCCATAGCCTTCTGCAAACCAAGTGTTCACAATTTAAGCTCTGATACCAGTCCGCCTTTAGGTTTGGATTATATTATTTACAATCCTTGGATCACACAGGCTGGTATGCTTCTTCCAGGTGGCCTTAGGTGACACCTCACTTAGATGGCTGCTTATTTTAAGACAAGCCTTTAAGACCCCAGATGCTATTCCTTCTGATAGCCAGGCACCATCTAGTTTCTTCACCACTTTGCTATAGCACCCATGTCTTCAGTAATCTATTCATGTGAGGGAGGGTCAAGCAGGCAAGTGCCATTTTTGAGGACTACCTTCCATGTATTGGTTCTCACATACTGCTTAGAATCCCCTAATCAATATAAACTGAGCAGAAGACCTCAAGCCACCTTAGCGCCCCTGCCTACTTCGCTCATACTATGTATCTAAGAAGTCACTTGATATTGGCTGTACCTCAAATATGACTTTGCATCTGTTCCTCTTCTTTATGTTCACCACCATCACCTTGATGCAATCCTTCATCATCTCTCCTTTCTGCTATTGCAGCAAACTTCTATTTGGTCTCGCTTGTATCTTTATAGAGCTGCTCGTGGTCTTTCCTAAACATAACCAATTGCTATGGAGTCATTCCAACTCCAGTGAGTTAGCACAGAACTGTGCTCCACAGAGTTGTCACGGAGCGGCCTTTGGGGGAGAAGGTCATCCATCTTTCTTCCATGGAACTTTGGTTGGGCTTGTTGTTAGGTGTTCCCTAACCAGTTCCAACTCATAGCGACCCTCTGTACACAGAATGAAAGGCCACCAGGTCCTGCGCCATCCTCACAATTGTTCTCCTGTTTAAGCCCTTCGTTGCCGTTGCTGTGTCAGTCCATCTTGTCCAGAGCCTTCCTCTTTTTTGCTGGCCCTCCACCTTGGGTGCACCATCACTTGCCTGTCACGTTTGTCATGCTGCGGTGGCTTGTTTATGGTGCGGAAGCTACATCCCTGGCAGTTCAAATACCAGCAGGGTCACCTAAAGGGAACAGGTTTCAGCAGAGTTTCCAGTTCCGGAACAGACAACAAAGAAGGAACAGGCTGTCCACTTCAGGGGAATTAGCCACTGAAAACCCTATGGGCTGGCACTGACAGGTTGTCAGTTAGCTCATGAATAGAAGCAGCATGTGGAACCTCTGGATGGACTTAAACCCGTAACTAATGAATTTACCATTTGTAATGCCGAGGGGCTACTTAAACACAGCTCTCTTCAGGTTGAAGTCCTCAGAAGTTTGCCGACATGCCTCAAGGACCTTTGGAGTAGCAGTAACAGCTGGAACCGAAAGAGCTGGTCACTTCCCTGGCTTCACTGCCGGTGAACTCCTTGGCCTTGAGTGCAAATAGCTCCTGGATAAGACGTCTTAATAAAGAGGAAGAGAGAGAAAAATGCTGACCTAGCCTTTGATCCTAATTCTTGAATCGATCTAGCCCACATGTTCATGTGTAGATTAAATTCAACCGTCTACTGTCTCATTTACCAGATAAAGAAGCTGACACTTAGGAAGTTTCAATGACTCACTCAAAATCCCCTGTCTAGTCCGAGTGGAGCTCATGTTTATATCCAGTCCTTCTGATCCAAGGACATACATCCCCTAACCACTACACGGTACTACCTCCTAGGTTTTCCTATGAAAGCTGCATGCAATCTGTATCCTTTCAAAGCCCTAGGGAGTTTCTTGATCTATCAATTTACCATGTCCTGTTATCCTTCTCAATTTCTATGACTCAATTTAGTAATTACATCAAATATTACACTCGCTCAGTATTACACTAATTAGTAGCATTTTGTTTACTAGATGATGACGGGGTAGAAGGGAGTTTCCTTTCCTTGATGCCCATTATTAAAATGATTATTCCCCAGGAGGTGATGTGGAAAAGAGGAATGAGCTACTCACTGTAGCATGTGTGAATACCTGTGTCCTTTAGCAAGAGGATGGCCCTTCCCCAAATTATTCCATCTGGCAAAGCCGTTACCTACTGTAGTGCACACATGGATAGCAGCGATTTGCATGCAAATAGAGGCCTACATGCTTTCTTGGAGCTAAGAGCTGTATTTCAACATTGCACAGTGGAATTAGCCGGTGGACGGGACACTCGACTTTGTGGATGCGCCAGCTAAAACCCTTCTAAATACCAAGCTCTGTGTTTCGCAGCAAGATTGTTTATTGAACCAGCTCATGGAAGCTCCAAAGACTCCTTTGCTGAAATACAGGCAGCTCCGGGCTCTCATTTGGACACTGTTGTTGTCAGTTGAGAGTAAGCATTGGTCTTAATGAATCCTGGCAGGTAGCTTCTGAAGTATGATCACCCGAGTTCCAGTAGCTAAGCAGTAAGAGTCTAGCCAGGAGAAAACTCAAGCCTTGAGTGACTTCTTGTTGTTGTTGTTAGCTAGTGCAGAGTCAGCCTCATATACAACACAACAAAATGCTATTGTGGGAAGTGAAAAATAAAAAAGGCTATTGTGCATCAGACCACTGTGATCTGTTTGGGGTTTCAATTGGCTTCGTATTGCCCTATCTGCTATGGGAGTGGTTTTACTCTTCTTGCTCCCTTTAAGTTCTCCATTGTCTATAAAACAAAGAGCAAGTGGGTTGGCTAGTCTTCAGGGATCTTTATGTCTGAACAAGCCAGATCTCTTTGTCCTCATTCAGTTCCCTGCTGCTATACATCAGCAATCCAATGGTACTTCTGTTAGGTTTCTGGATTGGGGTTACCTCGGTTCTTTGCTTCAAGGCACTGAAAGAATACACACCGCAGAAGCTCTTTTGTAATCCACGTGAGTTCTTAGGAAGGAAAGGGGAAGTTTCAGGTATTGCAGTCGCGAAAAGAGACATGCTGTTTCTGGAAAGCGGGCCGGGCCACTGCAGAAGCTGCGCAGGTTCGAAACCACACGGGAAGAATACAGGAACAGGGAGCATGAACCCCACAGGTCCAGAAATGGAGAATCCCTGGAGGTCAAGAGGGGGTGGGGAGCCCTGGAGAGCCTACAGGCACTTATTTGCCATGCACGCAGGTGGGAGACACTCCCACCCTCCTCTTACAGCATGCACCTGAGCAGGGCAGAGTGCTTCACCCCTCTGGCTGTGGAGGCATGGTTGAGGGTCTCGGCTGATCTTATTGGCTGCGTTATGCCCACCTGTGTAATGTCATATGCTGGTACCTAAGGTGGGTGTGCTCTGGTGGCCCTCCCACCCAGGGGGGTTGTGTTTGAGCATGCTCAGTTCTGACTTTTCTGATTGCTCTCAATGGCTTCCTGATTTCTTTCCAACCCCTCAATGTGGGCTTTCGCGGGCATTGACTGGGGAGACGACTCCTTTTTTCAGTAAATCTAGCTAACCAATACTTCTGCTCATATTTGTCCTCCACGATGCAGCGTTCCTTCTTTGTCAAGTACGGTCCCTGCACCTGAGACAACCACCTGTACCTTCTCGGCTTGCTAAACTGGTATTCGTCTTTCAAAATGAGCTCTTCCTCGCCTGCTTTAAACCGAGCTAATTTCTCGATCTCCGGAACCTCATCTATTATTGCATGAAACAAGACAGAAGCACACAAATAAACACCACATGAAGTCTTGCCGATTGAATAAGCTTCCATAATTTCATTCTTATAGATTCAGAGCTCAGGAAGGTAGCAGGTTCTCCATCATTATTTGTTGAATGTAATTGAATTCATCTACTCAGGTACATGATATAGCAGACATTTGGGGTTTCAAATAAAGCGCATTATATTTGTAATTCAGAGGTTAGTACTAAATTTTAGTTCTGTTTGCTTCTTTCTGTTCGTAAAAATGCACATGATTATTATACAATTTAGTCTAAAAGAAAGAAACACCTTATAAAGGAAGCAAAAAAATGGCTTTAATCTCCCTTCCCAGTAAAAACTACTTTCAACATATGGATTGTTGAAATATATGAATATATATTTATGAAATATATGAATATATATTCATAGCTATATCTGTATGTACACATGCATGAATTTTTATATAAATCAGAAATAGAACTGTTATCCTATTTTTAGGAAATTTACTTTGAATAGTGGGGGAAAGTTGTCCTTGTAGACAAAGATGACACAATAAAGAAATGTGCATTCCCTCCTGATAGAACAAGCTAGTGAGATGTACTGGAATCCGCTTCACCCAATCAGCTGGGCTATTATCTCATGATTATGGGAAGTGAAGGAATGAGATATTTAATCAGGACATATTTTAGAAAGTTGTAATATATTTGTATATTTCCCTAAGGCCTGTAATGAAGAGCTCTTAATATTTTATTCTCATTATTACAGAAGAAAAGAGTTACCATGAAGAACTCTCCTTGCGGTCTTAGTCCCAGCACAAGGTAAAATCTTAGCATCTCTAGGTCATCCTAATGGCCCCCACAGTCCAACCAGAGAGAAGATTAACCCACTGCCATCAGACTGGTTCTGCACAGCAACCCGGTAAGGCAGAGAACTGCCCCTCATGTTTCCCAAAGTTGTAAATCTTTACAGAAGCAGACTGCCGTATCTTTCTGCTGTGGAGCTGCAAATGGATCCAAACTAGAGGTCTTCCAGTGAGCAGCCAAGTGTTAACCACTGCTCCACAGAGCCCTGCAGATAGAAGACTACTCAAGATCAAGTTCATGGCACGTGAGCTCCAGATCCACCTCCCACTTCATTTTCATTCTTTGTGTTTACTAACAATCTCCATCTTTGACACAGGAAGACATACTGCATTTCAAAAAAATTTGCACAGAGAATAATCACTCCTATCAACAGGATCCAAAAGGATCCTGGCACAGTGGTAACAGCATTCAACTGCTGACCAACAAGTTGGGAGAAAGATGTCGCAGTCTGCTACCTTAAAGATGTGCTGTCTTGGAAAGCCTTTGGGACAGTTCTACTCTGTCCTTTGAGGTCACCATGAATAAGAATCATCTTCTTTTTAAATTTCCTTTGGTTTTTCAGCAAGATAAAGTGAACACCTTCCATTGAGCACCAGATTCCTCCACGTGTTCAGAACCAAGGGCCTGATCATTCTTTCTTGTGTGAAATTTGGCAACTCCAGAAAGGAAGGGGGTCACAGATGAGTAAACTGAGGCACACTGGTAGGAAAATCAAATGGGGGGCAGGAGTGCATGATCATTAGAATCTTTTTCTAGCTAAATAGTTACCTGATTCAATTAACTAGTGCTAAGCAGTTGTATTATTCACTTGATCAGAGATATAATCATTGAAGCAGAGAATATTTTATCCAACGCAAAAACGCAGGTTCTGGCCTGATTACTACCGACAGCTGTCAAATCTTCATATTTTTAAAAGGACGCACTTACATTTAGTTATAGATCATTGTGTTCCTAAACAGAGCACAGCCGCAGAGCTGAAACGCATGACTATAGCTGCAGAATGCACAGGCAAATGATTCCTCTCGACACAAAGGCATCGATTTGGCCCTCGTCTCCCACGTCTCTCAATGTGCTGTTCTCGTATTCCAGGCCTGACACTAGGCCTGCCAAGAAAGAAGCTTCCTTTTTTGTGGCAAAGGACGGGTGGGTGCAACCCCCAGGGAGAGTTGGGTCTAGCTAGACAGTACAACCTGCTTCTTGTATCCAGTATGGCCTGGGGTGGTGTGTCTGATAAGAACCAGGGACAAAAAGCAGATGGCACAGTCCCCGTGATGGAGAATGAGAAGGGAAGAAGCACCAGGTCCCAGCAGCCGCTGATGCAGTGGCCCTGCATGGCTGCATTTCAGCCATTCCTCAACATCAGGAGGAACCGATTCCATTCATCAGGTATCTTCCATCTGCTGTTTCTTTTTATCTGTGTGTGTCATGGAAAGAGTGTCAGTTTGTGTTTGGGAGGCCTGATATTTATTCACATCGAGCTGTCATCTAGGAGGGGGAGGAGTCGAGTAGGAAGATGTATGTAAGGGAGAATTGTTTGGAAAGGCAAATTAGTATAGCAGGAAAATAAAACCCTTGCCTAGTATCTAGGAGAAAATAGACTGTTAAAGGTCGGTCACTGGGTGTGCGTGTGTGTGGAGTGGGGGTCACAGTGGCTGGAAAGGCACACTGGTTCATTCATCAAGAAGAGCCCATTCGGGCACATAGAAGATCTTTCTCAGAGCCCAGGCAATGGGGACTTCAGAGGGGAATGGGGATAAATGGCTGTCCACACAGGGACATGGAATGACTCTTTATATTCTCTCTCTCTCTCTCTCTCTCTCTCTCTCTCTCTCTCTCTCTCTCTCTCTCTCTCTCTCTTCCTCTCTTTTTACCACCCTACTTCTCTCCCTCATTCTTCCTGTTCTTTCCCTCTCTCCCATTTTCCAGTAAGTGTCCTGGGACAAATCCTGATCCTCCTTCCTTCTTGCTTGTCTCTTGATTATATAGCGGTACCTTCCAGATTCAGAGATGTCACATTTTGATAAATGAGGATACAAAAAACCCCAAATGTTTTCTTTTGTTACTATTGACTGTTTCTTATACTTCAATTTAAATAGATCCTATAGATAATAGTACTTTGTTGATAACTGATTTCCTGATTTTGATCATTGTACTGTGGTTATATGAGGTCTTTATTTTTAATATACACTAAATTACGGTAAGAAGACATCTTAATTATTTTCAAATGTTTCAGGAGCAGAATAACATATGTATAAATATATATACATATGTACATATGAAAGGACTTCATAAAGTTTATGGAGAAATTCCATTATATTTTAATTTAATTTCCCATGAACTTTTTCAAGCCCCTCATACATATATGCTCATATATCTTCAAAAGACTAATAGAGCAAAGTGGCAAATGTTAACTTTGAGGATGTCTGGGTGAAAACTATTAGGAATTCTTTGTATTGTTAAAATATTTTTCTGTAAGTTTGAGATAAAATTCAAAACAATAAATTCTATGATGGGATATCAAAAAGCATTGTTACAAACTCATAGCAACCTTTATTAAACAAAAAAATAACTAAATGTGAATTTATTTTTTTCTCAACAGATCATAATGCTGCGACCTTTTCATACAGTTCCTCATGTTGACCCCAGCCACAGAATTCTTTTTGTTGCTACTTCATAACTGTAAGTTTGCTACTGTTATGAATCATAATGTAAATATCTGATATGCAAGATATATTAGGCGACCCCTGTGAAAGGATCGTTTGACTCCCAAAGGGTCATGACCCACAGGTTGAGAACTGCTGGTCTAGGTCTATACACTTCTAAGGGCATGGTTTCCACTTAGCAAACCCTCTTCAGTTTGCACACCAAGCAGGCAGTTTGGGCGTCCTCTGAGGATCAAATCATGATCCTTTGAAATGTTCTTTGGGAACAAAGAAGTACAAAGGGGCAAAGTCAGGGCTGGAGGGTACATGGGGTAAGATTTCCCAATGAAATTTGTACCATCGAGAAAGAGCAAATGCACTGTTACGAAGGAAAAAGTACTCAGTGTAAATTCCCTGGCCTTCTCACCCAATGCAGTGTTCGATTTTCTTACAGCTTCCTCCAGATAAGCCCCAATGATTGTCTTGCATCTTTTGAGAAAATCTATCAAGATTCCCCTTGGGGGTCAGAGAGGAAGTTCAAGGAAGGGAGAACGGATCCCAAAGATCACCTAGCCACAAAGACACCGAGCCACACCCACCCCTCCAGGGGAGAAAACAACAGAAACCATGGGGGAAGGGAGACAGCAGTCGGTGTGAGTTATGAAAATAACAATAGTTTATAATCTATCAAGCTGCCATGAGGGGGTGAGGGGGAAGAGGAGCTGATACCAAGGGCTCAACAGAAAGTAAATGTCTAGAAAAAAACGATGGCAACATATGTACAAATATGCCTGACACAATTGATATATGGATTGTAATAAGAGCTGTAAGAGCCCCCAATAAAATGACTTAATTTTTCAAAGAAAGGATTCCCCTTTGTAATTAAAAAAAATTTTTAACTACTGAGCTGGTCTCTCTGCCCTGCATGCAGCTGTCCCAGAAGGTCTACTCAGTCTCCACTGTTTTGACTGGACTTTGCTCTCTGGATTGCACTGGTAAATCCAAGACCAGCCAGTCATCTATAAATCCATCTCCATTAGCTTCAATTTGCTTAGAAGATTGATGGAGAAAAAGCTCTTGAATCACTTTGCACCCATCAAGGCAAAAGCTTGCTGAGGCCACGATGTTCATGTAAAATTGAAAGTCCAAAGCATGTGAGACCCCAACATCAGTAGCTTTCACATGCCTTGTAATTCCACAGCCTTCGTCTACCAGCTTCTGGATTTTAGCCAGTTTTCTCATTTGTTGACGTTGGCAGTGTTCCCTCTCTTGCTTCATCTTTTAGGCCTCCCTGACCTTCCTTAAAATATTTTTTTTTCCATTCTGGCTAGACCAAGGATTTTCAATATTCTTCACGTATGCTAATTTTCAAGGGCAGCCATCTTCCTTTGGTCTTCCTTATTCACTGTCCAACTTTCTCCTGCATATAAGGCAATTGAAAATACTATGATGTGGGCCACACTCAAATTCACTGTCGATTCTGACTCATAGGCACCCTTCAGTGACCACACCTTAGTCCTCGAAATGATGACATTGTTTTTGAACATTTCAAAGAGGTCTTATGCAGCCCAGTACAGTACTCCACTTGATTTCTTGACTGCTGTTGCCAGGGGCTTTGATTGTGCATCCAAGTAAAATAACATCCTGGACGATTTTGACGAATCCTCCATTTATTAAGATACTGCTTATTGATCCAGTTGTGCAGATTTTGGCTTTCTTTATGTTGAGGTGTAAGTCTTTGATCTTCACCAATAAGTGCTTCAAGTTCCCTTCCCTTTCAGCAAGCATGTTTGTGGCATCTGCATATCACAAATTATTAATGAGTCTTCCTCCAATCATGATGCCACATTCTTCTTTATACAGTCTAGCTTGTCAGGTTATTTGCTCAGCACACAGATTAAATAGATATTAGGAAAGTTACAATCCTGACACACACTTTTGCTCATTTTAAACTATTCCATTTCCCTCTTGTTCTGCTCAAAAATCTGCCTCTTAGCACAATTAGAACCAAAGATTTTGTCATATGAATCACAAAACAAAATATGAATTCTAGAAATCTGGTCCAAAATTTTCATAACATTCTTAGTGAAGTTCTCATCTTCTTATTCATTCATTGACTACTTATTCCACAAGAAGGATAAGCTTTTAATGCAGAATCATCAGACACTCAGGTGCACGTAAGGCTATGAAGGTGTCATTTCCAGTACTATGTATTAAGTATTAAAATAGGTGCCCTGGGATCACAGAGGAGGGTCAACTCTCACCCAGTCTTTCAGGGGGTCACAGAAGCCTTCCTAAAGGAAAGGATTGTAATGTGAGATCCATATGAAAAGAGGAGTTGGTCAGATGATGGAGGCATAGGAGATAAGAAAAGACTCTGGGGGAAGGGGCAGGCTCTGGCTTATAAATCATTCAAAACTAAAGAAATGAGCAAGAGCTTTCAATACTTTGCTAATTATTTTATATTTCATCCTGGGGACTACAGGATTTTTAGGTAAAAGAAAGGCATGCAGAAAACTATTTTTAGAATTTAATTTTGGTAACCAATGGACATATTTGAGGAGGGCAAGAATGAAGCTTGGCAAATGTGGTGAAGAAAGCTGATGCTGCCCGGCTATCAAAAGATAGAGCACCTGGGATCTTAAAGGCTTGAAGATAAACAAGCGGCCATCTAGTTCAGAAGCAACAAAGCCCACGTGGAAGAAACACACTGGCCTTTGTGATCATGAGGTGTCGATGGTATCAGGCATCACAGAACAAAAAAAATCATATCATTGTGAATAAAGAGGAGTGTGGAATGGAGACCCAAAGCCCATCTATAGGCAACTGGACACCCCCTTACAGAAGGGTCACGGGGAGGAGACGAGCCAGTCAGGGTGCAGTGTAGCAATGATGAAACATACAACTTTCCTCTAGTTCTTTAATGCTTCCTCCCTTGCCCCCTTCCCCCACTATCATGATCCCAATTCTACCTTACAAATCCGGCTAGACCAGAGGATGTACACTCGTATAGATCAGAGCTGGAAACACAGGGAATCCAGGGCAAATGAACTCCTCAGGACCAGTGGTGAGAGTGGTGATACCAGGAGGGTGGAGGGAAGGTGGGGTAGCAAGGAGGAACTGATCTCAAGGATCTACATATAACCTCCTCCCTGGGGGATAGACAACAGAAAAGTGGGTGAAGGGAGATGTCAGACAGTGTAAGACATGACAAAATCATAGAAATTTATAAATTATCAAGGGTTTATGAGGGAGGGGTGGCAGGGAGGGTGGGAAAAAATGAGGAGCTGATACCAAGGGCTCAAGTAGAAAGAAAATATTTTTAGAGAATGATGAGGGCAACAATGTACAAATGTGCTTGACACAATGGATGGATGGATGGATGGATGGATGGATGGATGGATGGATGGATGGATGGATGGATGGTGATAAGAGTTGTATAAGCCCTCAATAAAATGATTTAAAATAATAATAAAACCAAGTGACACAAAGAATTTCTTTTAAATAAGAATGAAGCTTGGAAAACCATTTAACAGAAAATGGTCTTGCTTTGGCCACAAGAGGAAAATCTAAACCAGAGACATTAAGGGATTTCAGCCTTACTGTTCTCTGAGACCAAGTCCTTTAAAGTCAATGAAAACACTATGAATCCCACGGTGGATCATAAAGACGCAGTGCTCACACATCCACTTTGCTTATGACATTCACTATGAATTCAACTTCTACATGACTTGTCTACTCTAAATCCTGAGCCAGAGTCTGAGGGGAGATTCCATATTCCTTCATGGTTTTCAATAAACCATCTCAGAAGTAGTTAGGGGAGATCTCACTACCATGAAGAAAGAAGAGCCCAGAGTGGAGCATGTCCTTTGGACCTCAAAATCCCGGTGCTGAACCTCTTCAACCCAGAAACAAAGTACTGTGATACCAGAGAAGCTGCGGCAGTGAAGTAGTGGAGAACCAGCAGCAACAGGGGCAGCAAAACTAAGAGCACAAAAGAGAGCAAAAGGGATGGGCTTCCTGGCCCATAGAGCGAATAAAATGGAGTTACTTCAGATAGGCTCCTTGAGTGAGGTGCCTCCAGGCATTTAATCTGGGGGGGTCAGAGTTTAGGCCCAAGAAGCTAGAGGCATGTGGCAGTGATGTGTCCTTTGATGTATACTAACAGTGCTAAAGGAATTTGTAACACTTGCCACACGGCAGAGGTCAAGGGCCTCATAGCTTGAGAGGCCAAGGACCAGAAAGGTTGCTAAGTGGAAGAAATGTATTCCGAGTGTTTCTGCTTCTGATTTATCCCGTTAACTTCCTTAACAAACTCCATCATCATGAGTATCGTCTCTGAGTTCTGTGCAGCCATTGCAATTGAGTATCAAACCCAGAAAAGGAATAGATTCCCGTGGGAGGGACAGTTGGTATCAGAATAGGATAAAGAAGGATGGATTGTGTAGACTTAATCGCTGCCTCTTAGCAATTAGGCTTGGGCTGTTGTGTTTGATTCTTACTCTCCCTTGTGAAGTCGACCACTCTTACAAGGTTACTGAAGTGTCATGTATCACTTCCCACCACTAAATTAAGAACAGCCCTAATGAAAGAGATTACTTTAATCATCTATAAATCACCTAGCAAGACATTTTACATGTAGAGTGATAGCCATACATATTTGATGAATCTATGAATGAATGGATGGATATCAACCACATATCTGACAAGCAGTGTCCATGAGAGCCCTGGTCCTCAGCAGATTCTAAGTAATGAACTGTATGGGCTGGTTCACGGAGCCACAGATTCCACCCCCAACTCGAGAGCCTGCTGTGTCATTTCTGTACACAGGTCCAAGTTCATAATGCTCTTCACCCAACCACTGACTTAATCGCCTCAGCGGCGCCTGTCTTGCTTGTGGGGGAGTGAAAAGTTTCTGCTCCTGAAAGAACTGCAGTCTGTGATCCCATCCTTTCCATTTGGATGGTCTCCGATTATTGCTGATTCTCCTCCTTGCTCTAACAAGTAGTTCCTGCTTCATCACAAAGCATTCTGGGCTTATATCTCCCTTTATCCCTGTGTGGGGTGGAATGGAGCAGAGAAAGTTCCTCCCTGCCCACGTTGTGCTGACACTGAAAGAGATACAATCGTCAGACAGGAAGGACAGATCACTTTTGAATCAGAGCAAATACAGTCCAGCTCCTCTCTACGCTTCATTTAATTATGAACCAACTGGTTCAGGCCCTTATGACTGAGTTTCCCTTTCCAGAGACAAGTAGAACTCTCTCTGTATCTCTTTCTCTCCATTTATATGAGAAGTGGAGGGAGATGAGGAAGAGCTGCGTGGAGAACCAAGCAAAAAGCATCCTGTAGAAATATAGTCAGACTGAGCAAAAATACATACCATATATACTCGTGCTGAAAAACTGGGGTTCGGCTTATACACAGATCAGTGGTACCCCAGCAAGGTGTAACATCTCGCAGGTGATTGTCGTCCCTCCGCTGTTCATTCAAAGCCCCGCTGATACTGCAGGGCTTTGAATTCTTGTTTACTCACATCTAACCAATCAGAGCCGGCCTATGACGTGGACGGCTCCAATTCACAGAAGCACTAGTAGTGATTCACTTATGCAGGCAGCTGAACTGGTAAGGATGTGTCTGTGGCTGCGCTGCGTCTCTCCCCTCTGGTCTCTGTGTTAATGCACATCCTGCATTTCCCACCTTAGGCTTATACTTGAGTCAATCGGTTTTTCTGGTTTCCCAGGTAATAATTAGGTACCTCGGCTTATACTCGGGTCGGCTTATATTCGAGTATATATGGTATACATCAAGACAATGAGGAAATTAATTCTAACCACAAAATTGTATTGAGCCCCTTGTTTCTGCCAGGAACAGTGCTAGAAACTTTCAGATTGACCAGTGGATTGGACTGGTTCCTGCGCTCATTAAAAAGAGAGAGAGAGAAAGAGAGAGAGAGGAGCCCTGGGGGTGTAGTTGTTGTGCAGAAGGCTACTAACCAAGGTCAGCAGTTCAAAACTACCAGCAGAAAGGAGAAAAATCACCAGCAGCTCCACGGGAGAAAGATGAGGTTTCTAACCCTATTGGGACAGTCTTGAAACTCCAGAGAGGCAGTTCTACCCTGACATAAAGGCTTGCTCTAAGTCAGAACTGACTTGACAGTGAGCGAGTTTTGCATTCATAGATGTTGGGAAAATAACTTCACATGATGACTGTTGGGAATAAGTGCCATGATTTAGCTTGAGAAAGGAAGGACTCAGAGGTGCCATGAGACTTTTCTTAAAATTTACCATAGAATGTGGCTTCCTTGAAGTGTGTTACAATTGTCTTTAATACCTGACACCATCTAGCAGCTGCCCAGCTGACCAATTACAACATGGTTGGAAATGGGAGTTGCCTAGTGTGGCCCCTGACAACCCTCTGGAATCACAGTATCCCTGAGACCCAATGACATATGTTCATCTTCTACCAATCACCATCCTCCCTCTCCCCAAGCCAAAGATAGATCCATGTGCTTAGATTCCCCCAGAAATCGCTATTAAAGCTCACTGCTATAAATTATCAACTGCTTTATTAATAACACATAAGAATGTGAGCAATGAAGAGTGAGATCAGAATTTGGAGTTGATCTAGCTCACACCCTCTCAGGAAGAATGGCGTCAGTTGTCAGCCTGTGGTTTCTGGTCATGAAGTGCCATTGTTTAGAGTTTCCACCTCCTACTTCATCCCTTTAAATTCACCCATCACACCATTTGTCACACCCATTGACTCAGAACTCACTCCAAGTTCACATGGTCTATGTCCTTGGACATTTATGTCCCTTTCTGTAGCTCTTTCTTACTTGGCCACATGGCTCCCTCCAAAGGATTTGCCTTGCTTGGGGCTTGGATGGCTGCCACGTATACATTGATTAGTCACAACTCTTAGAGTATCAAATTAATGAAAATTCCACTCAAACTGGCTCAAGCAAAACAGACATTATTAAATCATGTCACTGAAATGGATAATAGTATTGTTGCTGTCATCTGTCTTGTTCCTTTCCCCGGGCCTTAGTTTTGCTTTCCTCTGTGTGTGTCTCCTTCTCAACCAAAATCTAAGTGACCTCTGAAGCTCCGGTCTTTCATCGTTACAACCACAAGAAGAGCAGACATAAAAACATCTCCGTTCCAATCTCCCCAGTAAACATGTAAGCATTGGCTCAGATTGCATTGACATTGGCACCTGCTCCTGCCTGAAGAAGAGCTGATGGACTGATTGGCCAGTCTGTTCTCCCACCCATCCCTGGAGCTGAGGGTAGGTCACCTCTGCCCAAACGACGTGTGCTGCCAGAGGGGAGGCTGAGCCTCCTAACAGAATCACCAGCAGCTGTAAATGGTAGAACTGAAATGTGCTGAGCAAGGGAAAGAAAAATGCTCAGAATTTCCCCCTCAGCTCCCACATTTCAGGTGCCATCCAAGTCAGAGTTGCATTTTTCCAAATGTTTAAAGGGAAGGGAGCAGGTGGAAAAAAGGCTTTTCAACCAAATTTGGGGTATATAAGGCTTCTTTCCATTTTTCTCATTGCCCTCTTATGTCTCCTGGAGGGAAGAGCTGATGGGAAGTGAGAAGGACAGTTCACGTACCAGGAGAAGCACATTAGGTACCAATCGTCTTTGAGAACAATGGAATCAGATGTTAAGAATAGGCAAGACCCGGCAGGTCCAGATTGCAATTGTTGACAGGATTGTTGGACTATCCTAGTGAGAGCCCATCACTTTGTTTTCCTTCTAGGCATCACACAGATGCAAAACTGGACTGTCTGCACAGAGAAATAAGTTATGTCTGTATAAAGAGGACTGTGATTAGACTTTGAACTTCAGCCTTTAGCTTTTAATTTGGATGAGAGAAGAGAAATTATCAACCACCTATTTGAACCTGAATCCTGCCCCTTCGCTTCTCCAATCAATTACAAAGGTCATGGGTGTGAAGGAAGATTTTGCTGCATTTAATAGCAGGAACAAATTGTGTTGAAGTATTTTGTTAGAGTATATGTTTTGTTGTTTGTGTTTTGATTTTTCCTCTTGTTTGATGTTTCTTGGGGCTCTGCAATCTAAGGGTCGTTTCAATGCACGTTATTTCATCCATGTGCTGCTATTTGAATCTTCATGAGTCAGTTATGTTCATAGTACATTATCTCTTCCCACCTCACCGTGTGGAAATTTTAATATTATATTATTAACTGTATCATTATTACCAATAACACTAATAACTATCAAAGAAAACAACATACCAGTCATATTAATGAACGCTTAACAATTGTCCTGTTCTCAGCCAAGTAAGTGGTTTGTTATCACAACTAAAGATTACAGCAAAACCTTGAGAAAAGCACTTTTTTTCATCTCCACACTAAAAATGAAGAAAACTGAGACTCAGGAACTAAGATAGTTAAGTTTTATGTCAACCTGGCTGGGCCAGGAATATCTGATAATATGATCTAACATAGTGTGATCAACTATATGTTGGGATCTTTTGTGAAGCAGCTGTGGAGAAAACCGACCTCCTTAATCTGGTCGCAGCTCTGATGCAGTTTAGGGAGGTTTCGTTCGGGGTGTGGCCTACTCAGCAGTGTGTGGGCATCTGGCTCATCACCTGCCAATCCCAGAAGCCATCAGCAGACTGTTGACCTTGAATTCATTCAGCCAGTATCAGGTTCATTCAGTTTTGCAATGTGGTTGTTATATAATCTGGTGTCAACTTGAGACTGAAGAGTGAAGGGGTGGGGTTTAACCTGTCACTCAGGTTGCAGCTTGATGACCTCATTCGGAGGCGTTAAGAAGATAAATAGCTCGCTGGAGGTGAGACACACACACACACTCTCCCGGCAAGACATTCCTGTTGAAAAGCCACATGGACCTCTGCTGATAAAGCCAGAGTCCTGGAGCTGGAGGGGCCACATGGAGACCCACGCCAGCATTGAAATGTTTCCACTCCCACTGGATCCACAAGACGTTCCACCCACTGGCCTGGGATCTCCCAACATTCAGTGCTGTCGCATGTGTTCATGAGTCTGAAGAGGGATTTATAGACTGGTATCAGACATACGGGATATTATCAGACTTATGGACTTAATCTGGACTGGGCTGTGATATTTCCTCAATATACAATTGCTCTTTTATATAAAGCTCTTTTTTATACATATATGAATGTCTATGAATTTGTTTCTCTAGTCAACCCAGACTAGCACATGCATCCGCAAGCATAATCCTCATAACTATAAGTGATGATTTATCCCAATCAAGTAAATATCTATTCATGCTATTTGAAGAAAAAAAAGTTTCCTCCTCTGACCCATGATCACAAACCTATGATCTTCCCGATTTATGTTCTGCTTCATGTTAATCAGCTTCTACAGCTACAGGAGTCAGGAGAAGCCTCCAGCTTACATCTGATCATTGGACTTGAACCAGACTGGACTTCATCACTTCTATTTCTTTGTGGCTCTTCCTTGATATAAATCTCTTTCTCTGTACATACACATACACTGATTTTGCTTCTCTAGGGAACTCAGCCTAATACAGAAACCAATGCCTCAACCAATAGAAACACAGCTAGGGAGTGTCTTCCCACCATCCCCTGTTCTCCTCCTACATGCCTCAGGTCAAACCCATGTTCTTCATTCATCCCCTCTGAGCTGGCGTGCTGTCCCGTGTTTGCACTTGCTGCTTTCAGCTAAATTTTCCCTGATCTTCAAGGCATAATCTTCACAACTGTAAGTAACACCTTATCCCTGACTGGTAAATGTCTATTGATGGTATTAGAACAAAGATTGTTTCCTCAGACTCAGGTCTCCACACCAAACAACGTCAATGCCCCCTCTTGTTATAAGGTTTGGTGATGGGGTCAGTCACTACAAAGCATGGTCGTCCAACTGACCTGAAGCTCTAGAGGATTTTCACCCACAGTGGAGTCTAGTTTTAGCCATATTTAGCTACATGTGGTTGAATAAAGGAGTGATTGAAATCATGGTCCAGGTGGGTTCTAAGTAGTTTATCAAGACTTCTGTCCATCCCTGTTGTCATTTTTCAACACCTCCCCCCTGGTTGCTAATTCTTATCTCCTTGATTTGAAAACTATGAGTGTATCCCACATGTTCTTTTCTAAACTACCTACATGGATTAGGAAAATAACAAAACTTTTAAGAAGACCACCTATAGATAATATGTGGAAAGTCTACTAAGCCAGATCATGCATTGCCTATCTAGTGAGAAGCTTTATTGTCTGAAGTACTAAGACCCTAGTATTTGCCTGGACTTTGAACTATTCAAGAGAAGTCAGGAATGTTGATTTTTCATTTTTATGTAAAAATCTTCCATTATTTCAATGTCATGTATTATGGCAATTTTTTCTTTTTAAAATCATTTTATTGGGGACTCATACAACTCTTATCACAATCCATACATGCATCAATCGTATAAAGCGCATCTGTACATTCTCAAAACATTTGCTATCCTTGTCCCCCTCCCTCCCCACTCCCCTTTCCCTCCTTCCTCATGAACCTTTGATAATTTATAAATTATTATTTTGTCATATCTTTTTTAATCGTTTTATTAGGGGCTCCTACAACTCATCAAAATCCAAACACACATCAATTGTGTAAAGCATATTTGTATGTTCATTGCCCTCATCATTTTCAAAACATTTGCTCTTCAAGCCCCTGTTATCAGCTCCTCATTTTTCCCCTCCCTCCCTCCCTCCCTGCTCCCTCCTCCCACATGAACCCTTGTTAATTTATAAATTATTATTTTGTCATAACTTGCACTGTCCGACATCTCCCTTCACCCACTTTTCTGTTGTCTGTCCCCCAGGGAGGAGGTTATATGTAGACCCTTGTAATCAGTTCCCCCTTTCCAACCCACCCTCCTTCCACCCTCCCAGTATCAACACTCTCACCACTGGTCCTGAAGTGATCATCTGCCTTGGAGGCTCATACAACTCTTATCATAATCCATACATATATCCATTGTGTCAAGCATGTTTGTACATGTGTTGCCATCATCATTCTCAAAACGTTTGCTTTCTACTTGAATCCTTTGTGTCAGCTCCTCATTTTTCCCCTCCCTCCCTGCTTCCTCCTCCTTCATGAACCCTTAATAATTTATAAATTATTATTACTTTGTCATGTCTTACACTGTCCAATGTCTCCCTTCACCTACTTTTCTGATGTCAATCCCCCCAAGGAGGGGCTTATATGTAGATCCTTGTGATAGGTTCCCCATTTCTACCCCACCATCCTCTTACTCTCCTGGTATCGCTACTCTCATTATTGGTCGAGGGGTTTATCTGTCCTGGATTCCCTGTGTTTCTAGTTCTTATCTGTACCAGTGTATATCCTCTGGTCCAGCCAGATTTGTAAGGTAAAATTGGGATCATGATAGTGGGGGAAGGAAGCATTAAAGAACCAGAGGAAAGCTGTATGTTTCATCATTGCTACAGTGCACACTGACTGGCTCTTCTCCCCACAACCCTTTTGTAAGGGGATGTCCAGTTGCCTACAGATGGGCTTTGGGCCTCCACTCCGCACTCCCCCTCATCCACATGATATGATTTTTTGTTCTGGGTCTTTGATGTCTGATATCTGATCCTATCCACACCTCGTGATCACACAGACTGGTGTGCTTCATCCATGTGGGCTTTGTTGCTTCTCAGCTAGATGGCTGCTTGTTTATCCTCAAGTCTTTAAGACCCCAGGCACTATATCTTTTGATAGCTGGGCACCATCTGCCTTCTTCAACACATTTGCTTATGCACCCATTTGTCTTCAGCAATCATGTCAGGAAGGTGAGCATCGTGGAATGCCACTTTAATATAACAAAATGTTCTTGCATTGAGGGAGTACTTGAGTGGAGGCCCAATGTCCATCTGCTACCTTAATACTAAACCTATAAATATATGCACAAAGATCTATTTCCACATCATCATATATAAATATATTCACATATTTGCATGCCTGTATTTAGACCTCTATAATGTCCTTTGCCTCCTAGTTCTTTCCTCCATTTCCTTTTACTTCCCTATTATAAGTTTTATATTATTTAACTTCAATGTACCTCAGTTTCCTCATTTGTACAATGAAGACAATATAGAAACATAACCTACAGGGTTGCTAAGAGGAATAAATTATTTCGTTTCCCTGAAGAGCTTAGAGTATTTCTTGGCACACAGTGTGTATAGATATATAGACAATACGGTGGTTACATAATTTCATGTCAACTTGATAAATAGGTCTAGGGGTGGAGTCTGGCCTGTCAATCAGGTCACAGCCTGTTGATGCCTCCTGTGTCTGTGGCCTTCCCATGAGAATTTTGGGAACTTCCTCTATATCTCCCTGGAGTTGGGCCATACTCTCTCTGCTTCACCTTCTTGTTGAGGAGTCACGCTCAGAGAGCTGGAGGGACCATGTGAAGACTGCTGCCAACACTGAGATGCTTTCACCACAAGACCTTTCACCCACAGGCCAGTGATCTTCCTGCATTTGGCATCACTGCATGTGCTGTGTGAGTCTGAAGGGGAATTTGTAAACTATTATCAGATATATGGGCTAATATTGGACTCATGGACTGAGCTGGGATGTTTTCTCAATATAAAACTGCTCTTTAATGTAAAACTCTCTCACACACATATATGAGTGTCTGGATTTGTTCCTCTAGTCAACCTGGAACGAACACAAGCAGGAAGAGAGCAAGCTCTCGTGGTACATGGATAAGTGCTCAACTGCTAACCAAAAGGTTAGTGGTTCAGACACAACCCAGATCTCCGTGGAGAAACGACCTGGCAGTCTGTTCCTGTAAAGACTATAGCCTAGAAAACCCCATGGGGGCATTCTACAAGCTGAAATTTATAAGCTTGAAAGCACATATAATTATGTACTATCAATTGCATATTAATCAAACGATTGACTATTGAGTGCATTATTGAGTAACAACAATCATAATAAATGTTTAAAGAAACCCAGCCTGCAAGTCAAGCCAAACACCCCTGTAAGCCACTTACGTCCTACGGTTTATCATATTGGGGCCTCTGCTTATACCTCATCCGGCATACCTCTTGATTCTTTTCTCATATATAGTTTGAAAATTATCCCTTCCTCTGATCCCGTTGGCTCTAATTTTGTAAAACTGTGACTTTTTACCTCACCTCTGAGTCCTAAGACTACGAAACATGGAATAGTTTGCAGTATCTGCCTTTCCCCCACCCTATGAAGGTGTGGTTGAAGATGTTCACCCTGAAAAGCAAACCCATAGTAGAAGCTACCGCTTCCCAAACCTCAGAGGGGTCTCTATCAGCCGCAGCCCACTTTTCAATCAATCTTATCTGGAATGTTTGCAGATTGCTCGGCCACCCCTGTAGCCAGCTGTGTTATCAGCAATCAGCTGCACGCTGAGGACAGAGGAGAGGCACAGTTGAGAGCAAGGCTAAAAATAACCAATTTCCAAATTAAAATCCTCAATTGGAGAGGAAGGGGGAGAAGAGGCAGGACACGGTAGGGCAGGTTTTATTTATTTACACTATTGAATCAAAGAGAAAAGGGCATTTTGAAGGAGTTGAGAGTATGGCAGAATTGTTTTCATCTTCAGTACTGTTGTCAAAACAGAAATGATGATGCAAAGCGAATACCTGTCAGACAAACCCAACGGAAGCTTATTTACAAGTTTGGGATGAGCAGAGTTGTAAATGATGGTTTAATTGGGAAAACCTGCCTAGTCATTTGAACAAGTAAATGTAAAAACAGCCGGAGCACCGTGCTGGGTGGAAAATAAATTTAAAGAAGTTTCTTTTCCATCGCTTCCCTCTAATACATTTCACCCTTTTCTCCTGCCTCTCTCTATTCCATTTTCATTTCCATTAGAAAAAACACATCTCAGCATTTCCCTAGCTGCCCTTAACCTTCTGACTTGCTCACTTGGGGCCTGTAGAAGACAAAGCATTCTCTCAATGACTGGAGACAGGCTCTGGGCAGTATCCAGTGCACGTAGGCTGACCTCTGGGGCTGAGATTGTGGCTTCCTTAAAACAAACAGTGCAGGGGCTGATGGATTGGAAAACTCGTATAGAATGCCCAACTCAATGTCTAGCAAATAACAAGCATCCAATAAATATTAGTTTCCTTACCTATCACTCAATAGGGAACTAGCATACATTAGCAAAAAGGAAAAAAATCACCTACTCGCATTCTGTAATAAAAATATTTGACTGGGAAGAATGATATCCACATAACCGCGATTCAGATTAAAATGATGGTTTCTGGAAGGGGTCATGACTACTACAGGTTTCTTCTTTATTTTTTATTTAACTTAGTTTCCAAATTTCTTGCATTAAGAAATCAAATGATTCTAAGTCAAAAATTCTGAATGCTAGTAGAGTGAAGCCATGTCATTCTAATCTTACTTTCCCCGATTACAATATAATAACGTGGCTTCCGAGTAAAATTCAGAAGTGAGCTTAAAAATTCATTGGAGTGCCCTTTTTATAGTCCTTTCAAAACTTTCCAGAAGTAGCAAATGCATTTTACCTTTTTGTTCTTTTTTTAGATTGCGAGAGGTTGATATTAAACTGTCCTTAGATCGCTTGAGAGGGTTGTACTATTTCCAAACATGCCCCTAAAGGGCATATATAAATGTGCAAACTAGTTATTTCAGTGCATATAATTTACTTCATAATTTTGACCATTATTTCTATGGTAACTCGTTTTGCCATTGTCCTCAGAGCATTGCTATCTCTCCAAGCCATCTACTTTCAGCACTTTCGCGGTGGACAGTTCCTTGTCTCGTCACTGTTTTCTGCTAGGCTTCGCACTCTCCAAACTCACTTCTAGTGAGTAGATTCCTACTCACAGAACAGGGTAGAACTGCCCCGTGTGACTTTCCAGACTGTGATCTTTACTGGGGTAGACAGCCTGCTCTTTCTCCCGCAGAGCAGCTGGTGGCTTCAAACTGCTGACCTTGTGGTCAGCAGCCTAACACACGTAACCACTATGCCACCAGGAATCCTGTCTTCTAGGTGTAGCCACAAGCAAGTGCAACCTGGAAATGTGTGAGAGTGAAATACTCCACGGGGCAGTCCTGTTCCCATGAGAGATGAGAGTCTGTGGATCGCTGTCCTAATTCCATTGTCCTGCAGTGGGATAATTCTGAGCACTAGCCTTCTCCTTAATACATCCCTCGTTGGTTTTCTCTCCCTTCTTACCTTTGTCACCTCCACATTTCTATTTTCTGGGCTCACCTCTTAAATAAATTCCTGAACAGGAGCTATGTCAGTTTCCTTGCTTAGCACAAGCTCTACCACACAACTAATTACATATAATATGTATGTTTCCTTTTGCTACCACGAAGCTGTAACATGTAATTCAAGCCTCCCAAAGCCACTCTGTCCTAGGACAACTCTAGACAACTTGTTTCCATCTTTTTTCTCGAGTAGGTATTCACTAGACCTTGCTTTAGTTGACTTTTCTGAATATTGTATTGGATGTTGACATGCATTTGGCAACTCAAATTCATTGATGAAATGTTTTCTCCTTCTCAAAAATTGTTTTGTAATAGAGGAATGTAATAAGTGTGAATCCCACGTTCATCGCTAAATGTGTGGTCTTACTTTGTCAAGTCTCAGTATTCTGTCCTGTAGTATATGCATAGCCATAAAACCTTGTGGGTTGTTATAAAAAATGTTTTTTAAAATCCCTGAGATTTCAATGTTTAACATTATGATTAAACTCAGAGCCAATGTAATCACCACACAATGCAAAAATACAAAGCCTGCATTGCACTTAAGAGCTGCAGAGACTTTGGCTAAAAGACACACAAGTCGCTCTAACACTTTCTGTTTTTATGAACTTCATCTTGTACTGAAATCCTGCTGTTCTGGACACAGGACATCATTCCCCAAAATTGGAGAATCAAATATGACCAATATTTTCATCTGGAACTTACAAGGTACAAGAGACAGGAGGTGCCTATTTGGATCTGATCTTGTGCTATCAACATTTAGTGAATGATAACTGTTGTGATAAAGCACTGGGGAGTAGAAACACACAGTCAAGACTTGGTCTCTTCCTGCAAGAGAAACAGCTGACCAATGAACCCTACAATGTGCCGGGCAATATATGGAAACTTTAGAAGGAGTAGTCAGTTCTGCCAAGGGGAGGTGGAGGTGGAGGGAGAGTAAAACCCATAAAAAATCCCTAGGAGGTAAGAGTTATGCAGTGGGAGACGAGGGTTCCAGGTCA
Organism: Tenrec ecaudatus; assembly: GCF_050624435.1. NCBI lineage: Eukaryota > Metazoa > Chordata > Mammalia > Afrosoricida > Tenrecidae > Tenrec > Tenrec ecaudatus. Next base: position 49,446,490 of record NC_134547.1, on the reverse strand, counting down.
CGGCATATACAAAGCAAGGAGGCGTAGAGGAACACAGTGTTTTCAGGGAACTCCAAGGAGTTCCATTAGACTGGAGCGAGGAGAGGTGGAATAAACAAGGAAGAGAGATGAGGGAGAACAACTCTTTAAAAACTAGACTGTCCTTTTGAAATAACATCATGGAGTAATATATTTGTGTAAAATATTCATGTCACCTAAGGTTAGATCGGCAGCCCCCTGACACGATGAGCTAGTCATTGAATTGCTAACCTGCAAGATCAGTGATTCAAACCTTCCAGCCACACCATGGAAGAAAGTGGGGCTCGCTGCTCCCACAGAGATTTGCAGTCTCCGAAATCCAGGGACGCAGTTCTACTCTGTCCTGTAGGGCTGTTAAAAGCTAGAGCAATTTTTTGTTGTTGATGTTTTATTAAGGTTAGATCACTGGCCCATTTTCAGTTCGTTTGAGGACAGTGGGACTTAGATCACTTGTGAATTCTCACACAAGGAGTTTTCAGCAAGACAAAAACTAGAAAATGAACCTCCCAATTCTACACAGGGCCCTTAATCCACTTGAGTCTGACCCATGGCAGAGTAGAACTGCCTTCCACGGGGTTTTTAAGAGCTTGTGACCTTCCAGATGCAGATTGCCAGGCCTTTCTGCCAACGCCCCTCTGAATGGTCAGTGGGCCGTCCAATGCCCAACTGTTCGTACCACCCAATGACTCCTCTCTCACCACCAGGGTTTCACCAAGAGGAGCTGCAGGACCAACCACCTAAGTATTACCTGGGAAAAGTGTTGTTTGTTATTGTTGTTGTTAGGTGCCATAGAGTTGGTTGCAACTCATAAGAACACTATGTGCAATAGAATGATGCGACCCCACCCCCCCGTCCTGTGTCATCCTCGCCATCCTCATTCCGTTTGGGCCCCCTGTTGCACATACTGTATTGATCCATCTCATCGAAGGCCTTCCTCTTTTTTCCCTGCCCCTCTACTTGACCAAGCATGATGCCCTGGTTAGAATTTCAAATTCTCGGACGTCATCTGAAACCTACGGAATCAGAAACTCTAAGGAGGGAGCCCAACAAGCCTGCCAGGGACTTGGAAGTCACACTAAAATTTGAGAGATGCCGCGCTGGACCATGTTGCCTTCTCAATTTGTTAGGATCTGTTTGTATCTGAAATGGTTTTTCATAGAGGAAACTAAAGAAAAAGTATGGATCTGTATTTTTCGTCACATTTGGATACCAGCCTTATGATCACAAAAAACTCTATTCATAAAGTGCTTTGTGAAAACTGTGACATTTCACTTTGGCACGTCCTTTGGTGGCCAATATTTCCAGGTTTTAGTGGGTTCAGGTGGCTAGAAATCTATGAGGCACTTCAAAAAATGTTCCCTTGCCGATTATCCCCAGGTGGCATTCAGTGGCTAACTACATGGATTTCCAAGAACAAAAGCCATCAGTGTACTTTCTGGAAGGAGTTTTAAAAACTCAAAACTCATTGCCCTTGAGTTGATCCTGACTCACTGGGACCCTATTGGACAGGGTAGACCCGCCCCTGTGAGTTTTCCAAACTATAACTCTTTACAGGAACAGAAAGTCCCATCTTTCTTCCTCAGAGCGGGCAGTGGTTTCAAACTGCTGACCTTGCCGTAACCAGTCCAGTGCATAACCCCTGCACCATCAGGAAGGAGTTCAGAAGAGAAAATAAAATTAGAGTAAATGGATCATCAGTTACCCTTTCTTGATCCGCCAGACATGCCTCAAAAGAAAGTCATGAGATCGCAACCACTGAAACCATTGTGGAGTGGAGTTTGACCTTGAAACACCTTGAGTCAAAATTGACTCTACTGCAACTGGAGTTGTGGTGGTGGTGGTAGTGTCCCCAGTTCACTAAATGTGTACATGAACTTAAAGCAAGCCTGTTCCCAGTTCCCAGCATTGTAGTGTTTAGGAAAATGTGACTAAACGGTCTTGCTCAATATTATTCACTTCCATGTTCTCTATGGCCATGCCTGGCTTAGTTTCCTACATGTAAAAACTCAAAAACCCACTCCCATGCAAGTTGATTTCAACTCACAGCAACCCTGTAAGACAAAGCAGAGCTAACTGCTCCTTAGGGTTTCCAAAACTAAATATAAGACAAGACAAATCCATCTTTCTTCCATGGAGAAAGCTTAACCCTCAGTGCCACCATAGAAAGTGCTTAATAATGGGTTGATAGCCAAGAGAACAACTCAATTAATCCGAACAATACACTAATGTTTTCAGTGTAAGCCTACAAGAAGGCTTGTTTAAACATGTTAAAAGTTGACTGAAAATAAAAATGATAGCCTATTCCAAATAATGGCACATACGAAAATTTGAATTAATGCATTCCAAACACTTGGCTGTACAATTGATTTTCTGAAAGTAGAACCATTCCGCATCCAATCAACCTGCCTCTGGACTGCTGACATCAAACATGGGAGAGATGAAGAAAAATCTCATTTGTGCCAGTATCTGGCAAACCCAAACAAGTTAATTTGTCAATTAAACTATCAGTGTAATAGGGAATGTTACCAACTAGCATTATCAGGTTAAGGGAAGCAAGCTGTATCACTCATAAAGAGAAATGCAAGTCCACTGTAGGAATTCAGACAAAGTTAAACAAGGGTAAAAATATATTAAAGACAGGCTTTGAGTGACCTCTAGTGTTGAGAAGAATATGAGGCAAGTATGGGAAATATATAGACTCAGGGCACAGCGCACGCGCACACACAAAGATATTTAACACCAACCCCACTGGAATCGAGGCTATTCTGAATTCATAGGGACCCTATCTCATGTCTTCGAGATTTTGTAAATTTTGTGGGTGCAGCCAGCCTCTTCTTTCTTTCACAGAATGGCAGCTTGGCTTGAACCACCAACCTTGCAGTTAGCAGTCCAACCGTGCAGAATCCTCCATATAAGTTAGTACATTACATTTCATTCAATAGTCAACACAACACATGTATTTTTCAATTCCGTTTTCATCACTAAATTCTGGACTATCCTGAAGACACATAATATTAAGGTGTCTTGTGTATAGCATAGACTGTGATCAAGGTTAAGATTTTAGAGTCATTCATTCAAATGCCTTTGAGAGAAAAGAAATAATGTCTGAGAGTAAATGCTATTGAGCGGTAGGTTGCCCAGCCTGGGAGAAGGTCAAAGGGAGGCAGCGAGAGCCTAAAGACCATCCTATTTCTGTCGGGCTGGGAGAGAATGCAGATGTTCAGTTGCTTCACCTTCTAATGTGTGCATTGATTTTTCTAAAAGCACATCTCTGATCACCTTCCATCAAGGTTCTGCAAAAGCAGAGCCTACCAAATTAAGGACAAATCTTCAGCAGGGTCATTCAAGGCCTTCGCTAAGATGAACCCTGACCTTTGTCCTCCATAAAGCACTACCAGACACCACGACACTTGACTGATTCCTGCAATGCAGGCTTCCTGCTCCCAGGGCCTTTTTTAACGGCTAGAATTTCACAAACCTTGATGTAAAAGATGCCCCGACGCCTGGGAAAGGGAAAAGCTTTCAGCTTATTTCCATTAATTTCTAAATTTCAAATCCTATTTCTACCAATTACCAATTGTGTGATTGGGTGAGGGTGAGAGCAGAGTTTACTAAGCCTAACTTAAACTCGTTAGATCATCCCTCATGTAAGGATAAATGTACACATGACACTGTGACCACAGCTGCAACTGCATGACAGTAAGCAAGGAAGAGCATGAAGAAACCAAGGTCATACCTCATCGCTGTGATTCATTTGCAAATCTGGATAAAGCTTTCCATTCTTTTCATACCAGTCTCATTTGTCTAACAGTTATAATAATAACCGACCTGAAAATATTAATGCAGGAATTAAAATCAATGACTACAGAAACTATGAGGTATAGTATAGATACTCAATAAAAGCTAATGCTGCGCTGGGTATTTTTTAGGCACACAGGTGGCACTTTCAGGTTAGCATGGACTGCTAACCGCAAGGTTGGTTCAAATCCACCAGCCACTCCTAGGAGAAAGAGGAGTTTATCTACTTCCGTGAAGATGTACAGACTCAGAAACCTTACTTGAGTCCCTCTGAGTTGGGATCTGCTAGATGGTACAAAGTAGGTAGGTCAATACGTGTTTCCCTAACCCTGCACTCCCTGAGACTACCGTTTCTAACTCCTTCCAAATTTCAAGAAGGAGCATGATCTCAAATGGTACCGTCGTGTCCTCTCATTGGACCGAGGCCTCTAATTACCTGTTTCTCTTTGTTTTATCGAAAATGATTCAGCCAATGAGTCAAGGGACTGTTACTAGCACCTCCCAGGCAATGGTGATGACTGATCATTGGATTATCACATTTGATTGGGACCAAGACCTAGATTCCGGTGACCTTGACCTCTTACGTACTCTCAGATAATTTACAGGTTGGCCCAGAAAGCCTTCTAAATAAAACATTGTGTGGCCAATAAATCATCTTGGACCAAACTCTTGGTCTAAGGCAAATTTAGAGTAAAACGATAACACGCAAATTTTAGAAGATGAAATACATTATTCCTTCGATGCAACTTCTTCTGGGATTCCATAGAAGGGCACATAACACACGCGCACAAGCTGCAGGAAGAGTGATCTTCTCGAATAATCCAGGGTTTTTCTAATCGGCAGCACATAAATATCTCGAATCCTGTTATTACTCTGATTCCATGTTCTGGGATAAGCAAACATCCATTTTCACTCCCTATGGGCTCTACCCTGTCATGGAAGAAAAAGAACAGATTCTAAATCTGTGGGCTAGAAGTTAAATGAGTCAAAGGATCATCATCCATCACTTTTGTACCCTCAAGTAGCTTCGACAGAACTTGGGACACCGTTCCAGTAGAAATATTTTCGGCTCCTTCCAATTGCTACCGGACTTTTGTGGGATTATTGTAAGGCGTTCTCAACAACAGATGCCAGGACTCCCTGATGCTCCTGAAAACGGAGTATTAGCAAAGGAAGGTGTCGGAAGCAAACTCCAGACTTGTTCCCATTCCTCTTTCGTACCCTGGAAGACAAATTTTAAAAAGTGATGCTTCAGCACTGCTGCATCCTCGGAACTGAAATTCCCAAGGACTTTGACTCTTTGCAAATGTGTCCTGCTATCAGGCTAACCCTTCTTATTGACCTGGTCTCCTGAAGCCTTCCGGCCTGATGAAAAACGACAAGGCTCAGGTGCTGGGTATGATTGAGTTGAAACATCCCCGTGATCGCCAGATCCTTGTCCCTCTCCAGCTCAGTCTCCTTCTGATTCTTTCTCTATGCTTCCCAGTGGATCCCACTAGCCCTGGGTTTGGGTGTTCATGAGCCATAATCTCAATGTATTTCATTGACTCGTGTGTGTGTGTGTGTGTGTGTGTGTGTGTGTGTGTGTGTAAAGGTCCCTAGATTGCACAAAGAGTTTGCTCTTGGCTACTGATCAAAACGGTGGCCATTGGAATGCACCCAGCAGTGCCATGGAGGAAAAGCCTGACAATCTGCTTCCGTAAAGAATACAGCCAAGAAACCCCTGTGGAGCAGTCCTACTCTGTAATGGACGTGGTTGCCAGGAGTTGAAGTCAATTGTGTTTGTTCAGGGTGTTGTTTTTTTTTGGGGACGGGGGTGGGAGGGTGTGCTGATATGCAACAGACAGCCAGAGAAGTGCAGGAGTGACCTTGTACAAGTTGATGAACGCTCGCAGAGTGAAAATTTCTGCATTCAGACCCACACTCAAAAGAATGCAACTTTGCTACAACGCCAGAGTCCTACTGGGCTACTTTCAAGTTGCCCTGGCAACTGTTACACCTATCAGGCTGAATCATACATTAGCTTTTCATCTGAGCTGTATATACATAGGGTTGTGCAGTGATATCCAAGTGTATGAAACCCACCCACGTTGTGCCAAGTAGCTGTAGTTTGTTCACACTCCTGGCGGTATACGTTTGAGTTCACCATGATTTATTAATCTGTTTTATTGCTGGCGACGGTCCCAGTTGAACTTGCACTCAGCACCTCATCTTGGGTCTGTCAATGGGAAAGCATCGCTCCAACCCCTGTACCCTACCTTTCTAGGAACGATTTAATGCCTCTGTGACAGTGACTGCAGAACTGACTTGTCACCCTTTGTCCAAGCCAGTGATCTTCAAATTCCACTTCTTAGGTCCAACCAATCACTGCCCCCTGAATATCAGAAAATTCCTTTTTCATGGGAATGGTGCACCCACGTTGTGTGTGTAGTCATTTTGTCATCCCTTTGAAGTCATTTTGAAAGCACTATCTATGAGTTCTATCTGTGGGCTGAGCACTGTACTGGGATGTGCAAAACCAAGATATGGTCTATAATTTGGGGGAGTTTGGCACCTGCTAGAAAGAAATGCCTGGTTTCTTTCATTAGTCCCATATGTGAATGTGCTGCACTAATGCACCCCTAACTCCATAGAAAAGTAAACTCATAATCCTGGGGGTTGGGGGGTAGTGTGTAAGAAAAGTCTTAAATGCCTCACCCCAAGTGAAAAACGTCCTTGAAGAATTCTGTAACCATCAAAGCATGTTTAATAACAAAGTCCTGTCTGTTTTAATATTTTTAAATATTTGCACTCATAATTTGGGGCTGAAAGTGAAACTCCACGACACTGTGCCCTGTTGAACACTTGAGATTTAACACCATCATCAACCACTATTATTCTCAGCCTCTATAGAGACCACCACCTGGGTTTGTAGAGGACAAATGTAAACAAAGCAGTAAAAAGTCGCCACATAATAAAAGACGATGAGACACCTCTGTCAGTCTCCGGCTTGATCCACGAATGCCTGGCCATATTGTGTTTTGATACAACCTCATGGGCTTGAGCTGCCTTTCCCAGGAGACACATAGTTCATCAGATTGTTTACCCAGTTTAAATGGCCGTGCATAACATGATCAATAACTGAGGCTTTGCATCGCAAAACTCAGTAAAACGCAACCTGAAATTCTAGTGCCACTTATACCTGCAATAACCCAAAAAAAGTAGTACTCCTGGTTTTCCTAAGTGTTTGAAAGTAGAAATTGACTCCTGGGAAGGCAGAGAAGCCAATTTCCAGTGGGCAGCTTTCATTTCCTCCTCTTAATTCAAATCCTCCTAAAAGTGTTTGAAGTCCCTGGCACCAGCAGTGGCATTCCAATGTCATTCATAAAGGGGTGCTTTAGGAGGGGGCATTGAGATGTAAAATACCTTCTGCCAATCAACCATGCAGTCTGGGGACTGGGAGTCCAAAAGGGGACATTGTTCTAGTCACAAAGAAGGGAGGAGGGTGACCGGGATATCAGACAGGGGAGAGTCCATTGGGCACCCTCACCTGGGTTCACTGGGTCCTCCTTAAGCAAAGGAAAGCATTGTATGCCTTCCCTCCTTCATTCGCACTCAGGTGAGGTACTGGCTAGGGACACACGGGACTGCTCTCGGAAGACAGATGGAACTGAAACCTTGCCATCAAATTCTATCATTTGGGTTGAAGAAGAGGAGCGGGACCGTGGTCTCGGCCCTCACCTGCTCCATTAGCGTGGTCAGGAGATGAGGACCTGAAAGAAGCAGCCTGTAACGTAAAAAGACAAAGAGGAGAGTGGAACATCTTTAAAGTGTAGGAAAAGCGTAAATGGGAGAGAAAAAATCTAGAACACGGGTGCAAATGGTCGCATCCTTCAATGTAATCAACCTCGCTGCATGGATTACATGGAGAAACTGCTAAATTTGTGTATGTTCTGCTGTGTATATTCTCAACAAAAATTAAGTAAAATATGTTTTAGCCAGCCTGGGGTGGGGAAATCGTTCCACGTAATCCACTTTTTTCCAAAGCTGCTGAAAAGCCTCATGAGATGAGACTTGAGAAGTGGCCAACAGAATCAGCAAGATGAAATCCCTGGCAACCGTGACAAGTATGGTTTCAGGAAGATAAAAACAACCAAAACACCAGTTCATCCCTACCCACGGCCAGCCCATGAGAGTCAAAGTAAAATTGTGCCCCACAGAGGCGTCGCCAGCTACGTTTTTGGAAGAAGACCACTGGGCCTTTCTGACAAGACCTCTCCACTTGGACTCAAACAACTAGTCTTGGATTCAAAGCAACTAAGGTGAACAGTCCCAGCTAAGCATTCACATCCCCCAGGAGCCAAGGAAAGGGCTGGGTGGCTTGAAGAGAGGGTGGCATCGTTAGAGCGTGCAGATACCAATGTTGAAGGGCTTGCTATAAAGAGTAATGAAGGGCTTGCTATAAAGGCATCTGGGACAGGGCTTTTTAAAGATGACATGTGGTCGGCCATGGGTTTATGCTGATAAGAATCATAGAGAAAAAGTGACACCGAATTTCAAGTAGTGAATGGAGGTTTATGATTCTTTGGGTACTTTTCATCATGTTATTGGAGCTCATACAACTCTTACCACAATCCACACATACATCCATTGTGTCAAGCAGAGGTTTATAATTCTTGAGCAAATAACAGGTGTGAGATTGAGAGCACAGGTAAAAAGAAGTATGGTGTCCTTCTCCAAGGATCTGTCCCTTCCTGATAACATGTCCAAGGCACATGAGATGAAGTCTCACCATGCTTGCTTCTAAGAGGCATTCTGGCTGTATTTCATCCAAGACAGATCAGCTCATTCCTCTGGAAGTTCATAGTATATTTAATATTCTTCAAAATCACTGTGATTCAAAAGCAACAATTCTTCAGTTTTCCTTATTCACTGTCCAGTTTTCATCTGAGGCTACTGAAAATGCCATGGCATGAGGCAGATGCTATTCATCTGTAGTGACAGATGCCTTCCTCATCAAAGTGACATCTTTGTTATCAAATTGACTTCTTAGATACCTCGAAATAGTCTTTTGTAACAGATGTGTTCAGTGCAGTATATGATGTGATTTCTTCACTGCTGCTTCCAGGGGCCTTGATTGTGGATCCAAGCAAATTGAAATCCTTGGCAATGTTGGTCTTTTCTCTGATGTGGCTTATTGGTCCAGTTGTGAGGACTTCTGATTTATGTTGAGGTGTAATCCATTCTGACGGCTGTAGTCTTTGTTCTGACTGCTTCATTTATTTCCGTGTAATTCAAAGGAAGGTCACTAGCTGGGAAAATAAAGAGAAGTAGTACCATTTTGAGGAGATAAAGGTATAGATTTTATCATTTAGATAACCTGGCTTTCCAGCCAAATCTTTCTATTTGATACTTCAATCTATAATACCTTAAACAATTAAATGAACCTCTCAGATCCTCAGCTCTTCATCTATAAAAGAAGGAGAATGATACTTTCATCACGGGGCTAATCCCGCTTGAGGTTCTTTCCTATAAAAATCCTCATCCCTGACCTTCCTAAAGGCTATTTGGATACCAATTAGCACATCAATTTGTGTTATAAATGATGGTATAAAAGCACACACATGTGCATCAATAAATGGTATGAAAGGGGGTCAAAGGGCTCAGCTGCAACAATTAGACTTGGATTTAGATTCACTCCAAAGGCTCTACTCCTAGAAACGTGCATGGTGGTAAAAAGGGAAGACTGCAAAGATGTGAAATTATACTTCCGGGTATGCCACTGATTTGCCATGTGCCCACAGATGCCTCTTAACCTTTCTGTGCTGCTATTTCCAATCTGTTCAGTGAAATCCTGGGACCTACCCGTCTGGTTCTTTCCAGCTCTGGAATTCTGCAGACCTTTTACTTATTCCATTGATACACAGATGTCCCCCGCCTAGACCAAGCATAGCTTTGAAGTATTTATATTTATAACCGGAACCTCTTTTTCTTTAAATAACAAAATTAAAGTGTCTGCCTGACTGCATTTCTTCTTTAAGGTGATTATTAAATATTGTAACAAATTAAATTTTAGAGTAAAGACATCCTTTGTATTGCCAAAAGGAGAAAATTATATTAAAATGTTATATTTTAAACAAACATTATAGGGCCCTAGGGGACTACCCAAATAAATTCTGGGAAAAACATTTTAGAATAGATATATAATATTCATAAATCAGCTTTAAATATGATTCAACAAAGATACATTATGAAGAAACATGATTTTTATCATTTAGCTAATTTATAGAAAAGTATTCATTTATCTTTCAATGATAATTTCACAAGAAAAAGATCATGAATATCTAAATTTTTAATGGTCCAACCATCAATCACATACATTATCGTGAAGTTTCAGTTATTTGAAAGGAGTTTTGATTCCGATAATCCCAGTGACACCATTAGTGTTTTCTTGTCTGATTTTGTCCCTTAGAATGGATTGCCAGTGAGGGCATTTGGATAATACAGATCAAGTTCAAAAGCAAACCTGCCACTTTGGGGACTAAGGTGTGCCTGGCCTAGACCATGGTATTTTCAACTGCTTCATATGCAAGTGACTGAAGAAGAAACTATGTATTTTAATTATAGTGTTATTGAAGACTGTTAAATTTACTATGCCTGGGCTTCCAGAAGAAAAAAATCAATATGTCTTGGAAGAAGTACAGTCAAAATACTCCTTTAGTAGCAAGCATGGTAAGACTTAGTTTCAAGTACTTTGGACATGTTATCAGGAGGAACCCAGTCCTGAAGGACGCCATACTTGGTCATATAGAGGGTCAGAGATAAAGAAGACCTTCAACAAGGTGGCATGAACAAGAAGCTAAAATATAGCAGCAAACAGGACCAGGCAGTACTTTGCTCTACTGTACATCAGGTCACTATGAGTCAGAACCCGACAATAATGACTGCCCACTTAGTGCCTCCACTGAGATGATAGTGATGATGACAATGGTTTCCATAAAGTGCTTAATAGGAGCCAAACTTCTTGAGCTATTCTGATTGTATCATTTCATGTGATTTGCCAGAATCAATCTAAAGGAATTATCTATTTTGTATTTAATTGTCAAAAAAAATTCCATCCAGGTCCTAATTTTTGCCAAGCACTTGGGAAATGGCACTGGAGGCCTGCTCTTTCCCTCTGAGAGCCCACGGCTAGCAGGAGAAGGAATATTAAATAATGCCTGGCAGATGCACATCCACAGCGGAGCAGGAGTGTCGGGAAGAAAAAGTGCCATGAGAGGGCAAAAGAGGCGTGTCGCTAGACGTGGAGAGTGTCAGAGTCAGTCTCTCCAATCCTGAGACCTAAAGTCTGAGTAGACATGGGCAGGAAAAGCATTATGGGAAGAGTGGAAGACTGTGACAAGTTAAAGAGACTGGTAGAAAGCCAATGTGAGAAGATCCTGGGAAATGCAGTGACAAGGGTAGGAAAACGGGCCTACGACCAAGTTGAAGCCAGCTTGTGTGGGGTCTTCTGCATCACATTAAGGATTTAGAGCTTTGTTTAAAGGCATAAATGGGGTCATTGAGGTTTTTTAGTAGTATGATGACATGGTCAAACTGTATTAAAATGCTCTCTCTGGCTGCTGTTCAGAAAACGACATGGAGGGAAGGAAGAGAACCATTGGGAAAATAGGACATGGAAGTAGAGAGGGCATGAAATGGGGGGGGGGTGGACCAGCGTGGTAAGAGTCAGGGGAAGAGATATCTTGGAATGTGAAATGAAATGACAGGATTTGCCCTTTGATCAGGGTAAAGAACAAAGGAAAGAGAGATGCCAAAGATAACTCAGAAACAGTGGAAGATTGGGGTGGGGTGGAGATGACTAATGCCATTCTCCCCAAAAAAGGCAATTCTAGGGAAGGAATAAATCAGATTTGCATACGCCAATCTAATTTTATTAGTGTTGAATTTGAAATGCCTAGGTCATGTTCTCTTGGACAGAAAGTCCCTATGTGTTAAGACCAATTCCATGGCACCTAACAACAGTGTCAGGTTCCAAAAGTCCTGCTGGGTAACCTTGGGGCTGCTCACCTCAAGGGCAGGAGTTGAAGCCACTGGCTGCCCCAACGGAGCGGGCTCAGACTTTCTGCTCCCATAAGGATGTTCCGCTTTGGAAACACGCGGGAGCTCTTCTACTCGGTTCTCCTCTGTTCAGTGGCGATGAGTGAGTTCTGTCATGTTAATCTGCATAGCCGGCTCTAGTCCTTTGTAGCCCAACAGTGTAAATCCTGAAAGAAGCCTGGAGCCTTGAGCTACCACTTTCTGGAGCACACATGTCCTGTCCTCGGGGATGTTTTACTCCCTAGTCCAAATATGAGTGAAGAAGAACTGTTCCTCAGCCAGGCCAGAGCCTAAAGATTTCAGTTTAAGTAATAAACCATGGAACTGGAGCCAGTTAGCACGGAAATTTGGGAGAAGTCCTGGTAATATTGCTCATAAAAGGCAAACTCAATCTATCATTGATGGCATGTGTTCCTACTAAATGGAGAGAAATTTCAGATAATGGACGTCTTTATAGATCATTTATCGATTTTTCTTCTTGACAATTTGACAGACAAGGAGCAAATAGTTTGCTTTCGGGGCTGACTCCCTTTTGAGAACAGTAACCAGGACTCAGGCTGGCAAGCTAAAGCTATTAGTCAAGCAACCGCGTATGCGTTTCCATGCCATGCTCGGCATTTCCCGTCACCTTAGCTTTATGAACATTTACATATATTGTTCAATACTTGGCAACCTCATCCTATTCAACATAGCAAGGTTCAGATAAGAAACAAGAGTGAGTAAAATTCTTACATTTTCCTCTTTAGACAAATTCTAAGAAAGAATGATAACCCCATCTAGAGTCCGTCACGGAAACTGTCCAGCAAGTAAGAAATAATATGTAAATAACCTGTCAAGAGAATGGCTGGAAAACCTTGCCAGCATCCATTTATGTAATGTCTATGTGTTGCTGGTCCAATGCGGTACCGTGTAAATGGGCCTAGTTGATAAATGAATACTTATGTATATGGATACACATGTAGATATTTGGACAGAGCTATGTGAAAATGTACCATGAGAAAAAGAGTAGAATCCATCTCATCTCTTCATATTCTTAGACAGCATATTAATGCAGGCAGTGATTTTTAACATAATTGAAGAATGTCCCCCATGGAAACAGTTAAAAAAATTTTTAAGTGCATCAGCTAATGTCTTCATAGAGAGCTGCATGTTCAGCCTGTTCTTTGAAATGAAAAGTGTCAACCATCACTGCAATTCTTAGAACTGAGATGTTAAGAGTCTGTGGTGTCAAGAATGGGCTCATTGTGAGCGGCTGGTAGGACAGGCGCCTACAAATGTTTCATTGTGCTTCTGAGCCACGCTAATAATTCGTGCCTAATGGATCATGAAGAGCGATTTGAAGCCACCTTTTCCCTGAATGCCTTCAACTCTCAGGACCTTGTCAAAGAGCACCAGCGGTTGCCACAATGATATCTCCCAGGTGTCCCTTCCCCAAAACAACCTTCAAAGGTATTTATTCTGAGCTTGTGGAAACGGGCAGCAAGATGTACGGAGAGTTCAGTAACACACACCTGATCTGAAATAGTGTCTAAGAAATCTGTCTTTTACAGTGGACAGAATAAACCACTCATATACAGCAATTCCATTTTCATTCAACTGGGATAAAATAACAGCTAATCGTTTAGAACACTGGGTGGGTGTCAGAATGTAACAAAGGCTCGAGCTTTGCTACCTTATTTAATTTTTACAACTTTCCTGTAAGTGGCATTGTTGTTGTTGTTAGGCCTTGTCGAGTCCATTCCGCTGCACAGTGAGCCTATGTGCAGCAGGACAAAATACTGCCGAGCCCTGCACCATCTTTACCATCGTTGTTATATTTGAACCCGTGTAGCAGCCACTGTGTAAATCTATCGTGTCGATAATCCTCCTTTTCTTTGCTGCCCCTCTACTTTACCAACCATAATGTCCTTTTCTAGGGACGTCTCTCTCCTGATAACATGTCCAAAAAGGTACATTCTGGTTGTACTTCTTAAGAGCCAGATTTGTTTGTTCTCTTGGCAGTCCTTGGCACTTTGGATATTCTTTGCCAGCATCAGAATTCAAGTGCATCAATTCTTCTCTGGTCTTCCTTGTTCAATGTCCAATTTTCACATGCATATGAGGCCAGTGAAATGCCATGACTTGAGTCAGGCACACCTTAGTCCACAAAGTAGGATCCTTGCTCTTCAACAAAGAGGTCATGGTGCCATTGAATTACCCATTGCAATGCATCATTTAATCTCGTGGCTGCTGCTGCTTCCACGAGAAAGATGAGGAACTGATACCAAGGACTCAAGTAGAAAGAAAATGTTTTGAAAATGATGATGGCAACATATGTACAAATGTGCTGGGCACAAAGGATGTATGTGTGGATTGTGATCAGAGTTGTATGAGCCCCCAATAAAATGATTTCTAATAAAAAATACAAGTAAACGTAATTTTCTTTGAGTCAAGATCCATCTGATATCAGCAATGATATCCCTTGTTTCATGTAGTCTTCTGAATTCAGCCTGAACATCTGCAGCTCCTTGTCAATCTATTTCTGCAAGCATTGTTGGATGATATTCAGCAAAATTTTACTGGCATGTGATATTAGTGACATTGTTCTATAGTTTGAGCATTCTGTTGGGTCACCTTTCTTTGGAATGGGTACAAATTTGGATCTCTTCTGGTCAGTTGACCAAGCAGCTGTCTTCCAAATTTCCTGGCATAGATGAACAAGGACTTCTAGCGCTTCATTAGCTTGGAAGCATATGGTTAATAAGAGAAATGACTTTTCCAGGGACTACAGCTGCTCCTCATGCTCTAGTTTTCTTTCAAATTCCAAGGTCACAATTTCTTACTCCGCGCACCCACTTAAGGAATGGTCTTCTATAGAATATCTTATAGGGGCTCAAGTTGAGCCTGCTTCTCAAGCCAACTCTAAGACTGAGCAGAGAAAGGGAAATTACCCAGTCTCAGTTAAATTCATTTCTTAACACAACTCTGCCAGAGACTTTGTCGAGATATGGTTCATCTTCTCTGCCTTTCCAGTAGATTGTAGCCTGTAAGGAGTGAAATTCTGAGAGTCCTGATACTTTCCCTTTTGGAGGGTGGGGGTGGGGTACGGAGTATCACTTTGTCTTTCTAAATGGCTTTGTGTGCATGCAGTACAGAAAAGGCATGTGCTTACCTTTTCTTAGAAGTATAGCTCTTTCTCAGACTATGAACTCAGTCTTTTAGGAAGTTAGCTTGGGGTGAGCATAAGAGAGCCAAGCAGCAGCCTGCAGAGTCTCTGTCAGTTTGGCCAGTGCATACCCCACTTCTCGATTTCCTTGTCCCATGTGAAGCCTCTTCTAACGCTAATCGTCACCTCCTCGGGGTCACTGAGGAGCTAATCTAGTAGGTCCAGCCTGCTGGGATGCGCTTGTTGGTTATCTGGACACACTTATGGGCTTATGGATGGACCTCCTTCTGTTACAGGAAGGAGAGTGGCTGGCTTTAGGGAGATTACCACCTGCAATCTGAGAGGAATGGTCTCGTATTTTTCCATCCTTTTGACAGTTAGTACCCACCTGTTGGATCAATTTAGAGCCAGCACAGTTGTGGGCTGTAAAGAGGCCAGCCAGTCCTTGACAATCTCCGCCAGGCCTTAGGGAAGTAAGGACAGGCTTCTGGATCCACCCAGACTGGGTGACGGCTGCCAGTGCCATTCCTGTGGCTCCTGTAGGAGTAAAGTCCAAACGTGTGTGCATGTCTGGCAAACCAACCGAAGGCAGAGGCGGTTAGAAGCTTGTTTAGCACTCAGGTGTTCACTCAAAGGAGTTTATCCCTCCCTCCCCTCTCAGGGCTTTGTACAAGGAGCTTGGCAAACAGCCCCATTAAGGACTGAAAGTTGGCAGACTCTAGCCATTCTTAAAAAGTCTCCCAGGAGTCCTGGTGGCATTAGCCCACATTTTGGGCTGGCAACCACAAGGTCAGCAGTGAGACTCTATCAGGGGCTCAGCAAGAGCAAGATGAGGCCCCCTCTCCTTCAAGGATTTACAGCCCCACAACCCAAAGGGGACAGTTCCACTCTGTCCTACAGGGTCACCATGGATCAGAATCGCCTCAGAGGCCATGAGCTTGGGTTCTGAGGGAGTGATCTGGACTGGAGACGGCTACCAGCACTCTATTTCTCTCCTATCAGGAAGCGAACTGTACCTGGTATTCGCTTTGCTAGATGATTTAAACCCTTGGCCCTGTTTTATGAATCCTTTTCAGAAATATTTTTCCAATCATATCCATCAGAAATAGAAAGGAGTGTGCACACCAACAGAGTCCCTCAGGTTGGTCATCATCATTAACCCTCCCAGGACCTCTCTTAGAGGGAATTGACCTGCCCAGTCACTGCTTGCCTCTGGGCCCAATAGAACAAATACCCTGACATGTGTGGGAGGAGCGGTGACCAAACCTTCTAGGCCGGTGGCGTCAGCTCCTTGTATCTCTGCTTGTGAAGCCTGCAGTGGTCATGGCAGGTCAGGCTGGCTACAACTCTAACCTTGTATGGCTCCGTTGCTGCCTAAGAAAACTGGGAGCATTCGTCCTCACATGAACCCAGTAAAACTAGCTGTTATGCACTCACTTTTGTTCTCTGCAACGTAAGCTCACATCTTTCCCTATCTCCCTTAAGTGCTTTGTTCTGAGAGAGAGCCATAAAAGTTTGAACAAAAGGAACTTCATCCTACTTTTCTTAGTGTAAATAGAACAAGTCTAATTGTAAAATGATGGTATAATTCAAAGTCCCGCTCTCAGGCTTTCTCTCGCCATGCCAAAGCTTATTGGAGCTAAACTTTATTATTAAAAGGCCTTTTTATTTGCTATGGACGACCAGCTGAAAGTTTTCTGGTACATTATAATGTATCCCAAAGAGGGGGTAGCTTGGTTTCCCATTACATGCTAACCCAAGACTTCTAAAGTTCTTACCTCCCTCTTGCCAGGGCCTTGCGAGTTCTGGGGATGCAGTAGGACACACACCAGGTTTCCAACAGCCAGGTCAGTGACCCAAACCACTTGCCACTCAAGAAGAGAGAAAAAGGAGACTGTCTGCTCCCTCGATGATTCGAGATCATTCAAAGTTAACTCAAGGGGGTTAACTGCTCCACTTTGCCCCCTAGACATGCCATGCATCGAACCAACATGATGGAAGTAGATTTAACCCAAGCATCTACTTTTTCTGAACTCATTCTTTCGTCTTTTGTCAAGTATCCTAATACGTCTCTCAAGATTACAAGAGCTTTTCTTCCCTGGTCTCCTGTTCTCTCCGGGGTTGTCCTCACTTCAAGTGTCTTTAAATTTAAAAAAATAAAAGGTTGAGATCATCAAAAAATACTTTTCATTCCACGCACTTTAAATGTACATTGAAAATTCAAAAGGCAGGAGGAAGAGAAAGAAAGGTCGCCAATGTTAAGCAATCTGAACAATGAGGTATACAACTCTAACGAGCAGACAGCAGATTCAAGCTTCACTCCTCGTTTAGCCAAAAATATGCCTATCCTACTTCCCATGTCTGCTAGTAAAACCTCAAGACCGCCTCTAGGGCCCCTTCAACCTTTCTTTTCAAATGATTTCGGGCGAGTCTTTGGTGGCTAGTGCACAGCTGGTCAGCAGCTTGAAACCACCAGCCCCTCCGCAGGAGAAAAGCAGGCTTGCAACTCCCTGGAGGACTTAGAGGGTGGCAAGGCCCCGGTGGCAGGTCTACCCTGTCTTCTAGGGCTGCTGTGAGTGGGAATGGAGGGCAGTGTGCTCAGTCTGTGTGCTGGGATCCTAGGGCCGGGTTCTCAGATACTGGATGATTTGCCCTCAACACATAACAGACCAGCTGGCTCCTTGGCCATCAGATTACAGCACTTTCTATCTCCCACACAATGACCCAGGCTTGTGAGGTGCACAAAGCCCAATTGTTAGAGCAAGGGAAAAGCTAGTGTGTGAGGCTAGGCTGAGTAGAGAAACCAATCCAGTGACACTCAACTATGTGTAAGAGAGAGCTTTATACCAAAAGTATTACAGGCTACCGTCTGACACTGCCGCCACGTAAGCCTTGCCCTGCCCTGTGCCTTCTGAGAAGATCTTCAAGCAGTGCCGAAAGAATGGAAGATGTCCAAGAACAGCATCCTCCCAAATCCCGTGACAATAGAAAGATATAAGGGTGAGAAGCAGCTTCCTGTGCTGGATAGAACCACGTTCCTCATCCCTGATCCCGTCAACATGAGCGTGCGCATCAAAATCAGCTGAAGGCGCCTGCAGGTGAACACCAACCAGGCCTTCTAGCTGCTGGTCAGCAGCCACAGCATGGTGAGCATGTCCACACCCATTGCCAAGGTGTAGAGAACCCGCAGAATGGAGATGGTTTCCTGT
Organism: Tenrec ecaudatus; assembly: GCF_050624435.1. Classification (NCBI taxonomy): domain Eukaryota; kingdom Metazoa; phylum Chordata; class Mammalia; order Afrosoricida; family Tenrecidae; genus Tenrec; species Tenrec ecaudatus. The sequence continues at coordinate 49,428,241 of NC_134547.1, read as the reverse complement.
ACATGGTCTCCGCCTCCCAGGAGAGGTTTGGCATGAAGCCGGCCACATAAGACTGGCCAAACCATCTCCTCTGGAGTGGTTACCTCTTACTGGGAGGGGGGTGCTGGGGAGGGAAGAAGAGGGATGTTACCTGCGGGGATGGATCAGCTCATCTAAGCACAGGCACTCACAGCTGCAGAGCTCCCGCCCCCTGGGAGTGAAGCAAGTTGTTTTGCTCAAGCAGCAAACGGCTCCCAGTGCGCTCCTTCAGCTTCGGAAAAGTATCGTTATTGAACCGGGGCTCTCTCGTTTTCAGATGTTAGGTTTAAAAATAAAGTGCTTTGCATTTTTAAGTTGCCAAAAAAAAAAGTAAGTGTACATCGAGCAAACATCCCGGCCCAGTCCAGATCAAGTCCATAAGTCCAATACTAGTCCCTCTTCAGACTCGTGCAGCCACGTGCAGTGATGCAGAATGGAGGATGATCACAGGCTGGTGAGTGCAAAGTCTTATAGATCCAATGGCAGTGGTCCTGTGGCCATGACAGAACTCAGTGTGGCTTAACACCAGGAAGATGAAGGTGGGGGTGGGGGGTGTCCTCCAGAGAGCCATTCATCTAGGTCACATCTCCAAAAGAGGTCATCAAGCTGTGACCTGACGGACAGGCTAAACTTCACCCATGTCTTTTTGCAGGGACCATGTTGGCGCAAAAAATACCTATCAGAGTCCACCCCTTGCCAACTTGGCGCTTGTACACAATTCTTTACCCATATACAATTTCTAAAACAAGGACAATGGTACAATCCTAGTTGTTCCTATCAGGATTCATCTAAAATGTATACAACTCAAAATGTGCCAGCCTCATTTGCACATAAATTCTGTAAGTGAACAAAACAAAAATATTCTGTGCCTAACAATTGCCGTTATGTGAATACCTACACCATAGCCCTGTAATTCTATGAGCATATTCCCCCATAGAGGACAGCTTTAAGCCAGCCACTTTATGCCTTTAGCCTCCCCATTTCAGGTATCCGGTTTCTACACTGTCCAATTACATTAACCCAGGACTCCAAGGAGACAAGCATGTGCTTTGATGTGAAGAATCTTCATTCCAGTTGAAACACTGTGAGTCCGCATGCATAAGCAAAGCTAAATCAGAACATAAAAGCAGCAGCAATATGCACCAATTCACAGGCTCAAAATTTTTATCTCCATCTGGTCGGGTTCTGGTCAACTCAATGTGGGCCTCACTTAGCCTCACCAGGGTGCCCATTGGCTGCCTCGCCTTTCAACCATGAGTCCCTTCACAAATTCTCAACAACCCTAGCCCACTTGGCTGGGTCATGCTATAGACTCAGGTTCCACATAACTCTTTAAACTTCAGAACAGCCAACCTGCTCTTATCTTCTCCTCTAGACCCTGTGACCAGGCCCACAGGTGTCAGTGGCCAGACTCAACCCATCTATTACTACATTTCACCCACTTCCACTCAACAAGTAGATCCAGGTGGTTACCTATAGAGCCGCAGGCTGCCCACAGGCTTCCTTTAACATTCAGTCCTAGAGAGGAGAATTTCTTCATGGCTCCAAATGTTTTCCAGCTTCAAGTGCAAACAGTGATTCAGGCAACCTATCACAAGGGAGCCAATTCATGAGACAAGAGCAAGAGTGTTTATTGAGTGTTAGTGTCTAAGGAAGGCAGGGTAGATCTTGTCCATCAAAAATTTGCTCCCCCTTCCTCCAGCAGGTCAAGGGTGTTTTTATAAAAGGGGCATTATCTTCTGGAGCAGCCTGGCCATTCAGACGGCCACCTGGTTCTCAGATTGTTCTTTGCTTGGAAGGCCTAGTCTACATGCCAAAAGCAGGTATTGGTAGCTGGTTCTGCCCTTCAGATGAAGATGGATTCATTGTTATTTCCAAAGGGAGGTAGCACAGATTTGTGAGGTCATCCTGAATTCTAAGAGAATCCCAAGACTGAAATAAAGAAGGCCTTGGTGAAGAGCTAAAGCCCTGTGAGTGTGGCATTTTCACTGTCTGTCATCCAGAAAAGAGGGCTTTCTAGGGCAATAAAAATGGATTCAGAAGATAGGTCGTCAAAGACTAGCAAGCACATACATGAAACGATGTTCAACATCATTAGCCATTAAACTCCCAACCCACTGCCATCAAGTAGATACTGACTCATAACAACCCTGAAAGGACCAAGTAGAACTGGCCCATAGGGTTTCCAAGTCTACAGCATGCTCCAACATGCATGAAATCTTAATGGAAGCCAATTGCCACACCTTTCTCCTGTACAGCAACTGACTAGTGGGTTCAAACCACCAAACGTTAAGCTAGCAGTCTAGTACCTTCATCTCTGTGCTCCTAGGGCCATTGCGCATTCCAAGAAAGGGCAAACCACAGCCATTAAATAGATTCCCATGTACAAAGGTCTACAGGGCAGAGATGGACTGCTCCATAGGGCTTCTGAGGGTGTATACCATTATGGGAGGAGCCAGCCTCATCTTTTCTCCCATGAGCAGCTAATGGGTTTAAATTGCTATGCTTGAGATTAGTAGTCACTTCGTCCACAACAACAGAGATGCAAATCAAGACTGCAATGAGATGTACCGCCTCACCCCAATTAAAATGGCAATGATTCTGAGCCCCCCCTCCCCCGCCAATAAAAGGAAAACAAGTGTTGTTGGTAAGGCTGTGGAGGAATTAGAATCTTCATCCATTGCTGGTAGGAATGGAAAATGGTAATTCTGCTGTGGAAATCCATTTGGTGATTCTCAAAAATTAAACATAGTACTCTCATATGATCCAGCACTCCCAATCCCAGAGATATATACAGAAGAAATAAAAGTAGAAACATGCACAGAAACCTGTATGCCATTGTTTCATCAGCAGATGAATGGACAAACAAAATGTAGCCATATTATACTGCAACGGAATATTAGAAAGAAATTAAATTTTGACACATGCTACAACATGGATGAACCTTAAAAGCATGCTCAGTGAAGTAAGCCAATGACAGAGAGGCAAATACAGTATGAAATCACTTATATAAATTAAGTAAATAGAAACCAAAGAACTTTAGTGATCACCAGGAGTGGGGAGCAGGAGGGAAGGAACAGTTCTTTTTTGGAGACCCTGAGTCTATTTGGAGACCCTAAGTCTCTGCTAGTGGTGGTGGGATAATCAATAGGGATATAGTGGGATAAGCAACATGACGCAGGGAGTCAGTTCCATTGAATCATACATGTAAAAATTGTTGAACTGGTGACTATTTTTGCTGTGTATATTTTCACCACAATAAATAAATAAAAGGGGCCTCAGGAGAGTCCCATCTTAAAGGAGAAACTATTGTTGTTTTCTTCAGTCTAAGAACCCAGGTCGGTTCATCTGGTATTTGGCTATTCACGGCCACACGGACAAGAGGTCCAGAAAGAGGGTAGAAAGTCCATCTGGGGAAAAACCTGGAACTGGGCAAAAATTGTACATTTCTTTGCAGGGGTTGCTTCTCCTTCCTTATTATCAACCGTCAGGAAAATCTCGGCTCTGATCTAGGACCTTTGCCGACATTTTCTGCACAGGTTTGCGGGCCATGCTGTCTGTGTTGCAACCACTTAACTGTGTTCTTCTAGCACAGCAATTCTCAACCTGTGAGTCACAACCCCTTTGGGGGTCGAGTGACCCTTTCACAGGGGTTGCCTGATCCATAACAGTAGCAAGATCACAGTGATGAAGTAGCAATGAGAATAACTTTATGGTTGGGGGGGTCACCACCACATGAGGAACTGTATGAAAGGGTCACAGCATGAGGAAGGTTGAGAACCACTGCTCCAGCAAAAAAGCAGCCATACCTACATAAATGTTCAAGCAGGGCTATGTTTCAATAAACTTTCATTTAGGGACACTGAAATGTTAATTTAATAAAATTTTCATGTACCATGAGATGTTATTCTTCTTTTGAGTTTTTATTTTCCAACCTTTTAAAACTGTGAAATCTAGCCTTAGCCCCCAGGCAGTACAAGAACGGGTGACTAACCAGAGTTGATCCACAGGCTACCACGTGCTGACCTCTGCTCCAGGAAATTCAAGAGGAAGGCAGGGTAAGGTCATAAAAGAAAAAGGAATGTGCCCTTCTTTGAGGACTTGAAGCTGGAAACTATAGCAAAGGTCACCATCAGAAGCCAGCCACACACTAGAGAATTCAATACTTCCTCCAACTTAGCTAACTCACACCACTAAAATTCAGCATGTCAACAGGGGATAGCATTGTCCCTAAACTGCTAATACATAGAAAGTGCTTTGATGATGCTTGAGTTTTTTCCCCTCTTTCCTTCCTTCCTTTTGTTGATTTTTGCTTCATAAACTCAATATGCTTAGATAGTCACACCATACATAAACTGCTGGGGGGTTCTCTAACTTTGGTTAATAAAAGTATGAAAGCATCAAGGAAATAAGTGACCGAAAATCAATGGCAAGGAGAGTATTGGAAGTGTGGCAGGGCTTGATCAAGGGCAATGTAATTGAGAGGAATTACAGAAACCCAAGTGAAGGCTGAGCATGATAGTGGGACAAGAGGAAAGTTAGAGGAAATAGAAGAAAGAACTAGGAGGCAAGGTGCATTTATAGAGATCTAAATAAAGGCATGTACATATGTAAATATATTTATATATTACAATGGGGAAATAGATCTACGTACATAAACCTAAAGGTTTAGTATTAAGGAAGCAGACGGACATTGGGCCTCTACTCAAGTACACCCTCAACACAAGAACACTTTGTTCTAATAATCCGGCATTCTGGGGTGCTCACCTTCCTGACAGGATTGCTGAAGACAAGAGGGATGCATAAACAAATGTGGTGAAAAAAGCTGATGGTGCCCACCTTTCAAAAGATATAGTGTCTGGGTCTTAAAGGCTTGAAGATAAACAAGCGGCCATCTAGTTGAGAAACAACAAAATCCACATGGAAGAAGCAAATCAGCATCAGCCTGTGTGATCATGAGGTGTTAATGGAATCAGGTATCAGGAATCAAAGACCCAGAAGAAATATGAATGGAGTCAGGGACTGCAGAGTGGAAACCCAAAGCTAATCTGTAGGCAATTGGGCCTCTCCTTACAGAAGAGTTGTGGGACAACAACCTGGCCTGTGTGACAGGCCAGTCAGTGTACGGTATAGCACTGATGAAACATACAGCTTTCTTCTGGTTCTTTAATGCTTCTCCCTTCCCCAACCCCTCCACTATCATGACCCTAGTTCTACCTTACAAGTCTGGCTAGACCAGAGCATGTACATGGGTACAGATAAGAGCTGGAACACAGAGAATACAGGACAGATAAACTCCTCGGAACCAATATTGAGAGTAGCCATACCAGGAGGGGAAGGGGAAGGTGGGGGGAGAAAGAAGGAACTGATCACAATGACCTGCCTATAACCCCCTCCCATGGGGATAAACAACAAAAAAATGGATAAAGGGAGACATTGGTCAGTGCAAGCCATGAAAGAATAATAATAATTGATAAATTATCAAGGGTTCATGAGGGAGGAAAGGGGAGGGAGGGGAATATTGAGGAGCTGATACCAAGGGCTCAATTAGTAAGAAAAAGTTTTGAAAATGATGATAGCAACAAATGTACAAATGTGCTTGATACAATGTATAGATGTATGGATTGTAATAAGAGTTGTACAGCCCCCCATAAAATGATTTATTATTTTTGTAAAGTATGAAAACATCTTTATTATTTAAAACATAATACTATTACAAATTTTGTTATTGCTGTTTTGGAGAGATCAAATATTGTTAAGACCTGTAGTCAAAGGCCAAAAATAAAATAAGACCATATTCAAAAGACACTTTGCCCTAAAGGGTCCCTACCGTGTTTACCATGTAAAAATCCCTGCATGTGCATCGTTCTCCCTACATGCTGTGTGAGCGCTGATGTGTGCATGTGCACACACACACATGCACATGCACCAATATCAACCTTTACTTTTATGAACAGTTCCAAATAAACACTTTCATTAAATGCATTCATCGTTTGGATTAGCCAAAGGAGAGCTTTGTAGATGCTAATGTAGCATAGAAAAATCAATATATCACAATTAGCAAAAGGCAATTGGAAGACCTTCTGGGTTTTATTTTATTTTGTTTTTACTCAGACACATTCAGGTTGTTCGAACAGAGGATAATTCCATCAGCCAGAATTCGTGAACCAAAGAAGCCAATGGACACTAATGAAAAGGCATTTTTCATGTCGGTTACATTTGACTCAACACCAAGCTGCTTACTGAATTACATTTGTGTTTCACCTTAGACTTGATTAAATATTTAACACTTGAAACAAAAATGTAGCTGCATTGGGTAAGTTAAGGGCAAGTCACTACATGGCTTCCAGCTACCAATTCTAGAAGTCATTTATAAGAAACACTATTAAAAACTATCTAACCCAATCAAACCAATCTTTTAGGTTAGAGAGAGACAAAAAAAAGAAACTCAAGAGATCAGGTGGCATGCTCAAGGTCATCCAGTTAGCTTTTGCCTTGGCACTTGCTTAAGCTGGATCTTAGAATGGATTTGGAAACAGAAAAGGGAGCTTTTTCCTTTTAAGATGGTCCAATACTAGTTTGTGGAGATTGGCTCTCTTTTCAAACAGGTGTAGACTTTGCACCTGAATTCGGGGTGTACATATTCCTAAGCAGTCCAAGTGAATTGTCTGCCCTGGGGAACTATCTGGGATCTAGTTTCTGCCCACAGCTAGTTCAAGGTTAAGTGCCAGCACATTTCAGTGCTGCAAGACCTGGTTAATTGCAGATGTAAAAGATAAGACACGTTTTCCCAAAAGAACAACACATTGCAATCAGACCTCAAGATTTCTTAATTGTGTTCCTTCCCTATCTGCATTCAGTGGAAAAATCAGATTGATAGTATTTTTGTTATCATCATTGTTTAGTACCATTAGGTTGGTTCTGACTTATAGTGTCCCTGTGTACTACAAAAGGAAACAGTGACTGGTCCTCTATCATCCTCATAAATGTTGCTATGTTTAAAGTTATTGTTTCTGCCATTGTATCTATCCATCTCATGCGGGTCTCCCTCTTTTCCCTGACCCCTTATTTTATCAAGCATGATGTCTTTCTCTGAGTCCTTCCTGATAAAATGTATAAAACATATAGGATGATGTCTTACCGTCCTCCCTTCTAAGAAGCATTCTGGCTGTATTTCTTCCAAGACAGATGTGTTCATTCTGACCTCGATGGTAAGAGGAGGCTTCAAAAAGATCCTCCTACATAGTTCCCTCACACATTGCCAACATTCATACACAATCAATATTCTTCACAAACACCATCATTCAGAAGCATCAATTCTTCCTCATTCTGCCTTACCCATTGCCCAGCTGCACATACCCTCAATAACTGAACCTCAATTACAACAGCAAATTTAGAATATTTCCAGATAAATATATATTAAAGAAATTTGTCAAAATTAAATCAACTTACAGGAAATACTAAGGGAGTTCTTCAGCCAGAGACCCAACAATGGCAGACAATTAACATACACCTAAAAATCAATCCAGATATAGAAATATCCAAAGAAAAGCCTACAAGCCTGAAAATAAGGAATGAAAGATAGCAATTTGAGGGGGTGGGGAAAGGGGGAACCCATTACAAGGCTGGATATATAGTCCACCCCCCAAGAGGACGAATAACAGAAATGTGGGTGAAAAGAGACAATGTACAGTGTAAGATATGAAATAACAACAATAATATATAATTCATCAAGGATTTATGAGGTTGAGAGGATGGGGGCTAGAGGAGAAAAAGGAGGAGCTGATACCAAGGTCTCAAGTAGAAAGAAAATGTTTTGGAAAGCTTAATACAATTGAATGATGGATTGTTATAAGATTTGTAAGAGCCCCCCAATAAAATGATTATTAAAATAAATTTAGAAAAAGATAGCAATTTGAAAACATAGTTTATTATAAAATTAAAAAGAGAATAAATAGTTACATAACTTTCATTGGAGAGGAAGTCAAGTCAATTTGGAGATAGAAAAGACTGTTTCAAGATTGGAAAGAAATTACTGAATTATAGGATAATGTCCAAAAAACTGAATAAACTTTCTCATCAAAGCATAAAGGAAAAAATATCATAAGGATTTAGGAAACATCTGAAATAGTAATAATGAGGGGGCATCTCACAAGATAGGAAAGTAGGCAGACATACTACACAGACCCTCTACATCAAAGACATGAAAGGCCCAATGAAACAGATAGAGATGATAATTCTGGAACCCTGAGATTCAGAAGAAAGGGAGAGAAGTGGATTGAATACCAACTTGGAGAAGAAGCAAGACAAAAGTGGTGAGAGGAGAGGTTAGCCTGACACAGCACAGCCATCTTGAATTTTTGGAAGTAGCATTCCATTCAGACAGCAGCCTGGCACACTGGTAGTTCAAAAGAAGTTAAGTGGAATCCTCCCTTATTTCTCAGGCCCTCCTGGTGACCAAAAGCATGGCCGGCTCCCACTCTCACCCACCCAACAGACAGTGACACACATACCCCACAATGCAGCCCTTGTTCTGCATGCAATCAAAGCTGAGCCTTTGTGGATGGAGCACAAGTATACCACCACTGCATCTTGCGGTGTCTGAACTCTTACTCAACATAGCAACAGAACACACAATGCCGGCCCCAACCAGCCCTAGATAGGTGAAAATGTCCCTTATTACTAGCTGTCTTGCCTCCAGCTGCCTTCTTCTGGAAAAAAGTACCCTGACTTCAGCCACCAACAGAGCTCACATGAACTACTTTCTAGATCAGGTGCCTGAGCCCAAATAACATACCGTATATACTAGAGTATAAGCTGACCCAAATATCAGCCGAGGCACCTGATTTTACCACAAAAACTGCATAAAATATGTGCTGAAAAACTTGGCTTATCCACGAGTATATATGGTATACGTCTGAAGGAACTCCTTCTAGGACCAATGCCCCACCCTTCGCAGCCCACCCTGAGAGCTCTGAGCTGGTAGAGGATGTCAGTCCATCCTGGGTACCCTGCCCTCAATTTCCTCCTTTGTTTTCCATTTCCTTCTTTTGTCTTTTATCCTTTCATCCTCTACATTCCATTTTTATTTTCTTCTGTTTCTCCATTATTTTATCCCTTGTCTTATTTCTTTTTCCCTCTATAGCTTTGCTTATTGTATTTTTCTTTTTTTCTCTACTTCTGTGTTTACTATCCTTTTTCTTTTTAGTTATTAAATAATTTTTCTTGGTGCTATTTGTGTTTCCCCTCCTTGTTGGTTTTGCTGTTATTTTTCTTACTATTGTTATTTGTTTATTGGGGGGTGTACAGATGATTTTTTTGGCTCTTATTTGTTTAGGGGATTTTTCATTTTTTCCCTTTGTCTCCCTCAACAGGAGACAGCAACCATTTCCACAGGGTCCAGGCACCTCTGTACCTACTGCAGCCACATCTACTAAGCAAGGGCATTACCCAATCTTATGCTTCATAACCATCAATAGATAGCTGAAACCAGCCAAAGTGGCCCTTTACTTGTGCTTCACAAACAGCTCACCTTTTCTTTACACTCACCATGAGACTGGTACTGGATGGCTAAGGTCTCACCAACATAAACCATCGATTAAACACAAGTACAAATCCACAATGTCTCAGAGACTACAAACATTTTTTTCAAACATTTTATTAGGGGCTCATACAACTCTTATGACAATCCACACATATACATACATCAATTGTATAAAGCACATCCATACATTCTTTGCCCTAATCACTCTCAAAGCATTTGCTCTCCACTTAAGCCCTCTGCATCAGGTCCTCTTTTTTTTTCCCCTCCCTCCCCGCTCCCCCCGACTACAAACATTTTTAGTTCACAAAAGAAACGAGATAGAGTGGCTTAAACAAGTAACCAATATACAGATCCAGAAAACCTTTCTCAGGCAGAAATGGCATCCAACTACCTAATAAGGAATTCCAAAGATTGATATTTAGACTTCTTCAATAAATAAGAAAAAATAATCAACAAAGCTACAGATGAAATCAGGAAAATAAATTTTAAAACTTTAGCAGAATTCATGAAAACAGCATGAGAACAAAATGAAAAATTTAGAAACCACACGAAAACAGAAAAGAGATATTGAGAAGATTAGTGCTGAGATTTCAGTGTCATACTGAGAGCAAAGGAGTAGAATTGAATAATTGAATCAATGGAAGGCCAAACTAGTGAATTTGAAAGCAAATCTCCCAAAACTTATCTACTAAAGGAACTGGAAATAAAAAACTCTAAAGCTAGCCTTAAAATTTTGTGGGATGCCATCAAGATAAATAACTTACATGTGATCAGAATTCCAGAGCAGGAAGAAATAATAAAAAGCACGGAGAAAATTCCCAGAGAGTTGTTGGAAGAAAACATCCCTAAACTAATGAAAGATGAGAAGATACGCATTCAAGAAGCTGAACAAACCCCAAACAGGACAGACCTCAAAAGAAAATTGCCATGATACACCATAATCAAACTTCCCAAAATCAAAACAAGGAAAGAATCTGAGAGCAACTGAGGAAAAAAAATTAAAAGTAGCTTATCAAGCAGAACTAGTAACAAACACTATGCTCTGATTTCTCAACAGAAACCATATAAACAAGAAGGCAATAGGATGACATATATAAAGCTGCGAAAGGGGAAAAAATGCCAACCAATAATCATATACCCAGCCAAATTGCCTCTAGAATATGATGATGAAATTAAGACATATCCAGATAAAGATAAATTGAAGAACCAAATTAAAATCACGCCAATGTACAAGAAATTCTAAGGGGGGTTCTTTGGCAAAAGAACCAACACTAGACAACAACTTGCGATTAACATACATGACAGCACTACCCAGTAGTCAACCTACATATAGAAGTATCCAAAGTAAACCAACCAACAAGATTTTAAAAGGGAGCCAAAGATATCAATGCATACATAAAGCAGACAATTCCAAAAATAAATAAATAAAGCAGACAATTCAAAGTAAACAGATGGAATAGTGTAGTTATAGGGCCTTCATGTGGGGTGGAATTAAAACCAAGTTCAAGATATAACAAACTGTTTTAAACTTGAAAGAAATTAGTAAATTGTAGGGTAAAAAAGAAAATTAATAAACATCATCAAAACAAAAAAGGAGAAAAATCATAAAATTTTAGTAACCTCTGAAAGAACAGCAATAAAGAAAGAAAATGCTAACAAACCTCATGAACAAAATTAATTTAGCACAGAAAATTATGTGGGATATGAAAAACAGTAAAAACAAAGCAAAATGACAGCAATTCAGACCTATCAATAATTACACTAAATAAAATGGATTAAATATACCAGTAAAGAGACGTAGAGTAGCAGAATGGACTTAAAAATAGGGATTATAAATGTGCCATCAACATGAGGCATATTTTAGACATAAAATTTAAAACAAACCAAAAATCAAAAGATATGAAGAATATATCACAATAGTGACACTCAAACAAAAACCACCATATTAGTTCCTGATAAAATAGACACTAAGACAAATCCAGCATAGTAAATGAAAAATATTACATAATGATTAAAAGGTCAATAAACAAGAGGATATTATTAATCAAAGAGCCTGAAAATACATAAATCAAACACTAACAGAATTGAAGACAAATAGATCATTCTACAATAATAGAAAACTTTTTTATCATTTTATTGGGGACTGATACAATTCTTATCACAAGCCATACATACATCCTTTTGGTCATGAACATTTGTACATTTGTCGCCATCATCATTCTCAAAACATTTTAGGTGTACTTGAGCCCTTGGTATCAGCTCCTCATTTTTTCCTCCTCCCTCCCCGCCCCACTCCCTCACAAAGCCTTGATAATTTATAAGTTATTATTATGTTGTCATGTCTTACATTGACTGATGTCTCCCTTCACCCACTTTTCTGTTGTCTGTCCCCAGGAATGGGGTTATATGTAGATCCTTGTGAGCAGTTCCCCCTTCCTACCCCACTTTCCCCTTAATATAATAGAAAACTTTAATATATCACTTTTGATGGAGGGTAGAACACTAGAAAAAAACTCAAGAAGCAGAAGGACTAAATAACACAACCAGCCAACATGGCGTCATATAGATATACACACACACACACATACATAACATTTCACCCAACAATGGCACAATATATCCTTTTCATTTGCATATAGAACATTCACCAGGATACACAAAATGTTAGGGAATACATTTTTATTAAAAATCATTTTATTGGGGGCTCTTACAGCTCTTATAACAATCCATATAACAATCCATACATCAATTATATCAAGCATATTTGTACATGTTGCCATCATCATTTTCTAAACATTAATTTCTATTTGAGCCCGTAGTAGCAGCTCCTCTCTTTTCCTATCTTCCCCTCCTCCCATCCTCGTGACTCCTTGATAAATTATTATTATTTTCATATCTTACACCAACTGCTGCCTCTCTTCCTCCACGATTTGTTGTCTGTCCCCCTTTGGAGGTAGGGGATGCTAATGTGTCAATCATTTCCATAGGTTCCCCCTGTCTACCCTTCTCTCCCTACCTTCCTCCTACCCTCCTGGTATCACTACTCTATTCCAATTCCTGGTTTCCATGTGTCGTGAGCTCTTATCTCTAATCTGTGCCTGTGCACATGCTGCAGTCTAGCCCACAGTGAAAGGCAGGACTGGGGTCATGATAGTGGGAGGTGAGGAAGCCTCAAGGAAGCAGAGGAATATTGTGTGTTTCATCGGTGCTATACTGTGCCTTGGTTGACTCATCCCTTCCTTGTGACCCTTCTGTGAGAGGATTGTCTCATTGTCTACAGATGGGTTTTGGGTCTCTGCTCTGACCCACTCTCATTCTCAACAATAAGGCAATACATTTTAAAACATAGGAATACTACAAAGCACCTTCTCAGATTACAATGCTAAAATTAGAAGTCAACAGTAAGAAGAAAAGGGGTGAAATTGAATAACAAGTATTGAATAACACTTTGCTTAAACACTACTGAGTATTAGAAGAAATTTTTTTTTCTTTTTTTTTTTCTTTTTTTTTTTAATTTTTTACAATTTATTGGGGCTCATACAATTCTTTTCACAGTTCATATATATACATACATCAATTGTATAAAGCACATCTGTACAGTCTTTGCCCTAATCATTTTTTTCTCTTTTCTTCTTTTACATTTTATTAGGGACTCATACAACTCTTACCACAATCCATACATATTCATACATCAATTGTATAAAGCACATCCATACATTCCCTGCCCCAATCATTCTCAAGGCATTTGCTCTCCACTTAAGCCCCTTGCATCAGGTCCTCTTTTTTATCCCCTCCTCCCTCCCCATTCCCCCCTCCCTCATATGCCCTTGGTAATTTATACATCGTTGTTTTGTCATATCTTGCCCTATCCGGAGTCTCCCTTCCCCCCTTCTCTGCTGTCCCTCTCCCAGGGAAGAGGTCACATGTGGATCCTTGTAATCAGTTCCCCCTTTCCAACCCACTCACCCTCCACTCTCCCAGCATCGTCCCTCACACCCTTGGTCCTGAAGGTATCATCCACCCTGGATTCCCTGTACCTCCAACCCTCATATGCCCCAGTGTACAGCCTCTGTCCTATCCAGCCCTGCAAGGTAGAATTCGGATCATGGTAGTTGGGGGGAGGAAGCATCCAGGATCCGGGGGAAAGCTGTGTTCTTCATCGATACTACCTCAGACCCTAATTAACCCATCTCCTCTCCTAAACCCCTCTATGAGGGGATCTCCATTGGTCGACACTTGGGCCTTGGGTCTCCACTCTGCACTTCCCCATTCATTTAATATGATATATATATACATATACATACATACATATATACATATACACATATATACACATACATACACACACTTATATCTTTTTTTTTTTTTTTGCATGATGCCTTATACCTGGTCCCTTGGGCACCTCGTGATCACACTGGCCGGTGTGCTTCTTCCATGTGGGCTTATTTGCTTCTGAGCTAGATGGCCGCTTGTTCACCTTCAAGCCTTTAAGACCCCAGACACTATCTCTTTTGATAGCCGGGCACCATGAGCTTTCTTCACCACATTTGCTTATGCACCCATTTGTCTTCAGCGATCCTATCATGGAGGTGTGCAGTCAATGATATGATTTTTTGTTCTTTGATGCCTGGTAACTGATCCCTTTGGGACCACTCGCTCACTCAGGCTGGTGTGTTCTTCCATGTGGACTTTGTTGCTTCTGAGCTGGATGGCCGCTTGTTTATCTTCAAGCCTTTAAGACCCCAGTCACTATCTCTTTTGATAGCCGGGCACCATCAGCTTTTAGAAGAAATTTTTTAATGAAATGTAAACATTTCTTGACTCAATGGTATGAAAACACAAGATACCAAGAGCTGTGGGACCCAGCAGAAGCAGTGCTCAGAAAGCAATTTATAGCAATGAGTGAGCACATCAAAAATAAGAAAGAACTCAGGTCAATACATTAACTAAACATCTCTAACAATTTGAAAGAGAGCAGGAAAATAAGCATACCAGGGGTGGGGGGAGAAGAAATTTATTATTATCTAGATTAGAGCAGAAATAAATGAAACAGAAAATCACTAAAAAGAATCAAGGATGTAGAAATTGGTTAATCTAACCCAACGTCCTTACATTGTTTATTGTTAAACTCTCAATGCAGATGCATGAAAATCAAGGAATAAACCAAATTATTTGCCAGTACATGTTGAATTGATCAGATGTTGGCAAAAGTCTTCATCTAACTCAGCATAACAGACCTCTAGGGAGCCTGGGCACACATGGCCTGCGTGCCATCCCTCGTGGGGCTCCTGACAGACCCAGCTTGGCTCTTCTCCAATGTCTTCTCTTGGCATTGTACCTCAACTTATTACCAGTATTCATTCGAATCCATTGGGGAATGGGCCAGTTCTGCTTTGTTTCCTGACCAGTCTTAGGAGATGACATGATGGTGGCGGGAAAACCCCCACACTCAGGATGGTGGAGAAACTGAGAGAGAGAGAAGAGCAAAGTTGGTTACTCTAAAAGAATAATAAAATACATAAGCTGCTGACATCCAACAAAGAGAAAAAAGAAGATGCAAATAACACAAATAAATGAAATGGGCAATGTCGCAACAGAAACAAGTGAAATAAACAGGACAATGTACTCTAACCAATTTCAAAGCCTAGAAGAATGAACAAGTTCTAGAAACACACTATCTACCTAAACCATACTTTCACAAACTTGTTTGGCCTACTTGTCCCCTTTCAGAAAAAAAAAATCTGTGTTTGCCACCCTCTGGATATTCCCCACAGGGAATCCAGGATAGATAAGCCCCTCAGGGCCAACAAGGAAAGCAGAGATACCAGGGGGACTAGGGGGCAAGGAGGTGGGGTGGCAAAGGGAGAATCAAGCTATAAACCCCTCCCAGGGAGATAAATAATAGAAAAGTGGATGAGGGGCTACAGAGGATGATGTAAGATGTGGAAAAAATAATCTATAACTTGTCAAGGGTTCATGAGGGAGGGTGGGAGGGAAAGCAAGGGGGAAGAAATGGGGAGCTGATATCAGGGCTCAAGTGGGAAGAGAATGCTTTGAAAATGATGATGACAGTATATGTGAAAATGTGCTTAACACACCGGATGACTGTATGGATTATGATAAGAGATGTAAGAGTCCCCAATAAAAGTATTTTTTAAATAATAATAATAAAATAAATAACAGAGTAGGCCAATTAACTGGGATGCACCATGAAACCATGACCCTAAACCTCCAAACCAACATACCAAAGTCCATGGGGTGTTTGGCTGTCATACGCTGCCTCAGCAGCCACCCTGTTCTGTTGTAAATATATCTCGCAACTCCTGCAAATCAACTTTTTACAGGCATAGAACTCATTTGGAGTTGTACAAAGCTATCTTTAATCAATGCAACTTCTCCATCATTGATAACCCCTTCTTCCACTCCTCCTCAGCTCTGGTGACCAATAATAAATTCCGGACTCTGTACATTTGCTTTTCCTTATCTTTTTACATAAGTTAAGTCATGCCAGATTTGTCCTTTTGCGATTGGCTTGTTTCGTGCAGCATTATTTCACTCACATTGTAGGTCTTCAAGCTCCACTCATATTGTAACATGTATCAAGGCTTCACTTCGTCTACTGACTGAGTAGCATTCCATCATGTGTCTCGTCCACATTTTGTTTATTCATTCATCTGCTGATGGGCCATTTAGGTTGTTGCCACCTTTGGGCTACTGTGAATAGTAATGCAATGGACATTGGTGTACAAGCCTCTTTTTAATCTCTGCTTTCAAGTCGTTTGAGTGTATACTTGGGAGTGAATCTGCTTTCCATCTTCCTGACGGCTAATGATGGATGCTGAGCATCTTTTCAAGTGTTTGATGGGACATGTTTCTCTGTTTTTGATAAACCGTACTAGGCACCACATCAACAATTGGAAAAGTTGGCCCTCACCTCTGGATTCAAGCATCATAAAAAGTTGGGGTCCTAGCCCTGGAATTGGGGCTGCTGTGTTCTAATGGTAACACCAACATGGCTTCATGACCTTCCTAGATTTAAACTTGAGAGCACTCTGGAACAGTATCTTCATCCTGGCAGAGACTGTGGATCCTAGGACCACTGAGCTGCTGCTTTATTCTGCACCCAGTGAAGAGATGCACTAGCCATAGGGCTTCTGAATTGCACTGCTTTATTTTATTTTATTTTTAACACATTTGTGGATTTGCTCTTTTCAGAATGTGTAAGGAATAAAATGCACATCTTTCTTCACTGCATGTAGCAGAGCTCTTAAAAAAAAACAGAATGCCACGAGGGCCTGAAAGCCCTGGATTCCTGAGGGTGTGCTGCCCTCTTTTCATTCCTGTTTTTAGCAAGAGCGGGAATAGTCTTTCATGAGGTAGGAAACACAGATCTGGAAAATCTAATCCATTTTTCAAGGCTCCACTCAGATACCACCTTCACGGTAAAAGCTTCTTAGATCCCCCTCGGCCACCCCAGCATTCTATTGCTTTTATAACCAACTATTTCACTCTCCAAAAGAAGAACGAGGTCATGCCTAGTGGAAGGGAGTTGTTCTTTCACTGGTTCTTGCGATCCTCCTTTATAATAACGTTTGCATGTGCTCATGGGTTATTTTTAATCAGGTGTCCTGTCTTCTGAGACTCAAGAACCTGAATTCCAGCGCATATGGAAAGAGTAACCATGGTAGAGATGGTCTCTGGAACCTCTTGTAGTTCTGCCTGTGTCCAAGGCTACACAGGGAACAGAGCATTCCCCAGCACAGACAATCTCACAAGGGATACCAGAATTTTCCTTAGGAGTGAGGATGGCAAAATTTCGACTTGCTTATTTTGGATTATCATCGAGAAAGATTCATCGATGGAAAGGGCCATCGTGTCTGATAAAGTGGAGGGAGGGCCAGCAAAAATGCAGGAGCCCCTCAATGAGATTGATTGACACAAGCGTGGAAACAAGGGCCTCGCGTCTGCTAACAATCAGGAAGATCATGCAGAAGCAACACGTCCTTGAACTGGCTTCAGGTCCCATGAGTCAGAGCTGACGCAATGGCAACCGAGATGGCACTCAGAGGGACAGCTTGTTTTAAGATTCTTAAGAAGTACATTTCAGCAAAGCATTTGCTAAGCAGTGCTCTCAGCAAGACACCAACACTCTCTCTGCCTCAGTCTTACCCTTCTATAAAAGAGGCGGAAGATATCAGAGGAGAAATATGGACAGCCTTTAACCAAATGAACCAGCTCCCTGAACTCAATACGGTCAAGGCAACTCCGATTCATAGCGACCCTATAGGACAGGGTAGAACTGGTCCCATGAGGTTCTGAGACTTTACAGAAGTAGAAAGCCTGATCTTTTCATCAAATAATCTTCAACAACCACTGGGAGGAAAAAATTCTAAGAAATCACTTATGGCAATGTTCAGCAACAGAAATTCTAAACATGGTCCAATTCTGAGCAAACCTAGAGCATAGAGTAGAATTGCCCCACAGGGTTTTTGACAGACAGATGCAATGCTGTAATACTGGCAGACAGACTGCCACATCTTTCTCCTGCAGAGCAACTGGTGGGTCTAAAACACCAGGCTTCAGTTAGCAGCCAACAACTGTGCCCATAACAATGAGACAGCGGATGCAAAAGTGACCCAACAACAGATCAGCACGGGATAAAGTGAGGCAGTGAATGAAGAAGTCATCCCGGACAGTGCCTGGCATAAAGAGTCCCACGATTAACTGAAATGTAGAATGTCAGCTATGGCATCCTAAGTTTCCTGGTCCCTAGTGAAGAAACGTCGCACACTTTGAAGGCGCTGAAAGTGGTAAGGTCTGGTGTGGTAGCCGGCTTTATTTATCGTCAAGGCCAGCACATTCATCAACTCTCCTCATTAAAAATTGCCAATTAATGAGCAGTGGCGTACCCCTTAGCAAAGGTCAGCAGCAACCTAAGCCAACTTATCAAAAATTCAAAGAGGTACAGAGTTTGGGGAAAGTTCATCCTTCCCTTAATTAACGGATCTAATTACAATCCTGACATAACAAAATGCAAAATGTGCTTTTCAAAAGACACCGAGCCAAAGGCCTAACGGCCCAGATAACCTTCTCCTTTGGTACAGGCTGACCCGAATGTCGGGGAGGGGGGAGAAGGGAAGGCGAACATGCAGTCAACAGGGTTGATGAAATGCCTTCTCAAGAAATTAAAGCTTAGGAGCACATCAGAATCCCAGAGCAACAAAGGAATTGAGAAGGAATAAAGATGCGCCCACATCCTGGGCTCCAGGCGAACACGGAGTAGAGGCTTTCGCTAATCTCCCTTCTTAGCCTAACTCCGGATCGCTCTTTAGCATCCTAAAGAGTCTGGGTCTGTAATTGTTGCCCCATTCAGATAAAAACCTGAAGTACAAGAAGGCAGAATGGAGAATGCTGTACTTCAATTATTTCTGAAAGAGCAGTAACCAGAATGTCAAGCCAGGTACCACTTGCCAAAGACCTGAAGGAAAGGCAAACTAACCCCAGCTCCTCTGCACAGGGACCTGCCATCTGGAGAGAGTAAGCTGGGCGGATGCTTCATGAAGGAGCCCTGGTGGCACAGTGAGTTAAGCACGTGGGCTGTTAAATAGAAGGTCAGCAGTTTGAATCCACCAACTAGTCCATGGAGAAAAAAAAAATGAAGCAGTCTGCTTTGTCAAGGTCCACAGCTTCAGAAACCCTGTGGGGCAGTTCCACGCTGTCCTATTAGGTCAATATGACTCCGCATCTTTTTCTCTGGTGGTTTTGACTTGGTGGTTAGCAAGAGACTGGTCTCCCTGGCAAGATGTCCAAAGTATGTGAGACAAAGTCTTGCCATCTTAGCCTCTGGGGAGTACTCTGACTGTACTTCTCCTGAGACAGATCTGTTTGTTCTTTTGGCAGCCTATAGTACTTACAATAGTCTTCCCCAGCACCATAATTCAAATGCATCCATTCTTCTTCGGTCTTCCTTATGCAATGTCCAACGTCCCCGTGTCTATGAGGGAAAATAACATCCTTGCTTTTCAGCATGTTAAAGAGGTCTTGGGCAGCAGATTTACCCAAAGCAATGTGTCATTCGAACTCTTGACTGCTGCTTCCATGAGCATTGATTGTGGGTCCAAGCAAGATGAAATCCATAACAACTTCAATCTTTTCTCCGTTTATCATGACATTACATACGGGTCCATTTGTGAAGATTTTTCTCTTCTTCACACTGAGCTATAATTCATACTGAAAGCTGTATTCTTGATCTTCATCAGCAAGTGCTTCAACTCCTCCTAACCTTTAGCAAGCAAGGTTGTGTCATCTACATATCTCAGGCTTCCTCCAATCCTGATACCACATTTTTCTTCGTATAGTCTAAATTCACTGATGATTTGCTCAGCATTCAGATTGAATGCTGAAATTATAATGACAGGATATAACCCTGGTGCATACCTTTCCTAATTTTACACCATGCAGTAGTCCCTTGTTCTGTTTGCACAACTGCATCTTGATCCATGTACAGGTTCCACATGAGCCCAATGAGGTGTTCTGGAATTCCCATTCTTCTCAAAGTATACTTTGTTCTGATCCACACAAGTGAATGCCTTCACAAGCATGCTCGTGGATAAAAGTAAATATATGAGCAGAGCACTAATCACGCGTAATCTGTATAGGAGAGAGATGCTCAGAGAGAAGAAAGGATTCACCTTAGATAAAAAGAAAGATAAAAACAATAGAGGTAGAACCACAGCAGGATGAGATATGGAACATCTATCTATCCAATCATTTATTCTACAGTCCATCGATGGAGTCAATTATTAAGTGTTTGACTACTAACCAAAAAGTTAGAAGTTCAAGTTCGCCCAGAGGGACCTCAGAACAATGTCTGGTGATCTACTGAAAAATCTGCCCTTAGACAAGCATGGGGTCCTTACTCACATCCTCCCTCCACACAAGAACACTTTGTTCTAACAGCCTGGCATTCTGTGATGCTCACCTTCCCGACACGATTGCTAAAGACAAAATGGATGCATAAGCAAATGTGGTGAAGAAAGCTGATGGTGCCCAGCTATCAAAAGATATAGCACCTGGGGTCTTAAAGGCTTGAAGATAGACAAGCAGCCATCTAGCTGAGAAGCAACAAAACCCACATGGAAGGAGCACACCAACCTGTGTGATCATGCAGTGTCAATGGGATCAGGTATCAGGCATCAAAAATCCAGTACAAAAAATTATATCGATGTGAATGAAGAGGAGGGCAAAGTAAAGACCCAAAGGCCATCTGTAAACAATTGGACATCTTCTCACCAAAGGGTCACATGGAAGAGATGAGCCAGTCAGGGGGCCGTTTAGCACCAATGAAACATACAACTTTTCTCTAGTTCTTTAATGCTTCCTCCCCACCACCACCCCGTATCATGACCCCAATTCTACTTTACAAATCCAGCTAGACCAGAGCATGTACACTGGTACAGATAAGAGCTGGCAACACAGGGAATCCAGGACAGATAAATCCCTCAAGATCAATAATGAGAGTAGCAATAGCAGGAAGGTAGGGTGAAGGTGTGGGGGAAAGGGGAAACTGATCACAATGATTGACATATAACCCCCTCCCAGGGGGACAAACAACAGAAAAGTAGGTGAAGGGAGACATCAGTCAGTGTAAGACATGACAAGAATAATAACTTATAAATTATCAAGGGTAGATGAATGAGGGAGGGGTGAGGGGGGAAATGAGCTGATACCCAGGGCTCAAGTAGAGAAAAAATGTTTTGAAAATAATGATTGAAACATATGTAAAAAAAAAAAGTGTTTGACACAATGGATGAATGTATGGATTGTGATAACAGCTATAAGAGCCCCCAATAAAATGATCTTTTAATTTTAAAAAATACTACAGAGGATTCATCATCAAATCTTTAAAAAAACATGGTTTAAACCTTTAAAATAGAGTAAACCCCACTGACTGAACACAATGCTCGGGTCCAGTGGACTATATGGCAAATAAAGGATAGTGAATTTGGATTTAGCACAACTGAAAGGCATTTCCGTTCTAAAAAGTTTTGAGATAAATGTCTTACATCTTCCTTGACTTGAATGTTTGGGTATGTAGTGAATATCCCTCTTAGTACAGGGTATGCACAATTGTGTATGATAGTCTGCATGTGTACCATTGATTGTTTTAATAAAAGTAGATTTGAGTTTCATTTAAAAAAACCTACAGAGCACAGATTTCCTCTGACACATGAAATCACCATTAGTCAAAATCGACTTGACAGCAGCCAGTAATCATTCATTTATGCAAGAAATCCTTCCTCCTTCATGAGTTCGGTCTCTTTTAGTCACACGATGTGGTCGAGAGTCCACAGCAGACGACATCCTGCCCCTCTTGCAGCTTCTTTTCTAGTAAGATGCTAAACAACCAAATACATAGCAAGACAGCCCCTCCCCCCAGAAGAATTTATGTCAAAGGACGGCATTGAATCTGCAGCTCTGGGAGAGGGACATATCTGATTGGAGCACACGGGTGCTGATGAAGGGAGAGTAGGAGAGAGTGGAGCACATCCTGGCCCACCAGGCCTTGAGGACAATGACCCCAATTAGAGGATCCAGTCCACAGAAAGGACAACATGTCCAGCCCCACTATGAGACATGACGTCCCTCACTGACCCATGGCCCTGCAGGGGACTGCACCAGAGACAGAGTGTGGGAATTGCACCCGACCTGATCCCGCCACACCGAGGCAAAGCACTGGGGGAGTGCAGCGGAACAGCAAGGGAATGGAGCAGCAAGGTTCCCAGGGAATGCTGAAGGTGGACTTTGGGGCTAGGGCGTGGTGCCCCAACAGACTGGACTGAAAACCATTCCTAAAGGCCAACAAATGATCCTTGAACTAACTACAAGCTTTTCTCTCGTGTTTGTTTTGTTTTGTTCTTTGTCAGTGGTTTGTTGTTCTTGTTGTTTTGTTGTATATTGTTGCTTGGTTTTGCTCTGTCTTGTTTTTGTGCATGTTATTATCTAAATAAGATAGGCTGAATGAACAAGCTGGAAGAGAAAACAACGGGACCAACAGTTCCAGGGGAACATGAGATATGGGGAGGGTGGGGGGAAAGGAAGTGGTGTTAACAAACCCAAGGACAAGGGAACAACAAGTGATCCAAATTGGTGGTGAGGTGGGTGTGGGAGGCCTGGTAGGGCATGATCAAGGGTAATGCAGCAAAGAGGTATTGCTGAAACCCAGGTGGGGACTGAGCATGATAGTGGGACAGGAGGAAAGTCAAGGGAAATAGACGCAAGAGCTGGGAGGCAAAGAGCATTTATAGAAGTCCAGATAAAGACATGTACATATTCAAATATATTTATTTATGAGTTTGGGGAAATAGATCTATGTGACTATATTTATAGGTTTAGTATTAAGATAGTAGAAGGGCATTGGGCCTCCACTCAAGTACTCCCTCAATGCAAGAATACTTTCTTCTATTAAATTGGCATTCTATGATGCTCACCTTCCCAACACAACCGCTGAAGACAAAGTGGGTGAATAAGCAAATGTGGTGACAAAAGCTGATGGTGCCTGGCTATCAAAAGATATAGCATCTGGAGTCTTAAAAGCTTGAGAGTAAACAAACAGCAATCTAGCTCAGAAGCGACAAAGCCCACATGGAAGAAGCACACCAGCCTGTGTGATCACAAGGTGCCAAAGGGATCAGTTATCAGGCATCAAAGAACAAAAAATCATATAATTGGGTGCACACCTCCGTGATACAATTTCTGAGGACAAATGGGTGCATAAGCAAATGTGGCAAAGAAAGCTGATGGTTCCCGGCTACCAAAAGGTATAGCATCTGGGGTCTTAAAGGCTTGAAGGTAAACAAGCGGCCATCTAGCTCAGAAGCAACAAAGCCCACATGGAAGAAGCACACCAGCCTGTACGATCACGAGGTGTCGAAGGGATCAGGTATAAGGCATCATCACTACAACAAAAAAAAATCTTACCATAGTGAATGAGGGGGAGGAGTACAGAGTGGAGACCCAAAGCCCATTTGTTGGCCACTGGAGATCCCCTCACAGAGGGGTCTAGGGGCGGAGATGAGTCAGTCAGGGTGCGATATAGCACCGATGAAAAATACAACTTTTCTATAGTTCCAAAATGCTTCATTCCCCCCTCCCCTACCCACCCACTGTCATGATCCGAATTCTACCTTGAAAGTCTGGCTAGACCAGAGGATGTACACTGGTGCAGATAGGAACTGGAAACACAGGGAATCCAGGGCGGATTATACTTCAGGACCAGGGGTGTGAAGGGCGATACTGGGAGGGTAGAGGGAGAGTGGGTTGGAAAGAGAGAACCGATTATAAGGATCTACATGTGTCCTCCTCCCTGAGGGTGGGACAACAGAAAAGTGGGTGAAGGGAGATGTCGGACAGGGCAAGATATGACAAAATAATAATTTATAAATTATCAAGGGCTCATGAGGGAGTGGGGAGCAGGGAGGGAGGGAGAAAAATGAGGACCTGGTGCCAAGGGCTTTGGTGGAGAGCAAATGTTTTGAGAATGATGAGGGCAATGAACGTACAGATGTGCTTTACACAATTGATGTATGTATGGATTATGATGAGTTGTATGGGCCCCTAATAAAATGATTTTTTAAAAATACATAAGCAAGGAAAAATGCATCTAGTTTCTGCTTCTGGAGATTTAAAAGAGACGGATGGGCTGGCTTCTGTGGTCCATGTCACAGGGGAGCAGTTGACATTTCGGCTGAGACGTGAATGGCCAGGGGAGGTGTTGGTGGAAGGACTGGGAGGAGAGCAGCAGAGCAGGAGGAAGCCATTGGGGTGAAGGACTAAAGCTCATGAAAAACAGCACGAAGAACAAGGTGTCCGGAGTGAAAGGAGTGAGGAGAAGATGATATGAGGTGAGGGCAGATCGGGGGGCAGGTGTGCATCATTCGGCTTTGCAGGTCCATGGCAGGGCTATCAATCTATGAGAGTGCAGTGGAATCACTGGAGGGTATACAGAAGAAAAGTGGCCCTAATTCCCCTGAAAAGATGTGTGGAGACTGCAGGGTAGACCGGAGCATGTGCACGGGCACAGATAAGACATAAAAGCTCATGACACACGGAATCCAGGAAAAGGCATGGGAGTAGCGGTACCAGGAGGCCAGGAGGAAGGTGGGGAGGAAGGGGGAACAGATCGCAGTGATCAACACATAACCATACACACACACACACACACACACACACACATCCAGGGGGACGAACAACAGAAACCGTGGGGGAAGGGAGACAGCAGTTGGTATGAGATATGAAAATAATAAGAATGTTTCATTTATCAAGGATCACGAGGGTAGGAGGGAGGGAAAAAGGGGGAGCTGATCCCAGGGCTCCATAGAAAGCGAATGTCTAGAAAATGATGATGGCGACATATATACAAATGTGCTTGATACAACTGATGTCCACACATCAGTTACAAGAGCTGTAAGCGCCCTCCAGAAAATAAACAGACAATAAAAAGATGTGTGGAGAATGGACCACAGGCGGCAAGCCCGGAAGCTCGGAGCCAGTGATGGGGCTGTAGCCATTTGGGGAAGGTAAGCCGTGAGAGTGTAGTGTCCGGAGAGACGGAGGCCTGCGTGTGGACTGGGTCAGGATGTGGAGGCCAAGCCTCCAGAACTGGGCGGTGAATAGATTAATTGGTGGGGGGATGGGTGAGCTCAGAGAGAAGCAAAACCTTCTAGCAGGTTCGGATTTGAGCTACTGAATGAATAGCAAACACCCTGTTTTGGGATGTGGGAAATGGGATATACAGCGGAAGCAAACTGAAAGAGAGAGATCGATCCTCCCTGGCCAGGTGGGAAATGCCCAGTAGATACCCAGGGTGGGCAGTGGTGGTCCAGTAGTCGGCCAGCTTTCCCAGCCGGAGAGCCAACAGCGTCCGGTGCTGTCCTTGGTGCAGTGGGGAGTGCTATGACGCTGCGCGCGTTTCGGTGGAGCTTCCAGGCTAAGACAGAGTAGGAAGAAAGGTCTGGTCATCTACCTCCCAAACTCAGCCTGCAAAAACCCTTGGGCTTGATGATCCACAGCCCATGGGGGGGGGGGGGGAAGGGGGGGAGGCAGGAGTGGTCAGCACTTCCTTGTGCGAGGGAAGGGGGGTTTTCACCAAGAACCAGGGGGGCCTACAAGCCAGCAGCAGCCACATCAGATGCCCATGAAAGATACCAACTAGATAAGAGGCTCTAGAAGCATCCAGAGCTGGGAGTCTGGAAGACGTTGGAGGCAGAGGCATTACATCGGGAGTTGCAGCGCCAGAGATGGTCTGGAAAGCCACAGGGGCGGGTGGGGGTAAAGGGAGAATTTTCCAAAAGGCAGTTCCCGGACCGCGCTGGAAAACGACCAAGAAGCTGGTGTCCCCGGGCGCGGCCCCGCGTGGTCCCCAGAGACTTGGCCTCAGCGCAGTCATCAGAGGCCCTCCGATGTGAGGTGCCAAGAGGCCGCGTCTCTAGGGACCAGGCGGGGCGAGCCCTGGTTCCCGACTCAAGTTCTTCCTAAAGAAAGAGGAAAAAATCATCCGCATCCACAAACGTGGGAGTTTTACATCCAGCGCGCATCCAAAAAGAAACCGCGCAGATCGGACGCGCTTCCCGGGGAGCCTGGTGCGAGGCTGCCCCCTGGTGTCCACTGAGGGTCTAACCTACCCAGCAGCAACCCAAAATCTCCTTTTTTTTTTAAATGAAACACATCTAGCTGCTCTTATTTGCTCTTCTGATTTTTTTTTTCTTAAATAAGTGCTATATTCTAGAAATCAACCCCACAGACCTGCATCACAGGAACCTCTATCTGCATTACAAAAAAAATTTCACTGCCATCTTGTCAATGTCGACTCACAGAGACCCTCTAAGTGGATAGAAGATAATAAAGTTTACATGGGGGCCATGTGGTGACGAGATGGATTTCAAACCGCAAGGTCAGCAATTCAAAACCACCACGCGCCAAATGACCACCAGGCGCCACCAGAGACCAAAATGACTGCTCCCACTAAAAGAACCCGTCTCGGGGCGCCATGAGTGGGAATCGGCCCGAGGGCGGTAAGTAAGGCAAGGATGTGGTTGCTGGAGTCTTGAGAAGGTAGAGGTAGAAGGAAGGAAGGAAGAAAAACTCCGGATCGGTTATGGAGATGTTTACCTCTCCATCACTTGCAGCTCAATCCCCAAGGAGAACGTCTACGATGCCAAAGGAAAGCACCCCGGAATTCGTCCTTCCGAGAGTCAGGCAGAATGTCTGGTGCATTTTCAATCGACCCTACCTGAGGGACGGAGCCCTGGTACCAGAGGGGTTATGCCTTGGGCTTCGATCAGCAAGGACCGCCCTTCTGATTCACCTGGCGCTCTGCGAGAGAAAGACCAGGCTTCCTATTTTCATAAACTGTTGGCGTCTCGGAAACTCACGGGGGCAGTTCTTCCCTGTCCTGTGGGGTCTCTGTGAGCCAGGATCGACTCGAAGGCAGTGAGTTTGGGGATTTTCTTTTCTTGGTTTCCGGAGTAGAGGCCTGCCCTCTTTTCACCTCCACCGAGACTGTGGGCCGTTGGCTGTTCTGTGACGCAAGAAAAAGTCACGAGGTGGGAGGGTGGAGAAGAGACGGGGGGAAAGAGGAACTGATACCAAGGGCTCAAGTAGAAAGAAAGTGTTTTGGAAATGATCGTGGCAGCATATGTACAGATGTGCTCGATACAATTGATGTATGGATTGTTGTAAGAGCTATAAGAGCCCCCAATAAAATGATTTATTATTTTTTAATTAAAAATAAATAAAATTTTAAATTAAAAAAAAGTTTGGCGGCGGGGGGGGGGGGGGTCAGGGAGATGCACTAAGAGGTCACGGAACCAGGTGAGCTAAGCCAGGAACAGAGCTGTCCAACTGAGAGAGGGAGAAGTTGGGTGGCAGGAAACTTGGGCTGAAACATCTAGAAAGATTTTCATCCAGAATGCATTCGGTGAGCTTTGTCCTGGAGAGCTCCCTGGTCGCTGGCGAACCATGTGGAGCTTAGCCAAACTTCTCCCGCTGAAGCCTAAGGGCTGCATCCGTAAAGTGATTGCCGTGGTAACACTAATGAAATGCACTTCTAAATAATAAATGCGCTAATTTATGTGAGGTGCCTCATACAAGGAGGAAAGCACATTCCACTGCAATAGAATTGTTAATAAAATTATAATTTCACGCATAGTTTCTCATTTGCCTCCCTGGTCCCCAGTTCTGGTTCACACATAGTGAGTCTGTTTTGGGTTTTGCTTTGGCTTCACAGTTGCTGAGCCCCCACTCCTGTGCCCAGGTGCTGCTGTGCTTGCCACCCTCCAAGTCATTGCTTCTTAGACTGTCGGTAGCGTTGCATTCCAATCTCAAATAGTGGAAATGTACTGCCCCTGAAGCACCCCTATCCTGTACCACAGAGCGTGCTTTAAAGTCTTCCTCTGTCATTCATGAAATGCAACGAATAGACCGGAACTTACATCTAAGTGAGCATTGTTCTTCTTTTTTTTTTTTTTATTCTTCAGCCAAGACGATTTATTGTGCACATTAAATTGAGCCACAATTGCGGGCAGAACGAGTCCAGAATGTCTTAGGGCCGGGGAAAAGGCTCAAAGCCGGACCGGTTATGAGAGGAGGTGGCGGGTCCAATGGCGACCGAGTTGCAGATGCAGAGCCGGTGGGGAGCGTGCGGTCAGCAGCTTGTAGCAGTGTCCCGGCCGCAGGCACTCCCTAGTCCTGCAGCTGTGGCTTCGGAGGGGCGCCTGGTTGTTTACTTGGACCTCTGCCTCATCTTTCTTCTCTTGCGCTTCAGTCTGCGCATCCTCTTCTTCCTCCGCTTGGCTCTCATGGCTCGGAGGTTTCTAACAAGTTGGCGCTAAAGCCCAGAGAGCTGCTCTTCTTACAATAGGCACCTTGCAGAGTTTCACCTGCCGGTGTCACCACCAAGCATGCCCCTGCCCCATCTGTGCATCTAGCTTACAGGACAGAGTCGGCAGGCTATTTCTGAAGTGTTTCAAGAAGTGCAATACATGTTGTTTTGTCAGTATACACAACAACACAGACGAGCCAGGTCGCACATATTTATTTTAAAAACCAGTTTTATTGGCACATACATACTTCACATATCATATCATTTAATATCTGATCATATTTAAAAGATTTGAGCGAACATCACCACAATCAGTCTTACACCATGTTCTTCTCGTTATCATTGTTGTTAGCTCAACATCCCCCGGCCCTCCTCGCCTGCCATGCCCCTCTCCAGTGACTGTCTCTGTAGAGCTACCAATCTTGGATTTCATGTACAGAAAATGATGCAAAACAAAACACAGTCATACCAAATCGTACCAAGCAAGCCAACAAGCAACAATGAATAGACAAAACAGAAAACCCTCAAAGAGAAAGTAGAAAATAATAAAATCTTTAACAACTTTAAAATGGGCCAAAAGGGAGATGAAGTGATGGGGTATTAGTTTTGCCTAACGACATCTGCCATGAGAAGCCCTGGTAATGACGTGGTTACGCATTGGGCTGCGAACAGCAGATCGAAAGCAGTTCCCAGGGAGACTCACATGAACAGTTACAATCTAGGCAACCCACCGGGAGTCGCTGAGTCAGCATCGACTCGGGGCAGTGAAGAGGTTTTATTGTTTTGTTTTGTTTTGTTTGTTTGCTTGCTTGTTTACATCTGCCATAATAAAATTATAATGCTCTTTGATAACAAGGCTAATGACATCCCTCAACTATGGTCAAAGGGATCGTCGAGAATGAATCCACATGGGGACACTGTACGTGGATTTGGGGCTTCCACTGCATCCAGAGCCTTCTGCAAACCAGGTGTTCACAATCTGAGCTCTGATACCATTCCCTCCTTCGAATTTGGGGTTTACTCTTACAATCCTTGCATCACACAGGCTGGTGTGTAGCACATTCCTGTTTCCATTCCTACCCCTTGCCTAACCTAGTACCCTTCACTTAGTAAGCATGCCTTAAGTATTAATTACTGCGTACAGCCATTTATAAATATCTTAAGTACCTAAAACTAGAACTCCAAACCCACTGTCACTGAGTTGGCTCTGATTCATCACAGACCTACAGGACAGAGGAGAAGAGCTCCCTACGGTTCCTAAACGAGTAAGCAGCTGGTGGGCTTGAACCACCAACCTTGCAGTTAGTAGCCCAATGCTTACCCCATTGTGACACCGGGACTCCCTTTTAAGCACCTATTGTTGGCGTATTAAGGAACCCAATGGTGCTCTAGGGAAAGCATTAGACTGCTAACCACAGGGTTGAAAGTTCAACCTCTGCAGCCGCTCCAAGTCTGCCTGCTCCTGTGCAGATTGACAGAAACTTGGGGAGCAGCTCTGCTCTTTCCTGCAGCAGTGCTTCTAAAACTGGGAGCTGCCACCCCTGGGGGTCACTGCAATGCTTCGGGGGGGGCTGCGAAAGCAGCTACTTACACGTCATCCTGGATTAAGGACTATAGTACAAAAGCACTATAGAGAAATGTTTTTCCTGAAAAGGGGAGGGTAGGCCAAATAATTTGTAATCGTGATAACAATTGCAATTCACTAAATAAAGAGCCCTGGTGACATGATGGCTGGCATTGGGCTGCTCATCACAAGGTTGGTGGGTCAAACCTATCAGCCTGTCCACAGGAGAAAGATGAAGCTATCTGTCCCTGAGATGCCCTACAGTCTCAAAAACCCCATCCAAACTTGATGGCAGTGGGGTTTTATATATAAGCTAATGAAGGTCCCCTGGTGGCACATTGGTTAAAGCGCTGAGCTGCTGTCTCAGTTCTCTAGTGCTGCCTTAGCAGAACTACCACACACAAGCAGGGGCTGCGGCAGGCAGACACTTGTTTTCCGCAGGGGGCCAGCCTGGCATGGCATGATGTTGTCTCCTGCTCCTTGCCTCTTTAAAGCTGTCGCTCTTGGGCGACCTGAATGTGGCTTGGCAACTGTGGCGGTTACATAATCTCTTGTCAACTGGCGAAGGGGTGGAGTCTAGCCTGTCAGTGACCTCATTTGGAGGCAGGACAGAGAAAAACAGCTCACTGGAGGCCAGACCCACACTCTCTTCTTGTTCTTCCTGCTGATAAGGGACATAGACATTCTTGTTGACAAGCCACTTGGAGGTGCACTGATCAAGCCCTGGAGCTGGAGGAGCCACATGGAGATCCACACCAGTGCTGAGATGCTTACACTGCCACTGGATCCACAAGACTTTCCACCCATTGGCTTTTGATCTTCCTGAATTCGGTGTCATTGCATCTGTTGTGTGAGTCTGAAGAGGAATTTTTAGATTGGTATCAGACATATGGGCTAATATAGGATTTATGGACTTGGGTGGGTTGTTTTCTTAATATACAATTAATCTGTGGTATAAAGTTCTCTATTACACATATGAGTGTCTCTGAATTTGTTTCTCTAGTCAACCCGTATTCACACAGCAACTATCTCCACACCCTACACTAATGTTGCCTCATTAGCATATGCAATCCATTCCCAAATGGGATTATAACAGGCCTGTGGCTATTGATAGATGCCTTTGAGTCAACTCTGACTCAACATGACCCAGTGCACAACAGAACAGAACACCGCCCAGCCCCTCCCCATCCTTACAATCGTTGATGTTTAAGCTCCTTGTGGCAACCACTGTATCAATCCATCTCCTTCCTCTTTTTCGATGACCCTTCCCTTTTCCAAGCATGATGTCCTTTTCCAGGGACTGGGCTCTCCTGATAACATGTCCCAAATCTGTGAGCCAAGTCTTGCTATCCTCTCTTCTTAAGGAGCATTCTGTTTGTACTTTTTCCAAGACAGGTATGTTTGTTCTTCTGGTTGTCTATGGTAGTTTCAATATTTTTCTCCAGCACCATAATTCAAATGCATCAATTCTTCTGTAGTCTTTCTTATTTACTGTCTACCTGTCACATGAATATGAGGCTGTTGGTCGGGAGGAGCACCTTAGCCTTGACAGTGACATCCTTGTACTTCAAAGCGTACTTGTGCGGCAGATTTGCCCCATGCAATACATCCTTGGATTTCTTGACTGCTGAGCAGTGTCTGGAGCTCCCAGCACAATCCTTGACAACTTCTGGCCTCCAGTGAGTTTTTTTTCTCATGATGTTGTCTACTGGTCCAGTTGTGAAGATTTGGGTTTTCTTTATATTGATCTCTAATCCATATGAAAGGCTGCAATCCTTGGTCTTCCTCAGCGAGCGATTCAAGTCTCCTTTCAGCAAACAAGGTGTGTCATCTGCAAATAAAAGGTTGTTCATAAGCTTTCTTCCAATGCTGGTATGACATTATTCTTCATATAAACCAGCTTCTCTGATGATTTGCTCAGTGTACAGACTGAATAAGTATGATGAAAGGTTACAACCCTGGCACACCTTTCTTGATATTAAACTATGCAAGATTCCCTTGTTCTGTTCCGAAGACTGCCTCATGGTCCATGTCCAGGTTCCAAACCCAAACTCGCTGCCATTGAGTCAATTCTGACTCATAAAGGCCCTTAAAAATAGAGTAGAACTGCCCCTGCAGGTTTCTGAGATTGTCAGTCTTGCCTGGAGTAGAAAGCCCCATCTTTCTCCTAGTGGTTTCAAACTGCTAACCTTGCAATTAACAGCCCAAGTGTAACTCAATATGCTACAAGAGCTCCCCGTAAGCTCAATGAAGGGTTTGGAGTGGCCACCCTTCTATATGTAGGCAGACATAGAGGTTTCCATTTACAGCACCTATTTGGGGGCAGAGGTGCTTACTTCGATCTGTCACTGCTGCTGGCAGCAGTCCAAACCCACAAGCCACCCCAAGGGAGAAAAGACTTGGGATATGCTCCATAAAGATAGCTGAGTCTGAATCAGAGGCCCAAGATGCCAGAGGGGCACTGTGCTAGAGGGTGCCCAGGACTGTCATCTTGTACAGTTGGACATCACCAGGTTTTTCCTCCTGAGGAGCCACCGGTGGATTCAAACTGGTCGTCTTTGAGTTCCTAACCAAGCGCTTAACTGCCGGAGCACCGAGGCTCTTTCCTGTAAGGAGAAGAGCCCAGGAAGCCCTATGGCACCGTGCTACTCTGTCACGCAGGGTTGATGTGATTCCGAATCAACCTAAGCTAATTGATGTATCGATGCTGAGGAAGGACCCAAAAATGTTTAAAGCATGACTGATGGTCTCAAGATCACGGTGGTCTAACACAGAAGGTGATATTAAATGCCTCTTCCTACAAGAATGTGTGTAATGTGCCTGTCTTCTCTAGTAAATGGTACAACCATTTAAGGAGAAACTAATTCGTGTTTGTATTCTGCATGACACACAATAGGCTCTTAATATATGCCGGTAACGGGGAAATAAAGAAAGAAAAAGATCAAGAGTTCAGTTATTGCTCTCAAGCATTCCCTGGCGCTCCCGGAACAGCAGGCGTCCATGCAGACATGGCCAAGTCCAAGACCCACACCACGCATGACCAATCCCGGAAATGGCACAGAAACGGCATCCAAAGACCCGGGTCACAACGATATGAATCTCTGAAGGGGGTGGACCCCGAGTCCCTGAGGAACATGCGCTTCACTAGAAGCACAACCAGAAGGGCCTGAAGAAAATGCAGGCCAACAACGCCAAGACCGCAGCTGCTCGTGCCGAGGCCATCAAGGATCTTGTGGCGCCCCCGAGGTCAAGGCCAAGATCCCAATGGGTGTCAACCACAAGCTCAGTCGACTGGCCTACATCGCCCACCCCAAGCTTGTCAAGAGGCCTCGGGCACGTATTGCCAAGGGTCTGAGGCTCTGTGGCCCAAGGCCAAGGCACAAAGCAAGGCTGACGCTCCAGCCAATGTCTCAACTCCAGCAAAAGCTCCCAAAGGCTCCCAGGCTCCAGCTCCCAAAGGCTCCCAGGCTCCCATGTGAGGGCAAGAGGGACTGATGTGAGCCCTGGGCTGCCGCCTGTGTGATGCTGTTTGTACAAATAAACCCAGGCATTGCTGTTATCTGTCTGCTTGTGATGGGGGCTGCAAAATAAAATAAAAAAATTTAAAGGACTCAGTTATCACCAAAGAAAGAAAATTAAAATATATTACAAAACATTTTATTGTTATTGCTAGATATCATTGAATTGGTTCTGACAAATAGCAACTGGATGTACAACAGAACAAAACACTGCTGAGCCCATTGTTGCCACCACTGTGTCAATCCATCCTGCTGAGTGCCTTTTTGTCCATGCCCCTCTCCAAATCCATTTCCTTCTCCAACTTCATTTCCCTCCTGATAATATATCCAGATTACATCAGCCAAAATCTTGATATCTTTATTTCTAAGAAGCATTCTGGCTGTACTTCTTCCAAGATAGGTTTACTCATTCTTCTGGCAGTTCATGATATATTTAATATGAGTTTTTTGAAATAAGAAAATTGTTTCTAGGGTTCCAGTTCTGCATGCACAGGTTTATTCCAAACAAAATGTGTTTAAACACATATCTGAGGTAAGTAAATGGCTGCAGATAAGTTCTTTCGCTGATGCATTTGCCTTAGTCATGCTAGGGTAGCTTCCTTAAAAAGCATATGTTTTTGTGTCACGGGGAGGAAGGGAGAGAAGGGTGGTAATGATTTTTCTCAAAACTGCCATCGAGTCAATGCTGACTCGTCGTGACCCACTCCGACAGGGGAGAACTGTCCCTGTGGGTTTCCAAAGCTGTAACTCTTTATGGGAGTCAAAAGCTCAGTCAGGGCTAATATCAAATTTCTAACAAATCTCAAGTGGACTTCTTCCCAAATCACTGAAGCTTTGCAGTAAGTTTACAGGAATACTGTCCCACATAAAACAACCCTTTGGGAATAGATCAGGCATTTTCAGGAAGGTCAGAAAGGCCTGAAGTGTGAGCCAAGAGAGGGAAGAGGGTCAGCCTTGAGGAATGAAGAAGCTGTGGCTGAAGTCCAGAGACTGGTGGAAGAATTCCCACTGACGTTAGAATCTCAGCATTCTCAATTCTGAACATTTATCTTGCCCTCGGCAAGCTTTTCACTCAATAAGTGCCCAAAGTGTTGCATAAAAATCATCTAGGTCAAAGCTAATGAAGATGATTTTTATGGAATGAATAATAACTGGAGCTGGCTCCTGGATTAACCAATGTGATATAGAGAGTAAGGTCCAATCAAAGCAGTCGTTTCTGAGGGGATCTGCTTGGCCAGATTCAAGGCTGAGAAGTCAGGTCAGAAAATTACGGCTACTAAACTTTGGGATCCCAAAAGCCTAAGCCTCAAAGGACACAGGACAATCGCAGGAAATTGTTAGGAAGAGGTTTTAAGAAATTTGAGAACTAGATTGATGAGAAGTCCAGGAAAGTTACAGCAAGGTAATTTTTCCCCATTACAATAATGCACCTGTTCATTCTTAGGAGGTAGCAAAGGCAGTCCTGTGAGAATTTCCCTGAGAAACCTGGCCCCATCCACTCTCTAGTCCTGGTATTGCCCCTTCAGACTTCTGTTGGTTCCCAAAATTCAAAGAACTTTTCAAAGGAATACTACTTGAGTCCCTTGAAGAAAATGCCGGATTAGCATGGCATCAATCAAAGAGAGCAGAATTCTTCAGGAAAGGATTACAGAGATGGAAACCCCTCCTTCAGTAGCGTATCAGCCTAGAAGGGGCTGTGTCCAAAAGCAATAGCCCTCGTTTTGATATGATTTATTAAATATTACTAGTATTTTGTAGCATTTTTTGCATATGCTCGTATTCTTCACCAGTACGATAATAAGCTCTTAGAAGATTACATGGAAGAAGTCAAATTGAAAAGGAAGCAGGATTTCAATAGACAAAAAAGGTGAGAGAAAAAAGGCAGAAACAAGAGGAGAAATGTGTTGAACTGACATCTTCAAGAAAATCTTAGACACGGGTCTGCAGCTAGTGACGTAATCCATAATAATAAAGCGCACTAAATTGTGCCTTTAATTTTTTGTACATCTTGTTAGTAATGTAATGTTGCATATACCTTGCTGATGTTTTTAGTACCAGTTGTTCACGTCTAGGTATAAAAATCTTATGATTTACTGTCTGAAACTTTAAACATTCATATTAATGGATGCTTTTAAAATCACACAAAGAAAAAGAGGAGAAATGTCTCAGAGTCAGGAAATGTGACATACCTGTAAAAACGGCACAAGATTGCCAGCTGATCTCTGACTTCAAAAGTGGGAAGGAAATTCAAGGTCAACAGCAAGCCACTGCTGAGTCTTCCAAGGCAAAGGTCAGGAATGACTCCACTCTCCAACCAATCTACTAATTCTGACACAGAACAAGTATATTCCTTATGGGAACAATCTGTTCCAATTGGAACTTTGAGCATCTGCCTCCGTAAGCAACGTTTCTATCCAAGCGAGCCATCAAAGGACAGCAGTTTACATCAGCTCAGTGCCAAATGCCTTGCTCTTCGTTCACTCAGGTTCTTGTCAGCTTATCCCTGCCCTTACGACATTCTACTATTTAGATCTGCACTTTATTACTTAAATATAAAAGGCTATCTTTTACTCTCTCATTGAGGGGACATTGTCCAGAGCAGTGATTCCTATCATTGAGGCCACAAGTTCGTGGAGAGAACTATATAGACATGACACGATTTCTGTGAATCTCTACCCACAAAGTGTAAGCTATAAATTGAATATGGGTTTGTACATACTTATAGTAGCTGTATATGAAGTTTGAGTAAATAAGAGGATTCCTTTAGAGACATTAAACTACTTTTTCTTAATCAGTGTAAGATATAAATATTACTATCATCTTACTGCGAAACAGAGGTCTAGGGAGCATCAAATGGAAAAAAGATCAGAGACCTTAGGCCTTTCTGGAATCAAGGTCAAGGCTGTTTGGGGCAAGGTAAAAATACATCAAAGTTCCTTTTCTCAACTTTGACAATAGCCATGAAGACAGGATGATAAGAAAATGAAAACGAAAAGTCTAGTTCCATGACTAATAGCAGTGGTTTAGGTAAGAGGCCATCAATGCCTGGAGGCAAGGCCAAAGCGCTCAAGCAAAAAGCAGTGGCCCACGTGAAGCCCTATAAACAGCTGTGCCGTGTGGACTATCGGAGGAACCTTTAAAACACCACAAGACGTCTTTAAAACACCACTTGCGTCTCCGGATGAAGGTAGAATTTTTCCTCTAGAAATATAAGCAAAAAATCTCTCACTTAGTCAATTCACTCTAAGTTTCTATTAACCCTTGGCTCTATGAAAGTTAGCACTGTGTCATATTCATCTTTGAATAATCAGAGCCTATAATTGTGTCTGGCCCAGAGCAGGCCTTCAAAAAGTGTTTGTTGAATCAACTAATTAATTAATGTTAGAATAAATCCCTGTTCTATTCTCACGATTCAAAATGATTGCTGAAAATGAATCCAAGCTTGTAAACAGGGCTCCATGGGAATTGGGAGAGAAAAAGGAGGGAGGCAATTAGTCTCTCCAGGACACAGTTACAGTTTCTCCCTAACGACATTCCTGCCCTCCTTGTTTTCTATACAGGTGCGCATTGCTTAACAACCGTGATACATTCTATGAGAGAGGATGTTATGTGGTGTGGACCCTGGGTGAACACTACGTTAAAACCTTACGAGAGCCTACTTCCAGTTGTTCTGATTTCCCTGCTGGTAAAAATTGGGGAAAGTGGAGGCAGGAGCAGAGTGGGTGGGTCCAGGCTATTCATCCTGCTGCCCATTGGACAAAGCCTGAGAGCCCACAAGCAAAGTCATGTCCCCTGCTTCATCTGCCCACATTCCCACTCAGGATCCAGTGCTACAAGCATCTGGGTTTGGTGCCTTTAAAACCATGAGGATTTTTTTAAATTAGGATTTCTCTTTATAAAATAAAAGTTAAATAACCTTGCAGGACCATGGACACATATACAGTGGAATTTTATCCTGACATTAAGCCATACATAATCTTCCCTATGGGACAGAGACGAGCAATTGTCTTGAAAAGGCAGAATAGGGGGATAAAGAAAGAAACCAAAGGAAGAGGAGGAAAAAAGCTGTCCTGGTTCCCACTGGCTTTTGATTTATTGGGTCTACCCTTTTGTGTCTTGAATCCTTTGGTACTCTTCGATCATTTCCATCTTCGTATAGACACTGAATTGATGGCCCCTAGTGGGTACTCAAAGAAGCCCTGGTGGTGTAGCAGGTTACTTGTTGGGCTGTCTGAAGTTCGAAACCGCCAACTGCTCTCGGGGAGAGAAATATGCGGTGTTCTATGATCTTAAAGATCTCCAGTCTTGGAAACCCACCGAGGCATTTCTACTCTGTCCTACATGGCCACTGTGAGTTGGAATCTACTTGAGGGCAGTGAGTTTGATTTGGTTTTGGAGTGGATGCTCAATGTTAATTAAGAGGAAGGAAGCAAGGACAAAAATGAAAAGTCCTCATATAAAGCCCCCTCCCCCCAGGGGGACGAGTAGCAGAAAGGTGTGTGAAGGGAAACAACGGACACTGTATGGCATGAAATAATAACAATAAGATATAATTGATCAAGGATTCACGTAAGTGGGAGGGTCGGGAAGAGAAGGGAAAAAAGAGGAGTTGATACCAAGTGCTCAAGTAGAAAGAAAATGTTTGGGAAATGTTGATGGCAACATATGTACAAGTGTGCCCACTATGATTGACCAGTGGATTGCCATAAGGTTTGTAAGAGCCCCCCAATAAAATGATTACATTTTAAAAGGTAAATTGGAGCGGGTGGGGGAGAAGCGAAAGAAAGGGTTTTTGCAAAGACTGGCTTCCATTCACTGGGAAGCTCACTACATACCAATTTTTCACAGCATTCAAGTATTCTGTAGAGAAATTTTATTTCAGACCAAAAGCAATATTTGAAAAAACAATTTTAAGGCCCAAATTTGGATCAGTAACAAATGTGGTCTCAGAATAGCACTAAGGGCTTTAACCTGGCATGTACGGGACCTGGGCTGGCTAGTCGAACATGGCTATCACTTATTCAGTGGTTCTGAAGGAAAAAGCAAGGAGACATAGTAGCGGGGGGAAAAGGTGATGAATTAGGCAAAGCATGATTTTAATCCCTTTCCTCCCACAGGATAACTGAACACACAGAACCAGAGTCATCTTACATGCAAATGGAGGGTAGGAATGTTTGCTTTGTTAGATTGCTAGAAAGTTCAAATAGAAAACATACATAGTGTTTCCTGAAGTCTTAGAGGGATTGTTTCCTGAAGAAAAGCATCTTGAAGTGGCTTTAAAGGATGAGTGGCTTCATCGTTCACAGGACCCACAGGCTAAACCCTGGGAGTACCCCAATAAGACCTGGCATATGGCCAGTTAGAGCTAGACATGAGTGTAAAAACTCACCTCCCTTAAAACTTTTTTTAAACTACAGCTTGAAGTTTTGAAAAATATTCATCAACAAAGAATTCTCTGGAGGAGCTAGAAAATCACCTACCTCCAGCTGGTACCTTGCTCTGTTAATGATTTGTAGACATGTGAACAAAAGGTTCAGTGCTCCTATTAATTACCTAAAAGATGATTAATCTCCTTCTTCCACAGTGAAATCAGAGAAAGGAGAAGTAGATCATCTGAGACTTCTACCATAAATACGTATGATACAGAGATATCGCAAATGCATATGTACATGCACCATATTCTTCTCCAGTCCGCTTCCCTTCCAATTCTGTGTACCAGTCAAGACCATTGGGAAGAAACGAAATCCATGCTGACCTTGTATTTTGCTCAGATCCTGGAAAAGGCAGAAATGGTGGCGCATAAAATTTCTAAACCAAGGCAGATATATGAGTAACCATACCCTTCACTTCACCATGGGAATATCCCCTGCTCCATATATTCTTACCTACCATTCCCTTCCCATTAATTTCACCTAAATTAGCCATGGAATTCCTGAAGTGTGTACAGCCTTTTATTTTAATACCATGAGGCTTAACCTAAGGAGCCTTGGTGGCATAGTGGGTCATCAGATGTTAAGCTGTTGACCGCATAGTCAGCAGTTTGTACCCACCCAGTTTGTACTTGACAGGGGGGGAAACTGAGGCTGTCTGTTCCTGTAAAGAATTAGTCTTTGTCACTCATTTGATAAGGTAGGCTGTGCGGTGACATAGGCTTTTCTTTAAGAACTAGTCTTTGACATACCCTGCTCAATATTTGCCCTCAGGAAGAGATCCCTGAAGATATGGGTACTATAGAGAGATAGTCAAGGTTTGTTGTGCCAACCTGGCTGATAAACACATGTGGGATTAATTGAAGGGCAGAGCTTGCCTCTGTTTCCTTTTGCCTCCTCCTGCCCCGCCATCACTTTCCCCTTTCTTTCCTCTCTTAGTGTTTCCACTCCACTAGCTTGGTGTTGCTCTAATACTCACAGGATATCTACCCTCTCCTAGTTGCTGGTTCCGATTCCCTAGTTGTTCCCCTGTCTATGACCCCATCCGCTCACCACACCCTTCTCCCCACTTCCTTCTCCCCCCTCTACCTTCTAGGGGCCATTGACCCCATTACCTAATGGCATAGATAGGGAGATTAACAGAGGTGTGCACTTATGCAAATACATTAATCCATAACAATAGTGGCATTGACCTATGTACATGTATTTATAAAGCAATACCCTGAAGCTACAGACAGGCCTTAGGCCTCAGCTCATACCTTCCCTCAG
The DNA here is from genome assembly GCF_050624435.1 of Tenrec ecaudatus. Classification (NCBI taxonomy): domain Eukaryota; kingdom Metazoa; phylum Chordata; class Mammalia; order Afrosoricida; family Tenrecidae; genus Tenrec; species Tenrec ecaudatus. The sequence continues at coordinate 49,388,019 of NC_134547.1, read as the reverse complement.
TTCAAGAACACTTTGTTCTAACAAATTGGCATTGTGTGATGCGCGGGCACACACAATCGATGAAGACAAAATGGGTGCATAAGCAGATGTAGTGAAGACAGAGAATGGTGCCCAGCTATTAAAAGATATAGTGTCTGGGGTCTTAAAGGCGTGAAGTTAAATAAGCGGTCATTCAACAGTGAAGCAACAAGCCCACATGGAAGAAGAACACCGGTCAGTGCGATTGTGAGATGTCATTGAGACGGGACAATAGGAATCAGAAGATTCACAACAAACAGTAAACAAGCCAGCAAAAATACATTGGTAAGAATGGAGGGGGTTTGGAGTGGAGACCCAAAACCCATCTAAGGACAATGGAACATCCCCCCACAGAGGCATGGCATGGAAGGGATGAGTTCATCAGGATGCAGTAGAGCACTAATGGGTCACGCAATATACCTCTGATCCCTGTGGACATCCTCACTCTCCACTCTCACAACCCCAGTGCCGCTTCCCAATCTAGACTAGACGGGAGCATGTACAAAGGTATAGGCAAGAGATAAAACTCACAACACATGGAACCCAGGAACAGGAATAGGAATAGAGACACCAATGGTTAGGAGGAAGTGGGGGGAAAGGTGGGGAAGGAGGGGGCACCGATCACAGTGAATGGCACATAACCACACACCCCCCTGCAGGGGGAAGAACAACTGAACCCAGAGGGGAAGGGAGACAGCAGTTGGTGTGAGATTTGAAAATAATTAGCAATCTACAATCTACCAAGGGGCCCTGAGGGTTGTCGGGGGGGGTATAAAGGGGGAGTGGGTTGGGAAGAGGAGCTGATCCCAAGGACTCAATGGAAAGTAAATGTCTAGAAAAGAGCGATGGAATATATGTATGAATATGTCGGATACAATTGATGTATAGTTTGTAACAAGGTTGTAAGAGCCCCAAATACAATGATTTTTTTTAATTGAAGGACAGAGATAAATGGCTCAGTGAGCCTCGCCTTTCTGATTCTCGGGTCTCTTGCTCTCTGATAGTCAAACCAGGGTGCAGCTGCTTAGCCAGTTCCCTGCTTCAGCTGGCACAGCTCGCTTCCTGTAAGACATCCCTGAGGAGAAGCCACATTTACCCACCCTGATGCAGCCCTGGATGCTGGAGGAGCCTCGTGGAAACCCCTGCCACCTCTGAGATGCTAACACGCTCAATGATTCAGCTTTCCTCCTGCAGTCAGCATCGTTGCACGTGTTTTGTAAAATTTAGGAGGACTTTGTAGATCCGTGTCGGTCATATGGGCTGATGTTGGACTCATGGGCTTGGACAGCACTGGGTTGGATGCTTTCTTAATGTACATTTACCCTTTATATAAAACTCTCTCTTATATATATGAGTTTCGGTGGATTTGTTTCTCTAGTCTACCCAGACTAACACATATAGCAAAGTGCGGTATAGAAACCAGACGTTGCCCGGCTATCAGAAAGAATAGCATCTTGGGTCTTAAAGGTTTGTCTTCAAATAAGCAGCCATCTAAATGAGGAATCAATTAAGTCCACACAGAAGAAACACAGTAGCTTGTTTTGATTCAAGGATCATAAATAATAAAATCAAAATCCATAGGAGGGAACAGGATCAGAGCTTCAATTCTGAATACCCAGTTTGCAGAGACTGTGGGTGACAGAGGAAACCCAAAATCCACTTGCAGGGTGGCCACAAGGATTGAACCTCCTTTTGAACACCCTCTAAACATAGTCCATGAATGAGAATGATAGAGAGCCTGGTGAAGTCCACTGCCGAGGATGTAGTTAGGTTAAAATATAGCACCTTATCGTTTCTCTCCCTTGTGACCCACTTTAATGTTGTTTCCGTTTTAACTATTTTCTGCTTTCTTTCTGATTGAGGTTTTTCTCTGTTTTGTCGTTACTTTTTGTTTGTATAATTTTCTGTATATGAAATCCAGGATAGGTAAAACTATAGACTGGATTAATAATTACCTAGAGGCATGTCAGGGAGGTCTAAGAGAAGTGGGGCACTAACAACAATGTTCTGAAATGGATTGTGGCAAAGATTGTGCACCTCTTCTTAATATGATTGAGCTATTGAATTCCACCATATGTGAGTTATATGCTAAAAAACTTTAACAATTAGTCTTTGAAACACATAGAAGCAGCTCTACTTGTTTTTTAAGGTTGCTATACATCTGAATTGACTTGATGGCCATAGTTGGGCTTAACCTAAGAAGGTCTGGCTGCTAACCTGCAGGTTGGCTGTTCGAACCCACTCAGGTCCACGGGAGAAGCCCTGGAGACCCCACAAAGATCACAGCCTTTATAGGAAATCCTATAGGGAGCTCTGCTCTGTCCTATAGAGTGACTCTGAGTCAGAATTGGTTTGATGGCACCTAACATTGATAGATAATCTGTCTATTTTGCCCATGATCTTGGTTTTAACTATAACCTTGAAATCCACCTTCCTGTTTATACCCTCATTTCTCTGCTCATTGAACTTGATTTTCTCCTTTTTGTTGGCTACAGTATACAATGTAGTATCTCATCAGACCATTTATGGGAATTATGGACAAAATGTTTTAATTTTCTGGCATTATTTTGCTTCAATAAGACCTCTTTCCACTGTCCATAGTCTTGGTCCGGTGGCAAGCCTTCCCCAATATTAAGGGCACAAGACAGAGGTCATAGCTTATTTTACTTCAGCCAACTGCGATAAACAAGGTGAAGAAATGCAGAAATTATATTTTTTTAAAATACAACAGGATGATTGTGTTTAATTGGAATATCTGACCTCAGCCCAAAAGATAAAACAAAGAGCCCCTAGCTGATGTACCAAACAGCATGAAGCCCTGAGCCACTGGGGCAGGGCAGACTTGATGATGGGAATCGTGCCCCCATTATTCACAAAGTGAACGTTTTCCTGACAATAACTCGGTGATTTCTGAAGCAATTTCAGAAACAAGAATCTTTCCCCCAAACTCCAGAGCATTTCTGATTTTTGTCAGTTACAAAAGAATTCCACTCCGAAGACAGGCTGCATCTCTGAATAATAAAACTCCCACCTTGGGAAAATATTTAAGCCTTCACACAATTCCTTTTAAAGTTATAAATGAAAGTCACTCAACAGACTACAGTGCTCATGGGCCCCTTTTATCTACTGAAGAAAGACGGCAGAGTGAACACTTAGGAGCCAGAGACCAAGTTGCTGACCTTCAGTCACCTTCCACACCATGTCTGGCCCAGCCAAGATAGGGAGTTAAAAGCTTTAACTGGGAGCAACAGCAAATGATATAATTTGATGATATAAAGAAACCCACCAAGGGAAAATAAAATAACTGGATTGTATTGTTCCTAGTGCTCTTGGCGTTTAAAAGGAGTCTAAATTTGCCTTCAGCTAAGTTCTTTCATGCTAAAAATCAACCATTCCAGTTTCCCCTCATGTCCAGAGAACAAGCACTACCAGGACCAAAGAACTGGACCACTGAAGGTTGGACTGCCTGGTGAATTTGCTATTTGTGTGTCTGCAGCTGCATGGTGGACCCCGAAGCGGCTCCTCCAGCTCTATCTCTCTGGTTCTCCTTTTCAATGATGGTGAGTGTTGTGCCGCACTGATAGCTATTCACCTGTGGCTTCAATAAAGACCCTTGTGTTCCTTCACGCCAGCCGTGTGTCCCATCCGAGCCAACTGCCACACTTGTCGGAATTGCCACCAAATCCAAACATCAAGAGTCTAATACCCAAAACTGCCATAGCAAGAGTGCTTCATAAACTGGTGGCATTTTTCCAGGACTCTCAAAAACCGCTACCCCGGTGCTTAAATCTGCTCCTCTTTGCCTTCTTGTCTCCCTGTCCCCTGGTGACAAGCGCATTTATATCTACATGAACATTTATTTTCAACTGCCCTGTCAATACACTGCTGCAACCACTATTGAATGATCTTCAGCAAAATTTTGCCTATGTGCGATATTAATAATATTGTTGTATGATTTGAGCATTCTGTTGGGTCATCATTCTTTGGAATGAGCACGAATATGGATCTCTTGCAGTCAGTTGGCCAAATAGGTGTCTTTCAAATTCCTGGAATAAACAAGTGAGGGTTTCAAGTGCTTCGTCGACTTATTGAAATATTTCCATTGGTATTCCATCAATTCCTGGCCTTGTTTCTGGCTAATACTTTCAGTGAGGCTTGAACTTCTTCCTTCAGTACCATTGTTTCTTGTTCATATGCTACTTCATGAAATGGTGGAATGTCAACTAGTTCCTTTTGGTCCAGTGACGCTGGGTATTCATTCCATCACCAACAAATTCAGGGATGGGGGACATCAAGGATCTAAAATCAATGGTGAGGAGGGTGTAGAATGCCTGATGGTATTTGACCCATTGTAATATAGCCGAGAGAAATTACTGAGAGCAGAATGAAGGGTGATCATAATGGTGGAGCAGGAGGAAAGTAAAAGAAAATGAAGGAAAGAATCAGGAGTTTGTGGTATTTACATAATCTGGTGTCAATTTAAGGATTAAGAGTGAAGGGGTGGAATTTATCCTGTCATTTGGGTCATGGCCAATGAGTGAAGAAAACAAAATATTCTATACTAATGTGAACATCTACACCATAATCCTATGAACATATTTCCCCACCTATGAAAGTTTGTAAGCCAACCACTTCATGCCTTTATCTGCCCAATTTTAGGTATCCCATTTCTACACTGCCCACTTACATCAACCCAGTGCTGAGGAGACAATCACATTCTTTGACATGAAAACGCTTCATCTCCATTGGAATGTTGTGAAGTCCACATCCATAAGCAAAGTCAAATCAGGACAGTCATCCATAAAGTCAGCAGCAACATGCACCAGTTCACAGACTCACATATCTTCTCTTCATCTGGTCAGGTTCTGGTCAACTCAGTGTGGGCTGCCTCACTTAGCCTTACCAGGGTTCCCATTGGCTGCCTTGCCTTTAGACCATGGCCCCATCACAAATTCTCAACAACTCTAGTTCCCTTGTGTTAGGTCATGCACTTCAAACCAGTCAGCCTGCTCTCATCTTCTCCTCTACTCCCTGAAAACCAGGTCCACAAGCATCAGTGGCCAGACTCACCCTATCTCTCTTTTCTTTTCTTTTTTTTTAATTAAATAATTTTACTGTGGGCTCTTACAGCTCTTATCACGATCCATGCATCCATCCATCCATCCATTGTGTGAAGCACATTTGTACATATGTTGCCATCATCATTTTCAAAGCATTTTCTTTCTACTTGAGCCCTTGATATCAGCTCCTCATTTTTTCCCTCCTTTTCCCAGCCTCCCTCCCTCATGAACCCTTGATATATTATTATGATTTTCATAATTTACATCATCTGCTTTCTCCCTTCGCCCACTTTTCTGTTGTTTTTCCCCCTGTGGGGGGGGGGGTTATGTATTGAGCATGTGATCAATTCCTCCTCTCTCCTCCAACCTTCCCCTTCCCCTCCTGGTATCTCTCTTCTCATTATTGGTCCTGAGGGGTTTATCTGTCCTGGATTCCCTGTGTTTCGGGCTCTTATCTGTAGCATTGTACATGTTCTGATCTAGTCAGATGTGTAAGGTAGAATTGAGGTCATGATAGTGAGGGTGGGGGGAAGCATTAAAGAACTAGAGGAAAGTTGTATGTTTCATCGGTGCTGTACTGCACCCTGATTGGCTCATCTCTTCCTTGTGACCCTTCTGTAAGGGAATGTCCAGTTGTCTACAGATGGGCTTTGGGTCTCCACTCTGCGCTTCCACGCCATTCCCCACCCCCAGTTTCACATTGGTATGATTTTTTTTTTGTTCTGGGTATTTGATGCCTGATACCTGATCCCATTGACATCTCATGATCACACAAGCTGGTGTGCTTCTTCCATGTGGGCTTTTTGCTTCTCAGCTAGATGGCTGCTTGTTGATCTTCAAGCCTTTAAAACCCCAGATGCCATATCTTTTGATAACTGAGCACCATCAGCTTTCTTCACCACATTTCTTATGCACCTATTTTGTTTTCAGCGATTGTGTCGGGAAGGTGAGCATCACAGAATGCCAGATTATTAGAACAAAGTGTTCTTGCATTGAGGGAGTACTTGAGTCGAGGCCCAGTGAACATCTGCTACCTTAATACTTAAGATATAAATATAAGTACGTAGATCCATTTCCCTATCGTTATATATAAATATATGTACATGCCTGCATTTAGACCTCTATAAATGTCATTTGCCTCCTAGTTCTTTCCTCTATTTCCTTTTACTTTCCTCTTGTCCTACTATCATGTTCAGCCTTCATTTGGGTTTCAGTAATTCATCACCATTACATTGCCTTTGATTAAACCCCAGTAGGTGTCCTACGCCCTTCGCCCCCTTGATTCTAGTTCACTTGTTGTTCCCTTGTCCCTGGGTTTGTTGACACCCCCCTTCCTTTCTTCCACCTCCCCCTCCCCTGTAGCCCCCTAGAACAGTCAGTCCTGTTGTTTTCGCCCTAATCCTTATCTAAACTATTCTATTGATACAAAATATGGGATTAAGCCTCTGACTGCACCCAGCCAGAGCCAGGCTTTCTGTCATTCATTTTGACCTTCTGTCAGCCATTTTCACTAAGTAGCATGGTCTCTGAGAAATTCGAGAGGTAATTTCTATCCCTGAGCTCAAAATATATTTTAACATCATTCATTTTTGCCATTTCAAAAAGGGATAATCAAAAACAACAACCAAACAAAATAATCAAAACTTTAACTTCCCATATTTTTTCCAGAAAACATCCTATAAACTGCATGGCCATATCTGTCCTCTGGCTAGCCAAGAAACTACCATGAGGCAGAGGTCAAACTAGCATCCACTCTCCATCTGTATGATTTGTTTCTCTAGTACCCAATCCAAAGGTACCATAATGTGTTAGACTAGAGAAATAAGTTCATGGACACTCATATATGTGTAAGAGAGAATTTTATATCAAAGAGCAATTGTACATTAAGAAAACATCCCAGTCCAGTCCAGATCAAGTTGATAAATCCGATGTTAGTCCATATGTTCAATACCAATCTATGAATTCCTCTTCAGAATCACACAAAAACATGCAACTATGCTGAATACAGGAAGATCACAGACCAGTGGGTAGAAAGTCTTGTGGATCCAGTGGCAGTGGAAGCATCTCAGTGCTGGCAGGGGTCTCCACGTGGCTCCTCCAGCTCCAAGCTCTAGCTCTATCAGTTTAGCTCCATGTGGCTTGTCAACAAGAATGTCTCACAGGGAGAGAACATGTATCTGGCCTTCACTAAGCTATTTATATCCATGTACATCTCCCAAATGAGGTAATCAAGCTGTGACTTGATTGACAAGCAAGACTCCACCCCTTTGCAAGTTGACACCAGATCTGTAATTACCGTAGCTATGTAAAAGTTCGATCTCCTTCTGTCCTTGCAATCTGGATTTCCTGTTATGTACATCTTGGTCTGGTTAAAATTTCTTCAATAATGCAACTGTTTTCTTTCCTATTTTTGTATAGAGAAAGTTCTAGTATGGCAGGAGATGTTATTTTTATAGTTCCCCATACGTAATCATATTTCTCTAACAATTAGCAGAACTACCCATCTGATTTTAGACTCATGAACAACAATAAAGTGTTGCTGTAATACAATAAAATAAAAATATTTACTGCATCAGAAATGCTAGGGGGCAGTTTTATTCTGTCATATATGGTCACTATGGGTTGGAATCAACTTGATGGCAGCGGAAATAGCAGATTGGCCTGGGAGATCCTTAACAAATTCTAGGGGCTCTTGGAAACCAGTTTCGTCATGGGTCCTTCCCCTCAGCATGTATGTGGAACAATTAAACAAATAACCAGAGACTTGACAATGTGTGTGTGCAATTTCTACTCCCCCTTCTCCTGAAGGGTCACCAATCTTTTGATGAATGATGAGGGTAAGTGTTGGTAATGGGGCTGAATGCTTGGAAGCACTCATATTCAGCAGTCAATTCCCAGCTGCCATTCCCAAGGTCCCAGAATTCACATACCAGGGTCTGAAGCAAATGAAAAACAAGAAAGCAAGTAATAAGTTAACAGCCCACTTCAGCAATGACTGCATTGGTGCTGTTGAGGAGCTACTTAAGTCCTGGTGGTTCCTGCTCATTTGCCAGTGCATAATTCTAATCAGAGTGAACATCCTTAATCATAGCACCATTACAGGAACAGAATTTTCTACTCTGAGCCTATTAGGGCTCTTATAAAAGCAAATAGCTTATGTTTGCTAGTGTCTGCAAAGGGAACGGTGTCATCACCTCACAGCTCCATCTATCACCAACATATTCCTGGTGCTGCCCACCATATTTGCTCTTCCATATTTGTATTCTCTGCCTATAAGCTGGCCTCCTGCCTACCCAGGACTTGTAAATAAAGAGCCAAATGTCCTCCCTCACTCCTGCTCTGACTCTACACACACCTCAGCTATACATTGGGCTAATCTTTTAGCCTTTTGTTACTCCAGTTGGTCAAGGCACAGTGTCCCCATCAAGCCCTTGATGCCCTGATACAGGACAAAACCTATGAGGGTATCAGGGGGAGGGCTATGGGCAGAGAATATATTTGGCTAATGGTGCCAGCCTGAACAGTAACTGGATTCCTTTTCAGAGTAAAGAAGAGAAAGAAGCCATGTTACTCATATACGATATCTTGAAAGTTAATTAAAATGAAAAGTGTCATGCTCCCTCAATATAAACAGTTCTCACCTTTGGACCGACTCCCAGGTCCATAGCGTTGTTTGTCGACAACTTGGTAACTCAAAATTTAAATAACTATATGCTCCCCACAAGTGCCCCATTTCTAGTCTCCGAGTTACTTAGGCTGTAGGTTCTAGACTACCTTTGAATCTTTAATAACTTTGATGTCTTGACTACTTCACACCCGTTTCTCCATCCCCATGGTCAGTAAAAGGCTCCTGGTGCAAAGCCACTCTCAACTATCCCACTGAGAAGGTTAACCTGTCCTCAGAGTTACTCCCTGTCCAGCGTTATCAACACCAATGTGATCTTAATCCTCTTAAAAATAAAGACGTTTTTGAAAAGCACTAAGTATCTCTCCAATTTGCACTAAAGACAGTTCCTGATATCTCAACCTGGTGTTCAAGTACTTTCAAGTATGTTCCTAAACGTTCTGGCTCTGTCAGGCCTTTCTATCTCCTTACTCAAATTCTAGAGTCCACTCAAACGAGAGGCCTGGTGGTCTCACTACACACCCTGCTGCCCCTTTCAACCATACAACCATGATGTTTTCTACCCACAAGAAATATGTGATCTAGTAATCTGCTCTTCTCTAACTAATCCTTAAACATACAGAGCCAACACATTCCCTGAAGACTTTTCTCAACGCCCAACCACATAACATCTGAGTCCATACATCCCACATAATGACTTTATAAATTAAGCTCTTAACCATTTCACTTCTCAATTCCTCTTTCCTCAGTCTTGGGGTTTGAATCCTGACAGTAGTTTATTAGATGTTTAATCTGTGCCACTTATTCAATGTCTCCTAGCCTCGATTTTCTTGCCTATAAAATGAAAATACAAGCAATTCCTACTTCACTAAATCAGAATGGGTATTACATGAAGTAATATGAAGAAGTTTCCAAAAGCTCATAGAGGAATTCCATCCTCTTTTCTTTCAATCTTTCATGAACTTTTATTTTCTACTCTTTAAAGTGAATTAGGTGAAGGTTTACAAGGCAGATCATTGATTTCATATTCAACAATTCATACTTTTTGCTTCATCTCATTCACTGCAAATACCTCAATCTACACTCCGATAGCCAACTTCTTCCATCCATTGCCTGTTCCCACACCTCCTTCTTTCTTAACCCTTCTGAAATGTGTCCTTGGGTCCAGGCTGACCTTTTGACTGGGAATGGTTATTCTAAGGTGTGTGTTCCTCATTCGTGTTATTGTTCCCCTTGGAGAAATGCTTATTGTTTGCCTGAAATATGCACCACTGGAGTGAATTTATTTCCTGACCTGAAGAGTGACTAGGGGCCACAGTTTTGAGGTTTACACCTATCTATATCTGACCAGTCAGCCTAATCTCTCATTTTTCCTCTATTAGTTTGGATTTAATACGTATCATTCCATACTTGAATCACATCAATTCAAATTGTACAATTGTTACCACAATTAATTTCCAAGCATTCTTTTTTTACATGGATTCCTTGACATCATCCTCTCCCGTTTACCCCAGCACCACCACTGTAGGTCCCCCCTGCCCCAAATCTAGTCTCCTTTTTGATGTTGCACTCTTCTTCCATGCTATTCTAGTGTAATCCTTTTCAGAGCAGATGGTACTTTCCAGGGTAAGTGGCCATCATCAAATTCTTCTGGTCTCAGGGTTGTGGAGACTGAGATTTACATGGTCCTTTATGCCATAGGACTAATCTGTCCATGTATGTTTCCATTTCCGTCATGCTTCTTTCCTACAGCAAGGAGAGACCAAAAGTTGCACCTTACATGGTTGCAAGGGTCAAGATCTTGGATTTTGCTACCAAAATAGGTTGTCGACTACCCTGAGACAAGAAGTACCAGATGGTGTCTGCGGTAGTCACCTAATCTGGTGTCAATTTAAAGATTAAGAGTATAGGGGTGGAGTCTAGGCTGTCAGTCTGGAGATAGCCAATGATACTTCTGTGTGGGCATGGCCTTCTCCTGAGAATTCTGGGAAATTTGGTACTTCCTTCTTGGAGGCAGGAGAGACACTCTCTCTCTCTGCTACTCCCTGGGAGACATTGCAGATGACAAGACCTCTGAAGCTGGAAGAGCCTTGTAGAGACCCTGCCAGTGCTGAGATGCTTACAACACCACTGGATCCAAAGACTTTCTACCCACTGGCCTGTGATCGTCCTGCATTTGGCATCATTGCATGTGTTTTGTGAGTCTGAAGAGGACTTTATGGATTGCTGTCGGACATATGGGCTAATGTTGGACTTATGGACTTGATCTAGACTGGGCTGGCATGTTTTCTCAATGTTCAATTGCTCTTGTATATAAATCTCTTTCTTACACACATATGGGTGTCCATGGATTTGTTTCTCTCGCTACCCAAACTAGCACAGTGTCCAACTACCATTACCAACTGCTCCAAAATCACTCTTATTAGAAGGTCCCGGATAGAGAGGGGGGAAAACTATGGAATAGAGCTCAAAATCATATGGGAAGCCTGGCTTAGTGGTTGGATAGAGACTAGTGAGCCCCCACCACGATGACCCTTAGCCATTCTTCAGATCTGGAACCAAAGTCACCCCACGATGAAATAATCAAAAGGACAGCATTTACCCAACGACGAAGTTCCAAAAGGTTAGAAAAGAAGGAGCAATGGAAATAGGAAGCACAGTGAAATAGGATGAATGAAGGTACATGGAGGGGATTGCAATGGATACGCTGAAATAAAGTATGTGTGAATTGTTCCATGTAAAACTGGCGATCTGTTCTGGAAACCTCCACCTAATTCACAATAAAAAATTAAAATATATAAAAGTAAACTAAATAAATTAATAGGATATAGGACATTGTCTTTGTCAATTGCATTATGCCAGTTGAACTTGGTTTCCTCCAATACCACAGCCCTGAGCTACCAGGCCCAGTGACCCACCCCTCAAAATATTTGGTTATTTCTGAGATGGTTTCATAAGTTTGCTCCCTGTAGACTCTACCACATTAATGTATCTACTTTCAGAAAAGGTTAATATACACATTCAAATATCCTCCGTCAAACCTATATCTATTGGGGGCATACTCTCACTCTCTCCCATACCTGTTCAACCTGTGTGTCTACCCATGCATCTACTCGTAGATCCTAGTGATTGCAGGATTGTGTATCTAACAGTATTTATCTCTGTTGGTTTAAGCTTTCCAGTGTCCTCCCCTGCCTCCATCATTGTTTTCCAAGTTTCCTCTAATTGCATATTGCCTTCCCCTTCACCTAAGTGAATCCATGTCACTCTTGCCAGTGACGTCCTCCCCATTCAGCCCTAGTAATGGTCAAAGAACATGTTAGTTAGTGTGAAAGTTTTCTTGTGACTTTTCACTCAGCATACACTCTGAATCAGCATGATAAAAAAATAAAACCTGATACACATCTTTCCTGATTTTAAATCATTGAGTGGCCCCTTGTTCTGTTAAAATGATGGCCTCTTGATCTAGGTACAGGTTCCACATGAGCAAAATCAAATGTTGCAGAATTCCCATTCTTTGCTACATTATTCATAGCATGTTATAAATTCTGCATCCACCTGCCTATGATCTTCCTGCATTCTGCATCATTGCAAGTGGCTACATGAGTCTGTAGAGGGATTTATGGATGAGTATCAGACTTGTGGGCTGGGCTGGGACATTTGCTTGATATATAATTATCTCTTGATATAATGGTCTCTTTCACACATATATGAGTGTCACTGGATTTCCAAATGGTGTTGGGTCAACTTTCTTTGAAATGGGTGCTAATCTCTTGGAAGAGACTCCCTCTCTCACTTTATCCATTTGTTGAAACATTTCAATGGACATTCCATAAATTCGTAGAGCCTTGTTTTGCACCAATGCCTTCAGTGTAGGTTGGCCTTCTTGCTTCGATGCCATCAGTTCTTGACATGTGCTACCTCCTGAAGTGGTTGAACACCAACCAAAGATTTTGGGACAATGACTGTATATGCTCCTTCCATCTTCTGTTGATACTTCCTGCATCATTCAAAATTTTGCTCATAGAATCCTTCACTACTGCAACTCAAAGCTCATTGTTTTTCTTCAGTTCTTTCGGTTTCAGATATGCTGAACATGTTCTTCCCTTTTGGTTTTCTAACTCCAGGTCTTTGCACATTTTGTTATCATACTTTATCTTCTCAGGCTACCCTTTGAAATCTTTGGGTTCAGCTATTTTAGCTCATCATTTCTTCCATTTGCTTTAGCGGCTCTGTATTCAAGAACAAGTTTCTCTTCCAACATCCACTTTGGTCTTCTCATTCTTTCCTGTCTTGTTAGTGACATTTTGTTTTCTTATACATGACGGTCTTGATGTCATCCCACAACAACTCTGGGCATGGCTCATTAGTATTCATCAACTCCATTCCTGCGATGATCGCTGAATGCAGATGGAGTATACTCAACATTATATTTTGATTCTTGTTGGGTTATTTTTTAAGTTTTTAGCTTCCACCTGAGCTTGCATATGAGCTATTGACAGTCTGTTCCACAGTCAGCCCCTGCCCTTGTTCTGACTTCTAAGTTTAAATTTCTGTGCCCACTCCTCCCATGAATGTAGTCAATTTGATCCCTGTCTATTCCAAAGAATGAGGTGTGCATGTGAATTCTACTTTTATGCTGTTAAAATGAAGACACCATTGGTCTTGTAAAAGCTATCATATCATCTCCAGCTTCCTTTCTATCAACAAGGACATGTTTTCTTTTTCTTTTTTTTAAACAATTTATTAGGGGCTCATACAACTCTTATCTCAATCCATACATATACACACATCAATTGTATAAAGCACATCTGTACATTCTTTGCCCTAATCATTCTCAAAGCATTTGCTCTCCACTTAAGCCCTTTGCATCAGGTCCTCTTTTTTTTCCCCCTCCCTCCCCGCTCACCCCTCCCTCATGTGCCCTTTGTAATTTATACATTGTTATTTTGTCATATCTTGCCCTATCCAGAGTCTCCCTTCCCCGCTTCTCTGCCGTCCCTCTCCCAGGGAGGAGGTCACATGTGGATCCCTGTAATCAGTTCCCCCTTTCCAACCCACTCACCCTCCACTCTCCCAGTATTGCCCCTCACCCCCTGGTCCTGAAGGCATCATCCACCCTGGATTCCCTGTGCCTCCAGCTCCTATATGCACCAGTGTACAACCTCTGCTCTATCCAGACTTGCAAGGTAGAATTCGGATCATGGTAGTTGGGGGGGGAGGAAGCATCCAGAATCTGGGAGAAAGCTGTCTCCTCCCCCAGATCCCTCTGTGAGGGAGTCTCCAGTGGCCGACAAATAGCCTTTGGGTCTCCACTCTGCACTTCCCCCTTCACTCACTATGGTAAGATTTTTTTTTTATGATGATGATGGAAGGCCATGTTTTCTAACTACCAATTCTTCCTCTCTGTTTTCAGCTTTCACACTCCAATTACCAGTAGTTCTCAATGCGTCTTGATTGCATGTCTGATGAATCTCAGACCGAGGAAGTTGGTAGAATTCAGTTTCTTCATCACTGACTTTAGTGGTAGATGCACAAATTTGAGTCATAGTCATATTAACTGGACTTCCTTGTAGGCATATAGATATTATCCTATCACAGACAGCACTGTACGTCAAGGCAGATCTTGAAATGTTCTTTTTGATGATGAACATGATACCATTCTTTTTCAATTTGTCCTTCCTGGAATAGAAAACTAGGATTCAAAATGGCCCATAACGGTTCATTTCAGGAACTAATGCCTAGGCTTCCAACTTTCATGCAATTCAGTTCATTGTTGGTGACTTCCATTTTTCCTACATTCATGCTTCCTGCATTCCACATTCCACTTGCTTGCAGCTGTTTCTTCTCATTCTAAGTCATGCCACATCAGCAAATGTAGGTCCCAAAACTGTACTTCATTCGCATGATTTAAGTAGACAGCGCTTCCCCTATCTTGTTCTGAATGCCTTTCAACCTGAGGGGCTCATATTCTGGCAATTTATCAGCCTATGTTCAATTACTATTCATAAGGTTTGCAGTGTCTAGTTTTTCAGAAGTGGTGTACTTATTCCTTTATCCTAGTCTGTCTTAGTCTGAAAGCTGCACTGAAATTAGTCCATCATAGCAACATAGGAGCATCACCCAATGTGACAAACTGACAGCTAATTGGTAGAAATTATTGTATAGATATCTAAAATAGCATCCCTTTTTTTCCCTCTCCTACTAGTAGCCCTGTTGGTGTAGCAGTTACACTTGGAGCTGTGATCCAAATGGTGGGCAGTTTGAAACCACCAGCAGCTCCATGGGAAAAAGACTGGGCTTCCTATGGGTTTTCTACTCTCTTAAACAGTTACAGTCTCAGAAACCCACAGGGGGATCACTATGAGTCGGCATTGATAAGACGGCAGTGAGTTTTTTGCAACTAGTTCCTGGAGTCCTTAAAGACCACATCAATTTTTTTCTGTATTGTCAGTACCAAGACAGAGATCTTCCAAAAGTACCTAGACAGAAAATTGCCCAAAAAAACAAACAAATAAAAAAATTTTAAAAACAAATCTGTCTTGAAAGAAGTGCAGCCAGAATGCCTTAGAAGCAAGGATGCCAGGACTTCATCTGACATACTTTGGACGTTTCTATTCCATTAAGAAGACATCGTGCTTGGAAAAGTAGAGGGGCAGCAAAAAAAAAGGGGGGGGAGGCCCTCAGCAAGATGAATTGACACAGTGGCTGCATTGATGAGCTCAAGCATAAGAACAATTGTGGGCAACATATGTACAAAGGTGTTTGATACAATTGATACATTGATTATTATAAGAGCTGTAAGACCCTACAATAAAATAATTTATTTTTTTTAATTGTGGGGATGGCAAAGGACCAGACAGTGTTTTGTTCTGTTGTGCACAGGGTCTCCATGAATCAGAACCGACTCCATGGTACCTAACAACAACAGACATGGATCTAACTAAGTCACCAGTGAAATAAGCATGTAAGCAGTGAAGGCAGAGCATATAAACACAATGCTATTGAATGAGCATTTTCATATAGCTTCATGTAGTGTTCATTTTTAATGCACTAGGATAGCAAAAGTGAGGTCAACGGAGCTTTAGAAACCCTAAGCTCAGCATCCTGGTAGAAGTGGGCAATTACAAACAGCCTGGCTGCCTGTCATCTTCTCAGACATAATCTGGGCAGCATGCTCGAGATGAAGAGGGATGGGGAACTTAAATACATTACACCAAGTTGGAGTTGCAGAGGGAAACAGATGGGAGCTGAAACGCTCCATGGAGTTAACATTTTTCAACCTGTTCTTCAGTGACTACTGCTCGCCATCTGTCTTGGCTCCGGAAAGGTGGGTCATTACGTATTGAAAGAGCCACCTCCTGTCATTACTCCAGAATAATACTGAATGTGCCACATATTCGGGTTATTAATTTTCCTTTTTCCAGTTATTTTGGACAAACGGAAAACTCTTCTCTGCCAGTGTGCCACACCCAGTACTGTTGTGGTTGTTAGGTGCCGCCCAGTTGGTTCTGACCCAAAGCGACCCTGTGAACAACGAGAACAAAATGCCACCAGACCTGCGCCACTCTCACAATGGTTCTCATGCCTGAGCCCATGTGGCAGCCGTGTGTTCTAGCCATCTTGTTGAGGGCCTTCCTCTTTCTTCCTGCCTCGCTACTTCACCAAGCATGATGTCCTTCTCCAGAGGCTGGACTCTCCTGATAGCATGTCTAAAGTACGTGACACGGTGGAGGGATGGTGGGCTAGAAAGGGGGAACCGATTACAGGGATCTACAGATAACCTCCTCCCTGGGGGGGCAGACAACAGAAAAGTGGGTGAAAGGAGATGTCAGACAGTGCAAGATAACAACAAAATAATAATTTATAAATTATCAAGGGTTCATGAGGGAAGGGGGAGTGACAAGGGGGGGGAGTGAGGAACTGATGCCAGGGGCTGACGTGGAGAACAAATGTTTTTTGAGAATGATGAGGGTGAATGAATGTACAGATGTGCTTTACACAACTGATGTATGTATGGATTGTGATAGGAGTTGGATAAGCCCCCAATAAAAAGTTTTTTTAACATTTTATTAGGGGCTCATACAACTCCACATAGTCACCTTATCCTCAAGGTTTGGTGCACTGTGGTGGGGTCTGTATCCACAGTCCTAATCCTGTGGCAACATAACCAATTCTCTCCCCATGGGAGGCTTAGTGCCCTGCTCCCTCTGTGCCATCATCTCCTTCCCCACCCCCTCATTTTCTCCTTCCCCTTCCCCACTTTCCCCTTCATTGTGTTGGAATAACATGTGTCTCCTTGGCTTTGGTCTGACCCCCACCCAACTGCCTGTGCTAATTATACTTACCTCAGGGGACTCATGTTACACTTGGTATTTTGTGATGGGCTAACTTTGCTTAGCAAAATTTCCTCCAACTCTTCCCATGAAACAATGTGCTTCATGCGATCATGAGTATTTTTTAGTGATGCGTAGTACTCCATTGTGTGTATGTGCCAGAGTTTTCTAATCCACTCATCTATCGATGGAAATTTAGGTTGTTTCCAATTCTTTGCAATTGTAAACTGAGCTGCAATAAACATTGGAGCGCAGACAACTGGTCGTGGCTTATTTCTTACCTCCTCTGGGTATATGCCCAGCAGAGGGATAGCTGGGTCATAAGGTAGTTCAATTTCCATTTGCTTTAAATATCGCCAGACCACTTTCCACAGAGGCTGTAGTGGAGGAGAGTTCCTATATCACCACATCCCCTCCAACATTTGTTGTCCTTGTTTTCTGATTTGGGCTATCCTCAAGGGTGTTAGATGGTATCTCATGGTTGTTTTCATTTGAATTTCTCTGATGATTAATGATAGGGAGCATTTTCTCATATGTTTATTTGCTATTCGGTTCCCCTCCCTAGTGAAACGTCTGTTCAGGTCTTTTGCCCACTTCCTCGGGGGAATAACTGTTTCCCTCTTTTGGTAAGAGAGGAGGGTATTGTAGATTTTAGTAATAATCCCTTTGTCTATTGTATAATTGCTAAAACTCCTCTCCCAGTCTGTGGGTTCTCCTGTTATTCTCATGGTGAAGTCTTTCGATGCACACAGGTGTTTTATCCTCAGTATGTCCCATTTGTTGATTTCCGTTTCACCTGCGTGTGTACCTTTCCCTAGTGCAGTTAGCCTATGTATTCCCTGAGCCAAGGTTCTTGGGTTTGTCCCGATTCCTTCATTGATGGTCCTGATAATTTGGGGTTTTACTTATAGATTGGGCACCTTTCTTTGTATTTGTACAAATATGGACCTCTTCCTTTCAGGTGGCCAAGTAGCTGTCTCCCAAATTTCCTGACATAGAGAACTGAGTGCTTCTAGTGCTTCATCAGCTGGTTGAAACGTTTCAATTTGTATTACATCAATTCCTGGAGCCTTGATTTGGGTGAATAACTTCAGTGCAGCTTGAACTTCTTCCTTCAGTACCAGTGGTTCTTATTCATACACTACCTCGTCAACTAGTTCTTTTTAGTACAGTGATTCTGTGTATTCTTCCCTTCCTCTCTGGGTGTTTCCTGTATCGTTCAATATTTTGCCTATAGAATTTTTCTTTTTTTATTTAAAAATAATTTTTAGGGGTAGAATCTTTCAATATTGCAACTTGAGACTTGAATTTTTTATTGAGTTCTTTCAGTTCAAGATATGCCGAGTGTGTTCTTCCTTTCTTGTTTTCTAATTCTAGGTCCTTATACGTTTTCCTTGTAATTTGTGAAATCATGGGCATACACATGCACTCTCAAAAGAAACCTAAATCCCATCCGTTGTTCAATGATTCCAAAGGAATCAACCTTGGATCCTTTGGAAATGGAATTGTTTTGTATGTTGCTGTTGGTTTGGCATTGAGCTGATTCAACTCTTGGTAACCCTGTGTGTGCAGTGTAGAACTTCCCCATGGGATTTTCAAACATCTTACTTCCAAGGCCCCTCTGAGTGGGTTAGAACCACTAATCTTTTGGTTAATAGTCAATAGCTTAACCATTTGTGCCACCTTGGGATTCCTTGGGAGTGAGGTAGAAAGGGGGGGAGGAAAGATCAGATATATCAGCCTCCTAATTTAAGTAGTTGCTAATGAAAAATTCATGCCCTCCCCCAGAATTTTTGTTAACTGCCAAGTGCCTTATATTCTCACCACTACTCCTTGCTCTAATCCTCTGACTCCATTGACTTCTTGGTCATGGTTTTAGTTCTTCCTTCTACTTCCGCATGCACTCGACATAAAATAAAACTGAAATAAATAGGCAACCAGAATATGAAAATGCAGAGAAACTACATGAAGTAGAACGTTCCGAGGAGGGTTATGGTTTAATGGGAAGGAATCACAGTGCAGCACCACTCAGCAAACTGCTGGAAGTATCAGACACTCCTGATAGTAAAAAATCCACCCTATGACTGTGGAGTTCGCATTAGTTGTACCACCACAAACCAAAACTGAACTCACTACATCGAGACCATTCTGACTCATAGCAACCCTATAGGAAAGGGTACACGTGCCCCATATGAGTGTTCGAGATTGTAACTCTTCACAGGAGTAAAATGCCCCATCATTCTCCCATGGAGGGGCTGGTGGTTTTTAATTTCTGGCCTTGTAGTTAGTAGCCCAATGCATAGCCACTATACCACTAGGGCTCCTTATACCACTCCAGGAGGGATTGTCTCCTTCCCCCACCTAGCTGTCCTCTGGCTACTCTCTCCCTCTTTCCCTTCTCTCCTCTTTTCTCAGCTTCTCACACTGCTCTCCCAGAATGCCTCCAGTGATCCTCCCCGCTGACTTCTGTAGAGCAATCCACTTCTCAACAACAGCCTGGCACAGACAAACGCATACCTTTCGATTTTCAAAGGAGCCCTGGCAGGGAAGTGGTTATATAATTGACTCCATGGCAGTGAGTTTAGTTTGGTTTGTTTGTTTGTTTGTTTGCAGATTTTCAAAACACAGAGGTGATTTCATCAAACAGAAGCCTTCCTGTATCTAATATCATCATCTCTTTTAATAATTCTATTTTCCGGGGGTGACCAGGATGCACAGTGGTGTGACCAGGATGCAAGTGCGTGATCAGTGCTCTAGTAACCCGTCCCTGGGATAGCACAGAATGCGAAACTCCATTGGGTTATATAGCCAGGATTTGCACCAAATGTGATTCCTCAGTAGCTAGACTTTAGGGAATTGCTAGGTAGCAGCTGTTGGTAGCAGGAATAGGTAAAACTCTTGGAGACCATGCATTCATGACTGCATTTGGTGACTAGCATTGTGACTATTTGAACCCCTGGCTCTGCTGTGAGCAAGGCATCAAAATAAACTGCACTGCTTTACGTCTATTCTTTACGTACGCTTTGTGCTCTGTACAGAGTAATGCGTTTCCTTGAAAGTGTCTTGTCCTTTTATCTATAGTGGAAATCTTCCATGGGGGTGAAACAGGTCCATCTTTCTAACCTCCAGTCCCCAAGGAAAGGCACAAGGGGAAAAGTATTTGTCAATAATTGTACCTGGACTGTACCATCTCTCCATTTCTCCTCTCCTCCCACTGGTCCCACTGCAGTCTGTGCGTCCTCTTTCAGCACTAAGGACACTGGATGAACCCCCTGCTCTGTAAAGGCCCCTTAGACTCCCTCCCTACGCCTCCTTGGAATCCTTACCACAGCATAGGTGGACAGGGGATGTTTAATAAATACTTGTGGAAGGAAAAAAAATAATAATTCTATTTTCCTCAGCCAAATTAGATATAAGCAACATTTTTTAACACAATCTCCTTAATCTAGATAAACTTCTGACTCCAGGATACAGTCCAGGCCAAAATCACATTGAGTTGGTTGTCCCAAGAGTGGAGGATTTCCTAAAAGGTGCATTTGATGCCATTTCTGCTCCTACAATCTAATGGATAATAAGCCAGCATGGAGAAAATACATCAAAGTAGTGAAGTGCTCCTCGTGACTTGAACAAGTCAACAAACTCCTTGAGCCTTCATTGTAATGGGGTCAGTAATTCCTCTATGGCAAAGAATCTTTCTTGCAGTCATCAAGTATTTCTGGTGGGTTTAATAAGTGAGTGATAATAAGGAAAAGAAAAAGGATACACAAGTCACTGGGTTCTAAGACATAATGAATTAGTGGAGAAGATGGAAAAACAGCAGATCACTAAATACTGTGTGGTAAAGGCAGCAACAAGAACAGAACAATCAGTGTACTCTGGAGCTAGGAGATTCAGAAAATCTTCCCAGGGCAATAAGAAGCAGACAATGTCTCGGTACGTGCGACTTAAAGTGTGGTCCTTGAGAATCGCAAATCCACAATAATACGTGGAGATTCCAATACCCCTCATATCAATAATTGGTAGAACATGTGAATAGGAATATCAGCCAACATGTAGTAGCCTCAAGCAAAACTACCAACCCACTTGACCCCACTGACATTATAAAACACTGCAGGGTGCACAACCTCCTGAAAGGCACACCAAATGGTAAGCCAGAAGGCCTGATCCTTGGCCATGAAACAAGTCTTGATTAAGTCAAGAGTGTCTTGAAAGTTATGCCAAGTATGCCCTCTGACCACAATGAAATTAAGTGAAAAATCAATAGCAGAAAGATCTCTAGAAAATCCACAAATATGTGGACACTAAACAGCACACCGTTAAATAACCTATAGGTGAAAAACAAAATCAGAAGGGGAAAAGGTAGTATTTTGGACCGCCTGAATATGAAAACATAGGCTGTCGGCATCCAAGGGATGCCATGGAACCGGTCCTGAAAGAAACATTTATAACAGCAAGTCTGTTTCAAAAGAAGGCAGGGCTCAAGTAAACCAGCTTGGTTTTCGTGTTAAGAAAGTAGAAGAAGAGCAAATTAAGGCCACCTTAAACAGCTGGGAGGAAATAATAAAGATCAAAGTGCAAATCAATAAAATAGAACACACAAGAGCAATAGAGACAATCAGTAAAGCTAATCTGGTTCCTTGACAAGATCAATAAAATTAATAAAACTCTAGCCAAAATGCTTAAGAGAAAAGACACAAATTACTGATATCAGGAACGAGAGGGGCACATCACTGTAGGTTCTATAGAAATTAAAGGCTAAAAAGAAAATATTCTGAACAAATTTATACCATTAAACTTGGCAACTTAAATGAAACAGAAAAGTCCTTAAAGACATAAGTTACCAAAGTTCAATTAAGAATAAATAAATAACTTGACCAGCCCTGTATCTATGGGGGAGAGTTGAAATTGTAGTTTGAGATTAAAGACATTCCCATACAGAAAACTCCAGGTCCAGATCATTTCACTGAAATATATTCTACCGAATATTGAAGGAAGACAAGAATACTGATTCTATAGAAATTCTTCCCAAAGATTAAAGAGAAAAGAACACTTTCTAACTCACCCTAATACCAAAACCACAGAAAGACACAACAAGGCAAAACCAACATCCCTACTGAGCAGAGTTACAAAATTTGTCAGAGAAGGCAAACAAGAATTTCTCATTAATAGAGAGCAAAACGAGTGTAGTAAGACTGGACCTGCTCCCTGTCAAAGGATACTTAGAAAAATAAGGGAGTCCTACTGAGCTCCAGGGACATAGTGGTTGTGCATGGGGCTGCCAACTAAAAGATCAGCAGTTCAAAACCACCAACCACTCCAAGGGAGAAAGATGAGGTTTTCTACTCTCTAAATAGTCTCAGCTTCAGAAACTCATGAGGACAGGTCCACCCTGTCCCAGAAGGTCACTGTGAGTCAGAATTGACTCCAGGGCATTAAGTTTGTTGTTGTTGAGTTCTATTGTTGAGCTTTCATGGGTTTCAATAAATTTTAAGGAAGCTGATGGTGCCCAGTTGTCAAAATATATAGAATCTTGGGTCCCATAGGCTGGAAGATAAACAAGGGGCCATCTAACTAAAAAAGAACAAAGCCCACATGGAAAATGCACACGAGCCTGTGAGATGACAAGACATCAAAGGGATCAGGTATCAGGAATCAAAGACAAAAAATCATGGCATTGTGAATGAGGGGGAGTGCAGAGTGGGGACCTAGGGCCCATCTGGGGGAAATTGGATATCCCCTTGCAGAAGGGTTGTGGGGAGGTGACAAGTCAGTCAGAGTGTAGTGTAGCAACGATGAAACGTATAATTTTCCTCTAGTTTTTAAATGCTTCCTCCCCTCCACTATCATGATCCCAATTCTACCTTACATATCCGGCTGGACAGGAGGATGTACAATGCACAGATAGGAACTGGAAATAAAGGGATTCCAGGACTGATGGACCCCTCAGGATCAGTGGTGAAAGTGGCGATATCGGCGGATGGAGAGAGGGTGAGGGAGAAAGGGGGAACAGATGACAAGATCTACATGTAACCTCCTCCCTGGTGGACAGACAGCAGAGAACTGGGTGAGGGAGACGTTGGATGGTATAAGATATGATAAAATAATAATTATTTATAAATTATCAAGTGGAAAGGGGAGGGGGGAGTTGGGAGGGAGGGGAAAATGAGGAGCTGATACCAAGGGCTCAAGTAGAAAGCAGGTGTTTTGAGAATGATGATGGCAACATGCATACGAATGTGCTGGACACAAATGATGTATGTACAGATTGTGAAAAGAGTTGTATGAGCCCCTAATAAAATGATTTTTTTAATGGACTTTGGGTTAGGAGGGGCATCCCCCAGATCTTCCTCAGGACCAAGGGTGAAGGTCTCATGGGGACCAGCAAACAGACCTGGACCTATGTAGAGTTTTGTTTTGTTTCTCTCATTTTTTTTTGCTTTATTTTTCTTTCTTCAACCGTATGCTTTCTTATTGTTTGGATTAGGACATTGCTGGTTTGCCTAATTATATGGGTTGGACATAGGAGGGAAGCTCAGAGAGAAGGCAATGGGGCCAATGGCCCTGAAGGTAGAGGGGGGAGAAGGAGGTGGGGAGAAGGGTGTGGTGAGTGGACGGCATCAAACAAGCATGTAGGAGAGGGTAGAGATCTGTGAGTATTAGAGCAACACCAAGCTAGTGGAGAGAAAGCACTAAGAGGTGGAAGAAGGGGGAAGTGATGGCAGGGCAGGAGGAGGCGAAAGGAAACAGAGGTAAGCTCTAGGAAGCAAAGGCATAGATAGGGAGATTAACAGAGGTGTGCGTTTATGTAAATATATTAATCCATAACAATAGTGGCATTGACCTATATACATGTATTTATAAGGCAATACCCTGAGGCTGCAGCTAGGCCTTGAGCCTCAGTTCATACCTTCCCTCAATACAAGAACACTTTCTTCTAATAAATTGGCATTCTGTGATGCTCACCCCCCACCCACTCACCCACACAATCTCTGAAGACAAAATGGGTGCATAAGTAGATGTGGTCAAGACCGAGGATGGTGCCGGCTATTAAAAGATATAGTGTCTGAGGTCTTAAAGGCTTGAAGTTAAACAAGCGGTCATCCAACAGTGAAGCAACAAGCCCACATGGAAGAAGCCCAAAAGCCAGGGCGATCGTGAGGTGTCTAGACTAGGCAATAGGCATCAGAAGATTCACAACAAACAGTAAACAACCCTACAAAAATGCATTGGTGAGACTGGTGGGGTGCTGGAGCAGAGACCCAAAGCCCATCTAAGGGCAATGGAACATCCCCCACAGAGTCATGGCAGGGAGGAGATGAGTCAATCAGGATGCAGTAGAGCACTAATGGGTCATGCAATATACCTCTGATCCCTTGGGACTTCCTCAAATCCTGCTGTCATGACTCCAGTGTCACTTCCCAATCTGGACTAGACGGGAGCATGTACATGGTACAGGCAAGAGATAAAACTCACAACACATGGAACCCAGGAACAGGAATGAAAATAGAGATACCAAAAAGGAAGGGGCAGGGAAGGAGAGAAGTTGGGAGAGAGGGGACACCGATTACAGTGAATGGCACATAGCCACACCCCCATCCAGGGAGAAGAACAACAGAAACCAGAGGGGAAGGGAGACAGTGGTCAGTGTGAGATTTGAAAATAATTAACCATCTATAATCTATCAAGGAGCCATGAGAGTTGGGGGGCGGGAGGGGAGCTGATCCCAAGGACTCAATGGAAAGTAAATGTCTAGAAAAGAACAATGGAATATATGTACTAATATGTCAGATATAATTGATGTATGGATTGTAACAAGAGTTGTAAGAACCCTGGAGAGCAAATGCTTTGAAAATGATTAGGGCAAAGAATGTACAGATGTGCTTTATACAATTGATGTATGTATATGTATGGATTATGATAAGAGTTGTATGAGCCCCTAATAAAATGTTTTTTAAAAAAACAAAAAAAGAGTTGTAAGAACCCAAATAAAATTATTCTTTAAAAAAAAACTCTTGAAATTCAAAAAAACAGACCTGGAATTATTTATAGACTTTTTTTTGTCATTGGTTTTGTTGTTGTTGTTGTTTTGTTTTGCTCTGTCCTGTTTTTGTGCTTATTATTGTCTCTGCATGTCAAACTAGATAAGATAGGTGGGATAAACAATCCAGAGGAGAAAACAACGGGACCAATCATTGGGGGGTGAGGGGGGCTGAGGAAAGGAAGTGGGTGTTAACAAACCCAGAGGCAAGGCAACAACAAGTGATCTAAAATCTATGGTGAGAAGGGCATAGGATGCCTGGTAGGGCATGATCAAGAGCAATGTAAGTGAGAGGAATTACTGAAACCCAAATGAAGGCCAAACAAATTAATGGGACAAGAGGAAAGTAAAAAGAAATAAAAGAAAGAACTAAGAGGCAAATGGCATTTATAGAGGTCTAAATACAGGCATGTACATATGTAAATATATTTTTATATAACGATAGGGAAATAGCTTTATGTGCATAGATTTTTATGTTAAGTTTTAAGGTAACAGATGGACACTGGGCCTCTACTCAAGTACTCCCTCAACACAAGAACACTTTGTCCTATTAAACTGGCATTCCATGATGCCCACCTTCCAGATACGATCGCTGAAGACAAAGTGAATGCATAAGCAAATGCGGTGAAGAAAGCTGATGGTTCCCAGCTATTAAAAGATATGGCATCTGGGGTGTTAAATATTTGAAGATAAACAAGCGGCCATCTAGCTGAGAAGCATCAAAGTCCACAAGGAAGAAGAACACCAGCCTGTGTGATCATGAGGTGTCAATGGGATCAGATATCAGGCATCAAAGACCCAGAACAAAAAAAAATCATATCACTGTGAATGAGGGGGAGTGCAGGGTAGAGACCCAAAGTCCATCTGTAGAGAATTGGACATCCCCTTACAGAAGGTTCACAATGAAGAGATGAACTACTCAGGGTAGAGTATAGTACTGAGGAAACATACAACTTTCCTTTAGTAAGTAGTTCTTTAATGCTTCTTCCACCACCCTCACTATCATGACCCCTATTCTACCTTACAAATCTGGGTAGACCAGAGCATGTACACTAGTACAGATAAGAGCTGGAAAAACAGGGAATCCAGGACAGAAGAACTCTTCAGGACCAATAATGAGAGTAGCAATACCAGGAGGGGAAAGGGAAGGTGAGGGGAGAAAGAGGGACCAATCATGATACTCTACATATAACCCTCTCCCAGGGGTACAGACAACAGAAAAGTAGGTGAAGGGAGACATCGGACAGTGTAAGACATGAAAAAATAATGATAACTTATAAATTCTCAAGGGTTCATGAAAGAGTGAGGTAGGGAGGGGGGAAATGAGAAGCTGATACCAAGGGCTCAACTAGAAAGAAAATGTTTTTGAAAATGATGATGGCGCACCTTGCCCTGCTAAGCAGCCATTGCAGGATACCCATCTTCCCGACATGATCACTGAAGACAGCCGTGTGTGTAAGCAAATGTGGTGAAGAAAGCTGATGGTGCCCGGCTATCAAAAAAAGATATAGCGTCTGGGGTCTTAAAGGCTTGAAGGCAAATAAGCGGCCATCTAGCTCAGAAGCAACAAAGCCCACAGAGAAGAAGCACACGGCCTAAGCGAATACAAGGTGTTGAATGGACCATGTAGCAGATACAAAGGAACAAAAACAATCATTGTGTGATCACCTTCCCCACATAATGGCTGAAGACGAAAGTGTGCATAAGCAAGTGTGGTGAAGAAGGCGGATGGTGCCCGGCTACTGAGAGATATAGCGTCTGGGGACTTAAAGGCTTGAAAGCAAACAAGCGGCCATCTAGCCCAGAAGCAACCGAGCCCACACGGAAGCAGCACACCAACAGAGGTGACCATGAAGGACAGAGGAGACCAGGTCTCCAACATCAAAGGTGGGGTGGTGGTGAGAATCACATCACCGTGAAAGAGGGGGAGTGCATGATGGGGACCCAATGCCCACCTGTAGAGAGCTGAACACCCCTTCCAGAGGGGTAGTGAGGAGGAGATGGGCCACACAGGGTTCAGTATAACAACAATGAAACTCAAAACCTTCCTCTAGTTCCTGAACGCTTCCTCCCCCCCACCCCCAATCATCATGACCCCAATCCTACCTTGCCTTGCGGACCTGGTTGTACCAGAGGATGTACAGCGGTGCAGTGGGGATCTGGAGGCACAGGGAATCTAGGACAGACGAACCCTTCAACACCAGCGGTGGGAGTGGCGACACCAGGAGGGAAGGGCATGTAGAAAGGGAGAACCGATCTCGGAGATCTAGTGTAACCTCCTCTCTGGGAGATTGGCAAGGGGGAGGCGGGGGAGGGGAGACGCCGGGGAGTGTAAGATAAGATATAATAATTATTTATAAACTATCAAGGGACCAGGGGTGGGATCGGGGAGGGAGGGGAATGGGGGGAAAAAAAGGGAAAACGAGCTGATTCCAGGAACCCAAGTGGAAGGTGAATTATGAGAGTGACGAGTGCAACGAATGTATAAGGGTGCTTTGCTCATTTGATGTATGTACAGATTGTGATAAGAGCCTAATGAGCCCCAATAAAAAGATTAAAAAAAAAAAGAAAATGATGATGGCAATATCTGTACAAATGTGCTTGACACAATGGATGTATGGATGGATTGTGATAAGAGCTGTATGAGCACCCAATAAAATGATTTATTTTTATTTTAGAACATTTTCTTCTTTTTTGTATACATTGCTATTAGCTCCCCATTTCCCCACAACCTCTCCTGCCAGCCTCCCAAGAAACCATTAATCCAGTTACTGTCTCTAGAGATTTACCTATCCTGGATTTTAAGTTCAGAAAAACATACAAAACAACCGCAACAACAAAAACAATAATAACACAGTAAAACAGAGAAGAACCTCAATCTAAAAGGCAGCAGAAAATACTGAAAACTGAAACAACTTTAAAATGGGTCGGAAGGAAGATCCAATGATACGGTGTTAAATTTTAACCCAGCTGCATTTGCAAGAATCCACTTTCCAATACACTCTGCAGGATAGCCAGACTATTCACACCCCGGTCTATGATCAGAGGGCATTCACCGGAGGCTTCATCCACGGCTATTTACCCTTAAATTTTTTTCTCCCTTAAATTTTTTGTTAACTGAAAGGGAGATCCAATGATAAGATACTACATTTCAACCTAACTATTTGCCATGATTGGCTTCACCATGCTCTGTCCGATAACAAGGCTATGCACATCCCTCTATTAAAGATATGTCAACAAAAAATATATCCATTTTGATTTCAACCTATTCATTTTTTAATATAATTACTTCTGGGTAAAGTCTCTTAGTTCTCTTTAAAAAGCGAAAGCAGGCCTGCTGATGAGCCAGGTAAAACATTCAGCTTTGACACAATGGATAGATAGATGGATGGTGATGAGTTGTAAGAACTCCCAATAAAATGATTTTTTTTTTAAGTTCAGCCCTCGCGGCATCATCCTACAGGAAGCATTTTGAGACTTCTGCCAATAGATGGCAGCATCTGCCCACTGATGCTCCAACCAGCGCTCAGCAGCAACACCTGCGAAAGGTGTCTGCTCAAGGAATTCTCAACAGCTGAGCTCACCACCTGTCTGGGATGAAGGGATGGATTTGGAAGGATTTTCTCGCACAGACCAGTCCTCTTCAAGTCTCCATTAAATACATACACGTTCATGCACTCTTTCATTTTTAAAGGGCCTAGGCCACACAGAACAGGGGGTAAATCCAGGATGCGGTCTGGCACTGATGAACGACACAACTATCCTCTAGTTCTTTAAAATGTCCTCCCCTTACAACGAAGGTCTTTGTGTGACCTACCTCATTAATCATGTTAGATTTTCATATGTTTAAGATCCCTTGGTACATGGTAGTCAAGACAAACAGCCCTCAGAGACAATGACAGAAGTAATGGTCCCCTAGGGCAGTGGGCAGGGGGGAGGCCGGGGGGAGTTGGTAACATTGATTATTATATAACCCGTCCCAATGGGATTGAACAGCGGAACTGTACGGAAAGGGGAGAGATATATTGAAATGAGTAAGATATGTCAATAAATATTATATTAAAATAATAAGGTTCTAGGGCCGCTCAAGTACATCCCATCCCACACAGATGTGTCCCATACTGAGACAAGGCCCCAGAGCCATCAGATCTCCAGGTTCATAAAAGCCTTGCCTCTGCTTCCTCCCACATCAGCAGTCACCATCAAGAAATGGTTTCTGTGACAGGATTTATCAGCTTGTCAATGTCAATGTCACCCAGGGCACCAGTCCCTCAGGGTGGCACTCCGAGTATACAGTAAGAACTGAAAACAAAAACAAACAAACCCACTGCCCTGTAATTGATTCTGACTTGTTGCAGCACTAGAAAACCAAGTCGGACTGCCCCTTTGGGTTTCAAAGCTCCATCTTTCTCCTGCCAAGTCGCTGGAGGGTTTGAACTGCTGATGTGCAGCTAGTAAGTAGCTCAGTGTGTAGCCCACTACGCCACCAAGGTGCCCCTGTAAGGAAACTACTGCTAGGAAATCCGATTGGAACAGTTGTAATTCTGTCTTTTAAAGTCCTTAAAAAAAACTACAAGTACTGCCATTGAGTCGATTCCAAATCACAGCAAGCCTACAGGGCAGAGTAGAGCTGCCCCGTGGGCTTCTGAGGCTGCAATCTTGAGAATACAAAGCCTCATCTTTCTCCCATGCAGTGGCTAGTGGGTTCGAATTGCTGACCTAGTGCTTAGTGGGCCAGCTCATGACCCACTAACCACCAGGGCTCCCTCCTCTGTCCTGTAGGGCCCCTGTCAGTCAAAATCATCTCAAGAGCACACACGATATTATGGGGGCGGTGATGGCTGTTCCTACATTACTGGAATGACAAGAATAGCCAGTTCTCTGAAAGAATTACAGGCAGTCCTGGGTTAGGAACGTCCGATTTATAACTAGCCCATCATTATGAACCTATACCGTAAGGTGTACTACATTCAAACTTGGAGGTACGTATAATGGTTAGTAATAAATAACAGGCACTACTTTGGGGTGTATTTCCCTGTACATGAAATCCAGGCTAAATCTATAGTGTGAAATCTATGGTATGAAATCCAGGGTAAATCTATCAATATAACATGAAAACACTATAAATATAGTATGAAACCCAGAATAAATTCAGGTAAATCTATAGAGATAGTAGCTAAATTGATGGTTTCTTGGGAATGCTGGGGTAAATGGGGAGTTAATAACAATGAGTACAAGGGAGAAGAAAGTGTCCTGTAACTAATTGTGGTGGTGATTATACAACTCTTTTCAATATGATTGAACTACTGATTTGTATGATATGTGCATTATATACTAATAAAACAATTTATAGAGCATGCTATTATTGCTATATGTTACGTTTTAGTGTAGATGGAAGTTTTGGGTTTTGTTTTTCATTCTATAGTGTATACTGTATACAAGGGCACTTCAAAAAGTCCGTAGAAAAATTCCATTATATTTTCACCCTATTTTCCCATGAAATTTTGGAAGTCCCATTCTATACAAGGATGAATCAAAAATATTGCACTCTCTCTCTCTATATATATATATATATATACATATATACATATATATATATATATATTTGTATATATATACACACACACACACACACACGGCTGTTAGGGTGTGTTAGTCCAGGTTGACTAGAGAAACAAATCCAGAAACACTCATATGTGTGTAACAGACAGCTTTATATCAAAGAGAAATTGTATATTAAGAGAACATCCCAGCCCAGTCCAGATCAAGTCCGTAAGTCCGATACTAGCCCATATGGCCAATACCCGTCTATAAATTCCTCTTCAGACTCACACAACACATGCAATGATGCCGAATGCAGGAGGATCACAGGCCAGTGGGTGGAAAGTCTTGTGGATTCAGTGGTGGTGGAAGTATATCAGCCCTGGTATGGGTCTCCACATGGCTCCTCCAGCTCCAAGGCCCTGACTGCCATTAGCCTAGCTTCATGTGGCTTGTCAACGGAATGTGAAGCAGAGAGAGTATGTGTCCCACCTCCAGAGAGGAAGACAGGAGTTCCCAGAATCCTCAGGAGAAGGCAATGTCCACACAGAGGCTTCAATGGCTATGACCTGATTGACAGACAAGACTCCACCCTTCACTCAAGCTGACAGGAGATTATGTAACTGCCACATTGGGTTCTGGTTGCTTGGGTTTATTCTGGGCAAAACATGTTTAAACATGGTTACAAGTGGGGCTACTGACTGCAAGGTCAGCAGTTTGCAGTCACCACCTGCTCTGTGGGTGAAAGCTGACGGCGGGATTTCTACTCCCATAAAAACTTACAGTCAAGAAAATGTTTAGAAAATGATGATGGCAACATATGTACAAATGTGCTTGATACAATTGATGTACAGATTGTTATAAGAGCCCCAATAAAATGATTTTTTTAACTGGTACATACATACAAAAAAAAAGTTACCATCTCAGAAACTCACAGGGGTCGTTCTACTTTGTCCCACCGGGGTCTCTAAGAGTCAGAATTGATTCAATGGCACTGAATTTAGAAGTCTTGTTAAGTGCCTTCAAGAAAACAGATCCAAACAGGGGCTTCCTAGACAGCGAGTCAGTTCAGAGGGTTACGGACACTGCCCTTTAGGGCTCCAAAGAAGTAATCTAAACAGATTTTCTCAAAGTACACAGGAGCCTGTTGTGAAGAATTTTTTTTAACAATTTATTGGGGCTCATACAATTCTTATCACAGTTCATACATATACATACATCAAGTGAAGAACTTTTAAGAAAAGTTTAAAACTGACTCAGCGAGAAATTCCCCCTGCCATCGAGTTCCTTCTGACTCCTGGCTTCTCCAGGGGACAGGGGAGGACTGCCCTCTTTTTAATTTTTTTTAAATCACTGTACACATTTTACTTACAGGTTTTTTTTGTTGTTTTTTACTTACAGTTTTGTACACTGTCCTTGTATAAATGGGACCGTTTTTCAACGAGCCAGTTTAACCAAAGCAAAATAACCCAAATAAAAGACAGGCATAGTCATTCTAGTCAGGAATGTAATTATGATACTACTTTTTTTCTTTTTTCATGGATGCATTTATTGATATCAAGCTACCTCTGATAACTGCCTTTGCAGTATCCCATAAGTTTCGATATGTTGTATCCTCATTCTCATTAGTTTCTAGACTCTTCCTAATATCCTCCCTAATCTGGGCCTGTATCCATTCATGTCACAGGAGATCGTTGTTCATCCTCCAATTGGTTTCCCTTGCTTTTCTGGACATCCTCTTATTAATCTCCAGCTTTGTGGCATGGTGATCTGAGAAAGACGTCTCAATAATATCTATGTGTTTGAATTTACTCAAGCTTGACTTGTGTCCCAGCATGTGGTCTATTCTTGAAAATGATCCATGTGGCCTGGAGAAGAATGTGAATTTTTTTGCATTTGGAGGGAAAACTCTAAATCTATCAGACCCAGTTTCCTAATTGCATTGTTTGGCTGTATAGCCTCTTTGCTGAGCTTCTTTCCCAGTAATCTGTCATTCTCTGATTGATATTACATTTTTAACCCACAATTATGTGTAGGAAATGATACAATCATGGATCACCGATTTGAATTAAATGCATAAATGTGTAGCCAAGCTTTGTAGGTACAAAATAACCCAAAAATTTTACTGAAGAATGTACAAAAAGGATGTGTGCTTTTTAGATAGCGAACATAAAGATTTGGGCATCCATTATGCATGCTCAGAGGTTTGAGCTTCTGGCCAAGAAGGGGTGGTATACCTAGGTGGGTGTTACACCTGGATTGGCCCATCCAAGCCAGGTGAATTTGATTCAGCCAATGGGGTCGACCAGTATCATCGACCACACCTCCCAATGGGCCCCTGAAAAGCCAGAGGTTTTGTTCAAGGGCGCTTTCCCAGCGGCTGCCACACGATGCAGCACAGCCAGGCAGTCCCAAACTGTGCTGCGGACTCTGTCTGGCTTGTGTTCCATTTACTGTAGGACCTGAAATTGCTACTATTCTCTATAAACTCACTTGGATCACAAACCAGGCTTATGAATTCTTTCTCACGTGGAGCCAAGGACTGAGGTATATCTCTGCCCCGAGAGATCTAACATGCTCCACCTTTGGGTCATACACGTATTCCTGGAGCCCTCCCCAATGTTTTGTGAGAAAAAGGAAGAAAGACAAATGTAATTATGATACAAATTTAAAATGGACCTCGTTCATGATTCATGTTATAAATTAGGAAACAAATTCAAATCTAGCAGCCGTCAGCAAAGGCACAACAACAACAGGTGCTGTAAAAAGGAATTTGCCGGAAAACTGTACGCATCATATTCTTTCAACCCAGCAAAAGATGCTCCTGAATACAGGAGCATCTATAATTTTTCTCTTCTTCCCGTAAGGTATAGAGATGTAAGTTCTGTTTGGGATGTTGTGGCCGGGTCAATGTTTGAAAACGTGGCTTCTACTGAGCTCTCTCTCACAGAGTGAGCCGGGGACACACTGACGGATTCTGGGGAGCATGTGTACTGTAATGCTTGTGGGGTACCAGCCTCCACAATTGATCAGGCCCAAGGGATGGTTGTGTGATTGAGGGGCAAAATTAAAGAGACATCAGACAAGATAAAGCAGGCAAGTGCTCACCTCTGGGACCATCATGACCACAGGAGCCAGAACCTCACAGAGAGAGGAAATATATTTCCAAACCAGGGCTTATATATACTCTAGAGGTATGCCAGCCCCCTTAATTACAGGTAGCCACATGCATAACAGGAATGGGTTGTACAATAGGCATGCATGTGACAGAAAGGCATACATGTAACAAAATGGGCAGGCTCTAGAGTCAAGGTAGCAGCCTAACATTGGTCGTCCCTGAGTTGGCTTGATCTTGGGTGTCTTTGGGCATCATTTTAAATGCTGAACAGTAGACCCCTTTGCCAAATGTCCAGATAAATGGATCTTAGCCCAAACATGGAGGTTGCAAATTCTGTCACACGGGGAGCCAGGTAAAACTGCTTTCAAAAAAACTGCTTTCAATACCCCTAATGGAAGCTTTATTAGAATTACTCACCAAGCTAACATGTTGGTAAATATGCCTGACAAACTGGTCCCTCCCGTCTCAGGTTCCACTGCCAAAACAATACCATCAGGCACTGGTTTATTGCCTGGGACAGTTAGTTCTCTGCCCATTGGAGTCTTTGAAGCACAGCTTCGTTTCAGAGCGATGCTTCCCCAAATACAAAAGTTGTTTGTGATTAAAAGCTCCACGATGCTTTCGTCTTATGAACTGTACTGCATCTCCTTATGTCATGCGACCTTCCGTTAATGCTAGGGCAACAAGCACTGGAGCGCTCCCAGATCCTGCACCACAGTGAACAGCAAAACAACAGCCAGGCTTACTTCTCAAGTTCCTCTCTAGATGTGTTTAAGGTCGCCTAGGTTGGATTGCGAGTAACAAGAAATCTCTTGTAACCGCCATAGCTTTTGGCGAGAGACACTGCGGTGCCGTGTTGAAGAATCTTTTGAGAACCGCTGTGATCATGTGTGTGGAGCCGTTGTGAGTGGTAGTGCTAGAGTGACTGGATAGCAACACACACTACTGTCACACAAGGTGTGGACAAGGAAAGGCTAGGCCTTTCATCCAAAGATGGCAGCTGGTTCTCCATCCTAAGCAGACACAGCTACTGAGAGCTGCCCCACTGCTAAAAGTAAGTTGGTTGTTAAGAAGACCTGTCCTGAAATCATGCATTAGTGTTTTAAAACTATTCCCATAAAACAACGATGTATAAATTACCAAGGGCATATGAGGGAGGGGGGAATGGGGAGGGAGGGGAAAAAAAAAAGAGGACCTGATGCAAGGGGCTTAAGTGGAGAGCAAATGCCTTGAGAATGATTGGGGCAGGGAATGTATGGATGTGCTTTATACAATTGATGTATGTATATGTATGGCTTGTGGTAAGAGTTGTATGAGTCCCTAATAAAATGTAAAAGAAGAAAAGAGAAAAAAATGATTAGGGCAAAGACTGTACAGATGTGCTTTATACAATTGATGTATGTATATATATGAACTGTGAAAAGAATTGTATGAGCCCCAATAAATTGTTAAAATAAAAAATAAAAAATGAAACAAAAAAATCTATTCCCATTCCAGAATCTTATCAGCATACAAGAAACTAGGTGATATTAAGGGCCAAAATATCCAGCACAATATTTGTGTACTTTTAGAATCATACAGAAACAAAAAAATTTTTTTAAGTCCCAGGCACTCTGGAGCCTCTAGACCTGGTGTGTTTTATTCCTTCAGTCGTTGAAAGTAGACCTAGAATGGTTATTTGCTGTTTCACATCTCTCACATTCAGACCAGATTTATCAGGTTGGCACAACCACTAATTTGGGGGGATTATTACCAAATCTTACAGTGTCATTTACGACTTTAATGTCATTTGTGTTTTTATGGCAAATCTTCATTTTGAAAACACACTACATGATACTGAAGCAAATGTCTTTAATGTCCCCATAAAAACAAAAAACACAAAGCCTTACAGTTAATATAACGTTTGTACTTTGGGTGGAACCTAACAAGGCGGACCTGAACAAAGAATGGGATGGGAGGGGGCTATTAAATATTTTTAGTAAAATATTGCCTTTTTCTTATGCAGAACATGTAGAATATGCTCTTTAATATAGTAATTTTTAAAGGTAGAGATGCTTTGTTGTAGCTAAATCAATTCTTAATCATAAAAATCTCTGAAATTGCCTTCTTTTCATATCAATCAGAAGCTGTTTACCAACTTTTTGTTTGAAGTATGATTCCCACCCCTTCTTCCCAACCTTTTGCAAAAAAAAATGGGTTTATGCTAATGATTGCGCAGATGGTACTTTGTATATGCCTTTTGAGCTGTGCAACTTAATATTTGGATATTTGGTACTTTGTTTTATTACGTAATTCGTAGCATGGTGATGTGTACTAATGTTATTTCAACCATATATTTCTACTGTCTAGGAAGGTGTGGTTGTAGCTCTGTGGAAGAAAGAATATAACAGTGTTAGCCAGCTGGTAAAAACCTAATTGTAAGAGCTTAAACATTAAATAAATGATGAGATGCATTTGACATCATGAAAAAAAATGCTTTGTAACTGCCAGGCATTGAACTACCAGACAATTGGATAGGGTTATACAGAGCCCCAAAATCTTCAACAGTATCAAACTTAGAGATGAGCCAAAGGTTTGCTTGCCAAGGTTTGCATTTTATGTATTTTTTTTAACCAAGAGCGTCCATCCGTTGTTGTTGTTGTTGTTGTTGTTGTTGTTGTTAGGTGCCATCCAGTCAGTTCTGACCCACAGTGACCCTGTATACAGCAGAAGGAAACGCTGCAGGTCCTATGCCACCCTCACCATTGTTCCTATGCCTGACCCCATCGTTGCAGCTCTGGTCTTTGTTGTACCAGTTACGATCAACCACACCACTATATGAATAGTGAAAACCTTTACTAAACGACTGGATCAAGAGTAGGCTGGTGCCTGGAAACCTCTCCAACAAAGAAATGCTATGATTTATGTAGTTCAAAGTCGTGGGCTGGCTCAAGAGAAGGGATATTCTTACCAGGTCGGTAGGGTACCCAGGTTGAGGGGAACTGCACAGTTGCAGTTACCTAGTCAAGGTCTGACGAGATAGAGTACATTTCTTGCTAGTTGGGCAGGCGGAGTTTGGAGAAAGCTCGGAAGAGTCAAGGTCTTGTCTGGAAAGCCAGGAGAGAAGAGGAGAAGGGCTAACTGCTAGCAGGGGTTAAAGCCAGTTTAAAACAAAATGGAGTTCCTGGTGTTACGCTAAGTTACTACGTTCCCCACTTCTTTTAGGGAGGAAGCCAAACCATTGACTGGGGCTCCTCCTGGGTGTGAGAGTTGTATTGTGCTCGAATTGCCAAGAGGTGGACCACTCGGACACGTTTTTGGATAAAGTTTACAAGACAATTTATGAGGCACAGACCTGTAAGCAATGCGAACAGTATTAAAACTCACCGCATAAAGCAAGGCTAACATTATGAATGCTAGTTAATAGGGACGTTAACCAAGGTGTCCAGTTGAATATAAGCAATGAAAACAGTAGTAAAACTCACTGTATAAAGCAAGGCTAACATTATGAATGCTAGTTAATAGGGACGTTAACCAAGGTGTCCAGTTGAATAGTCTATGGCACCAGGATTCCCATGCCTCCCTTTCTCTTTTGTGCTGGTATAATTCGTCTGTTACTTTCTGCAGAGAGATTTCTATGACTCCTGAGTAGTTAGCGTGAAAACAATAAGTCCCCCCCCAACCCCCCCGGGCAGCACAGAACCCACCTTGAGAGAGAAATGATAAGTTTAAGCCTTTAGGACTATGATGAGCCTACATCAGGGGCAATATATAAAGTACCAAGCAGAGAATGAGTACGTTCTGGAAAAGAGAGGGTCTAATGCTCTTACGGACAGTTGTTGCCTAGCAGACCACACTCCAGGTTTTATCCTGACTTTTAGAAATGAAAGTCTCAGGTTTGTCTGGGAAACCAGACGCTGTTG
Source organism: Tenrec ecaudatus (assembly GCF_050624435.1). Classification (NCBI taxonomy): domain Eukaryota; kingdom Metazoa; phylum Chordata; class Mammalia; order Afrosoricida; family Tenrecidae; genus Tenrec; species Tenrec ecaudatus. The sequence goes on along the minus strand of NC_134547.1, from coordinate 49,350,381 downwards.
CAGGGTTGGTGATGTCCAGGAAAGCTTGGTTGCAGCTTCCTGGGAAACCGGGAGACGGGGGCTTTCCTCTGCAGGCAGAGTGGAGTTGTATATTGTCTTTTCAGGATTTTAAATTTACGCAACTTTAAGAAGGACACCGGAACCCACTTAAGTCCTTACATCCTGAATGTCCACTTTTATTTCCGGGACATACATAAAAGTTTTCCTAAGCTGTGAATGCTGGGCCGGAGTGCTCATGGGCCCTAAAAGAAAAAGCCACAGGATCACATTTGGAGTTTTAACAACATTATTAAAGGAATTACAGAAATCTATTCAGAACAAAGCAGACTGGCCAGGAGTCCATGAGAGGTTTTGAACTTGGAGTCCCGTTTTAAAAGAGGTCAAGGCGAAAACAAAACTGGAAGCACGAAGCAAGTTGCATAGGCTGGACGAGCCTATTTTCCTGCAGCGTTAGCTTCAAGGGGTCGATAGACGAAACTGCTTTCCATTCTGGGAAGGGTGCTAGCTTGGCGTGGGAGAAATGAATCCAGGAAGGCGACGTGCAGGGGTCCATGTAATTTGGTTCTAGAACAGTGGTTCTCACCCTCCCTCCTGCCGTGACCCTTTATCATAGTTCCTCTTGCTGTGGTGGATCCCCAACCATAAAATTATGTAACTACCACAGGAAGTAGCTATTAGCCTGAGAGCTAGACAGAGAATAATGGGATTACAGATGGCAAAGTGAAGGAGGAAACACGAGTCCCAAGATTAGTCATCTGAAAGCACTGGGCAGGCTCAGAGGGGATGGCAGCATGTGGAATCTCGTTGGGGCTCCAAAATGCTGTACCGGCTGAGATCAACCACACCACTATACTAATAATTAAAGCCTTTACTAAACAGCTGAATTGAGCTTAGGCTAGCACCTGGAACCTCTCAATCCAGGACAAAGCTGGCTCAAGGAGAGGGATGTTCTAGCCTTTACAGTCTTATCAGGTAGGCAGAGTGGGTTGGGGGAAACGGCACAGCTGCAGGTACTTATTGGCGGACTTACAAGATAGTGTACACGCCTTGCTAATTGGACGGGCAGAGTTTGGAGAAGTCTTGGTTGAGTCGAGGACTTTTCTGGAGAGCCAGGAGAGGGAGGAGGAGACGGAGGGCTGACTACTAGCAGGGGTTAAAGGCAGTTTACAACAAAATGCAGTTCCTCCTGTTAACCTAGGTTCCTAGGGTGCCAATCCATCACCTGTGCTGTCGGGGGGGCATTGGCTATACTGCTCTGGGTCAGCAGCCTCCTGCTTAGATTCTTTTTCCTCTTCTTCTGCAGGTGGGGGATTAGGGGTAGGAGTGGTTTCCGGTTTCGTGGTCGCCATCTTAATCCCATCTGATCGCACACTGGAAGTGAATTCTTTACAGGAGCAGGAAGCCTCACCTTTCTCCCAAGGAGTGGCTGGTGATTTCGAACTGCAGATGTTTCCGTTAGCAGCTCAGAGTTTTGCCCGCCTCGTTACAGAGACTGAAGGGATCCAGGCTCAGAACAGCCTTCCATGCATGTGATGTGTTTCATGGTGGGCTCTGAGGTGGGCGCTCTCTCTCTCCTCACAAGGAGGAAAATGGGAGTAGTTAACTAAATGAGACTGAGAAGAGATTGCAGGGACAGTCTGTCCCTCCCAAACAAGAGTTTCCTGTGACCTCCTTCACGTGTGTGTGTGTGTGACTTTACAAACACTAAGAAATATGCACCACTGAATCCAGGGCCTAAAAGAGCGTTAACGGATCACTCTGTGGTTAACAGCACACCCATTTGTTTGCTCAGGCACTGCGCTTTGGCAGACCTGCTCGGGAACACTACAGACTTGCCTGGGGTCACGCATGTGCAGTGTCAGATTACCCAAAAGGCAAGGTAAACAAAAATTTAAGTGTACATATTGATTAATCTGTAATGAATAATTTCACTTTTTTTTTTACCCACAGCATCATAGAATCTAGGTCTGGCTGCGTCTGCCTCTCTCCCCACCCCACAACCCCCTCCTACAGCATCAAAGCCTTTTTTTCAAATATAAAATCACTTGCCAGGGCTTACTAGCAGATATACAAGCTAGGCATGGGCTGATTTGTCCTTACTTATTCATCTGTAGTGAACAATTTCACTTGGGTTTCAAGAAAACTTACAGGGTAATCCAGCCCTGCTCCTGTGGATGGAGACACCTGGCAGCTCAAGGTGGGGGAGGGAGGAATGGCCCAGCTGGCCCGAGCTTTACTGAGGGTTTTCAGCAAAGCCTTTTGAGAGGGAGGGGAAGACACATCCAGGTGTGTGCGGACTTGACTCCCACCGCCTCAGTGCTGCCACATTCCACTGGTCAAAGGCAGTCATAAAACCAGTCTGGTTTCAACACATGAGCCAACACACATCTCCTTTCAACTAAAGGACCTGCAAAGTAGTGTGGCCGTGTTTTGCAATCCCCCAGAAGCCTGCTGATAAAACCCCAAGTGAAGGGAGTTAGGTGGAAAGAGGAGACGAGGTGGGGCTTGGGGTCCATGGTGAAGGATGAGTGGAGGAGAGGGGTTGGGGGAGCATGCACTGGCAAGGAGACCACCGAGAGCACCCCAATGGCTGTTGGAAGGAGGGGCATCAAGGTGACCAAACGGACAGAGGAAGAAGCGTCAGGAGAAGAACATCAGCTCACCTGGCACTGCCCCACAATGCCTCTGGCTGCTCACGAGGCAATCCATACACATTGACTGTCTTCAGCCAAGGCCAACACCATGAAAACCTTGTGTGATAAATGGAGGGGTTCACTGAGAGAAAGTCGTCACCCTCACGCTGGCATGTGAGAGTTTTCTTCGTATGTTAAAAATGTCGTTTCACAAACACAGGGTCAAGCAGCGCCACACAATCTAATTCCCGTGGGTGTGGTCAGAACATCTGATGGCTGGCTTTTCTCTGTCCCCAGGCTTTCCCATCTCTGCAAATGCTGATTCCTGGTTGTGGCCGAATCAGCTCACTCGAGACAGGAGAGGGGAGATGGAGGATTCTGGGCAGGTGCAGGACCCATCTGATGTCAGGATGCACGGGGAAACCAGCGGCCCTGAGGGCCATTGGGAAGCAGATAGGAAGGCAGGGAACTAACATTGAAGCCACGTGTGCGATCCCCACTAGCTGGGTTTGCCCAGGATTTGGAGGGGGCCCTCAGTAAGTAGGAGACATTTGAGTGCAAAACTCTGAAGCGAGCAAGCACAGAGACAGCAATCCAGGACCATTTGGCAAAGCCAGAACGGAGGTTACCGAGACTGCCCAGGGCCATACCAGCCTCTGAGAACAGAAATGAAACACTTCCTCACATTTGTGGGTACTCTTGAACATAATCCACAGTGAAAGCACACTAGAGCAAGACCCACATGGAGTGGGAATCAGCTTACGTAAGGTGTCCAGAGGAGTCCAAGCTATAAAGACAGAATGCCTGGGGCGAGTGGGGAGGCCGGCATGAGAAGCGGCTAACACAGGGTTACTTGCAGGGAGGGTGAAATGCGTCCACTGAACTGTCCCCTTGGAACGTGCATCGTGGGGTAGGTGGATCGTATCTCAAGAAAATTGTTCAAATGTAATTACTAAAGCACAGACTTCCTTGCCACTCAGGTTGTCTGGCAACCATTCCCTAGCCTAATCCTTGTGCTCGGAAATTCCTTTCCAACACAAGTGCAAGCGTGTCCTTAAGACAAAAGCAAGCCTAGCAAACGCCTGCTGAGTCCCAAACGTACACTGCTCGCCCCACGCAGAGGAAGCACCCCTAGAAATGTGGGGCAAGAATCCGATAGCCATGAATGATGATGCGCTGGAATTTATATTACTTGTGTCACCTCAGTGCAGGAGGTGACAGGGATAAAGGCCTGTTGATTCGATGTGAGATTTTCTAACCTCTGAAACGGCGTGCCACCGGACCCCTGGTCGACTGTTTTGCTAGGATAGAAAGGAAAGTCACAGACGCACACGAGTCTGGGCTAGTTATGCTGCCGGATAAGCCCATTACTAAGGTGTCTCTCATTTACCCTCAGTCTTGGACTAGGCTCTGAGAAACCCCGTGACTAAATCTAACCTTACAGCTAACATTTGTGCCCAGAGCTAACAAGATGGCACCCTGACAGGAGACCCCTCTCTGTGAGTTTGCATAGACACAGATGAGTACAAACCCGCAAGTGAGCACACCATTAACATGAGCTTTGGCAGAGCAAGCAAACACCATTCTCTGGTTTTCTTGAATGTGAGGAAACTAAGATTCAGAAACATCTGGATCACACGCTTGATAAGGCTGGCTTTTGCAAGCATGCAGCTCCTGCTTCAAATACAGGGACCGTGGGGTCGATTCTGAATCACGGTGACAGAATAGAACTGCCCGTACATAGTTTTCCTGACAATAATCTTTACAAAAGCAGATTGCCTGGCCTTTTCTCCTATAAAACGTTCAAACTGCCTACTTCGTAGTTAATAGACAAGCACTTAACCACTGAGTCCCAGGCCTCCTTAATGCAAATGTCATTGAGACCACTCTTTTGGGGGGGAACTTTGGCACATGGTTAAACCTTTCTAAGTCTCAGGCTCTGCATCTTTAGAATGACAGTAGTGAATTCCTCTGTCCAAGGCTTCTGAGAGCTAATGGACAACTTAGAAGGTTAGCAGGGGCTTATTAAACTATAGCATCTGGCATCAGGCAGCTTGCTGTCAAGCCCAAGCCCTGCCAGCCACCAAAGATCACAACTTTGACAAGTTTAGCCTCTCTGTGCCACATCTCCTATCCTATACAATGGAAACATTATAAAAAATCTATAGAATGGGAGCATTGATAACAGCTGCCCCTATAAGTTTGTGTATAGCTTAAAGATGATAAAGGTATATAATAGTTAATATATATATAGTCAATATAATATGTAGTCAATATAATAGTCAATAAACACCAACACCACTACCCCACAGCAAAAAAAAAAAGGAAAATAAATAGTCAATAAACAATGAAGCTCTTGATCACTGTGGGGATGATTCTCTGATCCCTCAAATGACTTGTCCAGGTCACGTAGCAGGTGAAGGTGACGCCAGGTTCCAATTCTAGGTCTGTGGACTTTTGCTTGACTTTTTATTGTGATTTAGGTGACATTTCACAGAGCACATTGGCTTTCCATTCAACATTTCATACACACTTTCTTCTGTGACACAGATAGCAGTCCCCGCCAGGTAGCCGCCCTCCTCCCACCTCCTCCCAGTGTTGACAGCTTCCATTCTCCCTTCCTGACTTCTGAGCTCTCTCCTGGAGTCAACGCTGCCTCTCTGAGCTCTGGAGGTGACTGCTCTGAGAGAGCCGTACCTGCCTGTCGCTGTTGTTCACCTTAGAGCCCTATCATGTGGCTGAAAGGGCTGACTCAAGGGTTGAGTTCCGTTCCAAGCCTGCAGGGTGTCTAAAGGCCATGGTCTCCCCTGTCAGTCCCACAGTCCGGGCTCGTGTGGGAGAAAATGTGGTGCAAAACTCAAAATCATAAAATGACAGGCCGACTAGTCCAATGGCCAGTGGTGGCACCACCCAGGCAGTGGGTCTCAACCTTCCTAATACCATGACCCTTTAGTACAGTTCTTCATGTTGTGGTGACGCCCCAACCATAACATTATTTTTCATTGCTTCTCCATAACTGGAATTTTGCTACGGTTATAAATTGGGTGACCCCTGTGAGGGTCGTTCAACCCCCCAAAAGGGTCGTGACCCACAAGTTGAGAACAGCTGGCCTATGACCTTTGGTCACTCTCCGGGCCTGGAACTGAGGTTACTCTCATGGCTAAATTTTCAAACAATTAGCTCTATAAGCTGAACGTTTAGTCAACCCTACAGATCAAGAGAGCAGTCACTGGTTAAAGCCCAGAAGGCAGGAAGTGGGATCAAAGGATGAATGGAATGGGAAACGGGAAAGAAGTGGGAAGCGTACTGTCTCCTTGTGGGGACTGCAATCAATGGCATGAAGCAAAATGTCCATGAATCGCTGAATGGAAAAGCAATTTGTTCTGCAAGTCACAATAAAAAATTGTTTCTATCCAGGTGATACACCACAGCAATAGAAGAAATAACAAGAGCTCATGACAATGTCAATCAAGAGAGGTGGGGTGAAACAAAAAGACACAATCCAATGCTATTGCGTCATAAAGTCTTTAGGTCTAGAAGTAGACAGTTCTCAGCCCAATTTAAATGGCATCAACAAACAACAATGAAACTATAAAGGACTGCTTAATGGGAACGCCCAAAGCTTCCCCCTGAGATCACTAACAGGACAAGGATTTCTGCTCTCACTGCGTCTATCCCACATTGTGCGGGATGTTGGGTGGTCTTGCCAAAGCAATTTGGAATGGGAGTGAGTTAGTTAAAGTTTATTGGGCCAATCTGGCCAATAAACACATGCGGGGTTAATTGAAGGGCAGAGAGATAAATGACTCGGTGAGCCTCACCTTTCTAGTTCTCACGTCTCTTGTTTTGTGATGGTCGGACCAGGGTACAGCTGCCTTAGCCAGTTCCCTGCTTCAGCTGGCCAGGTTCACTTCCTGTGAGACATCCCCAAGGAGAAGCTACATGGACCTACCCCAGTGCAGCCCTGGGTGCTGGAGCAGCCGTGTGGAGACCCCTGCCAGCGCTGAGATGCTTACACGTTCACTGACTCGGCTTTCCTCCTGCAGTCGGCGTCTTAGTGTGTGTTTTGTGAGATGAAGGAAGACTTTGTGGATTGGTGTCGAACATATGGGCTAATGGTGGACTTGTGGGTTTGGGTAGCACTGGGTTGGGATGTTTCTTGATGTGAACTTAACCGTTATACAAAACTCCCTCTTAAATGTGAGTTTGTGTGAATTTGTTTCTCTGAAATACCCAGACTAATACAGGGGAGGAAGGAGGAAGAGGGGAGAACAGAGGCATCTAGTTTATAAAGGAAGAAGCACAGCTACCTTAACAGAAAAGGAATTGGGTTGGGGGTCCTGTCGGGAATTTGAGTTTGACTCCTGGCTCTGCCACTGACTAACTGCGTGGCCTAGACCAGGTCACGTCTCTCTCGGCTTTTGCTGTTTCTTTTGGATATTTAGGTTATTGGGAGAGGTCAACATTTAAAGAGTAAATTCCAAGGGACTTTAGACCCATCGAATAATCTTTGGAATCCTTTCATGTGGCTCACGGGTGGACATGGAATTCTAGGAAATGCTGCATCTTAGATACCTCTCCTGGAGATTGATCATGCGTGAACCCTCGCAAGTGCTCTGAGAAGCTCTGCTGAAAAAGACAGCTCTTTGATTTTTTTATTCAGCCAAAGTTTTCAATTCACTGAATTCAGCCATATTCAAGTACATCCAACCATCATTTTCCCTCAAAGCAGTAAACTAACACCCCGAGGATTTTACTGTAGGAAATGGTGGCCAAGGTGTCTTTCCATTCGGACAGTCTGTTTTCTCTCTCTCGTCACTACCTACAATTAATGTTTCAGTTACTTCCGGCTCAGGTGAGTGGGGTTGGTCTTCTTGTTGCTAGGGACCACACTTGTTCCCTCTAAACTATGTGGTGTAGACCATGAACAGGTCTGTAGTGACAGAACCAAGCCAGTAAATAGGAGCCTTGGTGGTGCAGCAGTTAAGGTGCTTGACTGCTGACCTAAAGGCAGTGGTTCGAACCTACCAGTCATGGGACAAAGACGTGGCAGTCTGCTTCCAAAGATTACAGCTTTGAAACCCCTGTGGGACAGTGTCGAAATCAACTAGACAACAGTGGGTATAGATCTGCAAGTAAAACACACACACATCAGCAAGTGCACAAAGAAGAGAAACTCAGATTTTCGTAATGAGCCTTTGTTTTTTTAGCTGTTGTGGGTGTTTTGAATTTTGGTTTTTGTGGTAGTTATATAGTCTCGAGTCAATTTGGGACTTGAGAGGATTAAGAGTGAAGGGGTGGCATCTAGTCTGGCAATCGGGTCATAACCAATGAAGTCTCTATGTGGGCATGGCCTTCTTCTGAGAATTCTGGGAACTCCTGTGTTTCCTACCTGGAGGGAGGAGACACACTTTCTCTATATATATGCACTCTCTTGGAGACCCTCTACTGACAAGGCTGACTCTCTATGAGACATTCCTGAGGAGAAACTACATGGACCTACTCTGATGCAGGCAGAATCCTGGACCTGGAGAAGCCATGTGGAGACCCCTGCCAGCGCTGAGATGCTTACAATGCCACTGGATCTACAAGATTTCCCACCCACTGGCCTGGATCTTCCTGCATTGGCATCATTGCGTGTGTTTCATGAATCAGAAGAGAGCTTTATAGATTGTTATCAGACATATGGGCTAATATCAGATTTATGAACTTGCTCTGGACTGGTCTGGGATATTTACTTAATATTCAGTTGCTTCTGTATATGAAGCTCTTTCCTATACATATGAGAGTGTCCATGTTTTGTTTCACTAGTCTACCCAGACTAACAGTTTTTTCACGATTTCTGGGAAGTGTCTTCTTTAGTAATCACAGTCCCCACCCTTGCTTTGGTTTGGTTTGGGGTGGATTTTTCATTCACCCGAATTAAAAATAAAAAACTGGAACCAGAAGCATGTCAGTATCTTCTGAGTAGTTAAGTCAAGTCCTCGGGGAAGTAGTTCAAGAAGGAGAGGAAGACACCTCAAGGTGTCCGGGGGGCTAGACCCCATGCAGCTGTCAAAGGCAGTCATAAGACCAGTCTGGATTTCAGAACGGAGCAAGAGACCTCTCCTTGGGGCTTGGATGCAATTCTAAATGATGAGTAAGTGTGTGTTGAGAAGAGTGGAGGAGGCAAGTTCACTGACATGGAGACACCGAGAACACTGAGGCACTGTTTGGAAAAACGCACGGTTCGGGGTGAAGGGGCATCAAGGAATCAAGTGACCAAACAGCCAGAGGAAGAAGCGTCAGGAGAAGAACATCAGCTCACCTGGCACTGCCCCACAATGCCTCTGGCTGCTCACGAGGTAATCCATACACATTGACTGTCTTCAGCCAAGGCCAAGACCATGAAAACCTTGTGTGATAAATGGAGGGGTTCACTGAGAGAAAGTCGTCACCCTCACGCTGGCATGTGAGAGTTTTCTTCGTATGTTAAAAATGTCGTTTCACAAACACAGGGTCAAGCAGCCCCCACACAATCTAATTCCCGTGGGTGTGGTCAGAACGTCTGACGTCTGGCCTTTCTCTGTCCCCAGGCTTTCCCATCTCTGCAAACGCTGATTCCTGGTTGTGGCCGAATCAGCTCACTCGAGACAGGAGAGAGGGAGATGGAGGATTCTGGGCAGGTGGAGGACCCATCTGATGTCAGGATGCACGGGGAAACCAGCGGCCCCGAGGGCCATTGGGAAGCAGATAGGAAGGCAGGGAACTAACATTGAAGTCACATGTGCGATCCCCACTAGTTGGGTTTGCCCAGGATTTGGAGGGGGCCCTCAGTCAGTAAGTAGGAGACATTTTATTGCTGTGAAATCAGTGTAGGGTTTTGCTGTACATACATTTTTAACTGTTTTATTGACATATAATTTACATAGCATACAATTCAATGGTTCAATCCTGTTAAAGAGTTGTACAATCATCACCATCATCCACTTTAAAAAAATCATTTTATTGGGGGCTCGTACAAACTCTTCACAATCCATCCATACATTCATTGTGTCAAGCACATTTGTACATTTGATGCCACCATCATTTCAAAGCATTTTCTTTCTACTTGAGCCCTTGGTCTCAGCTTCTCAAAACCATAATCCATTTTATAGCATTGTCTTCTTTCTTCTCATTGTTATTAGCTCCCCATTCTGCACTCACACACACACCCAACCACCCCTGCCATTAACCCCAAGGAATGATTAATGCAGTCACAGTCTTGATACGATTTACCTATCCTACATTTCATGTACCAAAAAAAACATACCTAAAGAAATAACAAAAGAAAACCTCACTCCAAAAGAAAGCAGAAAATATTTTAAAAGTAGAACAAATTTAAAATGAGTCAAAAGGGAGATCAAGTGTTAGATGATACATTTTAACCTAACTACATGTGCCGTCATCTACTCTTCAAGGCCGTGTGCACCATAGCAAGGCCATCCACAACCTTCGTCTCTCGTCACAGGATTCGCCAGAGCCTTAATCCACATGTAGTTCTTGTCCCCCCCCTTTTTTTTTTTACTGCAACAATTTTAAAATGGATCAAAAGGGGATGAATAAGAGAAATGCGGGTGAAGGGAAACAACAGATGGACAGTGTAAGATACGAAAAAATATTCACAATATACAATTGATCAAGTATTCACAAAGGTGGGAGAATGGGGGGTGGGGGAAGAAGAGCTTATACCAAGGGCTCAAGTAGAGAGAAAATATTTTGGAAATGATGATGGCAACATATTGTGGGGGGAGGTCAGATGCTCACAGGCATCCTCCCTGAGGGCGATCAGTTGCCAGACTGCAATAAGCCCCACTCCCTGCTGTTAAGGACAATGGACACCTGCAGTCATCTACTTGGTTCCTGTTGGTGGGGTTTACACCCTACTGATAATGGTTCCTATGGAGATCCAGAGAACAGGTCAAAGTTAAACTGCCATCCCAAATCTAGGATCCACCCATCTTGTCATATGTATATCCCCAATCCCTCCTCTTCCTGCTGCATGTATTTCCCTAGATCACCTCCTCTCATTACTGTATCACCTACAGAACAACCCCTTCCTGTGATGTATGTCCTCACCTGTAATTAGGGGGCTTGGATGTCCCCAGAGAAGATAAAAAGCATGGGCTAGCATTGAAGACTCTCTCCCTCCACATGGACCACCAAGCGGGGCTGAGGTGAGCATGCTACAATGAATTGTGTCTGACTCCATTTATTTCAATATTTCTCTATCTCTCATGCTCTCTATAACGTTACTGTCATCTTTACTTATCATCGCTGTACAATTGCGCCTACCGGACCCGTAATGATGTGTTAGGGGCTGACTTTCCCTGACAACATATGTATACAAATATGCTTGATAAAATTGATGTGTGGAATGTTATGAGCTGTAAGAGCCCCCAATAAAATAATTTTTTAATGGGTCAAAGGGAAAGCAAATGATTAGATGTTGCATTTTAACATAACTACATCTGCTGTGCCTATTCTTAACACGAGCAAAATAAATGTTCAAAGTTTTTATAGAGTCAGCCAAATTATGGTGATGAAAGATTAATGGCTTTCAGTATGGAGCCCTGGTGGCGCTGTGGGCTAGGTGTTGGGCTGGTAGCAATAAAGTTGGCAGTTCAAACCCACGAGTGACTCCATGGGGGAAAGGAGTGGTTGTCAGCTCCTATAAACCCCTCTTAGAATCGCTGAGTCAGAGTCATCTAGATCAATGGTTCTCAACCTTCCTAATGTCTCAACCCTTCAATACAGTTCCTCATGTGGTGGTGACCCCCAACCACAAGATTATTTTCTTTGCTACTTCATCACTGTAATTTTGCTACTGTTGTGAAAGGATCATTTGACACACACACACACACACACCCAGCAAAGGGGTCACAACCCACAGGTTGAGAACCACTGATCTCGATGGTGGTGGAATTGGGGTTTGATCACTAGATTGCACACTTGTAAAATGCTGAATTGGCAAGTGTTGGGTTGTGTGTATATTTGTTACAACCACCACCACCACCAAGAAGGATCCTGCTGGCTGCTCTGTGAGCAATGGACCGGAGGAGCAAGCCTGGAGTCAGAGTCCAAGGGTGTGACCCAAGAGAACAAGCTGATGGTGGGGGAGGGGACAGGTGTATGGAGAGACAACGTGTGACTTCCACTTCCCATGGGAAGGAGCCCAATTCTGTGGCCAGGCAGCTGGGGCTGACTCCAGGCTCCCTGGCTGTGGGCCCACTTGTAACTGTGATGTGTTTATCTGCTGCCCATGCTGTTCCTTGACAGTATCCTTTGCCTACACACAGCCATGTTAACTTTCAGAATCTCTGTGAACCTTGGACGCCATTTTGACCTCATGGTAATGGTCTTCCTCATCTGGAGGATGCTTCTTTATCTTATCTCTTCCGGTTTCAGACTTAATAAATGTTCTCTGTAAACTGTATTTGGTATTTTGAGTTTCTTTTGTTCTCTAAAGCACCCCATTGACATGGGTGAGAACTTGAGCCCAGATAGGTAAAGTGAGTTTTCCAGGGCCCCACAGGCACTTCTGTTTGAGCCAACCCTTTCCAACCGCTGGCCTATTGGGTTTTCTATTCAGTTCCACCCCTTCTGCCTGCCCTGCCCTGCCCATGGATGTGGGGCCAGAGCCAGCCAGGGCTAAGATGTGATAGCCACATGCACCCCGTATGTCTGGGTAGACTAGAGAAACAAATCCAAGGACACACATACGTGTATAAGAGAGATTTATATACAAGAGCAATTAAACATTGAGAAAACATCCCAGCCCAGTACCGATCAAGTCCATAAGTCCGATATTAGCCCATATTTCCGATATCAATCTATAAAGTCCTCTTCAGACTCACGAAACGCATGCAATGACGCCTAATGCAGAAGATCACAGGCCGGTGGGTAGAAAGTTTTTGGATCCAGTGGCATTGGAAACATCTCAGCGCTGGCAAGGGTCTCTCTGTGGGGGTGGAATCTAGCCTATCAATCAGGACACAGCCTGATTGATGCATCCATGTGGACGTGGCCTTCTCATGGGGATTCTGGGAGTTTTCCTCTCTTCCTCCCTGGAGGCAGGAGACTCTCTCTGCTACACAGTCCTGTTGATAAGTCACATGGAGTAATGTTGATGACAGCCAGGGCCCTGGGGCTGAAGGATCCATGTGGAGACCCATGCCAGCCCTGAGATGCTTCTACCACCACTGGATCCACAAGACTTTCCACCCACTGGCCTGTGATCTTCCTGCATTCGGCGTCATTGCATGTGCTGTGTGAGTCTGAAAAGGGATTTATAGACTGGTATCAGACATATGGGCTAATATCGGACTTATGGACTTGATCTGGACTGGGCTGGGATGTTTTCTTAATATACAATTACTCTTTGATATAAAGCTCTTTCATATATATATATGAGTCTCCTTGGGTTTGTTTCTCTAGTCTACCCAGACTAACACAGCTAAGCAACCCTGGCGCCCCAATTTCCATTAAGGACATCCTCAGGCAAGTCCCTAAAGGCTATACTGCGTCTCCCTGGACTGGCTAGGGGAGTGGCAGTAACCCAGGGGACAATGTTATTTAGTCTGTTGGTTAGTGTGCAGAAGGAATTCAATGGGAGCTACCGGTAAATTTATGTGGAGACTTACAAATGGATTTAGGGCTCCCACTGCACACCGTAGCCTGTTACGAACAGAGTGTTCAGAAATGTAAGCTCTAATACAGGAGCTGAGAAGCAGATGATGGTGTTGAAACACCTCCTCTACTCCCAGGCCTGCTCTGCTCTCCTGCCGCCACCTCAACCAGTAATCTTTCCTGGATTCCCAGCCGGAAGCTGCCCCTCTCTACCCAGGGCAACTAGAACTGCCCCAGCAGAGCACCTTCAGGCTGAGTCTGATCAGCCAGGCCAGCACTGGGCACACACCAGCCCTCACTGCTCTGCTCTCCCTCCCCTGCCAGGCAACTGGCACCAACCCAGAGCTAGTCCAGAACCTTCTGCTCTGGTGGCTGTGACCTCTTCACAACCAACAGGGACATTTGGGCCCTTTTGGTGAATAGCTGTAGGAGCCCTGGTGATGCAGTGGGTGAAGCACACCACTGCTGAGAAGTGGATGGTTTGCACGAGAAAGATGTGGCAGTCTGCTTGCATACAGGTTCATGGCCCAAGAAACCACACGGAGTTCTGTTCTGTCCTCACCGGGTCACTGTGAGTTGCAATCAACTAACCGGCCCTGGGCATTGTGAAAAGTATGCATGTGAGAGAGAACAGAGGGGAATCGAGACCCGCCCGTTTTACAGATTAGGAAGACGAGGCCCAGATGACTGCTTATCTGTCTATCTGTAAGTGGATGGGAGAGGCAGCAACCCCCACCCCACCCCCGGCACACTGCCTGCTAAGGGCTGAGCAAAGTCCTGCAGGAAATATATAAGAGCCATCAGCAGAGTAGAGCTCACACACACACACACACACACACACACAATCCTACTCTTCCTGGCCAACTAGAATAATTCATATCGGACTGATACTGTGCTGCGTATCAAAGGACTTCATTCTTTTTTGTGTGTGGGGAAGATTTTGTTTTGTTTTTTGGGTTTTTTTTCCATTTTATTAGGGATTCATACAACTCTTATCACAATCCATACATGCATCAATTGTGCCAAGCACATTTGTACATTCATGGCCCTCATCATTCTCAAAACATTTGCTTTCCACCTAAGCCCCTGGCATGAGCTCCTCGTTTTCCCTCCTCCCTCCCCACTCCCCCCTCCTTACAGGACTCATTCTTGACAAGAGTTGGTGTCCCAGCGATTCCACCATGTAGATCTACCCTGACCCAGGTCTCCCAGGGCCTCCCCATCCCAGACCCAGGGTGGGGAAGAGTGCCCAGATTCCTGTGTAGAGATTGCTCATCCTGGGTACGAATTGGGTTCCTATCGCTGTTGATACAAATTACAAACCCAGTCGTTTCAGGAAACACAGATTCATCTGCCTGTCATTCTGGAAGTCTATCTGAGTGGTTTGGTGCTGCTGTACCAGAAATACGCAAGGGGGCAGCTGTAATAGCCATGGTGTGGGAGGCTGAAAGTCCCAATGTGGACCCTGGTCTGGAGGAGAAAGTTCTCTCTGTCCGGGCTGGGACCTTCGTTTCTTTTATTCTCAGCATCTAGTCCTTGGTGAGGTCCCCATCAAGCTCTCGTACCTTGGTTCTGGGCCTAATCTGCATTTTGTGTGTCTCAAAAGTGACTGGCTTCCAGCCCTATGCTAGTAGGGTCTCATTAAAACAGGAGGCCCTGTTCCCAAAGGGGGCTGCATCCACTAAGCCAGGAGTCGGGCTGTCCAACACTTATTTTTACGGAGACACAGCTTAACCCGTAAAATAGTCAGAACACTAAAATGGGGTGGCAGGGTGGCTTTCCCTCTGGAGGCTGTAAGAGAGCAGGTACTTCCCCATCTTATCTAATTTCTTCTGGGGCTTCCTGTGTTCCTTGGCTCCGGGCCCCATCCTTTGATGCAACACGGCCACCCCAATTCCCATTAAAGGTGTTCTTAGGCTAGTCCCGACGGGCTACACTGCTTCGCGCTGGACTGGCGGGGGATGGCGGTAGGGGAGTGGATGCAGCCTGTGTATCTTTTGTCTTCAAAACCTGGAATTTATCATCTTTCAATCTCTCTCTCTCTCTCTCTCTCTCTCTCTCTCTCTCTCTCTCTCTCTCTCTCTCTCTCTCTCTAACTCCCTCCTATATTACCTAATCAGAGAATCCCAAATAATAGACTCATCTCAAAACTCTTAATCCCCTGCAAAGTGCCTTTTCCCACAGAAGGTAACATACACACAGGCTCTGGGGATTATGAGGATGTGCAGATGAGGGTCTAATTCTGTTTACCCCAGTCCCCATGGCGCTTCCTACAGCTCCCTTGGGAGTGTGTCCCTCCAGCTACCAGAAGTCCGTTAGCAGATCTATCAAGAAGGTCTATGGTAACAGCATCAAATACACACGTGGAATGCCCGTGTGCTACACTGCTACGAGAAACAGAAACACGTAAAGACTCAGCATGCACGGTCTTGTTCCTTGCTCCTGGACGTGTCTTGAGAAGACTCCAAGGCAGGAGGGCAGCCCGCATCCCTGTAGTCATTTGGGGCCCCAGGTTCCTTCCATCTGTGGCTTCTCCAGCCCCCAGCGCCGAATAGCACCCTGTGCATCCCATGAATGGAAGGAGAGAAACAGCATGAAGGAGCACACGTGTGCTGTTTTCACAGTGGACCTGGAAGGGACTACATCTTTTCTCTCTCGTTCCACTATCCTCACTTAAGTGTGTGGGCACACGCTTACAGGGGGGATTGTGGGGCTGGGGAAAGCACAGCAGCTGGGGGGCCCAGAACAGAATCCTTAATAGTAGACATAGACCCACCCTCCATGACAGCCTGCCCATACCTTCCAATGTTCAATATCTTCCATAGGCTTTCAATTAAGTGCAATTCAACATTCTCTGTTTTCTTTTTTACGCTTTATTGGCACTTCATCCGCATCCCATACAACTCAGTAGTTCAATCATATCAAGAAGAGTTGTACCATCTTTTCCACAAGCAACTTTAGAGTATTTTCTTCGTCCTTATACTCATTGTTATTCATGTAATTTTTTTTCAATTGTGGAAAAGTTTTTTTACAACAAGCATTCTCCAAGTCAACAACTTCTACATGTATCATTCTCAGCAAACACTTTCGAGACGTGTTCTCCCCCATAGAGTTCCGGAAATTCTGGTCCTGGGATCCTAGATCTTATCTTTAAGGAAGTTTCCTGATTTTGGCAGAGCAGATTCCTGCAGGCTGTTCTCCAAATATGGGACAGTAATCCACTGTGCGGAAGCACCCAGCTCCTCTGTGCGCCAGTACACACCCCAACTCGCCAGCATGCTCCATCACCTGGCTCTCCTGCTGTGTGTTCCCTAGTCGATGAGCAGCTAGGTCAGTCCCTGTGTTGTGCTTCTACAAACAATGATTCACCGGCATCCTTGTACAAGTGTGAGAGTCTCTGGGGTCTACCGCTGGATGTGTCATTGCTGGGTCTTGGGGGTAGTGATAGGATTCTTAAGCATGGCCTGCACTGAGGCAGAAGTCCTGCTCAGAGATTAAGCAAGGGACGATTTGAAGCAGTCAATTCAGACTCAACTGGGAGAGTGTCTCACCCTAGATAAGGGTCTGGGTTTCACAATTCAGGTAATCGAAAGCAACAGAGAAGAAATTAAATCACCAAGGGATTGAGAAGAAACCATAACACCAAGCTGATCGCCATCGAGTTGACGCCGACTCGTGGTGACCCATAGAAAAAAATAGAACCTCCCCTGGGAGTGTCTGAAACTGCAACTCTTTAAGGGAGTAGAAAGCCTCGTCTTTCTCCTGTGGGGTGGCTAGTAGTTTCGAACTGCTGAGCTTCTGGTTAGTAGCCCATGTGGACCCACCATGCCACCACGGCTCCTGAGGGAGAGAGGAGTGTGGGAAACAGGCATCACTGAGAGTCGACTTCTGGCTTTCACGTCATTCGCTCTGTTTCCCTGTCAAAAGTATTCGTTCTCGTCCATGTACAGCTGACAGGGTGAGGCAGATACGAGTTTGGATGACGAGCTCTGGCTGACTTGCAGACCTCATCTGTTGAGGTCTTCATCCTCGCAGCCATTGTCATCTTCTCCGCACTGTTTTGGTTGTGAGCACAGAGTCAATTCTGGGTGCTAGCTACGCTAGAAGACCCCCACAGGCTTTCCTGGGTAATCATCTTTACTGAAACGGACTGCCAGGTTTTTGGGGGGGGGGGGTTCCTCCTACAGAAACAACTAGTAAATTCCAATGGCCAACATTTCCCTTAGCACCGCAGTACTTAACCATTGCTCAGCCAGGGCCTCCTTCCCCATAATGGGGATAAGGGAACATTGAGGGAGTGATTTGCACTTCGTACAGAGGACGGTTTAGGATGGGTCACCCAGAGCTGGTCTCAACGGCTGTAAGAGCTTGAGCAAATTACTTCATGTATGTCAGCCCAACCAGGAGCCCAGCGCTGTTGTGTAAGCTTTGCGCTGCTAACTGCAACGTCAGTGGTTCAAACCCAGCAGCTGCACCACAGGAGATGAGACTGTCTAGTCCCCCAAGGATTTAGCCTACAGAACCCTACAGCAGGCTGCTCTGAATTCGCAATCAACTGATGGCAAGGCAGTGGGTCTGGGATTTTTCTCATCTTTGACTCTAGCATGATATCCGCTACCTCTTGGACCAGCCGTGATTTAATGAATGAAATAAGTAAAGTAAGAGGCATCGCAGGACCCGGGGCACTGTGGGCAGCGAGAAACAGCCCAGTCATTTCCCTTTTTCCTGGGCCACCAATCCCAGGCGAGGGCAGGCGGCGGCTTCGCGGAGCCTTGCTCACTGCCCCCAGGCCGCCAGGGGCCGCTGTAACGCAGCTGGAGCCTGGCGAGCGGCCGCTCTAGCCCCGTCCAGGGACCTCGCTGTCTTTACCTCCGGCAGGAGCGCACGCCGCGAGTCTGCGCCCACTTGTCCTCGGGTCTGCCCTGCCGCCAGCCGCGAGCCGCTGCCCTCCTGCCGCCCACCATGGCCCTGCTGCACTCTGGTCGCGTCCTCTCCGGAGTCGCCGTCGCCTTCCACCCAGGCCTCGCCGCCGCGGCTTCAGCCAGAGCCAGGTAAGCGGAGAAGGATGCGGAGACGGAGCCAGGACGATGGGCCTGCCCGGCGGGCTGCGGGGAACCCA
Source organism: Tenrec ecaudatus (assembly GCF_050624435.1). Taxonomy (NCBI): domain Eukaryota; kingdom Metazoa; phylum Chordata; class Mammalia; order Afrosoricida; family Tenrecidae; genus Tenrec; species Tenrec ecaudatus. The sequence continues at coordinate 49,331,982 of NC_134547.1, read as the reverse complement.
GGACAGTGTCCTCCCGACACAGGCGCGCGCGCGCGCGCAGATACACATACCACCCCCACTTTGGGTACCCCCTCGATTTTCCTGCCCTTGGGATGCCCGGGTTCCACAGGCTTCCCTTTCCCTCACCCGAACGTGTTCCCGGGGACGGAAGTATGACCCTCTGCGGCCTGGGACGCGCGCCGACGACTGGGCCTCGGAGGGGACCGAGCACGCGGACTGCGGCTCCGGAGCTGCCGCGCGCCCATTGTCTGCCGTGCATGGGGGGTTGCTTGCCCTTGGCCGGCTCCCGGCGCCGGGCAGAATGGCGGGGCGCACCTGTCCCAGGCTCCCTAGGGCCCGAGCGGGGACCGAGGGACTACGGCGACTGAGCGCCGGGGAGGGAAGAACTGGAGAAGATGGATTCACGGGCGCCGGCGTGCTGGGCCGGAACGGCTCGTCTCTGCAGCCCATGACCTTGGGGCACGGCACACTGCTTGCCGGTTTGTCGCCCTTGGAGGCCCCCTGGCTGTTAGGATGTGTAGGAAGGGCTTGAAGCTCTTCAGAGTTCTGGAGGTGTCGAAGACACATTCCCCACCACCACCACCCCATTCCGAAATTCACTCTGCTCTTTCATTCAGTCAATATGTCGTAACCTCGGTGTCTCTAAGCCGGGCACCGGGCCAGCTGGCAGTTCCGGCAGGGAACCAGCCGGAGAAGGGACCGGTGTCACGTAAAAAATTACAAATGTGTCTCGTTTCAAACTGTGGTAAAGTATTGCCCAGGGAAAGCGGGAAACGTTAAGCGGACTGATCGTTTATTACCCCTAGTAGAGACCTGGTGCAGTGGATAAATTCCCGGAATGCCCACTGAAAATGGCCGGGGCGTGGAAAGTACCAGCCAATCCGTGGGAGAAATACGTGCGGGTGCGGCAATCCAGATGACGGCCCGGAAACCCTGCGGGCCAGTTCCAATCTGCCCTACAGCGTGGCAGCTTTGGTTTGAGTTGGGTTTATTAGAGACCTGAGACTGGAGAGCAATTACGTCAAGAAGCAGATTGAGGCCAGTGAACTTAAAGCGGTACCGAGGGAGTGCCCTCCGTGCTGTAAATGCTTTGTTGGCCGTTCAAACCCACCCTGAGGGGTCTGGCGATCTGCTCCCAAAAGTCACAGCCTAGACAGTTCTAGGGAGCAGTTCGCCTCTGCACATGGGGGGCATCCTGAGTAAGAATCCACATGCCTGTAACAACAGTGAGGGCCGGAGTCCCACACCATCCCCTATCCCTTACCTCCAAACTACAGAGAGCAAAACCTTGGCCTCGTGTTTGAATGTGTGCTACGCCTTTAAGGCAGCGGAACGCCCTGCCCTTTCTAGGTGCCCGCTCTTGGCAGGGCTGTTTTTGCCTAGGCCGTCACTCCCGCTTCTCTGCCTGATTGGGCTCTTAGCATGCTGTCAACGAGTGCTCTTTAAACCTGCCCACTTAGGGTACCCGTATTCAGGAGGACTGGACTACCCTTTATAAAGGAGCCCCGATAGTGTAGGGGGTTACATGTTGAACTGCTAACTGCTAGGTAGGTGGTTGGAAACCACCAGCCACTCTTTGGGGAAAAGATGTGGCTTTCTATTCCCACAAAGATTCACAGTCTGCACGACCCTCGGCAGCAGCTCTGTTCTGTCCTTTTAGGCCGCTGAGTCAAAATCTACCGTATGGCAATGAGTCGGCGGTTTTTTCAGTTGCCATCAATAAAGAGCTGGAGGAAAAAACGGTTTGTGGTAAAGAGAAAGTCTTATTTCACTGTTGCTTTGATCTTAAAAGTAATTCTCTGGATTTATGGATTTGGCTGAGTGGCCTAAATCTCGACCTTCGAGTACTTGGTGAAAATCCCTGTGGGTGTGACCTTTCCGTCATCCCTGGAGGCTGAGAAGCTGGCTGATTCTTCTGCCTCATGCCCATTCAAGTGTAAGCTCCACAGGAGCTGAGCCCTTCCCCACTTTGCACACCATTACCACCATTACGTTTCTCTTAGAGCCGTGCCTGCCACATTGTGCGGTGAATGTTGTTATGGTAAGCCCTGACTTTTTAAATCAGTGCAACAGACACAGGGCATGTGTCACTGTGATACTGTATCTTAAAGGCTAAACAAATGGGGAGATCGCTGCTCTACAGAATGTGTAAGGAGTGGGGAGTCTTAACACTTTGAGGAGGGTTGCTATGAGTCAGAATCCACTGGATGGCAGCGAGCTCTGCCACTGTGTTAGTCTGGGTACTTTAGAGAAACGGTCCACAGAAACTCCTGTATAAGAGAGTTTTATGTAAAGGTTAAGTGCACATCAAGAAAACATCCAACCTAGTGCTGCTCAAGCCAACAGGTACAACATTAACCCATATATCCAACACCAATCCACAAAGTCCTCCTCCATCTCACAAAACACACACAATGACGCTGATGAATCAGTGAGTGTGTAAGCATCTCAGCGCTGGCAGGGGTCTCCACATGGCTACTCCAGCACCCAGGGCTGCATCGGGGGTGGTCCATGCAGCTTCTCCTTGGGGATGTCTTGCAGAAAGTGAGCCTTGCCAGCTGAAGCAGGGAACTGGCTGAGGCAGCTGCACCCTAGTCCAACCATCACAAAGCAAGAGACCCTAGAACTAGAAAGGGGAGGCTCACCGAGCCATTTAGCCCTCTGCCCTTCAATTAAGCTCACGTGTTTATCAGCCAGGTTGACACAATAAACTAACTACCTCAGCTATTCAGGCATGCTTGGCTGACAAAACAGTTGCCCTGGTCCTCTGCTTCGTGTGCCTGTGTCTCCCCCACAGTCCAGCGCGGCAAGAGTGTGTCAGGTCATTAAACTCCCACTGCCGTCGATTCATAGAACCTTATAGGACAGTAAGGCTCCTTAGGGCAGTGGTTCTCAACCTTCCTAATGCTGCGACCCTTTAAAACAGTTCATGTTGTGGTGACCCCCCCCCCCAACCATACATTTATTTTCGTTGCTACTTCACAACCGTAATTTTGCTACTGTTATGAATTGAGCAACCTCTGTGAAAGGTTAATGTAGATCCCTGTAATTGGTTCCCCCTCTTTCCCCCACCCTCCTTTCACCCTCCCCATATTGCCACTCTAACCACTGGCCCTGAAGGGATCATCCATCCTGTATTCCCAGTCCAATCTGTACCAGTGTACATCCTCTGTTCTAGCCAGGTTTGTAAGGTAGAATTGGGATCATGGTAGTGGGGGGAAGGAAGCATTAAAGAACTAGAGGAAAAGTGTATGTTTCATCTTTGCTATATGCTGCACCCTGACTGGCTCATCTCCTCCCCGCAACCCCTCTGTTATGATTTTAACAGAAAGATGAGCATGTAAACTTTTACCCCCTGCCCTGTACCTACACCCAGACATCGTTACAGGCCAATGAAGAAAGGGAAATTTTGATGCTGACACATTTTTATTTATAATTACTTGGATTTGTTTTATTTTTAATTATTTTGTTCTACTGATTAGATTTTTAGTGAAGGCGGTGAGGAAATATGGACCCATTTGGAAAGCCTGGGTAACGGTGATGCAGTAATCGGTACTTAACAGATTAAAATTTAGGGGTGTCTCCACTGTCTTTAGCTCTGGGACCTTGAATAAATTAATCTTATATTAAGATAAGTCAAATGTGAGGGTTGGGGGAAGCATTGTGGAAATTGTAAAGGGCCAGGTAGGCTTGAAGGAGCCCTGGTGACAGTGGTATTGAGTTGAGCTTTGGTTCAAAAGGTCAGCAGTTTAAAACCACCAGCCTCTCCACGGGAGAAAGCCAGGGCTTTTTACTCCCTTAAACAGTTACTATTTCAGAAACTTATGGGAAGTTCCACTTGCTATGAGTTGGCATTCACTGGATGGCAGTGAGTTTGGGAATTTGTCTGTGCTTTGTTTAGGTAGCTTTGAAGAGACCTGGTGGCACTGTGGGTTTGGTGTCGGGCTGCTCACCACAAGGTTGGTGGTTCAAACCTACTAGCCACTCTGAAGATGAAAGATGAGGCTGTTTGCTCCCATAAACTTTTAGTCACAGAAACCCTATAGAGGTTACAATGACTGTTATCAACTTGCTGGCAGTGGGTTGGGTTTAGGCTTAGGGTTTAGATAGGCTTAAGCTTTGGGTAAATTGCAAAACGTGAATTAGACATGCTTTTTTTATCTGGGTCATTTGTGCTTTTGATTGACTAGTCAATATTGCTCAGGAGCGGAAGCTTTGAACTGATGTCCAAAGTGCATGGCCACAGGTCATCAGTATCAGTTCTGTCCCTGGGCACTCTTGTTTGCATCTAGTACTGCCTTTTTAAAAACAGCAGAGAGAGTTCTTCACCTTCTAAGGAGTAGACTAAGGAGCACGATTGCTAATTTAAAGCTGATGGAACGAAGTCTCCCTACTCCTTTCTGAAGGGGCTCGGGGGCACTGTAGGTTTGGTGTTGGGAGAAAGAAGAGACTGCCTGCCCCCAAAGAGCCTGGCAGCTAGGAAACCCTGTGCACAGTAACTGAGTCAGAATAGACCAGTGGTGGTCGGTGGGGTTTGGTTTTACTTCTATACAAAAATGCTTCAAACGTCTGCATCCGTAGAATGAAAAGATTGGAGTTTTTGGTGTACTGTGGTGACGTGGATGTCGCTGGAAGCTGTGTTGGCAGCATTTCAGACCCGCAGCGTCCCCGTGGTGGGAAGGCTTCAGAGAAAATCGAGTAACGAGCAAACATCTAGTGGGACACAACAGACCATTGCTTGATGCTGTACCAGCCACCGTGTCCTTGTGTCATAAGTGAGTCAGCATGAGGCGGCAGCTGAAAACAACACTTTTATATTGACATGGTTGAAAAGTCCTGTTTTGAAATTGCTTTTAGAATTCTTTAGGAGATATGGATCTCCTCTCAAGTTTCTGGCAGAAATTTGACTCAGGACTATGGCTTCTGAGAGAATCTCTATGCTAAAGTTTTTAACAGGCTTGACAAATAAGACAACAACTTAAGAAGTGGACCTTCTGTTTCCTGGCTAGGGGCAGGCTGGGAGTAGTTCCAGTCAGCTGGGAGCTTATCTCTGTCACTGAGTGAGAGACAGAGCCATCTTTTCAACGTGGAAAACTAACTACTTGTAAAAACCTTTCTCTTATAATCAAATATGTCCTTGACATTCAAAGTTGTCCTTTCCCTCAGCAGTTAATGAAAGTGATACAGGCAGACAGGTGGCTACATGTTTTCTAAATTGTGGGTAAGAATGAATGCTTTCATTTAAGTTAGTTCTGCAGTTACTTTGAGATAACTGTGTTTCTTACTATCGCCTAGGTCAGTGGTTCTTAACCTTCCTAATGCCTGGACCCTTTAATGCAGTTCCTCATCTTGTGGTGACCCCCCCCCACCATAAAATTATTTTTATTGCTATTTCATAGCTGTAATTTTGCTACTGTTATGAATCGGGTGACCCACAGGTTGAGAACCGCTGGCCTAGGTGGTGTTTCCTAACACCCCTCTGGGGTGCTGGGCTAGCCCAGGGGACTGCACCAGTGGATACTTACACTCTATCCTGGATTGTGGACTCCAGAACCAACAGTTTTCATTGCGGAGTGTGGGGGCGGCAGGCGAGTTATTTATTTATTCTGAAAAGAAAGGAGTAGAGACCAAAGTTGTTTGAGAGCTTGTTGCTTAGATATTAGGAACAGCCTAGTAGCTTAACTCAGTGAAAAAGTACGGTACAGATGTGCTTTATACAATTGATGTATGTATATGTATGGGTTGTGATAAGAGTTGTATGAGCCCCTAATAAAATGTAAAAAAAATTCAAACATATCTTTTAATAAAACCATCTATGTAAAAAAAAATTTTTTAAGAAGAAAAAAAATGAAAAAGTACGGGCAGGATTTTGAGTCTTGACCTTAACACTCCCGTCAGAGAAAGGTGACAATGTCGCATGAGAGTCTAGAAAAAACCTAAGTGATCATCAAAGAGCAGAAAAGATTCAGTTTCATTTGTAAGTCCTGTGACCACATGTTCCTTAATTAATATTAAAAGGTTTTGCATTTTCCGATGGAAGCAAGTCAAGTCATTGAGAAGTTTCTAAGAGTTAAAAGCAACACAATCCTCCACCATGATGCTCTACCTGTCGGCATTACATAGATGTGCAGACTGAACAGGTGAGGGAGGGATAAAGGGAGTGTTTCCACAAATGTGTATAATTTGCCAGAAGATACTTGTGAATACTTCTGAGACGTAACTGGACACTGAAGCTAAGAGTTGTCTCAGGACCATAACCTCAGGAACAGCAAGGTCCGTTGGCATCATGTAGTTCACACTGACAATGTTCTCTGTCCTACTTGGGTGAGTAGTAACTGGTTTTAAAACTCATGAGTGGGTATCTTAAGGTCTTAACCGTTGATCTCTCCCCTTCCAGAGGAAAAGAGGGATAAAAACCAAAAGATATGGAACCAATTAATCCAATAAACCACACAAATATCAGTTTCAACCCTGATTGAGAGCAGAAGAACTAGATGGTGCGCGGCTACCACTACCAACTGCTCTGACAGAGATCCCCCAGAACAGCGGTTCTCAAGCTGTGGGTCGCAACCCCTTTGGGGTCAAATGACCCTTTCACAGGCTGGCCTGATTCATAACAGTAGCACAATGACAGTGATGAAGTAGCAGCAACAATAATTTTATGGTTGGGAGGGGTCACCACAAGCTGAGGAACTGTATTAAAGGGTTGCGGCATTGGGAAGGTTGAGAACCACTGCCTTAGAAGGTCTTAGAGTGGAAGAAGAAATGTGGACCAGACTCAAAATCATAGAAGAGACCATGCTTACTGGTTGAAGACAAAACGTGTGTGAATTGTTGAATGCAAAACCAATGATCTCCATTCAACCTTCATCTAATTCCCAATAAGAGGGTTTTTCATATGTTTTCTTTCTTTTTTTATCTTTTAAATAAGTATATACATTTTCCGTGTTAGTTTATAATATATATTCATAGCTATGGCCCACATAAATAAAAGCTGTTTGGGAGCTACTGTACATTTCAAAGAGTGTTAAGTGTATCAAGCAAGGGTGGCAAGACTTTGTCTCGTGTGCTTGGGCATGTTGTCTGGAGAAGGGTATCTGCTTGGCAAAACAGAGGATCGGCAGTCAGGAGGAAGACCCCGAGTGACCTGCCCTGGCACAGTGACTCACAGGGGGTCAAGGAAACCAACTACAGCAGTAGGAGAACGGAGCGGCAGTTCCTTCTGTGACAGAGGCTGGCTCCACAACAAGGACTAAAGGATCCACAGATCAAATCTCTGGAGAACTTCTTAGAGTAGGAATGGGAGTGGGGTGGTGAAGACGGGGCGACACCGATGCCCTTTTCTGTGGACACAATTCACCTGGCTCAGTCAGATGACTCATGGGCATGAGTGACTTCTACAATAACTTCTAAACAACTAAGGTGCTCTGACTCTCCGAACAAACGCACTGCCATCTAATGGACTTTCACGCGTAGAAACCCTTCAGGACAGGGTAGAACTGCCTGTGAGGGCTTCCAAGACTGTAAGTCTTTTATAAGATCATTTTCTTGGGGGCTTTTACAACTCTTGTTACAATCCAGACATCCATTGTATCAGACATGTTAGTACATATGTTGCCGTCATTCTTTTCTAGACATTTGCTTTCTGTGGAGCCCTGGGATCAGCTCCTGGGACTGTAAGTCTCCACCAGAGTAAGAAGCCTCATTCTCCCCGATGGGTTCAAGCTGCAGGCTGGCGGTTGGCAGCTCAGTGTGCCATCCGCGGTGCCTCCACGGCTCTCGTTAGGTCACAGAACAAAACAGTGAACACTGGGGGCATTTTAATGAAAGAGGCCATAACATGTTGGAACCACTCGATGTTTTAGTTCCTGAATCTAGCAACTCTGTCCTTTTCATTGCTGCGGCCACCACCCTGGTCCAGGTCCACATCTGCTGCTCTTTCTGGGAAACCAACTGCTTCAGTGACCCTCATGCATTCACCTCGCCACTCTGCCCTCAGTACCCCCACCCAGCAACCAATGGACTCTCAACAACACAGGTCCATTCACCTTGTGCCTCTCACCTGATCTGCATGGTGATGGTGGTCGTGGTAGCAGTGGCCATTGAGTGGATTCCGGCTCATGTAGCATCCATGTGGTCACCACTCAAAACTCACTGCGATGGAGTCAGTTCCAGCTCAGCAGCCCTGTAGGACAGAGTAGAACTGCCCTTGTAAATCTACAGGAGCAGAGAGCCCCGTCTCTCTCTCTCTCTCTCTCTCTCTCTCTCTCTCGCTCAGCAGCTGGTGGGTTCAAACTGCTGTAACCCATCACCCCAGGGCTGCTGTGGTAATCACAACTCTCTGCGGTAGATCTTCCATGTGTCACGGCATCCAGAATAGAACCCAAGAACCGACATGCTTAACAAGCACTCCATATGATGCTCTAACAAGGGGGGACAGCAAGGCTCTTGGGCGTCAAATAAAACTGTTACATTGGCCCCTGTTTACTTGTCTCTGTTCTTCTACCAGATTACTTGCCTGGGGATTTAGGTCAGGTTTACACTGCTCGGGAAAACCTGCCCGGGAACCCTGGTGGGGTAATGGGTTGCAGATTGGACTGCTAATTGTCAGGTCAGTAGCTTATCCACCATCCATGCCAAGGGAAAAGAAGAGGCTGTCAACTTTCATAAAGATATAAAAGTCTCATGACCCCCAAAGGGTTTCTGTGAATTGGGATCAACTCATGTGTCCTGCCCTACCCTTCTGCTTCTCAGAGCATGTGTGTTGAAATTAATGGTCTTCTCCAGACTCCGGCAAACTGCTGTGAAACCATACACTTTGTTGTTTGCTTCTACTGGCATGTGAGTCTGTGTATAAGGACCCAGACATCTCTTGAAATAGGTTTCTAGCTAATCAGAGACATCTCTGGTTGTGAGGATCTAGCCAACGTGCCTGATGCCCTTCCTGTCTTTCTCATTTCAGCTCCTGGTGGGCCCATGTGGAGATGGGGCCCCCGGATCCCATTCTGGGAGTCACCGAAGCTTTTAAGAGAGATACCAACAGCAAAAAGATGAACCTGGGAGTTGGGGCCTACCGGGATGACAAAGGAAAGCCCTATGTGCTCCCTAGTGTCCTGAAGGTGAGCATCTATCTGCTGCCAGGCAGACAGGGAGAGTGTCCTGCTGGTGGCACGGGCACCGACGGGGCTCAGCTCTTGGGATCTGGGGCTGTCCTCTCCTCAGCTGCAACAGGCAGTGCTGGGAATTGCATGGTCTCTCCCCAGTAGATCCTGCTGTGGTAATTATAAAGATGAGCAGAGTATCCTGTGTTGGTGCCCTGGTGGCACAATGATTAAAGCACTCGACTGCCCACTGACAGATTGCAATTCAAACTCACCAGCCACTCCTCAGGAGAACGATGCCTCAGTCTGCTTCTGTAAAGATGCACAGCCCTGGAAGCCCCGTGGGCAGTTCTGTTCTTGACATTGCAAACTCTGGGTGTGAGTGACTCTGTCCCTAGAGGGCAGAGCAGAACGGCTCCAGGGCTTCCAAGACTTGTCTTTGTCAGAACAGCCATTCTCATGTTTCCCTCGAGGAATGGCTGGTGAGTTTGACCCACCCGTCCAGGTAGCAGCCCGACATGGAAACTCACTGCACCACCAGGCTCCTTGAGCATGAGGGTGCCCGATGTCATTTTCATGTCTCACCTTTTGATTGTTGCAATTGCTGTGTGCGGTTGAGTCAGTTCCCACTCATATTTTAATTGCCATAGTAAAATCTTTCTACATAACATGTCATACCCTTCCTGCCTTGTATAAGGATGCTTCTTCCATTTTTCCTCTTAATTTTGTTAGTTGTATTTTTAATCTTTTGATTGGTTATCGTAGAGCCTTAGAGAATATAACTCCCATAACCCCCTTAGAATACATTTGTTTCTTTCTTTTTAAGAAGCTCCTCTGGTGGACTACGAATATGCTGCTCTGTCACTACCAGAAGGGGGTGGGGGGTGACTCGTGACTCCTGGACGGCAGATCTAGACCTGCAAGTGAGAGTTGCAGAAGCATCCTTTGGAGTGAGGATAAGGAACTCTGTAATATCCAAGCTTTGTCAGTGAGCCAGGCTAGCTCAGGCTCATGAGCGTCAGTGGGCCGGGCTAGCTCAGGCTCATGAGCGTCAGTGGGCCGGGCTAGCTCAGGCTCATGAGCGTCAGTGGGCCGGGGTGGACGTGACCTCTGCAGAGTATTAGCTGTGCTTGTAGACTGGAACACCACCTAGCACTGTGTACAGGACCTCAGAGAACCAGCTCTTCTCGCTCACAGCAGGTGTGGAAACAGTTATTTTTCCATTTAAAGTTTGAGGAAACTGTGACCCGGGTTAAATACATAGCTATTTGAAGAGCTGCAAAATATGATTTAAAATAAAAGATGTTTTCTGTTCTGCAGCATAAAATATCTGATTTTCTGTCTGCCCCTTTTCATGAACAAGAACTTCTAAAGTAATGCTTTTGACATGGATGAACCTTTGAGAACATTGGCTTGTAAGTGACCTAAGTCAGTCACAAAAGGACAAATCCCACTGAAGTGGCGTGTCAAGACAAGGCAAATGGAGAGCAGAGCTCACTAGTGGGTTACCTGGGGGTGAGGAGAGACGAGTCACAGCTGAGTGGTCCCTGTTGGGGGTGTGGATGGGGATATGAGTATGCTGATGATTGTACAACAGGATGAATGTAGTTGATCTCACCCTAAACTGTACATGTAAAAAAAAGTTAACTTTTTTTATAGTTACCACAATAAAACAATTGCAAAAGATGCTCATATAGTGAGGCTCCCGGGGGGAGGTGAGCTGAGAGCCAGTAATGACAGGCACAGGGGAATAGCAAAGGTTCTGAAATTGACTGTGAAGAGGGTGTAGCGTTCCTAGTCGCCTTTTGTCAATTGCAATATGTCCGAGAGGTGAACAATGGGTAAACATGATAATGGGCAGGAGGAAAGGGAAAAAAATAAGACTTATGTAGGTATAAATATAGATATGTACATATGTAAATTAAAATATGTGTGTGGATACACATACATACAACAAGAAAGCAGATGGACTTTGGATCTCGACTTAAATCTTAGTACAAGAACAGTTTGTTCTAATGTGATCCCATATGACACTCACCTTCTAACATGATCGCTAAAGACAGAGTGGTGCATAAACAAACGTGAAGAAAGCTGATAGTGCCCAGCTATTAAAAGACATAGCACCTGGAGTGTTAAAGATTTGAAGTTAAACAAGCGGCCATCTAGCAGGGAAACAACAAAGCCTCCGTGGAAGAAGCACACCAGCCTGTGTGATCATGAGGTGTTGATGGAAATAGGTATCAGAAGTTCAAAAACAAGCAACCAAATTAATGTGGAGGGGCATGGACAAAATGGAGACCCAACACCCCGGCCCCCCAGGGGGACGGACAACTGAAACGTGGGTGAAGGGAGACAGCGGATGGTGCAAGATATGCAAATAGTAATTTATAATTTATCAAGAGTTAGGGAGGGTGGGGAAGGGAGGGGAAAAAGGGCTCAAGCAGAAAGAAAATGTTTTGAAAACGATAATAGCAACATATGTACAAAAGTGTTTGACACAATGGATGTATGGATTGTTATAAGATCTATAGTGGACCCCAATAAAATGATTTCTTAATTTTAAAAAATGGAGACCCAAAACCCACCTGTAAGATAATTGGACGATCTGTTACAGAAGGGCTACATGAAAGTGATGATTAATTTAGGGTGCCGTCACCAGCCTGTGTGATCATGAGGTGTCGAAGGGATCAGATAGCAGGCATCAAAGAACAAAAAATCAAATCATTGTGAATGAGGGGGGATGAAAATGGGGACCCAAAACCCATCTGTAGGCAACTGGACATACCCTTACAGAAGGGTTGCTGGGAGGAGACGCAGAGTGCACTGTAGCAACGATGAAACACAACTTTCCTCTGGTTCCTAAATGCTTCCTCCCCCCACTATCATGATCCCAATTCTACCTTACAAATATGGCTAGACCAGAAGATGTACACTGGACAGACAGGAACTGGAAACAAGGAATCCAGGGCGGATGATCCCCTCAGGACCAGTGGCGTGAGTGGCGATACTGGGAGGGGAGGGTGGAAAGGGGGAACTGATCACAAGGATCTACATGTGACCTCATCACTGGGGGATGACACAGAAAAATGGGTGAAGGGAGACGTCAGACAGTGTTAGATAGGACAAAACAATAATACATAAATTACCAAGGGTACATGAGGGAGGCGGGAATGGGGAGGGAGGGGAAACAATGAACTGATACCAAGGGCTCCAGCAGAATAATGATGGCAACAAATGTGCTTGACGCAATGGATGGATACACGGATTGTGAAGAGTTGTACGAGCCCTCAATAAAATGGTTTTTCTTTAAAAATTTAGGGGACCATATAGCACTGATAAAACACATGACTATCTTCTAGTTCTTTAATGCTTCCTCCCCTTACTATTATGGTCCTTGTTTTACCTCATTAATCTTGTTAGACCTGTGTATGTTCATTTGTATAATTAAGATTCTTCAATGCATGAAAGAGAAAATAGATAACTCTTCAGAGACAGTAACAGTCAGAATGATGCCCTGAAGGTACGAGGGGAGGCTAGCTGATAGCAATGATGACTGTGTAGCCCCACTCAGGGGAGCGAATGGCAGAATTGCAGGTGAACAGATAGGTTGGATGGTGTAAGATATGGCAAAATATGTGTGTGTGTATGACTTTCCCGGGAGGCAGGATTGGGGATGGAAGGGATAAAGGAGCTGATATCAAAGAGTTCAAGAAGAAAAAAGTGTTCTGAAACTGATGGTGGTAGCAATTGTACAATACTGTTTGATCTAATTGAATTATGGACTCTTAAAATAATCTGTAAGAGTTCCTAATAGAATGATTCATAAAAACAAATCAAACGAGGCCCTGGCTTTTAGCAGGCAGAAGAAAACTAGAAAGGGGTTTTTGCATCTAACATTTAAAAAAAAATGTAAGCATCAAATGTTTAATCATAACAGTTCCAGGTAAGGAGGAAGAACTTCATGGATGCATTTTCTCTTACCTAGGCTGAGGCCCAGATTGCTGCGAAAAACCTGGACAAGGAATACCTGCCCATTGGGGGACTGGCTGAATTTTGTAAGGCATCTGCAGAACTGGCCCTGGGCGAGAACAGCGAGGTGTTGAAAAGTGGCCGGGTAAGTGGGCAGGCCACCTTGAAAACCGTGTTTGTGGCCCCAAATTTAACCAAGTCTGAGACAACCGCTCACTCTATGTGCTATGATTTTATGGGCAACGGAGGACGACATAAAATATGAAAATAATAATCTATAACTTACCAAGTGGTGAGGGAGGGCAAGGAAGAAATGGGGAGCTGATATCAGGGGCTCAGTGGGAAGATGATGCTTTGAAAATGATGGTGGTGGCATATGTGCAAATGTGCTTGACACACTGGATGAATGTATGGATTGTGGTAAGAGATGTCAGAGCCCCCAGTAAAAGCATTTAATTAAAAAAGAAAAACCAACAGCCCCTCCTCGGGAGGCCTGTGGGTACTAGGTTTACTCTCGCAAACAGTTGTGTTCTCAGAAACCCACAGGGGACGGGGGGAAGGGGAGGGGTGCTATGAGTCAGTATTGACTTGATGGCGGTTGATTTGGTTTTTTGGAGAGTTGCCTAGGCTTGCCCCCACCCTCATATTCTAAGCTCTAGTGTGGATGGAGGAAACAGGCCGCAGGTGAACTAGGAAAGCTCAGGGGGGGCAGGTGGCCAGCACTGCTCTGCGGCCCTCCCAGCCAGTGTGGTCGCTAAAGAAGAAAAGGTGTTGCTTTCAGGTCTGGACACATCACTGCTGCCCCGAGTGGCTTATCTCCTCTTTGCACTTCCTGGAACACACTCCCTTGGGAGAAAGATGGCCTTAGATGTCACCAAACACGGTCCTGCAGGCCCCCAGAGAGTAGCCCAGTTGCTGCTGTCAGTCGAGGTCGGGCGGATGCTGCCATGCCAGGAAGGCTGACAGACACGCAGGCCCGTGAGCATTATGGTGGGGAAACGTGTCATTTAATGTTGCACTTCATTGTATGTGGAAGTATTTTCTGGTGGCCAAGGCTGGTGGGGGTAAAGAACCTTAAATTTAGCCAACATTCTCCCCAGCAAAAATTAGACTGGTTTAAATTCACGTGTTAACCCTTTAATACAGAGAAAAGCATACAGCCTTTCTCCTCCCCTACCCCAAGCGCTGTCGGGAGTGACCCTGAGACAGGGTCAGAGCATGGTGTGGTTGATTTCCATACGCTCCCAACTAAAGACTTCCGTATTTTCAGTCCCTTCAGGGATTTTGCCATCTGTCCGTGTGGCCACTTGTAACCTAAGCAAGAGACGAGCCGGTCTTAAAATAACATCAGCTTGTCCTTTATAAACGGCTGCGCCTTCGTGACTCATTCGTCCCCACAGGTCTGTGGTCTGCCAGGCTTGGGGGGATTCCTGTCCTGCACTGGCAGATGTAAGTCCACTCTTTGGGTTTTCCCCACCCCCCGCTTACACTGCCGCTCCTATGCAGGAAATGTGTTTAGGTTGCATTGAGAGGGAAAGAAACGTGGACTAGAACTCAAACTCACAAAAGAGCTCAGGCATCTTGGTCAGATGGTCTGGGGACCTCCAAGACAATGGCCCTTAGTCACCCTCCATGACTGGAACAGAACTCACCTCGGGTTCAATTTTCAGCCAAGCCTCATTCCACTAGGAAGATACATGCTCCCCATTGGCCATTGAAGAAATAAAGGGACAAAGTTCGGAAGGAAAGAAAGAGGTGGGAACTGGGAAGAAAGATAAGTGATGAGGGTCAGCAATGGGTGCGTTGAAACCAAGAGAGAGTGAATTTTTTCATGTGAAACTGATGGTCCGCTCTAGATACCTTCAGCCAGCTCCCAATAAAAAGTTGGTTTTCTTTTTTTTAAGAGGGGATGGGTGTTGGGAACTGGTGAGACAGGTCCTCCTGGTAGCAGGTGAGGAGACTGCCCAGCTCTTACTTAACAAGTGGAGAAGTTCTCGCTGTCCCACACATCCCTTGGGAAGGTGCTGCCGACAGTACAGACCCAGCCCTTCCTCCCCACCCCCCCAGTGGCCTGGACCTCCCTGACTGATGATCTCTCTCCCTCAGTACGTCACCGTGCAGACCATTTCTGGCACCGGCGCACTCAGGATCGGAGCCAGTTTCCTGGTGAGTCTGGCGCCTCCGCAGGGAACGAGCTGTGAGGTGGCCTGTGGGTTTTCCCTGGCATGTGTATTTCACCCCTGACTTAAGAACTAGATTTCCCCTTTCGAAAAAATTGGCACATTTTTTATTCACTGAAAAATGAGAGAACGGTGAAGAAATGGTGAAGACGTCATCCTGTGATTCACTGCACACTCAACTGTCACTGTCCCCGTATTTGAATTAGATTTTTGTAAGACCCTGTGCAGGTGGTCCACTTAACCAAGTCGCAGAAGATGTGAGTAACTGCCAGAGGTCCGTGGCCACATGGCCGGACTGATGTCAGGGCCCAGAATCTAAGCAACCCAGGCATCTGAGTCAGGGCTGAATTCCGGTGGAGGAAAATGCCCTCCGTAAGAAAACTCAGTGCCGTGCTCGCTTCGGCAGCACATCTACTGAAATTGGGACGATACAGAGAAGATTAGCATGGCCCCTGCGCAAGGATGACGCGCAAATTCGTGAAGCGGTCCATTTTTTTTTTTTTTTTAAGAAAACTCAGTGTTACCATCTGTCTCCCCTTTCCTCCTCTCTCACCCTTCTTCATCCCATCTTTTAGCAAAGATTCTTTAAGTTCAGCCGAGACGTTTTTCTGCCCAAGCCCTCCTGGGGAAACCACACGCCCATCTTCAGGGACGCTGGCATGCAGCTTCAGGGGTATCGGTACTACGACCCCAAGACTTGCGGTTTCGACTTCGCAGGTGCTATCGATGACATTTCAGTGAGTATGGCAGTCAGGGCGGGAGAGCGAGAGACCGGTCTGCTGGTGGAAACCCCATACCCCCCAGCTGGCTCTCAAGAGCCGGCTGAAAATAACTGGGAGGGAGGCCCATTCCTTTTCCCTGAACAAGTCTCCACCAGGGACTCTGGCGCTTGAAACACCTCAAACCAGTGCGTTGGGTATTTTTTTCTGTAGAAAATGCCCGAGCAGAGCGTGGTCCTCCTGCATGCCTGTGCTCACAACCCCACCGGAGTGGACCCCCGCCCTGAGCAGTGGAAGGAGATGGCCAGCGTGGTGAAGGTAAGGCACCTGGGCTGGCTGAGGGCAGTTCTGGGCTTAATGATGAGACTCAGGGAAGCTGGTGCCTCCATGAGGCAGCCACACCTGGAGTAAGCTGCCAGCACAGGGCCCCTCGCATGCATAATGAGAAGTTCTATAATTGATGACAGTGAACAGTTTTTGTAATAGTATTTTTATTAACATATCTTACTCATTCCAATATATCCCTTCCCCTCCCATACAGTTCTGGTTCAATCCCATTGGGTGGGTCTATATAGTCATCAACTCCCCCGCCCTCGGGGAGCTGTTAGTCCTGTCAGTGCCTCTGAGGAGCCATCTACCATGTGCCGAGCAGTCTTAAAATGTACAAATGAACATACACAAGTCAACTCTGACCAATGAGGTATATCACACACGGACCGTAATAGTAAGGGGAGGAAATCGTAAAGAACTAGAGCATGGTCATGGGATTCTTCAGCGCCACACCGCACCCTGGGTTTATCCTCCGTTCCGTGAGGCCCTACTAAGAGGGACTGTCCAATTGTCTTGCTGGTGGACACTGGTTTTCCACCACATCCACTCCTCTGCAGAGCAGTGTGGATGCGTGTTTTTTGAACGTGTGCTACTCTTCCCCCGACATCTCATGATCACAGACTAGTGTGCTTCTCGTGGGCTTGGTTGCATCTTTGCTTGATGGCCGCTTATTTAACAGATAGCCGGGCACCATCACTTTCAACACCACATTTGCTGATGCACCTTTTTGTCTTCAGGGATGATCTGTCAGGGTGGTTATCATACAGTGCCACATTATTAGAACAAACCATTGTACAGAGGTAAGGTTTCATTAGAGTGCGGGGTGCCAGCCTCCACAATCGAACGGGTCCAAGGGGCAGTTGTGTAATTAGGGAGTAAAATTAAAGAGACATCAGACAAGATAAGCATGCGAATGCTCACCTCCAGAACAGCCATGATTTCAGCAGCCAGATCCACCCAGAGAGAATTTATTTTCAGCCAAGGCTTATGTACACTCGGGGTGTGTAAGCTCCCCTAATGCGTAACAGAAAGGGGTTGTACAATAAGCATACTCATGACAGGAAGTAGACAAGCCGGGGGTATACATGAAATAGGAAGGGGAGGCACTGGGGCATACATGTGACAGGAAGGCACAATGTAACGAGAGGGGCGGGCTCTAGAGTCGAGATGGCAGCCTAGCCTTGGCCGTCCCTGAGTTGGCTTGACCTTAGGTGTTAGGTGTGTCAGGGCGCTCCTTCAGGCAGCCATCCATTATCAGTATCAGAAAGGAGTGGGCTCTCCTTAGCGTGGGACAGACTGTAGGGTCTGATGGCTCTAGATGCCTGAGAACCTTCAGGCAGATCACCTTTAAGCAGTTGACCTCCAGCTGTCTAGTCAGTGACCACGTGTTTACAAACAACACCTTAGGTTTGGCGTATGTTATGGGGGACAACCTGTGGAATAACTTTCCTGTTTCCCGCTGTAGAGACCCAAATGTATACATTTTTACGTGTGTGTGTGTGTGTGTGTGTGTGGTTTTGTTCTTTCTCCTCCCCTACTATTGTGCTTGCCTGTCCTTCACCTCTAAGTACTTCCTCTCAGATACAATTTGGTTGATCTAACACACCCTTCTCTCGTCCATTTTAGAACTCTTACTCGACCCCTGTACCCATCATTGTTGGCTCCCTGCCCCCTTCTCCCTTCCCAGGCCCCCCCAAGAACCATCTGTCTGGCTGCTGTCTCCTTAAGACTGTCATCCTGCTTTTCTTGTATAGATCAACACCCAAACAACAACAAAATAATAATAAAGCAATAAAAACACAACCAAAATTAAATGCCCACTAACATACAGATAGCCATCCAACTGGCAGATGGTGACATAGTGCCGCAGTAATGTTGAAAAGACGAGTTTCCCCAAGGTCCACACTGCTATTCCCGCAGTCCAGGATGGAGCGTCTTGTGCCCCCACCCCTCCCATTCACGCCTTAGACTTTCAGTGTGGCCCTTTATGAGTTCTGATGAGCCAAGCATTGCCCCCCGAGTCACAGTTCACACTCGGGGTTCCTCGGGGACTTCGTGACTTTGCTCCCATCACTGGTCTGTTGTGCTCCTCTCCTAGCCTGCCCCATGAGAATTCCCGTTGTCCCTCGGCCTGGGTGTAGGTGATTCTGTACAAAGCTTGCTGCTGGCCAGCCTGCACAGGTGACATCACTGGGCCCAGTATGCCAGCTGCATGTGCCCATCTGTGGGTATTGTGCCACCTCTGCTGTCCTTGTTGTTGCCCTTAGCACTGCCCTTTTCCTTCCCGTAGCCCAGGCAGGAGCCAGAGAAGGCACTTGGCAAGATCACTCGCGTTTGCTGCTTTTTCCATTTTCTGTCAAGTCTAAGCTTCACACTGAGGAGGCGTCAGGAAAGCAGCATTGAGAAGCTGATGAGGTGGTTCCCACGAGCCGCCCCTGGCCCTGCCTGTAAGTGGGCCGAAGGCACAGTTGCCCATGTAGAGACTGGCGCCGAGCTCTGGCACGTCCTGGGCCTGTGATCACCAGACCAAAACAGTGGCCCAGGTCACTGGGCACTGGAAGAAGGTTCTGCTTGGCTAAGCAGTGTTTCTGGGCAGAATGAGTTTCAGATTTTGTTTTCTCTTTTTTTTTTTAAGATTTTATTTTTTCTTGGTGTCTCCTCAAGGGATCATATTTACCAAAGTTGAAAATAAAAATTAAAATGTTGTGTGTTCCTACCCTACCTCTAGTAAAATAAAGACATCTCCCAAACTGGGGGTGAGTGGAAACTGGTGCGTGGCGCTGTGAGGCTTGCAGGGCTACGCCTGACTCGCCAGGGTTTCGAGCGCCTTCGGAGGGACTGCTTCAAGTTTGGGTCTTCTCTTTCCTCCCCAGAAAAGGAATCTTTTTGCATTCTTCGACATGGCCTACCAAGGCTTCGCCAGTGGGGACGGTAACAAGGACGCCTGGGCCGTGCGCCACTTCATCGAACAGGGCATTGACGTGTGCCTCTGCCAGTCCTACGCCAAGAACATGGGCTTATACGGTGAGCTGCTGCGCATGTGGGAGAGCTGGGAGTGGGGCCGCAGAGCAGAGTGACCGGCGGGCGGGCGGGTGGTGCTTATCTAGAGAGGGAGAAAGGTAGCGGCATTATTCTGAGCTCCTCGGCCAGGTCTTCCTTAGTGTCCTGAGTTCTGAAGAGGCAGGCTTGTGGGTCTGCTCAGGGACTCGGGCTTTCCTCTGAGCCTGGACTCGCCCTTCTGCTTACTAGAAGCATGCGTAACGAGCAGTGTTACTGGGGAGCTTCTGAGGATGACGGCCAGTACACAAATGGCTTGCTCCTGATTTCCTCTGCTGCCCCCTGGGAGCAGAAGACATGGACTCTGTGCTCTCTGCAGGTGAGCGCGTGGGGGCCTTTACCGTGGTCTGCAGGGATGCTGAAACCGCCAAGAGGGTGGAGTCGCAGTTGAAGATTTTGATCCGTCCCATGTATTCCAACCCCCCTCTCCATGGGGCCCGGATTGCCTCAACCATCCTGACCACGCCGGAGCTGCGGAAACAATGGTATCAGTGGCCTTCCCACCGCTGCGCCCTCAGAGCAGTGTTCTAGCTGGACTCGAGTGGGATGCGGTACATGGAGGGGGAGGAGAAGTTGGGGAGAGAGGGTATTTCACCAGCCCTGTCCACCAGACAGGAGGCCTGGTGACACTGTCGGGCAAGCACTGGACTGCTCACCACCACGTCAAAGGTTCACGCCCACTAGCTGCACTGAGGGAGAAAGTAGAGCCTCAGAAACCCTGTAGAGGGAGCTGTGAGCCGGATGGACTCCGTGGGCAGGGGTCTGGTTTGGTTTGGTTTTCAAACAAGTTGGTTATTTCCTGTAAGCGACCAGCAAAATTCAAAAATGATGCTTTCCGTTTTCCCACTGCCTCCATATTAGTAAAGCCTGGCTTTCCTGAGTTCAAATTCACTTTGAAGTACCTCCCATAAGGAAATTTTCTCCCAACAAAAAAAGAAAGAAAACTTAAGAAATGTCCCATTTGGGAGTGTTTACTGACTATTGCTTGACCCCGAGCACACATGCCTGCGCTGGCAGGTGTAGTAACTGAGAGTCCTCAGAGCTTCATGCTTTTTGTCATCTTCAAATATTTCCTGAATGCCAGTTACACCTACTAAGTTGAATGAATATCTAATCCATGGGTGACATACTGGATACATTTTTTCTCTAGATAGAGGTTGGCAAACTATGTCTTAGTGGTCAAGTCCCGCCTGCCCCCGTACATTTCTAAATAAAGCTTTATTGAAACAGCTACTCTACTCACGCACGAGGGGCCGATTTCATGCTGTACCAGCAGGGCGCAGGAGTGACAGCACTGCTGATCTGGCCCATGAAGCTTATGTCTACAGCGTGGCCTTTACAGATACTTTGCTGAACCTATTTTGTTGTCTGTGTTGTTAGGCTCAGTCCAACTCTAGCAACCTTATACCCAACAGAACAAAACCCTGCTGAGTCCTGTTCTAGACAGAACCCGCGGAGCCTGTCATTTGTTGTGTGTGCGGTAGCCCGTGTGCTGAGAAGTTAGATCTCCGAGCACATTCTTAGACACAAAAGCCAAGTCTGCTGAGTTTTTTGTCACCCATCCAGCTGTCACATGACAACTGCTGTCTACCTTGTATTAGAGTCTGGTTCAGGAGAGTGGCTTCTAGGACAGTGGATCTTCACCAGGCTAAACCCAAAATTGACTCCAAAATGTAAATTATACATTTGCTTTTCCGTTGTAAAATCAATGCGTGCATGCACATCAGCAAGTGTGGCAAAGAGAAAACTTAGCCACGGCTGCCGCCCCCATAGCCCCGCTTCATTCTCCTTTGCCCGTTACCAGAGCAGGAAAGCAGCTTTGCCACCGAGTCGGGTCTGATGCACGGCAACCCTGTACGGGGCTCCCAGGGGTAGAGCTTTAAGGAGCCCACAGCTTGTCTTTCTCCCTGAGAGGATCTGATGGGTGTGAACACGGACCTTGAGGTTAGGGGACCCAAGGGCTCCTTATAGGCGTGCTACATACAACTATGTCTGTGTGCATGTGCAGTGGGCTTTATTTTTGTCACTTGGAATGTATTACATTTTTTTCACATGCTATTTGTTCTGAGAATAAACCAAAGGCAGACTTACAGCCAGCGAGTCTATCCTGACTCATAACGACTCCACAGGACAGGGTAAAACCGCCTCTCTGCGTTCCCGAGACCGCGGCTCGATGGAGGTAGAAAGCTCCGTCTTTCGCCTGAGAGCACCTCAGTGGTCCCAGCTGCTCATAACCTCTGCACCATTGGTCTCACCACAAAGCACGCTGACTCAGCCATTTCCCCGTGGGCCAGCGAATGACACTGGATTCTCTCACCCGGGTTTTGAGAGTTGTTCCTCCCTCGTTGACACGAGCTCACTGCCCCCTAAGGTTCCTCTCTCATCACTCTGATCAAGACGGGTACTTTTTACTAGTTAAGCTGAACGACTGTTTCAGGGGATGTTTTCAGTGGAAACTTTAAAGATTATCTCAGGGTCGTAGTTTCAGGGGTTCATCCAGCCCCACAGTTCACCTAATATTCTCAGTGTTTTTTATGTTTCTGTGTTCCCTGATAGGAGCGCAGTGGTGTCATTAGTGGTTATGTGTTGAGCTGCATGTACAAGGTCAGCAGTTCGATACCACCAGTGTCTGAGAGAAAGGTGGGGTTTTCTACTCCCATAAGCAGTTACAGTCTTGGAAACTCACAGGGGCAGTTTACCCTGTCCTAGAGTCGCTAGGAGTAACTTTGACTTGGTGACGGTGAGTTTGGTTTAGTTTTGGTATATTTCCTTACAAGAAGATTTTGTGGTTTGGGGTTTCTTTTTAGTAATATGTGCATTGCAGTACACATTTGAGAGTCTATAGTGTACAAGGTGTTGTGCACAAAATGTGTGCGGGATGACCAAGATGACGTACCTGCAAGTGCCTGGTACACAGTGTGGAGCATGTGAGTGCTTGTGACGAGGAGAAAGGGCTGGGAAGAGGAACCTGGGAAGCAGCTGCCCTGGGAAGGGAAGCGTCTGAGCCGAGTGGAGGAGTGCCCTTTGTCAAAACAGGGAGCGTGGAGGTTTGAGGAAGTGGCAGGTCCTGCTGACACAGGCTGGAGGGCCCGGCCTTATGGGGATGGCACTGGCCAGAAGCTGCTGGGCGTGGTAATATGGAATGCCACTCCCACGGGGCCAGGGGTGCCAGCTTCTCACTTTCAAGCCTGCAAGTACCCACTTTTAAAATGCTTAACAGGCTCAAATAGATCATGACGAGCCCTTATTTAGCCTGATTGGCAGGTTGCAACTTCTGTTCTTACGTCATAGAAAGGTGGTTGAAGAAAGTGAACATGTAGGACCAGGAGAGCATCTACCAGCGTTTTCACAGTGGCCGGCCAGGGGGCACAAAAGGTCCATGCTGAGCCCCAGGGAGACAGTGGTTGGAATTGAGCGAGCCAGTGGATCCAGTCCAGGCACTGCCTTCCCCCTCCCCCAGACAAAGTAGGCTTCTCTGCGCATAGCACTGCCACCGTCAGTACCTGCCTCGCAGCCACGTTCCATAGTCAGCTGGCCACAGGTCCAGCCCCAGGCTCACCCGGAGCTTCTCAAGGAAGGCCCATGTCCCAGTTCTGCTCACCGCCCGTCTATCCAGACCTTCACCCCCTTAAACATGCCGTCGTGTTTTGCCGTCTGACCCGCGTACACTATGGATGGTCTTGTCGTCGGTGTTGTCAGTTCCGACAGGTGGAGGCCGGCCGTGTGTGGAGCAGAACTGCCGCACGGGGCTCGCTGGCGGTGCACCAGGACTTCTGCAGTAGACCACCAGCCTTTAGGTGAAGCCGTTGAGCACGAACTGTTTGAGCCACGTTGGGACCATTTTTGTAGAGCCTTTGTCTCCCTGAATTAAAGTCAGCCGGTCTTTTTTCCCCCTCCTGATTTATTTTCCTAGCATCACATATAAAACCATAAAAATGGTCCTTGGCTATTAGGTTATTTATCGCTGCTGTTGGAAATGTTTTGGTGGCTGTTATTTCCAAACAAACTTTTTAAAGGCTGGTTCATTCTCAACAGCCCAATTATGCCCACTGTTTTCATTGCCTCGTTGAAATGGTGTTGTAAGATAAAATAGAATGTAATTAGATTTGTTGCCAGAAGCCATTGACAGACTTTGGCTTAAATCCACACTAGAGGAACCTTGGGGAGGAACCTGAAAAAGCTCTGGGGATGCACGAGTTAAGTGCGTGGCTGTCGACCAAAAGGAGGGCAGCTGGGGGCCACTAGCTGCTCCCCGGGAGAAAGGTGTGGCTCTCTGCTTCCATAGAGATCACCGCCTGGGAGCCCCGTGGGCGCTCAAGGAGGTAACTGTTGTGTACTGTGGCGTGTTCAGTCTTGCTGGGCCAGAACTGAACCAAGTCCCCTGCCCTGTTGGGCTTCTCGTGTAGGTTGCAGGAAGTCAAAGGCATGGCAGACCGCATCATCGGCATGCGGACCCAGCTGGTCTCCAACCTGAAGAAGGAGGGCTCCTCCCACAACTGGCAGCACATCACTGACCAAATTGGCATGTTTTGTTTCACGGGGCTCAAGCCTGAACAGGTGAGTGGACTCCACTCTCCCCGCGGCTGCCCAATGGAGCGAGCCAAGCTAACCTTTTCAGGTTGCTCTGAACATTACTTCCGGGTCCTTTTAGGGTAAGGGCAGTGTGTGTGGCACTCATTTTGTCTGGGGTTTCTTGTTACTGTTCATTGTGGCTCATCTGTACCCTCCATAAGATGCGGCCTCCTCTCCAGCTTTTTCTCCAAAGATCACCTGAATCACCTGCACCCAAGCTTGGACTTGATCATTGCTGTTCTGGGGGTGGGGGGAAGGCTATTTCACTTTTCATTTTTTTATTTTTCCCTTTTAATTTATAACTCCAAGTTGGCTATTGTGCCCTGGCAGGGCTGGGGAATCCTGACCTGACCCAGGGAGGTGTGACCATGCTCTCTTCTCTCTGCAGGTGGAGCGGCTGACCAAGGAGTTCTCCATCTACATGACAAAGGACGGGCGCATCTCTGTGGCTGGAGTCACCTCCGGCAACGTGGGCTACCTTGCCCATGCCATTCATGAGGTCACCAAGTAGTTTCCCCATGAGAGGGAGCAGAGATGCCCTGCCTCTTCAGCCCCTGCTGTGGTGGGGTTCATGGGGAGCCTGAGAGCAGGTGGGTGGAGGGCAGGCGAGCTTTCTGATCCACAGGGCTTCACGCAGCCATTGAATGTGTTTCTCGGAAAAGAACATGTAGTGAATTAGGGCAGAGGCACCGTGGCTCCCATGCCAACCTGGTCCCCATCCTGTTATCTGGGGTGTCTCCCAATGAATATGTGTACAAGAAAGAGCCAAAAATCTGTCTGTCACACAACTGCAATATTTCAGAAGCTTTAACCGAAGCACCTTGCGTGCTAAGGGTTCCTGTGTGCATCCAGCCTAAGAACTCGCACATACTAGACCTTGTACAGAGAAGCCTGCTTCTGACACTAACTCCTGTGTCCTTCCCCACAAAAGCCCATGGTGCAGAAATCATGTCTGAGAACCCACTGAGCCCACTGCCGCAAGGAAAGGAAAAGACACCCTTTCCCGGCTTATTTAAGAGAAAGGAAGAAAGAAGGCTCGCCTTTCTCATACTTAGAGGCATTTTAACACTTCCTCTTAGCCCTAATCATTGCTGTTCTTTTCCTCAGACACAAAGACCTCTCACTAGCCTAGCTCCCCGTCCCATCAACAACCTCCCCCAGGCCCCCGTCAGGATATACTTATGTCAAGAATGCACATGCCATGCCTTCCCCTGGAGAATAGAGAGCTCCCTCCCCTGCACTTTCTTCTCATCGTCTGTGAGTCATTGATCACCTCCTCTGCCCACTGGGACTTCCTACCATGGTTGAGTGTGGTTGTGCAGACACTCATCTCACCCGTGAGCCAGGCAGTGAAGGAGAGGGCGCACTCGGGGCTTTGCCTTCAACCTTGGGTGGGTGCTGCCAGGAGGGCTCATGCTCCCCCTCTGGAAAGATAGCCACCATCTGCTCTAATCATGTAGGCTTAGTGCAGCCTGGTTTCTCTGTTAAAATAAAATCACCGAAGACCCAGCCGCTGGCTACTAAACTGCCTGTGTTGGTTTTTTTTTTTTCCCCCCCGCATGGAAAGGATAGGGTGGGGTGAGTAGCCTAATTTGGCTAACCATAAGCCCACAGATGTTGGCTTTTTCCAGTATAACGACACAGTTCTGTCTTCTTCATTGGCCATTTGGCTTGTCCAACGAGGAAGTGACTATGATTATATAGCCCTTGGGCCTCGGAGGATAAGTGGAGTGCCCTGAAGGATGCAAGTGGGTAATGTAAAGAAAGGGGAATGTGATGGAACTGGGTGCAAGATCGAGGACCAGCCTTCGTCCTCAGTACCCGGGAATAGTCGGAAATGGCAGGACCCAGGGTTGCAGGTCTTAAAATCTTCACCAGATATGGAAACCACTTTTTATGGGATGGAAGTTGTATTGAAACTTAAAGGATGACAACTAATTCATCTTTCTGCAAAATGATTTTCAAACAAGGTGTAAAAGTGGATTGCCAGTCTATATTATAGAAGGATTGTCTGGTAATACCATTATTGGGGTCCCTTGTCGGGTTTCTAAGGTTGGTTGATGCTGTGTGGCAAAAGACCTAATTGGCTTTCCGACTCAACATTTGATGTGCACAGTACAGTGGCAGCATTATGTGTCGTGTTGGGCAGTCATCAGCAATGGCTGTAGCCACATTTCCCACCACCATGCACGGATACTAAGAGGCATTGTGAGTCCTTGGCAGAAGCCTGGTACAACAGATGGGATAATTGCCAGGAGTGTGGAGATAGTGACCCCCAAGTACCGCTGTAGGCTGCCATCTTTGAGCCAGGCAGCACTGTTTCTATGTCGAGAGGTTTGGTTGCTATGCAACACATGCTGTTTTTGTTTTCTAAGATGGAGATTGTTTCTTGCCAAGCACTGCCCTGGTTTTCCTTGTTTGAGTTATTCAGCTTCATGCACATTTTACAAATGCATGACCAGGAAGAACTAAATCAGGAAGAACCAGTTGGAAACCCTAGTTCTGATGGTGATTGTAAGGGGGAAAGCAGGCTCAACTTGTTCTGTTCCCTTTCAATTCCCTCATCCCTTGTCTTAGGTTGGATTCTCTAGAAAAGCAAAACCGGTGGAGCTCACATATGAAAATATACAGACTGGTTTATATCAGTGGGTAAGTTCCAAAGCTGTGGGTCAGATGTGCAGCTACAGGCTTCTCTTGACTCATGTTGCTGCACGGGCTGATGAAGGCAAGATCGACAGGTGAGACAACAGGATTCTGGCTGCAGAGGCAAATGAGTCCAAGGAGACAGGTAAGGTGGTAAACTGCTGACAACTCGTCGGATAGCAGGCTTTTGGCTACAAAGGCAAATTCAAGGTTGGCAGGTGCCCAGGATCATACAGCAAATTGCTCATGTCCAAAGAACTAGAAGTTAGATGATAAGCCAGATATAAAATCCAGACTCAGCAAAAGGCAAGCAAGCTTTTCCCTAGTATCCACTTACATTGGAAACAGGTCACTCTCGAGGAAGTCCCATCCATGGAAGACTGCCTAACCATTGAGAATTCTGGCCCAGCCAAGTTGAAAAACCCCTAAACTAAAAAAAAAAGAAAAAACAAAACTGTCGTTCTATGAGGGACACTGCATGGCTTGTAAAGGAAAAGTGTTGCTGACTGCTCATTGTGGGGTACCAGCCTCCACAATCGACCTGGTCCAGGGTTGGTTGTGTAGTTGAGGGGTAAAATTAAAGAGACATCAGACAAGATAGAGCATGCAACTACTCACCTCGGAGGCCACCATGACTTCAGGAGCCAGATCCAAAGAGAATATATTTCCAACCAGGGCTTATATACTCTCTAGGGGGTCTGCCAGTCCCCCTAATTACAGGTAACCACTTGCGTGACAGGAAGGCATACACATTACAAAATAGGCGGGCTCTGGAGTCAAGATGGCAGCCTAACGTTGGCCATCCCTGAGTTGGCTTGACTTGAGGTGTCTGGGCTCCTTCAAGCAGCTATCCATTCTCCCTGTCAGAGAGTGTGGCTTCTATTTAGAGTGGGACAGACTATAGGCCAGTGGTTCTCAACCTGTGGGTCACAACCCCTTTGGGGGTCCAAACGACCCTTTCACAGGGGTCCCGATTCATGACACTTAGAAGTAGCAATGATAACATTAGGGTTGGGGTTTACCACCACATGAGGAACTGTATTGAGATCACAGCATTAGGAAGGTTGAGAACCTTCAGGCAGATCACCTTTAAGCAGTTGACCACCAGGTGTATAGTCAGTGACCATGTGTTTGCAAACAGCACCTTAGGTTTGGCGTATATTATGGGGAATAACTTCTGCTTCCAACAGCTCATCTACATGTTCTTGTGAATGGATACCTCCAGGTGAGGTCAAAGATGTGTCATTAGACTGATCACTAGGTACCTTCTAAAGATACCCTTGTTCATCAGTGTTCCCTAAAATGACTATAGCTTATAAGACACATCAGTTTCCAGCAAAATTGCTGCCAAGCCTCAACTAACTAGAAATGGAACTTGAGCACACAGCTGACCTTGCTTATTAATTTTAAATCCTGTTTTATCAGCTCAAACTAAGTCCCATTTCTCACGGAAAACAGTCACATGGTGTGTGAGTTCTGGTTTTCTCAGAAGCTCAGGCTATTTGCCTGTAACCCTTTCCTAGTTACTACATGTTGACTTAAACTGTTAACTCTGACCTAATGGAGCAAGGGAGTTTACCTGATCCAAAAAAATGCTCGTCTTGTTCTCTCGTTTTCATCATTTAAAGGTAGAATAGTTCTCAAATCTGGGGAGTTATTGGTGTCACCTCTGGCAATCTGATTCAGTAAGTCTGGGATAAGGTTTGGAACTACTTTAATACAAGATTTCTAGCTGATTCAAATACAGCTGACCCAGGGACCAGCTAGCTGGGTACTGTTAAACTAACCTGCTTCGGGCTTATTGCTAAACAAACCAAAGTCCAATTCACTCAAGCAGGTTGAGAATTCTGTTTTGGACTCCCCCCCCCCCCCCTTGCTTAAGAGTTGCATGGTTTGTTCAATGGTGATTTATGCATGTTGGAGAAAATCAAAACGTAGAAAGGAACATAAAAATATCTACCACCTACACATGACAGCTACTGAATAAACTTCCATTAATGTTTCTGTGTGAGTTTTTACGTGGTTGGGATTGTAGTTGGATGATTTGGTGCCCCACCCTGCTCTCAGCCTTCCAAGACAGCTGAGGAGGAAGAATGATAGTCATTTGGGTGTCTGGAGCCAGTATAACATCCTTGAGTGGTTGATTTTTGCACACACAGACGTATTCTCTCACAGTTTAGGAGACTGTAACTCCAAATTCAAGGTGCCCGTACTAGGGAAAGGCTTTCAGCTCTGGAGGAAAGTCCTTGTCTCTCTTCAGGATCTATGGGGTTAATTGCTTCCCGGGCTTTTGGCTAAGATCAAGTGTAAGATCTATAGGTTTGCCATCCCTTGAATACTCCATGTGCCTTAGCTCAATCTTGCCTTGGGTCTGGAAGGTTCTCAACACAGGAACCCCGGGTGCAAAGGATGTGCTGCTCCGCACCGGCCCTTCTTTCTTGGTGGTAGTCAGCCCCCTCCACTACGTGCATCTTCTCCTTTTATCCCTTGTTAGGATGTTGTATCCCCTTCTAATGCCCTGACTACTGGTCGCTGATTGCCTCGTAGACAGTGCTTGCATAACTGACTAACCACTGAGAGTCACCTCAGCCAAGTTGAGGCATTTCAACCCACGGCACTATCTCAGTAGATAGACATGATTATGTGCCACATAGTCCTTCACTGTTATGATCTAAACGGGAAGTCTGGGTAATCCTGAGCTCTACCCCCAGCTCTACAGATTCCGCACTCCTTCAAAGCTAATGAAGATTTTAAAAGAACCGGGTCTGTCTAAATGACATAGACTAGATGAACAATCTGGAGCAAAGAAAACAATGGGACCAACAGTTCTGGGGGACATGGGAGAGGGGGCTGTTGGGGGAAAGGAAGTGATGATAACAAACCCAGGGACAAGGGAACAACAAATGATCCAAATCGGTGGTGAGGGAGGGTATAGGAGACCTGGTAGGGTGTAATCAAGGGTAATGTAACCTTGAGGAATTACTGTAACACAAATGAAGGCTGAGCATGATAGTGGGACAAGAGGAAAGTAAAAGGAAATAGAGAAAAGAGCTAGGAGGCAAAGAACATTTATAGAGGTCTAAATAAAGGCATTTATATATGTAAATATATTTATATGAGGATGGGGAAATGATTTACATGCATACATTTGTAGGTTTAGTATTAAGGTAGCAGATGAACATTGGGCCTCCATTGAAGCATTCCCTCAATGCAAGAACACTTTGTTCTATTAAACTGGCATTCCATGATGCTCACCTTCCCGACACAATCACTGAAGACACAGCAGGTGCATAAGCAAATATGGTGAAGAAAGTTGATGGAGGCTGGCTATCAAAAGATAAAGCATCTAGGGTCTTAAAGACTTGAAGATAAACAAGCGGCCATCTAGCTCAGAGGCAACAAAGCCCACATGGAAGAAGAGCACCAGCCTGTGTGATCATGTGGTGTCGAAAGGCTCAGGTATCAGGCATCAAAGAATAAAAAATCATATTGTGAATGAGGGGGAGTGGGGAACCCAAGCCCATCTGTAGGCAACTGGACATTCCCTTACGGAAGAGTCACGGGAAGCAGACAAGCCAGTCAGCGTGCAGTGTAGCAACAATAAAACATTCAACTTTCCTCTAGTTACTAAATGCTTCCTCCCACCCACTATCATGATCCAAATTCTACCTTACAAATCTGGCTAGAACAGAGGATGTATACTGGTAGAGATAGGAATTGGAAACACATGGATGATCCCTTCAGGACCAGTGGTGAGAGTAGCGATACCGAGAGGGTGGGGTAAAGAGAGGGAACCGATTACATATAACCTCCCTGGGGGATGGGCAACAGAAAAGTGGGTGAAGGGAGACATCAGTGTGAGATATGACAAAATAATTTATAAATTATCAAGGGAAAAATTAACTTTAATCACCTATTTGACATTGTCTGCAAAAATTAACTCCAGGTAGTCATAGACAAAAGGTAAAATGATAAGGCATCTACAAGAAAAATATCTTTGTAATGTTGGAGTAGGCAAATATTTCTTAACAGGAAGCACTAATCATTGGAATTAATCCAAATTAAAGACTGTTAGTCAAGGAAAATCAGTAAAAGTAAACAAAATAACAGCTGAGGACATTTTAATAAAACATAAATAACCAAGGATAATAATTTTGAACTTATAAAGAACTCTCAAAAATGAGTAAGGCAAATATGGGCAAAAGTCTTGAACAAGCACTTTACAAAAGAGGATAACAAAATGTTCAATAACGTGAAAAACATTCAGAAACTGATTAGAAAAATAAAATCACTGAGATACTCAGTGCACCTGTCAAAGTGACTAAAGTTAAAATTGACAACCTGTCAGCCAACATGAACTGATGTAAAAAAACTGAACAAACCATAACAAAATGAGAGATTGGTTGGGTCATTAAAAAAAACCTAAGCCCAGATAACTTCATTGATGAAGTCTACCAAACATTCAGAGAAAATCTGACACCAGTTCTACTCAAACTTGTGGAGTGTAGAAAAGGATAGAAAATGGCAAATTAAGTTTATGAAGCCAGCATAAACTTCATAGCAAAACTAGCCAGAGACATAGTTAAAACAAAATTGTAGACAAGACCCTTCATGAACACAGACAAGAATTCTCCATAAAACTGTCCAGTAGAGGGTGAACAAGTAAATGTGGTGAAGAAAGCTGATGGTGCCCGGCTAAAAGAGATCGTGTCTGGGGTCTTAAAGGCTTGAAGATAAACAAGCGGCCATCTAGCTCAGAAGCAACAAAGCCCACATGGAAGAAGCTCAACAGCCTGAGCAATCACGAGGTGTCGAAGGGATCAGGTATAAGGCATCATCAAAAAAAAAAAATCTTACCATAGTGAATGAAGGGGGAAGTGCAGAGTAGAGACCCAAAGCCCATTTGTCGGCCACTGGAGATCCCCTTACAGAGGGGTCTAGGGGAGGAGATGAGTCCGTCAGGGTGCGATGTAGCACAGATGAACATAGCTTTCCTCCAGTTCCTAAATGCTTCCTCCCTCCCCCCCACCACCACCACTACCATGATCTGAATTCTACCTTGCAAGTCTAGATAGAGCAGAGGTTTTACACTGGTGCAGATAGGAGCTGGAGGCACAGGGAATCCAGGGTGGATGATACCTTCAGGACCAGGGGTGTGAGGGGTGATACTGGGAGAGTAGAGGGTGAGTGGGTTGGAAATGGGGAACCAATTATAAGGATCTACATGTGACCTCCTCCCTGGGGGACGGACAACAGAAAAGGGGGTGAAGCGAGACACCGGATAGGGCAAGATATGACAAAATGATAATTAATAAATTATCAAGGGCTCATGAGAGAGAGGGGAGTGGGGAGGGAGGGGGAAAAAGAGGGCCTGATGCAAAGGGCTCAAGTGGAGAGCAAATGCTTAGAAAATTATTAGGGCAAAGAATGTACAGATGTGCTTTATACAATTGATGTATGTATATGTATGGATTGAGATAAGAGTTGTATGAGCCCCTAATATAATTAAAAAACCTGTACAGTAGAATCCACCAACAGGTTAAAAACTAATTAATACATCAGAACCAAGTGGGATTCAAAAATGGTTCAGCAGTAGAAAAGCAATATAATTCATCATCACCTAAAATAGGCGACGAATCACACAATCATACCAATTTATATAGAAAAGTCATGTGACACGTTCTAACACCATTCCTGATTAAAATACTCAACAAAATGGGAGTAGAAGGGAAGTTTCCCAACATAGTAAAGGGTATATATATATAAAACCAAGAGCATTACTTTCAACAATGGAGATACAAACATTTCCTTTACAAATAGGATGCCTTTGGTGACCATGTTCAATATTGTTCTGGCAGTCTTAGAGCTATAAAGCAAGAAAAGGGAATGAAAGGCATCCAAAATGACAAAGAAGTATCCTCTACTTGTAAATGGTATGATCCTATACGTAGAACACTCCAAAGACTCAGTGAGAAAACTGTTGGAACTAATTAAAAGATTGAGCAAAGTGACAGGATGCAAGGTCACCATACAAAAATCAAACTCATTTTCTGCTAATAGAGTTCTGAAAATGGAACCAGGATAATAGTACCATTTATAGTGACCACCCAAAAAATGAAATAGTAAGGGATAAATATAACCAGAGAAACAAATTTCATGTACAAAGGAAATTACAGAATTCTATAAGAAACCAAAAGACCTATGTAAACAGAGAAATATACCACGTTCATGGATAGGAAGACTTTACATTGTGAAATTATCAATACTACCCCCAAAAAAATCTACCGATATAATACAATTCCAACAGTACCCTATAAAGAGATGGAAAAGCTAATCACCAGTTTTAGTTGGAAAGGAAAGAGACCTTGGATAAGCAAAGGACTAGTAAAGAAGAGCAATGTAGGAGACCTCTCGTTTCCCGATCTCAGAAGATGCAAGAGCCACGGTACCAAGTCTGTCCCTGCTACCACAGTCCTGTAGGTCAATGGACGAGACTGGAGAACACTGAAGTCAACCTAGCCACATACAGACAGCTGATCTTGGATGAAAGGCTGAAAAACATTAATTGGGGAAGAGTTGCCCTCTTTTATAATTGGTATTGGCAAAACTGAATATCTATCTGCAGAAGAACTAAACAATAGTCCTATTTCACACCATATACAAAAACGAACCCAAGACGGCTCAAATATTAAATGAAAAACCTAGAACTGTAACAATCGTCAATGAAAATATAGGGACAATCTGTAGACAACTGGACATCCCTTTACAGAAGGGTGGCGGGATGCAGACAAGCCAGTCAGGGTGCAGGGTAGCAATGATGAAACACAACTTTACTTCTTAAATCCTTCCTCCCTACCCCACCCCACCCCACTATCATGATCCCGTTCTACCTTACAAATCCAGCTAGACCAGAGGATGTACACTGGTACAGATAGGAACTGGAAACACGGGGAATCCAGGGTGGGTGATCCCTTCAGGACCAGTGGTGAGTGGCGATACTGGGAGGATAGAGGGAGGGTGGGGCAGAAAGGGGAAATCAATTACAAGGATCTGGGAGACAAACAACAGAAAAGTAAGTGAAAGGAGACAATGAACAGTGTAAGATATGACAAAATAATAAAAATTTCTAAATTATCAAGGGTTCATGAGGAAGGGGCAGAGTGGAGGAAAGGGGAAAATGAGGAGCTGATACCATGGGCTCTAGTAGGAAGCAAATGTTTTGGGAATGTTGAGGGTAACAAATGTACAAATGTGCTTGACACACAGTGGATGAATGTATGGATTGTGATAAGAGTTATACGAGCCCCCAATAAAAAGATTTTTAGAAAAAGAAAATGGATAAACTTAGGGACCCCGATGCATAGCATACATTTACTATCAGACATAACACAAATAGCAGAAATCAAAATAGGTATCTAGCACCTCCTAACAATTAGACACTAAGTGTGCATCAAACGATTTCACCAGAAGAGTGAAAAGGAGACCCCACAGACTGGGAGCAGAGGGCAGAGGGCAGAAACAGACACGTCACCAAAGAAGACATTCAGGTGGCCAACAAACATGAGAAAATACTTGCTGTGATCGTTAGCCGTTTGAGTTACGAATTAAAACAATAAAATACCACTTCATCCCAGCATTCATAGAAAGTGAAAACACAGACGACAACAAACACTGGCGATGACGCAGAAACACTGCCGGTGGGAGTGTGGAATGGTGCAACCACCGGAACACAGGGCGCTTGCTGAAATGAAGGGCATCGTGCTCAGTAGGAAGTCGGAGACTAGAGGACGGCCTTTGGCCGAGCGGTTTGACACAGAGGCTGCATCAATGGGCTCAAGAACAATGTGAGGCTGGCACAGGACTGGGCAATGCACTTAGGGGTCACTATGAGTCAAAGTGGGATACATTCCAAAGAACTAAGAGCCGTGACATAAAGAGGTGTATACACACTCAAGTGCACCAGAGCACGTTTTGCAAGAGCAAAAAGATGGAAACAATCCATCGATGGAAAAATGGATTTTAAAAAGGTTGGTACATCTGAGAGGGTACACAAAAAATGCAGTTGTTTTGGTTTTTTTTAAAAAACAAAACAAGCTTATCACCTTCAAAGTAGTCTCCGTTACACTTAATATATTGGTCAAATAAATCTGTGATTCCATTCTTGGAAATATTTTTGAAAATCAACTGTTTGGATGACTGACAGCACCTCCTTCCTTTTTTTCTCTTCGCCTCCTCTACTTCACTTTCCTTTCATGTCCCTCTGCATTTTCAGAAACAAAAACAAATCAGATGGAGTGAGGTCAAGTGAGTAAGGTGTGGGGAGCAAGAGAGGCATGCTGGTTTTTGCCAAAAACTGGCACACTGAGATGGTTGCATGAGCAGGTGCATTGTCATGGTGGCAAAACCAGTCCCCCGCCTGTCACAAATCTAGCCTATTTTGTCACACACTGTTATGCAATCTTTTCAAAATCTCTAAATAGAAAGCTTGATTAAAGAGACCAGACCAAAACCAGGGATGTGCATGGTAGACAATGGTGGAGGAGGTGGGGAAAGGAAAACAAAAGGATGAATACAAGGAAGAAAAGGGTAGTGGAGTCATGGGGCATTAATCCACCCAAGGGGAGGGTATTGTTTATATCTCCACAGGGAAAGTGGGACCAGACTTCAACCCAGTGTCGCAACGTGTCAATGCAATATCCCGGCGTGGAGTAGGGAACCAGTGGAGAGGTCTGGGAGGCCGGCCCCAGCACCATAAATTAAGTGGATTCCTGCCCCTCCCCCAAAAAGAATTTGTTCCAAAGGACGACATTGACTCTGCAGCACCGGGAGATGAACATATCTGATCAGAGCACACGGGAGCAGATGAAGGGGCAGGAGGAGAGAGTGGAGCACAGCCTGGCCCACCAGGCCGTGATGATGATGTTCCTGAGTAGAGCAGCCAGTCCACAGAGAGAACAACATGGCTGGCCCCACTATGAGAAATGAAGCCAATCAGTGACTAAGGGCGATACAGGGGACAGCACCGGAGACACAGTGTGGGAATTGCACCTGACCTGATCCCACCACACCGTGGCAAATCATTGGGGGAGTGCAGCGAAACAGCAAGGGAATGGAGTGGCAAGGTCCCCAGGGAATGCTGAAAGTGGACTTTGGGGCCAGGGCGTGGTGCCCCAACAGACTGGACTGGAAAACGCTCCTAAGGGCCAGCAAATGATCCCTGAACTAACTACAAGCTTTTCTCTTGTGAACTGTTTTGTTCTGTTCTTTGTCAGCGGTTTGTTTTTGTTGTTTTGTCGTCTGGTTGTATACTGTTGCTTTGTTTTCCTCTGTCTTGTTTTCGTGCATGTTAGTGTCTCCACAGATCTGTCTGAATAGGACAGGCTGGATGAACTATCTGGAGGAAAAACAATGGGACCGACAGTTCCGAGGGGACTTGGGGTGGGGGGGTAAGGGGGGTAAGGAAGTGGTGTTAACAAACCCAGGGACAAGGGAAAAACATGGGACCCCAAATGGTAGAGAAGGGGGAGTGGCAGGCCTGGTGGGAAATGATCAAGGGTAAGGTTGCTTAGAGAAGAGGTATACTCTAGCCCAGGTGGCGACGAAGCATGGTAGTAGGGCAGGAGGAAAGTCAAGGGAGATGGAGGAAAGAGCTAGGAGTCAAAGGGCATTCATGGAGGTCTAGACAAAGACATGTACATGCAAATATATATAGGAGGATGGGGAAATAGATCTATGTGTCTATATCTATAGGTCAAGTATTAAGGTGGCGGAAGGACCTTGGGCCTCTACTCAAACACTCCCTCAATGCATGAATACCTTCTTTTATTAAATTGGAACTCTATGATGCTCACTCTCCCGACACAACGGCTGGAGCCAAAGTGGGTGAACAAGTAAATGTGGTGAAGAAAGCTGATGGTGCCCGGCTATCAAAAGAGATAGTGACTGGGGTCTTAAAGGCTTGAAGATAAACAAGCGGCCATCTAGCTCAGAAGCAACAAAGTCCACATGGAAGAACACACCAGCCTGTGTGATCGAGTGGTCCCAAAGGGATCAGTTACCAGGTATCAAAGAACAAAAAATCATATCATTGACTGCACACCTCCATGATAGGATCGCTGAAGACAAATGGGTGCATAAGCAAATGTGGTGAAGAAAGCTGATGGTGCCCGGCTATCAAAAGAGATAGTGTCTGGGGTCTTAAAGGCTTGAAGTTGAACAAAGCGGCCATCTAGCTCAGAAGCAAATAAGCCCACATGGAAGAAGCACACCGGCCAGTGCAATCACGAGGTGCCCAAGGGACCAGGTATAAGGCATCATGCAAAAAAAAAAAAAAGATATGTGTGTATATGTATGTGTATATGTATATATGTATATATATATATATATATATATCATATTAAATGAAGGGGGAAGTGCAGAGTGGAGACCCAAGGCCCAAGTGTCGACCAATGGAGATCCCCTCATAGAGGGGTTTAGGAGAGGAGATGGGTTAATTAGGGTGTGAGGTAGTATCGATGAAGAACACAGCTTTCCCCCAGATCCTGGGTGCTTCCTGCCCCCAACTACCATGATCCGAATTCTACCTTGCAGGGCTGGATAGGACAGAGGCTGTACACTGGTACATATGAGGGCTGGAGGTACAGGGAATCCAGGGTGGATGATACCTTCAGGACCAAGGGTGTGAGGGACGATGCTGGGAGAGTGGAGGATGAGTGGGTTGGAAAGGGGGAACTGATTACAAGGATCCACATGTAACCTCTTCCCTGGGAGAGGGACAGCAGAGAAGGGGGGAAGGGAGACTCCGGATAGGGCAAGATATGACAAAATAACGATGTATAAATTACCAAGGGCACATGAGGGAGGGGGGAATGGGGAGGGAGGGGAAAAAAAAGGACCTGATGCAAGGGGCTTAAGTGGAGAGCAAATGCTTTGAGAATGATTAGGGCAGGGAATGTATGGATGTGCTTTATACAATTGATGTATGTATATGTATGGATTGTGGTAAGAGTTGTTTGAGTCCCTAATAAAATGTAAAAAAAGAAAAGAGAAAAAAATGATTAGGGCAAAGACTGTACAGATGTGCTTTATACAATTGATGTATGTATATGTATGAAGTGTGATAAGAATTGTATGAGCCCCAATAAATTGTTAAAAAAAAAAAGCTTGATTAACAGTCTGACCTGGTGGAACAAACTCAAAATGCACTATGAGTCAACATTTTCCTCCATTCAGGAAGTTGACAGACATCCAGAATGAGGTTCGTCATCAGTAGACATTTCACCTCTTTGAAATAAGAAAATACTCATACACTTGAGTTTTCCCATAGCGCTGTCCTTGTAAGCTGTGTTCAACATCACAACAGTTTCTGCAGCATTTTTCCCAATCAGGAAACAAAGTTTCACAGCTGCACGCTGTTCTCTTAAATTGGTCATCACAAAAAAGTGAGCTTCAAGTGAAACTGCTTTTACAAAAAACATTCTGTGTGACCAGAAAAAACTTTCCCAGGTTGTGGGGGGAAGTCAGATGCTCACAGGCATCCTCCCAGAGGGCGATCAGTTGCCAGACTGCAGTAGGCCCCACTCCCTGCTGTTAAAGACAATGGACGCCTGCAGTCATCTATTTGGTTCCAGTAGGTGGAGTTTACACCCTACTGATCATGGTTCCTATGGAGATCCAGAGAGCAGGCCAAACGGGATCTGTGACATCCAAAGTTAGGGTGCCATCCTGTATCTAGGATCTGCCCATCTTGCCACATGTATACTCCCAACCCCTCCTCTTCCTATTATGTGGATACTCCTAGATCACCCCATCCCATTATTGTATTACCTATAATACAACCCCTTCCTGTGACCTATGTCTTCACCTGTAATTAGGGGGCTTGCATGTTCCCAAATAATAAAAAAGCCTTGGTCAGCATTAAAGAGTCTCTATTTCCCTCCTCATGGACCACCAAGCGGGGCTGAGGTGAGCATGCTACCTACCATGAATTGTGTCTGACTCCATTTATTTCAATATTTCTCTTCTATCTCTCATGCTCGCTATAACTTTACTATGATCTTTTACTTATCATCACTGTACAATTGCACCTACCGGACCCGTAATGATGTGTTAGGGGCTGGCTTCTCCTGACACCAGGTGACACCACTGGGTGCAGAAACTCAGAGTTGCTCAATGCTCACCTAGTGGAAATAATGCATTACTTCGAAGAGCTTCCCCCCACCCACCCACCCCTGCCCCGAGCTTTTTTCTGTTTTCCCCTCATATACACAATGGAACACTACATAACTTTAAAGAATAAGGATTAATGTATAAAACACCTCATAACATGAATGAACTGTATGCTGAGTGAAATTAGTTGATCACAAAAGGACAGAGATTGTATGATATCACTATTATAAAAAGTTTTTAAAAAACGGTTTCCTTGCTAAGAGAAAGATTCTTTGATGGTTACCAGGGATTGGAGGGGAAGGGAAGGAGAGAACTCAGGCTAGACGGTGGATAAGTGTTAACATGGGTGAAGGGGAAGGCAACATGCAGTAAGAGGGAGGTTAGGGAGAAGTGGTTGGAGGCAGGGGAAAACATTGAGAGGTTTCCAAGCGTTAAAAGCAACAGATAAATCGGATCTGCGAGTTGCTGGTTGGATAAACACAGATTACAGGTATGGGGAGGAAAGTGGGAGTATATTCATGAATATACATGGCTAGTTAGAGGATCTTCCTATATGTGTGTTTATCTTCGTTGCAAGCATATCCATGCATGTGGAGGGGCACACGGGAAAAGCTATGAAAATGTTCTAGACATAACTAAACACCTTGAAGGAATGAGTTGCAGGACCCGGGGTATCCATTGTACTGCATTGTTCACAAGAACAGACTTCAAAATCAGAAAAACAACCAAGCTTCCTGGTTAGCTAGAGACTGGTAGGATCCCCAAAATTGTGGCCTTCAGTCACCTTCCAGGACTGGAACTAGACTCACCCTGTGCTGGCCTACTCATCCATTAAAGATCAAAAGAGGAGCATTTATCCAAGGACAACCTTTAGAGATGAAAGGAGGAGGAACGAAAACACAGGGAGGAAGTACAATAAATGATGTTACTTTGAGGTGATTTCAATTGATAAGTTGAAACAAAATGTATGCACTGAATGTAAAACTGATGATCTGCTTTGTAAAGCTTCACCTCATTCACAATAAAAAGAAAGATTGGCAATAGCAAGTAAAAACGAAAAGTGGAACTAGAATCAGCATACTCCCAATGTAAGTAAACACTAGTAGTACACATACTCCTACCCCGTATGGATCTATCAGGGACTTCATGAAACACACACACACACACACACACACACACACAAGATTACTCATAAAGCTGGAGGAATCTGCATAAGATCTGTGGATTGTCTCCCTGAGAAAATACAAGTTGTGATATTGTACTGTATGTACTATAAATTGTTACTATGTATACTATAATTTAAATGTTACCGAGGGAAACCATAAAGGATACAAGAGATTGTTTTGTGTCATTCAATTGCATGTGAATCTCCAACTTCTCATTGTAATTTTCATGAAAGGATTACAGGACCTGGGATGCACGCAGAGGCAGGGGTTTAGGAGAGAGTGCACTCACACGCAGGGAAGGACGGTGGGATGCACAGGATTATGTCATGATTTGTGAGTGCTACACAGTCAGGAAGGAGCCCTGCTAGCATAGTGATTATGTGTTGGGCTGCTAACTGCAGGTCAGCAGTTTGAAACCACCAGAAGCTCTGCCGAGAAAAATAAAGCTTTGTACTCTCTGAAAGAGTTACAGTCTCGGAAACCCACAAGGACCATTCTATGATAGTTTCGATGGCAGTAAATTTGGTCTGGTTTAGACACAGCCAGAAACAGAAGCCAAAGACTCTGACACCCATTCTCTCAACATGTTTACTGAGTACCAGGAACCTGGAATCTAGACCCTGGGGCAATACTCAACCCAGTCCAGTCCTCTCTCCAATAGGAAAGACCAAAAATAATTAACTGTAGCCCGAGAAAAGAGCTGTACACAGAAAACCACACAATTCTACTGCAAGGGATAAGAGCGGGCCTAAGGGGGCCCTATCAACTCCAGAATCATTGGCTGTAGGCATGAAGGCGAGGCAGAGACGCTGGGAGGGAGGGAGCATAGAAAGAGGGGCTAGGATTATGAGACCTAATAACTGACCCAGTGCACCTGAACTGACAAATACAGCAAATCTCCTCGGGTCCTCGCGGAAGGAGGCGTGTTAGACCTGAACAAGAGACCAGGACTAAAAGTAGCACAAGGACGGCTGGCGTGGATGCGAGGGTGGCTCAGGAGCATGTTCACTGGGTTGGAGACTGGAGGCGTGCGGGAGACTACAACTCCCGGCGTGCACCGCGGCGTGCCCTGGCCGGGCGGTCACGTGATGGGTGCTCACGCGTCTTTGCAGTCGACTCCGGAGAGAAGCGCTGTAGGTAGGTGTTAGAAGGTGGGTGGGTAGAGGCTAAACGCTACGAAGCGAGGGATCCCCGACTCCTAGACGCCCCTCTTCCGTCCCCGCAACACACACCAGGGCAGAGCTCGGGAAGTTGGCTGTCTTGGCCCCACGCTCGCCTTCTGCTGCGCCGGCTCGAGGAGCCCAAACCCGGCCGGTCTCGCCCAGTTCCTAGGCCGACGTCCAGTCCTGAAGTCCCTTCCCAGTGCAGTTCCCAGAAACCCACCCATCCTGCTTCAGGTCTGGGAGCGGGCCCTGCGTCCCGTGGGCGCCCAGGCCAGCTCCCAGTGCAGCGCCTCGCTTGGGCTTTAGGGCTGCCGCCCAGGCTGGACAGCTATGCCCACTGAGGCTGGGAGCTGAGGGGCCTAGAGGCGCGATCGCTCTGGTCTGAGCTGACGGGCTTCGGATCTGGCTTTAACAGCCCCCCTGGGACCGGCGTCTAACCCTCCTCCGCGGGCCTATTTCCCGTCGGATCTGGTTCCGTTCCTGAGTGAAAATCAGAGCCGCTCAGTTCCCCGCTGCCACCACCTTCCGCTGACATCAGCCTGCAAACGGCTGACTCCTCTCTGCTGACGGCGGATCATTTCAGGGAAAAGCCTGGAGGAAGAAGAAATTGGGACCAGAGTGACCCAGGAGCATCACATGACAGTTCTTTGGGGAGAAGGAACTCCGTGATAGCCAGTCACGTGACAAGAACAGGTAAGCTGAGGACTTGGCAGCTGAGCCATGAGGCGGAGGCCCTGGGGTGTGAAAGACCCATGCAGTCTTTACGGCGTGGGGACCCCGCGGAACCCTTGCCTTAGTTCGTTTGAGAGGGCTTCAAAAGGAAAACGGCAAAGACATAACTGGAATTTTTCAGGGAACTTTTTGAAGTGCATGAACTTGTGTGGGGGTGACGGCAGAGGCTGGGCATATGACACAGGCCTGGGGGAGAGTCAAGAGGCTGAACTAAGCCGGGAAAGTCACCCGACCACTCTAGACCTGTGTGACTTAATGTGAGGCTGGTGGAGGAAGGGATCCGGGATTCCAGCAGCAGCAGCAAACTTGCAGGGTTCCCTGAAGTCACCTCCACCACCCACAACCTTCACCTAGGTCGGGCTGCTTTTTTTTTTTTTTTTTGCTGAGTGGCAGGCTGGCTAACAGCAGGTTGTGTAAGAGGAGGCCCAATGGCATCAGACTGACCTTTCTAATGAAGAGACAGCCAAGGGGTGTTTCCTGTGCAGCTGTGCCCTTTGATTTCAAGTTTGATGAGAGATGCCTGAGAGCTCCCTTTTACCTGCCGTGGGTGCGGGGTGCCCAGCTCTGTGCAGCCCTCATCAGGAGGGACTGTGTGGAGGAGTCGACTACCCCAGGACCTGGGTTGCCCTCCTAAACCCCTAGTGGGCCGAGGGCTTGAGGAGGACTGCTTGGCTGTGATGGGTAGTAGGGATCGGGATGGTCATTACTGCTGAATCTTCACCTTGTGGACTAAACCAGGCAGGGCCAAGTAGTGTGTGGACTACATGTTCCCTGCATAGGCCAGGTTCCAGGTTCAGAAAGAAGACTGGCAGCATTGGCGGGCGGTGTCACTAGCCTGTGTTGCCCAACAGAAGCTCTGGGGAAGGCCATTTCTGGCTTCTCACTGACCGCCTCCAGCCAGCAGCAGCTCTGGGGAAGGCTCTTTCCTCACTGGCTCCGCTCGGGCCCTGCCCTTTTAACCTGGCCTCCTTGTTGCTCTTCCTCCCATTAGCGAGCCGCCCCAGTGCCCTTGTGCCCGTTGTTACCTGGCCTCTGGCTCCCGCTTTGGTTGGGGTCTGGAGTCTGCTCCCTGCTTACTGAGGCCTGATGAGAGTAGGAAGCCTGGAAACAGGGATTTGCAAATGTAACTGGAGCCGTGGCCATTCAGGGTCTGCCAAACCCTTACCAGGCCTGATGTGCTCCTCGCCATAATCTGCAAGACAAGTGCTGTGGCTATCGCCAGATTCCAGGAAAGGAAAGGGGCCCAGAAAGGTGACACGCCTTCCTTGAGGTCACACAGCTAACAAGTGGAGACTACCCAGCCTGCTCCAGGCTGCTCTTGTTCCGGGTTTCCCTGTCTCTGTAGACTCCACCTTGAGAGCACTGGGGCTCTGAGCATGTCCAGGTTCTTGGAAGAGGAAGCAGCGTCCTAATTTTCAAGGAGGAAGACTTTTTACCAAGGGAGGAAAGGAAGATCAGTCATGTGACTGATGCAAGCCGACTGCTGAGCTCAGCGTCCCAAAGTCCCATCCTCTGCCTAATTGGAGGCAGATGCAGAGGGATGCCCTAGGGTCAGGCAGGTCTGTGAATCCCAGCTCCGCCAGTGGCCCAGGGTAGAGAGCTGCACCTCTCTGGGACTCAGTTTCCGCCTCGGCATGCCGGTGTCCGTCATAGTGCCTTTCAGGACTGTTGTGAGGGCTGAGTGAGCTAAAGCAGCCCAGCACTGCCTGCAGTGCTCACAGCTGCTAAGAACAGCAGGTCCGGCCATGGAGCCTTGCAGTCTAGTCCAGGAGAGTCCCTGAGGGAGCCTGCAGAGCAGCACCAGACCCCAGGCAGCTCTGCACAGTGGGTGGCCCAGGAAAGGGGACCCAGAAGGGTGGCTGGCAGGCAGACAGGAGGCATTCCATGCACAGGATAACACATTCTTTCTCCCCCCCAGAACCCAGGTGGGACTGGTCTGTGGGAAGAGGGTGACTTCATCCTAGTCAGTGCCTGCCTGGGAGTGGGGCTGCTCACCTTCCCAAAGGGCGAAGAGTGAGGGTTGGCCCCAAAGCCACACAGAAGGCAGAGTCTGGGGCAGCGAGGGCATGCTGGGCTGGAATGATTCTTCATGCCAATTGCTCTTGGGACCCTGTGGTATAAGAGAGGACTGGGACGCCAGGCAGATCTGGATTGGAATCTGGCTCAACAAGTGTGACAAGAGGTCAGTGATTTGACCTCTTAAACCCGGTGACCAGCAGGCGTCCCAGTGAGTAAGGGAAATAAGACGCATCTAGGACACACCTCGTCTCTCCCTCTTGCTGACCCAGCTGCTGCTCCTCTGTATGTACTTGCCTCACTCACCGCCGGCCTGGGAGCCTGGCGCAAGCAGAATTTGCCGCTCCTCCATTTTCATATCAGCCTCGCCACACGGTGGTACCATTGTGTTCTGGACAAAGGCCCTGCTGGGCTTCAGTCCCGGCTGTGTGGGTTTCCCCTCTCAGGGTGACAGTTATGCCTCCTCTGTCCTTGCAGGTTGAGAAGAAGCAAAGCCACAGGCCTCCGAGGGAGGCACGTGATCAGGCCCGTGCC
This sequence comes from Tenrec ecaudatus, assembly GCF_050624435.1. NCBI lineage: Eukaryota > Metazoa > Chordata > Mammalia > Afrosoricida > Tenrecidae > Tenrec > Tenrec ecaudatus. Next base: position 49,287,632 of record NC_134547.1, on the reverse strand, counting down.
GGTCTCTAGCATGTGGCGGTGAGGCAGGACCTGCCTCCCTGCAGCAGAGGGCTCTTGGAGCCATGGCCCACGCCAGCATCAACAGCGACCCTGGCGAGTGGGGCTGGAGCACCGATGCCGGGGAGCGGGCCCGCCTGCTGCAGAGTCCCTGTGTGGACACGGCCCCCAAGGGTGACGGGGAGGCCTCTTCCGACGGCCCCCATAGAGGCACCACTTCCACACTTGGGGCGATCTTCATCGTAGTCAACGCCTGCCTGGGGGCCGGGCTACTCAACTTCCCAGCCGCCTTCAGCACTGCCGGGGGCGTGGCGGCTGGCATCGCACTACAGATGGTAAGGGGGCTCTCATGGAGAGCTAGGGTGCTGTTGCAGTCACACACACACACACACACACACACACACACACACACATATCAGCAACCATCACCCCCCCCCCCCCCAAAACCAGCACGCTTCCTCTGAGCCCAGGGGAGGCGTTAAGAACCTCTCTAATCATACTGGAACCATACTTGCGTATTAATTCTTGCAGGCGATTTTGTAGTTCTGTCAGATACGGGCCCTGGGCAGGAGCCCTAATGGCACTGTGCCTTACACGATGGGTAGCTGACTGTAAACCAGGGCCCTGGTGGTTGAGAATTGCATACTGAAGTGTTTGCCTTGGAAGTCAGGGGAAGCTGGTGTTTGCTTCAAAAGAATCCAGGTAGATAGCCCCCACCCAGAGTAGACACTGCCCGGCTGTGGCCCAGGCCTCCAGGCAGACCACCATGTAGGAAGCTGGTATTTGCTTCAAAAAAATCCGGGAAGGGGGTGGGGGCAGAGGGTGAAAGCAAACTGGACAAGGATTAGTGAGTTTTACACTTAGTCGTGGGTCGATAGGGACCCAGGATACTTGTGTGTGTGTATTTAAAGCAATTCACAAAACTGGGAATCCCAGCCTGGCGGCCTCCAGCAATGCATAAAAAGTGCTCTGTGAAATGAGACCCATTTGTCAAGCCCACTTGGGAGGCTGGCCAGGAGATGCTGACCAAGCCCAGGAGGCCCAGCCACTGGGCCTTCCAACTGGGCCCCCTTGTTCCCTACCCTCGCCCGCAGGCCATGCTGGTCTTCATCATCAGCGGCCTGGTCATCCTGGCCTACTGCTCCCAGGCCAGCAACGAGGGGACGTACCAGGAGGTGGTGTGGGCCGTGTGCGGCAAGCTGACGGGGGTGCTGTGTGAGGTGGCCATCGCCGTGTACACCTTCGGCACCTGCATCGCCTTCCTGATCATCATCGGGGACCAGCAGGACAAGAGTGAGCTTCCCCTCGGGGCCCTTCTCCCCCCTGGGGGTTGTGTGATGAAGGCAGGGGCGGGGTGCTCAGAAGGAAGATAAGCACAGGCATATTGGTGCTGGCCTACCCACTTGGCACACGTTTTCCGTCACAACAGAAGCACCCAAAACTGTGCACTGCGCATTAGTCAGTCCGTATTGCCCTGCTTACCAGGCACGCTATCCCTGTCAGACGGTGCATTTGAAAAGACGATTTCGTTCTGTGACAAGGTACCCTGGTGGCGATCTCGGGGAAGCGTCGGATGGCTGACCACATGGTTGGAGGTTCAAACCCCCAAGCACTCCACAGGAGACCTTTTTTTTCCAGCCTCCGAGACCCTCTGTAGGGGCCCGGTGAGTCCAAACGGACTTGACCGCAGTGCTCCTGGTGCTTTGAAAGGTGCTGTGGGGCTGGGAGAGAGAGATGCCGGCTGTCTATTCCTAGACATAGAATCTTTGATGTGATTTTTTTTTTTAATCCAAAAGTGTTCACTCCAGACGAGTGGGTAAGCACAAGCAGGCTCATGCTTGCCTTGCCCACTGGGCAATAGGAACTTAGGCTAAACACCTGCCTGAGGCCCCTGGCATGACGCCCCTCTTTTTCCCCTGCACAGTTATAGCTGTGATGGCGAAGGAGCCCGAGGGGGCTGGCAGTGGCCCCTGGTACACCGACCGCAAGTTCACCATCAGCCTCACTGCCTTCCTCTTCATTCTGCCGCTCTCCATCCCCAGGGAGATCGGCTTCCAGAAATATGCCAGGTGTGTCTGACGGCTGGCTGCCTTCCTCCCTGCCCCAATCCCAGCTGCTTAGCCCCTAGCAGGAATGCGATCACAGGCAGCTGGATACCTCACCCCGGGGAGCAAGAGAGGTCTCGGCAGGCCGGACCAGGTGTGCAGGGTTTGGGGAAGGGTTTCCTCTCCCGTCAGCAGCCAGGGGGACAGCAGGCCTTGTGTCCAAAAGGTACCGGTTCTCACTGTGTCCTGGTGAAGGGAGGCCTGGGCCCCGGCCGGGCAGGATCTGCCCTGGGAGGACAGCATCGCTTCCATTTTCCCTCCCCTTTTCTCTGAGAGCACAGCTCTGTGAACATTGGCAGGGAGGACGCAGAAGAGTCCTGGACACACCTGCTGGCCTCTGAGTTAGGAAAACGGCTGTCGGAGAATCCGACTCCCGGCAAACCTGGATGTGTCAGAGCAGAACTGTGCTCTGAAGGTGGAGGTTGGCTGCGTTGTGTTTGTAAGACTCTGTCTGGTGAGAGCTTACACCGCACTTTAGGTTCTCTTCCTAATCGCTTTTGTGCACATGGTTCCGTGACATGGGCAGCATTTTCCACACTGTGTCAGCATTCAGTCTTTCCACTCTGGTTGCTCGGTATCCATTCATAACAGTTGAGGTTCACAAGTTGGTCTGTGGGTGGTTGGTTTTTTTTCCTTAACAACTCACAGGTGATACTGTTTTTCATGATCCAGTCTGTTACTGAGCTAAACGGGAACCTCTGGGAGTGGTTTCGGCGTAAACGGCATCTCAGGGCAATAGTCTCAGGGGTTTCCCCCAGTCTTACCTGGTCCAGGAAGTCTGGGGTTTTCAGGAAGCTACATTTGTCTGGGTTGTCTCTGGTCAGAATGGTTGGCACCATCTAGTTCTTTTGGTCGCAGGGTAGATGAGGCTGTGGCTCACATTGATTATTAGACCTGTCAACTCATTTCCTCCATGGTTTGCCTCTTTCTCTTCTGTCCTCCATGGGGTTTTCCATGGAAGAGCTATCTTCCAGGAGGAAGGGAATTTTGATCCCTAGGGATTGTCACTTGGCAGCATCTTCCATGCAGCCTGGCGCAAAGGGAGAGAAGACTGGCTTTCTGGCTCAATCTCTGAAAGATTCCAGCCCCCTCTGCCTCTCTCTGGGCTGCTTCCCATCCTCAGCTATTTCACAGATACCCTTTAATGCTTACTGCCCAGGATTTGGTCCCAGCAACCTCTAGCCCTCAGAGGCCAGGCTTCCAAGGATGTCCCATTCACAGCCCTCACCAAGTCTGGGCTGCTCTGGCTGGAGCTGAGCCAGCTCCTCTCTGTGGCCAGAGTTGCCAGCCTGGTCACCTCCTGCCTGTCCAGCTTCCCCCTACTGGTGACAGGTTTCTCCAAAACTGACTTCTCAGGTGTTTGCTTGGAATGGTCTCTCAGTGCAGTGGACACTTGTGTTCACTTGAACCGTGTGTGGTTGGCCCTGGGGATGTGACCGGACAAGGGAAGGGTCGGGACAAGGGTGCTCAGTCTCTTCTTCCTGGCAGCTTCCTGAGTGTCGTGGGCACCTGGTACGTCACTGCCATTATCATCATCAAATACTTCTGGCCAGATAGAGAGATGGCTCCTGGAGACATGCTGACCAGGTGAGGGACCCCAGGATACATTTGTAGTAGAAGCCAGCCACTTAGACCCGGGGAGGTGCTGGTTCAGGGCTCAGAAAGCAGCCCAGGCGCTCTTCCAAGGCGTTGGTGGTCGGGGTTTGACTGACTGCCCACTGCAGGAAGGAGCATTCTGCCAGATGGGGCGAGTGAGAGCCAGGGACAGGGAGTGATGTCGCCACCAGCCTGCACCAATGTGGTGACAGCCAGAGTGTCCTCAAGCATTTCTGTTAGCCTCCCCGCCCAGTTCTCCACACAGATGAATGTACCTGGCTGTGAGGGCAGGCGGATGGGAAACTAGAGCCTTGATCTGGGAAGCAGGAATCCTGGGTTAGGGTGTACTGGCCTGTGACATGGAGATGTCTCCATCCCAGACATGCATGGATCGAGTGTGTACATGCCGGTGGGGGTTGGGGTCCTGAGGGGAGGAGTAGGGGCTGGGGCTGCCCAGGCAGCAGCCCCGTGTGTGTGTGTGTGTCTGCAGGCCGGCTTCCTGGGCGGCTGTGTTCAATGCCATGCCCACCATCTGCTTCGGATTTCAGGTACCACTTAACGGTTTCAATCCCTCAACCCCTGCCTCCTCTTAGCCCACCCCAAGAGGGAGCCCTGGGAAGAAGGGTGGAGCAGGGGCCCTGGGACTTGGCCCTTGGCCCTGGGCTCTTTGTCGCCAGGGTGCCTCCCTGTGGAAATGGGTGAGGTGGCTTCCCCGCCGTGACTGCCCTTCCCCCTGACAGTGCCACGTGAGTAGTGTGCCCGTCTTCAACAGCATGCAGCGGCCTGCAGTGAAGACTTGGGGCGCAGTGGTGACAGCCGCCATGGTCATAGCCCTTGCTGTCTACATGGGCACAGGTGAGCACCCTGGAGGGCCAGGCTTGGCATGCTCCCCCTTCCCCTCACGCCCCCACAGCTGTGACGTGGCTCTCCTGGGCACGCCCCAGCGCACCAGACCCAGAGGCAGGAGCTTGAACTGACTGGAGGCCAGAGTGGCTTGCTGAGCAGCTCACGGCATTGGTGGCCCGGGGCTGGTGAAACCGAGCAGGGCCTGTCTGAGGGGGTTAGGCTAAAGGTAAACCACCAGGACTCAGTGTGGCGAGGCCGCAATGTGAGTGACGCCGTGAGGACTCAGGAGGAGGAGGAGGCCCAAGTTCTGAGAGGAACCAGCCTGAAGACCTGAGCAGGCGTGTAGCAGGAAGAGCACCGGGGGGAGTGCCCAGATCCTTGAGGGCTTGTCGTCAGGAGCCAGGAAGCAAGGAGGGAAATGGAGGCGGCCCTGGCTGCCATGTGCAGAAAGGTCTGGATGAGGGAGCAGGACGAGGGACCAGGGAGGATGTCCCTGGAGAGAGCCTGTCTCCTGCGGCGGCTGGTGGTCCGCTTGGACGCATGGAGAGTAAATTGTTGGGCCCAGAGAGGGGAGAGTGCTGTGAAGAAGCCCAACAGCGGGGTGACGAGATGGGTTGGGCGGGAGCCACTTGGGAGACGGAGACCTGGGTGACAGGAGTGGCAGCTGGGGCACACAGACTGGTCAGTGCAGAGGCCCCAAGGCAGTGATACGCCAGGCAAGTTCAAGAGTAGAAGGATGGCGGTGTGGCCAGTCACCTGGCGCCTCTCCGGAGCCACCCCTGTGCCCTCCCCAGCTGACGGTGCGCTGAGAAGTGGATGAGCCGCCCCGGACCCCTGCCCTCTGCCCACAGGCATCTGTGGCTTCCTGACCTTTGGAGCTGCCGTGGACCCCGATGTGCTCCTGTCCTACCCCTCAGAGGACGTGGCAGTGGCCGTTGCCCGAGCCTTCATCATCCTCAGCGTGCTCACCTCCTACCCGATCCTGCACTTCTGTGGGCGGTGAGACAGCCCCCCCCAAAGTGCCCCATCCCCCTCACCAGGGCCCCTCAGGTCCCTCAGCCCACAGGAAAGTCTGACCGGACCCTGGATCCCCAAGATCCTGGGTCCAAGGCAGCCTCTTCGTCCCAGGGTCCCCAGATGTCCTGTGGGTCCTATAAGATCCAGAGACTGCCCATCAGCCTCTGGGCACCCCGACCGCTCCCTTCTAGGGAGAACAGTAGTATGCGTATGTGGCGGGGCATCCGGCGGCCCTCAGGTGAGCTGTCAGCGTCTTAGCCACTGAGGGGCCCGCTGCGTGCCCCCCTGAGCCCCGCTCTCCGGGCAGGGCTGTGGCCGAGGGGCTGTGGCTGCGCTATAAGGGCGTGCCGGTGGAGGAGGACGTGGGGCGGGAGCGGCGACGGCGCGTGCTGCAGACGCTGGCCTGGTTCCTGCTCACCTTGCTGCTGGCCCTCTTCATCCCTGACATCGGCAAGGTCATCTCGGTCATTGGAGGCCTGGCCGCCTGCTTCATCTTCATCTTCCCAGGTACGGGCCCCCAACCCCCATCATCCCCTGCCAAGCATGCGCTCCCGTGAAGAAGGAGCAGTGGGCACCCCCATTCCACCGATTAGGAGACTGAGGTTCAGAGAGGGTTGCTGGCTTGCCCGGAGGTTAACATCCACAGCCCGACAGTCACAGAGCAAGGCTGCATTGGTCTGTCCACTTCATCCAGGTGCCTACTCGCTGCTCCCCGATGGTCACTCCAGGGTGCTGGCTGGTTCAGTTTACCACACCCCGGGGCCAGTAGGGCCTGGTAGCAGCCCCTGACAGAAGTTGGGAGAGCTGAGTTCCAGACAGGCCTGTCCCCAGACACCTAGAAATTGGGAGTTTACTCAGGAATGTGGGTTCCTGTGTCAGCTGGCCAGGCGCTCCCTCGCTACTCGGCTCATTCTGGCCACAAAGCCACCACCACTTGTTCAGGAGCCAGGGGCCACACCTGCTAACACATGTCCTGGGCAAGGCCCTGGAGCTGCCAATGGGTGTCCCAGTAGATCCACGTTGTGCTACACCCAAAGTGTGCTTCTCAGGTGCCGGCCTCTCCCCTGAGGCGGGCGGAGCAATGCCAGGCTCCAGCCGGGGGTTAGATGGTGGCAGAGATGCTGGGCGCTCTGGAACAATAAGCACAGGCCTCCCCCCTTCCAGATCCTCCGCGGGGGCAGCCAGGTGTGAGGTGAGGAGCCCGCCTGAGCTCCAGGCCCCCTTCTCTTCCAGGACTGTGTCTCATCCAAGCCAAACTCTCGGAGATGGAGGAAGTCAAGCCAGCCAGGTAAAGCGGGAAGGGGCGCTCGGGGCCTTAAAATAGGTAGGAATCTAGAAGCCTATGTACTTTTAAAAATTAGGTTTAAATATGGTGTAGTGGTTACATGTTGGGATGCAACCCACATGATCGGCAGTTCAAAACCACCAGCAGCTCAATAGGAGACAGACTGGACTTTCTACTCCTGTAAACAGTTACAGTCTCAGAAACCCATGGGGGTCGCTGTGAGTCAGCAGTGAGGTTTTTGTGCCTCTATGTATGTATGTATGTGTGTGTATTTAAATACCAGTGTATGCTAGTTAAAGCCATTCAAATCCTGCAGAAGGACTTCAGAGAAAGAGTAAAAGGCTGTTTTCACCGTAGCCTTACTGCCTACACATCCTGCTCTAAAGACTGCTACCAGTAGAACATAGCTTCCTGAGCATAGCTTCCCAGACCAGTTTGGCCTACCCGCCTTCGCAGAAAAGGAATTACTCCGCGCCCCCTGGCAAATGCCAACCTCACCCATCTTGATGTGAGGAGTGTTCTAGTCCGTTCCAACTCCCCACAGCACAACAGAACACGGCATCGCCCGCCTGCTCCCTCCTGTGCTGAGCCCAGAGCTGCAGTTACTGTGTCAGTCCGTTTCATCGAGGGCCTGCCTGTTTCGCTGTCCCTCCGCTTTAGCAAGCTTGACGTCCTTCTCCAGGGACTGGTCTCTCCTGACAGCGTGTCCAAAGGACACGAGACTAAGTCTCATCACCCTTGCCTCTAAGGAGCATTCTGGCCGTACTTCTTCCAGGACAGAGGGGTTTGCTCTTTCAGCGTATTCTCCACCAGCACCATGTCGCTTCTTCCTCGGCTACCTTATTCAGGGTCTGTCCACTTTCCCCTGCATAGGAAGGAGGTGATATAAAGTGTAGGTATCTGAATTGTTCCCCCCCCAACGGGGCGGCATTGCTCACTTGAGGACTGTTCTAGACCTTTTTTTTATTATTAGTCATTTTATTGGGGGCTCATACAACTCTTATCACAATCCATACATACATCAGTTGTGTAAAGGACATCTGCACATTCGTTGCCCTCATCATTTTCAAAGCATTTGCTCTCCACTTAAGCCCCCGTGGGCTTTCTTTCTTTCTTCTTTTAACTTGTGATTTGAGTAGAAGATTTTCCTTCAACAGTTGGTGCACTCTTTGTTTCCTGGCATCGATTGGAATCCCTGCTTCCTCCTGGGATTCTCCGTTTCCCTTCCCCCAGCTCCCCCATGCCTTCCTGCCCCCTTGGGGTCTCCCTGACTGATGGCTCTAAGCAGTGTGGTGACCCCCTCCCAATCCACCATGTGGCTGAAAGTGGAACCTTGGTGACCGACCCCCCAGCCCCCGCTCTGACCAGAAGCCTGGTCTTTTCTCTGTTTTCATTGTTTGGGTCCCCAGGTTCCTCCACTCTTCTCTCAAGGACGTTCCAATGGCACTGCTTTCAGAGTGGTCCGCCCTGGGAGCCAGGGACCGTCTCGTTCTTCTGCTCCCGGGCCGTGGAGACCACGGTGTGCGCGGGACTACATCCCCGGTGCACCCAGCTCTGAATTTGCACATGCAGAGGGGATCTGTATGGCTCTTGCCCGCTCTGCCTCGTGTGGTCTTGCCGCGCTCAAACCATGAGTGCCTTGGGGAGTGTTGTGTGCTGGACGAGTGGAGCCACTTCCTTCCGGGCTGCAGTCCTCTGTTGTAGAAACTTGCCCTGCTGTGACTGTCCCTACTCAGGGGCTGGTTGGAGGGGGTGGGGGGAATTCCTCAAAGGCAGTGACTGGGCACCAGGCCCGCCGCCCCTCTCGCCTTGCCTCTGGAAAGGCTGCACTTGCCCCAGTCCTGGCAGCTGGTCTCGGCACCCTGCGGGCACTGCCTCCACGGCCTTTCTCCTAATCTCCTGGGGAGGAAACCTTGCTTTGTTTACCTAAGCACGTCCCGAATAGTAAAGCGAGAAGGAGAGTAGGTCGCACACTTGGTTGTGTGTGTGTGTGTACATATATATGTAATAATTGTTTGCTGTAGAAAACTTAGTCTCACAAAGAAAATGAAAATCCCCTTCCCAGACTGAGGGAGCCCTGCGGATGGCATAGTGGTCACACCTTGGGCTGCTGACCACAAGGTGAGCAGTTCCAAACCACCAGCCGCTCCTCAGGAGAAAGACGAGGCTTTCTACTCGCGTAAGGGCTGCCGTCTCAGAAACCAGAGGGGCCTTTCTGCCCTGCCGTCCAGGGTCTCTGGGAGATGAACCCCTTGACAGCAGCAACTGAGTCCCCATTGCCGGATGACAGCCGTGTTGCAGTTTTCGATGAATAGACTTGCAGACACCTGCTGCCTTTTTTTTTTATGGGATGGATCTCACTCTGTGGTGTGACCTATTTTTTTCTAGAACATCTTTCCACCAGGAAACCTTCCTTCTAACCCCTGTCCTATTCTTGATGTCCTGTGACGTGTCAGTCCCCTTAGGTCTTAGTCTCCTTGCCTGTGGAGGACCGTGGGTAATACAGGGAGTCCCTGGGTGGCACGGTCAGTTAGCGTTCACTGCCCGTCAAAAGGTGGGCACTTTGAACGCACCCAGAAGTGCCTCCGCAGACCGGCCTGGCCGCAGAGCAGGTGGGATAACTGCATTTGAACCCAAGGCTCTTGGGAAGGTGGAAAGTGCTTAACAAGCAAAAGAGATGTCATTTGGGGGATTAACTGATACCTTGGGCATCCTGGGTCAGGATGACTGACCAGGACCCTCTCGCCTTCTGCCCCGCAGCTGGTGGGCGCTGGTCATTTACGGAGTCCTCTTGGTCACGCTGGGAGCTTTCATCTTTGGCCAGACCACAGCCAATGCCATCTTTGTGGACCTCGGAGCCTAACCACTGCCTCCCAAGAATCAGACCTTTGCCGTTGGACCCAGGCGCCCACAGCCTGGCGTCATCTCCCTGGACTGGGTGGATGACCTCTGGACCCTCTCTTCCAGGGACAGTTCTGGGTGACATCAAGGCCCACAACTCTGGACAACTCAAAGCCACCCCCAACCCTGGCAGTGCCATCGGTAGTGGGAGGAGGTCTGATGGCCCAGAAGAAGCTACCCCCTCTCCCAACTTCTCCATACCTGGAATCCGTGGGTGACAAAGACCCACAGGCCTAGGAACAAAGGACCCAGGCCAACGTCCCTTGGGAGAAAGAGTCGGGCCAGGGGCCGCTTGTTCTCCACAGACACACCCTGTCCCGAGGGCCACTCCTCACCCCTTGGCTCAGCACCCCAGGTCCGTTCCACTCCTTGCTGGCCCACTGTGGATCTGGTACTCATCTTTCTCATGGCTCATTCCACCTTCCAGGCCTTGGGAGCCCCATCCGGTCTGTCCCCAAACCTAATGGTCCGGGCAAGCCTCCTCCTCCACCACCAGGACATGACCATGTCTAATGTTTACAAACGGTACTAGCCCAGCTCTGCTGGCTCTTCGGCCTCCACTTGAGCCCCTCACCAGAGGCCGTCAGGGAGAGGGCAGAGACTGGCAGTCTTCCCTTCCCGCCCCTTACCCACTCTAGAAGGCTCAGCCCTGCATACACAGGCTAGGCTGGCTAGGGTCTAGGTGAGCCTCTGACCACTCAGTGATCACTCCTCTCCCTCCTCTCCTCCAACCAGGGCCAGCCCCAGCAAGAGTGGCCCGGAGAGAAAAGCGGCAGCTGTCACAGTGGTCAGCAGTTACATCCTCTCACTGCCGCCTGGACTGTTCTTTCCAACCTGGTCTTGTCTGGCTCACCCCCAGAGCCCGCCTCCATGTCACTTGTGTCTCTGTATAGCCCCGCCTCCTGCTGAAAGGTGGTGGAGGTGGATTGCAAACCCTTGCACCAGCTACTTCACCATGTGGCCACTTGGCCTGACCTCTGGCCACATGAAGGTCATTCCTGATGGTTGCCCCAGTTGGGATCAAGAGAGACTGTTCTCGCCATCCACATTCCCATCCTGAGCTGCCTCAGCCCGGCCTCGGTCGGGGCCCTGAATCTGGCTTCCTCCCGCTGGAGCACCCAGTATTCCTTAGTCTTTCCCACAAGGACTACTGCTGGTGAGACAGGCAGCCCCCTGTAGGCCCACCCCTCGGAGCAGTCCCCTCGAAGAAGTGGAATTGGTTGGAGGTCGGCTAGGCCTCTGCCCCATCCACCACCAAGGTCGCCCACCTCGAATTATCCCGGCCCCTCGGTGCCTGCCCTGGGCCAGCCCCAGTCCCTAACCGGGTTAGCTTGCACAGCTACCCGAAGCCGTATTACACGGGGGTGCAGGAGTGGGGAGGGCAAAGGTCAGCAGAAGGATAAGAGCCCAGAGCTATATCTTTGGGGAAATGGAGCTGGCATCTCCTAACCTCAGGAACCCCTCAGCCTTCCTTCCTGGCAGGGTATTTTACTGGGTCTTGTGTTGTTCAATTTATGCACAGCTTGGAGAAGTGCTGGTCATTAATAAAAAGGAGTCTGGACTGCAGAGCTTCGGGGCCTGTGTCTGGTCCTCTGGAGACAAGACTGGGTTGCTGATGGGAGGTTTCGGGAATGGGGGCCACCACACTGTCTATGACGTCCAGGCCTGCAGTGGGTCCGGATTCTCTCCCATCCCTTTCCTACCATCCCAGCTCTCACTGAGAGTTTCTCTCAGCTTCAGCTCAGACCTGGTTTTCACAGCCCTGCAGGGCCCTGGGCTGCATGACCCTCCAGACCACAAAGCTTGGGGTGAGCCTCAAACTCAAGAGCAGCTGCCTCTTGAGAGGCCCAGCTGTGGAGCCAGTCCCCACATGCAAGCCCACAGCCCACACCGCCCTGCTCCCTGGTGAGTGGGGCCAGCCAAGCAGGTGGTCACTCGAGTGTATGTGTCATGTGTGCCAGAGAGGAAAAGCACAAAACCAGGAGGCCTGGAACTCATCTGGGAGGGTCCAGGAGGTCTTCCTGGAGGAGGTGACACTCAAACTGGCTCCTAAATCATGAGCAGGAAATCTGAAGAGGCAGGAAGGCCATTGCCAGCGGTGGGAATCGCATTGCAAAGGGCAGTTGGGCGGGGGACTGAAATGTGGCCTTGTCCCTGGAGCGTCACCTGGGGGTGGGGGAGCCACAGGCCTGAGACCTGCTTTGGGAACTTGGGTCAGTTCTCTTTGAACCTCATTTCCCTCAACTCGACGGAGGTACTGATACCTGCCTTGTGGGTAAAGGGTATGATATGTGTGAAGTGCCTGTGGAGACATCTAGGGGCAGAAGGATGGCGTCCCTTGAAGGGCGCGCCAATGCGCAGCCCGTTCCCCATGGGCATCCCCATCACTCCCTGTGAGAGACTATTCACCAATCTGAAACTGGTTGCTATGCCTGCAGAGCAGAATCCCATGAGGCACTTTTCCTTGTATGTCAATGGAAGGGCGCGGCTGCAATTCCTTGGTTTGGTCAGAAGAGGTCACTCTTACATAATTTCTGTCTATGACGCGTCTGCAGCCTCAAAGGAGGCTGGGCTCTCAGTGACTTGCCTGTTTGGTTCAGATGACTAATGAAGCTTTTACCCTGGAGCAGGGCCAAGCACGAGGTCCTTCTCCAGGGACTGTCCACACCTCAAAACGTTACAAGGTATGTGCCTCCTAAGGCACATTCTGGCTGGCCTTCCAGGCAAACCTGGCCTGTGTCGGTTGGTTGGTATGATACCAGTTTGGTGTGTTTCAGTGGGTATGGGGGAAGGGCCAGGGGCTTCCAGAACCAGGAAGAAGGCAGACAACCCAGCCTCCAATTACTTCATCTTTTCTGGGGGGGACAGAGATCCAAGAGTCCCCCACTTGATCATTTTGGCACTGAACCCAAGATTGACGTTGATTCAGGAAAAGCTCCATGGAGAAGCCTGCTAAAGTAGAGGCCCAGCGAAAAGGAAGATTGCCTTTAACAAGATGTACTGATGCAATGGCTGCGACCCCGGACTCAAACAAGAATGTGAGGCTGGCACCGGAACACCCAGTGCTGCTTTCTGTTGGACATAGTGTCACCGTGAGTCAGAAGGGACTCAAGGGCGCTTCACGACAGCCTAACAGATACAAGTCTCTAGGTCCCACAGCTTACCACAAGAAGCATTTCGATGTGACTCATGTCAGAGTGCAGCAGCCTTAATCTGCATCCATGCATTCTGAACCCCCACTGCCATCCATTTGTGGTCGGTAGGTGCTGATTCCATCTCAGCAGCCCTGTGCACAGCAGAACAAGCCCCACACTGTGTGGTCCTCTGCCCTCCTCACTATTGTGCTTAGGTTTGTGCCCCTGATTGCAGCCACTCCATCTGGTCAAGGGCCTTTCTCTTTTTCGCTGCCTCTCCACTTTACCAAGCAGGATGTCCTTCTCTAGGGAATAGTCTCCCCTGATCACATGTACACATTACATGACACGAAATCTTGCCATCCTGGCCTCTACAGACCATTCTGGTTGTCCTTCTCCCAAGACAGATTTGCTTGCTCTTTTGGCAGTCCCTGGCACTTTGAGTCTTATTTACCACACCATAGTTCAAATTCCATGTCCAACGCTTCCATGCATAAGACGCAATTAAAGTTACCAAGGCTTGGGTCAGACCTTAGTCCTCCAACTGGCGTCCCTGCTTTTCATCACTTTAAAGAAGTCTTGTGCAGCAGAGTTACCTAACACAGCACCTCATCTGATCGCCGGCTGCTGCTGAAGAGAAGACGATTCATAATGAAGAAAGGGGTGTTTTTGGAAAAGGAACAAAGTAAGGATGAGCACCTGAAAACATGATAGAAAAAAACAAAAAGTCAAGAGTTGAAAATTAAAGTATCTGACTTCCAGGAAGATGGCAACTGAATAACACATACCAGAGGGACTCCACAGAAATCAGCCCAGGAGAGTTACTACAAGGAAAATCAACACTGATGGATTGCAAGAGGAGCATCATAAAGTTAAGTAGGCAGAGATCCACAAGGTTTTGAAGGGATGGGCTTTTTGGCTTACCACAGTGGAGGCCGGCTAGGTCTTCACCTTAGCCCCATCACTGTCTCGGCTGGAGCCAGGACCATTTGGAGCCGGTGTTGGGGCTTAATCTCAACACAGCCACAGCTTGCTGCCACCTTGGGGCAGGGATTAAGCCCTTGCAACCCCACGGGAAGGGATAAGGGCTCAGCTATATTGTTACTTTTGCTTTCCTCTCTTCTCTCTAGCCCTCCCCCACCCCCCACAGTCTCAGCAGACTTAGTTGTTAATTTTTTTTTGTCTCTTCCCTTTTCTCACACACCACTGCTGACCTCCAGACCACTCCCCATAGCTTAGGGCATTTACGCCTGCCCCACACCCAGTTAGGTGAGCTCCACCCTGTGCAACTATCCTGAGGCTAGGGAAAGCCCAGCCAACCTCCACCAGGGAATACTCTGCCCAAATTCTTACCAGGGAAATTCCTGCCTGTGGGGCTGGGGGAGCTCCTGTATTCCCTCTGTTGTCCCACATGACTGAGGGAACTTCCTCCCACCTACCTTAGTGCCTCTCACTGCTTAAGGCAGCTCAGCCAACACTTGCCAACGTTCCAAGCTGCTGCAGGAATCTCTGCACAACCTTCGTAGTGATCTACCTGGCCAGGGAAATTCCACCCACCATTTGCAGTTTTCTATAGCAAAGCAGGCAGCCCACCAGTGTTCTGGAGTACACCCCTTGAGAGTGAAGCCACAGGAGGATAAAGTGGTAGGTTAATTCCATAGTGAAATTAGCTGTAGGTCATTCAAAGAAACATTCCTACAAGTCTCCCAGAGAGAGCCAGTGCTCTTCAACTCGCTGGAAAATGGCACTAGGCTCCTCTAAAACACCTCAACACAAACACCCATCATCCCCAACAGCCTCAACAAAAAAGGAGAAACAAAAGGCAATGGCAGAAGATGTCCTGAACCTAATGACATGCATAGAAGAAGCAGACATTGAGATGCCACACAAAGAAATGTTCAGAATGCTGTTTGGAGTCATACAGGATATGAGGGAAACAATACAGAAAAAGGATGAAATGATAGAGGAGATAAAGTCCATACACCAAAGGGAAATAGAAGAGTTTAGGGAGGAGATAACAAAAACCAGTAGCAGAAACACGAACCTCGAGAATCACCTGGAGGAAGCATAGAACTGCATCAATGACTTGGAGGACAGCCAAACAGACTTTAATAAACACGAACAAAAATCTAAATAAGATCATCAGAGAAGCTGAAGAAAACCTAAGAGATATGTCTGATGCTATGAAGAGGAACAACATCAGAATAGCTGGATTACCACAGGAAGACACAACAAAGAAGTCATCTGCAACAATAGTGAGAGAATTATTGGAGGAAAACTTCCCCAGATTAATGAATGAAAACCAGGCAACCATTCAAAAGGCTGAAAGAACACCAGTTGACTGAATCCCAAGAAGAAGTCACTAAGGCACATAATAGTTAAACTATCCAACTTTGAGGAAAAGGAGAAAATCATGAGAACAGCTAGGGAAAAACAATCAATCACATATAAAGGTTCCCAAATAAGAATATGCTCAGACCTATCAGCAGAAACTATGAAGAAGAGAGAGTGGAGTAACACATTTCAAAAATTGAAGGAAAGCAACGTAAACCCAAGAATACTCTACCCAACCAAATTATCGATCCAGCTAGATGGATAAGTAAGAGTCTTCTCAGATAAGGAAAATCTCAAAGTATATGTTAGAAGAAACCCATCCCTACAAAAGATCCTTGCTGACCCAGTATGGACAGAAGAACAACACTCACCAAGCATAAATAAGAGACTGCCACATAGAGCAGCCTCACTCAAAGGGCAAAAAGAGAAAACAGACCCCAAGATAGCATTGGCTTTTGGCTGGAAAGAAATCAAGAATGATATACACACACACATGCACAACACACTAATATGAAAGGAAGGTAGGAAAACACCCAACACAAAAGGTATAAGATGACATCACAGAGTCCACAGATGGAGATAATAACCCTAAATATCAATGGAAAGAACTCAGGCATTAAAAGACTGAGGCTAGCTGACTGGCTTAGAAAACACAACCCATCAATCTGCTCCCTACAGGAGACACATCTCAAGGCTACAGACAAAAACAGGCTGAGAATCAAAGGCTGGGGGAAAGCATACCAAGCAAACAGCAATCCAAAAAAAGCAGGGGTTGCAATCCTAATCTCTGATAAAATTGACCTCAAAGTGCAAACCATAAATAGAGATAAGGAGGCACACTATATAATGCTCAAGGGAAGAGTAGACAAAGAACCACAAAGCATTGTAAACATATATTCCCCAAATGAGAGACCCGCTGAATACATCAACCAAACACTCCAAAAGATGACAAAAGAAATCACAGCCTCAACAATTATAGTTGGTGACTTCAATACACCACCCTCTGAAAAAGATAGATCACAGGGAAAGAAACTCAACTAGCAGGCTAGAGATCTAAACACTACAATTAGACAATTTGACTTGATAGATATTTACTAAGGTTTTCATCCAAATACAAATAAATTCACATACTTTTCAAGCCCTCATGGCACATATTCAAAGGTAGACCACATGCTGGGGCATAAGGTGAAGCTACATGAATGTAAGCACATTGATATCATACAGACCTCTCTCTCTGCCACTGTGCCATAAGGCTTGAAGTAAACACAATGAAGATGAAGAAAAGAAGAGCAAACAATTGGAGGATGAATAACTATTGCAAAAGGAGTTACGTACTGGCACAGATCAGAGATGAAATTAGAAAATTTCTAGAAACCAATGAGAATGAGAACACGACATACCAAAACTTATGGGACACAGCAAAAGCAGTTATCAGAGGAAGTTTAATAGCAATACAGGTACACCTGAAAATGGAAGAGAGACTCATGACTGATACGATGGCACAAAATTTACAACTAGAGCAGAGTCAGCAGGACAATGCTACTAAGAGCAAAAGAAAAAAATAATAGCATTAGGGCTGATATTCAGGAGAGGGAAAATAAGAGAATTATGGGAAAAATTAATGCTGCTAAAAGTTGGTTCTTTGAAAGGATAAACAGAATCGACAGACCACTGGTAAACCTAACCAAAGAAAGGAGGGAACAAATTTCAATAGCAAGATGAAAGAGGGAACATTACAACGGACCCTAATGAAATCTAAAGGATGATTACACAGTACTACGAAGGATTGTACTCCAATGAATTCAACAATTTGGTAGACTTGGACAAATTCTTGGAAAAACAATCCCTCCCTAGACTATCCCCAAAGGATGTAAAGAATCTCAACAGATGCATAGCAATAGAAGAAACAGACAAGGTAATCACGGGATTACCAACAAAAAAATTTCCCTGTACCAGATGGCTTCCCTGGAGAATTCTACCAAGCATTTTGGGAAGAACTAACACCAATCCTACACAAACTCTTCCAGAACATAGAAAAAAATGGCAAACTCCCAAACTCCTTCTATGAAGCTAGTATAACTCTGATACCAAAACCAGGCAAGGATCCCACAAGAATCGAGAACTACAGACCAATATCCCTAATGAACATTGATGCAAAAATCCTTAACAAAATACTAGCCAACATAATACAAAAGTATATAAAACAAATAATTCACCATGACCAAGTGGGATCATACCAGAGATGCAAGGATGGTTCAACATACGAAAGACCACTAGTATTATTTGCCACGTTGACATGAAAAACTATAAGAACCACATGATAATATCAACAGATGAATAAAAAGTATTGGACAACATTCAACACCAATTCCTGTTTAAGACACTTGAGAAGATAGGAATGGAAGGGAAATTCCTCAAGACAATACAAGCTATGTATGAAAAACCAACAGCCAACATGGTAGTCAATGGAGAAAAGACTAACACAATCCCACTAAAAAAAGGGAAAAGACAAGGATGCCCTTTGTCCACATTCTTATTAAGCATCATACTGGAGGTTTTAACTAATAGCATAAGGTAAAGAAAATACATCAAAGGTATTCATCTGGGGAAGGAAGAGGTGAAACTATCATTATTTCCATATATCGTTATATATGGAAAATCCCAAAAGCTCCACAAGAGGACTACTGGAAGCATTAGAGGCATTTGGCAGTGGCAGGATACAAGATCAACACAGAAGTCCATTGGACTATTATACACATCAGATAAGACCACAGAAAATGGGATTAAAAAGGTGGTACCCTTCACAATAGCTAAGCACAAATTGAAATATCTAGGGATATACCTGACTAAAAGAACAAAAGATCTATGTGAGGAAAACTACAGAACACTATTACAAGGAACAAAGAGTGATCTCAAAAATGGAAGAATATCCCATGCTTGTGGATTGGAATACTCAATATAGTAAAAATGTCAGTTCTGCCCAAAGCACTATATAAGTTTAATGCAATCCGATACAATTACCCTCTACTTTTTTCAAAGAAATGGGAAAACGGATTACCAACTTCATATGGAGAGGGAAGAAACCCAGAATCAGCAGAGAATGCCTCAAGAAGGACACAGTAGGAGGGTTTGCTTTGCCTGACTTTAGCACACACTATACAACCACAGTTGTCAAAAGCGCATGGTATTGGTACAATGACAGATACTCAGACCAATGGAAAAGAACTGAAAACTCAGAAATAAAATCATCACCTTACAGACAACTGAACTTTGATAAGGGCTCAAAATGTCCAATTGGAAGCAGAAGCCCTCTTCAACAAGTGGTGCTGGAAAAAATGGATATCTACCTGCAGAAAAATGAAGTAAGACCCTTATCTCACTCCATGAACAAGAATAAACTCAAGGTGGATCACAGACCTTGAACTAAAACACCAAGCTATTAGGGCCATCAATGAGGGAATTGGGACCAACTTGAGAACTTTGGCACAGGGAATACATAGGCTATCAGAAATAGGGAAGAACGCAAACACAGAGGAGGCACATCAAAATAATTCACCAAGAAAGTAATAAGAGAGTCCATGGACTGGGAAAACATCTTTAGCAATGACACATCAGACAAAGGCCTTATTACCAGAATCTATAATACTCTGCTAGCTTCCAAAAAGAAAAAACTAATTGCCCACTGAAGTGGTGGGCAAAGGACCTGAACAGAAGTTTCACAGGGGTAGAAATCTGAATGACCAATAAACATATGAGAAAATGTTCCTGATCTTTAGCCATAAGAGAAATACAAATTAAAACAACAATGAGATACCATCTAACATCCTCAAAGATAGCCCAATTCAAAAAAAAAAAAAAAAAGAAGATAGCCCAATTCAAAAAATCAGAAAGCAATATGATAAAATAATTATTATTTATAAGTTATAGGGGGGAGGGGGAGGGAGGGGGGAAAATGAGGAGCTGTTACCAAGGGCTCAAGCTGAAAGCAAGTGTTTTGAGAATGATGATGGCAACATATGTACGAATGTGCTGGACACAAATGATGTATGTACGAATTGTAAAAAGAGTTGCATGTGCCCCTAATAAAATGATTTTTAAAAAATCAGAAAGCAGCAAGTGTTGGAGGGGCTGTGGGGAGACAGGAACTCTCATCCACTGTGGTGGACCTGTAGGTATGTACAGCTACTATGGAAATTGATCTGGTGATATCTAAAACAGATGGAAACAGCTACCATATGACCCAGCATTCTCCCTACTGGGCATATACCCAGGAGAGGCAAGAAAGAAAGACGACCAGATATCTGTGTTCCAATGTTCATCGCAGCACAGTTCACAATTGTTTTTTTTGTTTTGTTTTTTTGTTTTTGCACAGTTCACAATTGTAAGGACTTGGAAACAACCCAAATTTCCATCAACGGACGATTAAAAAACCGTGGTACATACATATAATGGAGTACTACACATCGCTTAAAAGTAGTGATGAACGGATACATATGAAGCACATTGCCACATGGGAAGAACTGGAGGAAATCATGCTAAGTGAAGCAAGCCAAGCACAAAAGGACAAGTATAACATGAGTCCGCTGAGGTAAGCTTAAAAAAAAAAATCCAAAAGGGACATAGTAAAAAAGCTACTGTATACAAACATTCCTGGGGCAAGGACCAGGTAGTATGGTAGGGGCCAGACCAAATCCAGAGATAAATATAGTAGCCAACTAAAAAGGGGGGGGGGGAATAAAAAAGAAATGGGTAGCAGAGAAACAGGACACTAACCCACCCAAAGGCAGGGTATTGTTTATATCTCCACAAGGAAAGAGGCACCAGACTTCAACCCGGTGCTTCAAGATGTGAATGCAACATGCCGGCATGGAGTAGGAGAGGTCTGAGGGGCCAACCCAACCCCAACTACGTGAACACCAGCCCCTCCCCTCGGAAGAATTTATTTCAGAGAACACTGAATCTGCAGCTTAAGGAGAGGGACATATCTGATCAGAGCACATGGGAGCAAATGAAGGGGGAGGAGAAGAGAGTGGAGCACATCCTGGCCCACCAAGACTTGAGCACGATATCACTGCTCAGAGCAACCAATACGCAGAGAGGACCAAATGGCTGGCCCCACTGTGAGACATCCCTCACTGACCCATAGCCCCACAGGGGACAACACTGGAGACACAGTGCGGGAATTGCGCCTGATCTGATCCCACCACACCGAAGCAAAACACTAAGGGCTTGCAACACAACAGCAAGGGGAACAGAGCAACAAAGATCCCAGGGAATACCAAAAATAGACTTTGGGACCAGGGCTGGCGCCCCATCATGAGAAGATGAGCCAGTCAGGGTGCAGTGTAGCAACAATGAGACATGCAACTTTCTTCTAGTTCCTAAATGGTTCCTCCCTGCCCCCACTCTCATGATCCCAATTCTACCTTACAAATCTGGCTAGCCCAGAGGATGTACACTGGTACAGATAGGAACTGGAAACACAGGGAATCCAAGGCGGATAATCCCTTCAGGATCAGTGGTGAAAGTGGCAATACCGGGAGAGGGGAGAGAAGGGGGCTGAAAGGGGGAACCGATTATAGGGATCTACATATAACCCCCCTCCCTGGGGGATGGACAGCAGAAAAGTGGGTGAAAGGAGATGTCAGACAGTGTAAGACATGACAAAATAATAATAATTTATAATTTTTCCAGGGTTCATGAGGGAGGGGGAAGCGGGGAGGGAAGGGGGAAATGAGAAGCTGTTGCCAGGGGTTTACGTGGAGAGCAAGTGCTTTGAGAATGATGAGGGTGACAAATGTACAAATGTGCTTTCTATGATTGATGTATGTATGGTGGTGAGCTGCATGAGTCCCTAATAAAGTGATTTAAAAAAAGAAAGATAGTTAAAGCATCGCAGAGCTTAGAACAAAAAGACAAACAGGAGAAAAAGAGAATTATAGTTTCAACCCAGCCCTAACATCTGACTCTAAACAGGAATTCCAGAAATGGAGAACTGAGAAAAGTAGTTATAAAAATTATTTCAAGAAAATTTCCAAGAATTGAACGGCATGAATCTCTACAACTGCATCAGTACATTGAACTTGAAGAGCCCCACACGTTACCATGACATTTCACAACCTTGGAAATCGAAAAGCTTGAATGTCCTGAGGGGGTGGAGTGGGTCCCCCTTACCAGCATCACTGCAAGCTGGAGAATAACACGTCACACTAAGGTTGTGAATGAAAGTGAGTTTCAACCAAATCTTTGATCCACTCCTGTGAGGCTGGAACAGATACGTTTCTACGTACGGAGAGAATAAGTAAATCTGCATCCCATGCAACCTTTTCTTAGAAAGTCATTGCAAAATGTGCTTCGGCAAAACAAAATATCCAGGAAACAAGAAATCCATCTCAGAAATTTGACTCAGTCATCCTGGACTGGCTGCTGGGCCAAAGGCAACTGTTCCAGGTGGTACCGAAGGAGGTGAGTCTGAGGGGTAAAACAATAAAACTCGGTTTATCTGATATGTCTCAACATTTAGAGTCACTATTGACAGATCTGTTCCAACATTTGGATAAGTAGATAGATAACACCGCAAATGGAAAAAGATGACAATCATTAACTCTAGAAAAACAAAAAAAGTTTCACAAGAAAGGAATGTAATCATTGTAACGACTTAGCCCAACAGTGAATAATCTTGACAGGCCCTAACAATGATTATTGAATCCCATAGGTTGTTTTTTTTTTGCAACAGAATCTTATTTTACAATTTGGTCGGGGTGTGTGGAATGAAGGGACTTTGGGTATCAATGTGTGAAAAGCTAAATCAGTCGATAATGGCTGTTAATTAGAATTTAAAAAAATCATTTTATTGGGGTCTCTGACAGCTCTTATCACAATCCATCCATTGTGTCAGGCACCTTTGTACATATGTTGCCATCATCATTCTCAAAACATTTTCTTTCCACTTGAGCTCTTGGTATCAGCTCCTCTTTTTATCCCTTCCCTCCCTCCCTCATGAACCCTTAATAATCTATAAATTATTATTATTTTCATGTCTTACACTGACCACTGTCTTCCTTCACCCACTTTTCCATTGTTCATCCTGGGGGTGGGGTGGGGGGTGGGGATTTATACTTCGATCATTGTGATTGAATCCGCCTCTCTCTGCCTTTGATTTTTAAATCAAGACATAGTAATTTTAAAATATTAAGAAAAATGACAGAAGGCACTCTTTCAAAGAGATGAGAATCAGGAGGACAGGTCTGAACAGAGGGGGGCAGAGGTGACAAAGGACTACTGGCAAGAGATTTAAGCCTTTTACACAAACATGTTGACTAGTTTGATGTAAAATCATTTAAAAAAATCACTGTTGGTCTAAAAGAGAGGCAATTGCTATGTCCATGAATCATCGCGCTCCAACCTGAGTTTTGCCCCTTAGGGCTAAGACCTCGACTAGTGACTTAAACTCCCCAGGCCCTGGTTTCCTCTCCCATCGATCATTTTAAGAAACCACGGAGAAGCTCAATATCAGCAGCTAAAACTAGGCCATCAGGAAGTTCACATTGAAGGTGATGAAAATCCAAACAAGTCCACAAAGGCCAAAAAGGGACCTTGAGTCTATCCCACCTGAATTTCCGAAACATCTCCAGAACAGACTTGCTGCACTGAACACTAATGACAGAAGACCTGAGGCGCTCTGGGATGACCTCAAGACCATTGTTCATGAAGAAATGTAAAGCTCACTTGAAAGGCAGGTACTAAAGAAAAGAGCCGGGTGGATGACAGAAGAGGCTCAGAAACTTATTTTTAATTATTGAGCACCTAAGGCAAATCAAAGAAATGGCTAACAGAAAATGTCAAAGGGCAGCTCAAGAAAACGTAAAAGATGATAATGAAATACGCGAAGACCTAGAGCTAGAAAACAGAAAGAACTAAAGAAAAACTTCAAGCCTCAAGTGACAATATTGAAAGACTCTATGGAGAAAATATTGACTGATGCAGCATCAAAAAGAAGATGGAAAGAATACACAGTCACTGTACCAAAAAGAAACAGTGGTGCTAAAGGAAGCTCAAGCTGTACAGAAAGCATTAACCCAAAACAAGGCTCCGGCAATGGATGGAGTTCTCATCGAAATGTTTCCGCCAGCTGATGGAGCACTTGGAAGCACTCACTTGTCTATACCAAGACATTTGGAAGGCAGCTCCTTAGCCAACCGACTGGAAGAGCTCCACATTTGTACCCATTCCAAAGAAAGGTGACCCAACAGAATGTTCAAATTATAGAAAAATATCGTTGAGATCAGAAGCCCTGACCAATGAAACATACAACATTCCTCTGGTTCTTTGAAGCTTTCTCACCACCACCACCACCCACTATCATGACCCCAGTCCTGCCTTTCAGTTCTGGATAGACTGGAGCATGTACACTGGTACCGATAAGAGGTCAGGACACACAGAATCCAGGTCAGATAACCCCCTCAGGAAAAGAAATGGGAGTAACGATACCAGGAGGGAAGTGGGAAGGAGGGAGAGGAAGGGGGAACCGATCTCAATGATGGACGCATAACACTCCACCCCCAACCCGAGGGATGAACAACAGAAACATGGGTGAAGGGAGACAGCGGTTGGTGGAAGATATAAAAATAATAATCATTTATCAAGGGGTCACTTCAGTATGGATTATAACTCACTGTAAAGAAAACAGAACTCCTCATAACTAGACCCGTATGTAACATGATAAATGGAGAAAAGGCTGAAATTGTTCAAGGATTTTGTCTTGCTTGGATTCACAATCAATACTTCATGGAAGCAACAGTCAAGAGATAAAATGCTGTGTTGCATTGGGTAAGTCTGTAGCACAAGACCTCATTAGAGGATTGGAAAGCAGTGATGTGACTTTGAGGACTCGGGTGTGCCTGACTCAAGCCATGGTATTTTCCATTGCTTCCAATGCACGTGAAAGTTGGATGTTGAATAAGGAAGACCGAAGAAAATTCAGTGCATTTGAATTGTGGTGCTGGAGAAGAGTATTGTAAGTATCATGGATTGCCAAACCAACCAACAGATCTGTCTCAGAAGAAGTGCAGCCAGCATGCTCCTTGGAGGCAAGGATGGTGAGACTTCGTCTCATGGACTTTGGATATGATATCAGGAGAGACCAGGTCCCAGAGACGGACAGCATGTTTGACAGAGGGACAGCGAAAATGGCAGAGACCTTTGATGAGATGGTTTGCCACTGTGACCCAAACATAAGATTAATGATGAGGATGGTGTAGGACCAGAGGGGTTTTGTTCTGCTACAGGAGCGTTGTTATGAGTCTGAATGTATTCAATGGCACCTGACAGCAGCATTAATGAGGCGTTAATATATATCATATTCCATTGTTCAATCATGCCAAGCAGTATTGCATAATTGCTACCACAATCAGTTTCCAAACATTCTTTTTCTTGTGGACCCCTTAACATCCGCTCCCTTTTACCTCCCACCACCACTAGTGTCCCTCCCGCCCTTTGAAACCCTTGTTTTACTTGTTGTCCCCATAGTTTCATCAAACCTGGGTTTCATATACCAAAAGAAAGAAAAACGTGTAACACAACTTCAGGAGGGTGACCCCCAGTTGACAACACCTCTGAGATAAACCCTAATAGGAACAAAACAAAACAAAAATACAGGAAATATTGAAAGCCAGATCAGGTCCAGCGTGCATCAGAGGGGAGATCAACTGATAGCTTTAGCTGTTCAAGTTGGGTTTATCCATTGTCCCTCCAATGCACTCCGTTTAGTAAGCACTTTGCTCCCATCCCTCAATTGTGGACAGAGGGACTTCATTTCCTAGGTAGTTACACAAATGCATATTGGGCCCCCTCTGTCATCCATCTCCCTCTGCACACCCGATTCTCATGGTGTGGGCTCTGACACTGATCGCTCCTTCAACTTTGGATTCTATGGATTCCAATCCTTCGACTGATGATGGTGCACTTCTTCCATGTGGACTTGGTTGACATCTCACTTAGATGACTGCTTGTTTACAGACAAGCTTTTAAGGCCCCAGACTGTTTTATCTGACAGCCAGGCACCATCTAATTTCTTCAGCACATTTTGCTATTGCATCTATATCTTCTGTGTTCCCTTCCTGAGGGTGAATACTGACCAGGGCTATTATGCAAGAATCAATTGTTCTTTTTTTTTTTTTTGAACCAATTGTTCTTATGTTGGAGCTTAAGATTAGTGCGAGCCCAAAACATATCATTTGTTAGAGCAGACACTTCGTGGCTCCTTTTCCTGGTCTTCAACAACTACAGGACCCCTAGTTTTTAACTGGATACATGCCCTTCCCTGAGTAAATGCCACATTCTGTAGCTTCCCTTACCCCTAAATGTGGACACGTGACAAAGTTCTAGCCAATGTATTAGATGCCGAAATATCATGATGATTTCTGAGAACCTTTCTGTAAAGACAGCTGGCTATTATTTATCAGGCTTCAATTATAAAAAGTCAAAAGGGGAGAGAGGGAATAAAGAGGAGCTGATAACAAGGAATTCAAAAAGAAAAACTATGTTTTGACACTGACTGTGGTAGCAATTGTACAATACAGCTTGATGTGATTGAACAATGGAATGTTCTATCTATAAGAGCTCCCAATAAAATGATGAAAGATAAATACGTAAAATAGGGTTTCACCGGAAGAGAACATTCTTAGATGGCTATCATGGAAGGGAAGGGAAGAGGGAATGGAAATCATGAGCTAGTGGGCAGACCAGTGGTAACGTTAGAGAGGAGTAAGAGGAGGGTTAGGACAAATGAATGGAGGCAGGGTAAAACACTGGGAGGTTTGTAAGAGTTAAAGGCAACAGAGATTAATGCTGTTTGATACATACACCTGCAATAGTGTTATTAATGAGCAGATGCTTGAATCGACATGCAAGCTGAACAGGTATCTATCAATAGATATTTAGATAGAGTATATACATATACAAATAGCCTTGACAGAGGCATTTGCATATGTATGAGGTAGTTACATACTCTGTTGTTAATTTGAGATTTAGGAGTGAAGGGGTGGAATTTAGCCTGTTAATCAGGTTGCAGCTTGATGACCTCATTTAGAGGCACTAAGGAGATAAATAGCTTGCCGGAGGCAGGACACACACTCACTCCCTGTGAGACATTCCTGAGGATGAGCCTCAGGGAGCTACAGTGATGCAGCCAGAGCTCTGGAGCTGGAGGAGCCACGTGGAGACCCACGTCAGCACTAAGATGCTTCTACCACCACTGGATACACAAGACTTTCCACCCACTGGCCTGTGATCTTCCTGCATCAGCATCATTATACGTGTTTCATGAGTCTGAAGAGGAATTTATAGACTGGTATCGAACATATGGGCTAATATCGGACTTCTGGACATGATCTGGACTAGGCTGGTATGTTTTCTCAATATTCAATTGCTCTTGTATATAAAGTGCTTTCTTATATTCATCTGAGTGTCTATGAATTTGCTTCTCTGGTCTACCCAGACTCACACAATATATTTACCTTTGCTGCAAATCTGCCCATGAATAGGGAAGTGTGGAGGCAGGGACTTACTGAATGTGGCTCTTTTGGCCAAAGTCTCTAACTGTCACCAAACGACCTTTCCCTGCATGGGTCTGGTAAGAAGGTGGGGGAAGAGAGTGATGGAATGCACCTGTGAGTAATTGCAAACAAGATTCCCCGGTCTTCCATCCTGCTGTGGATAAAATGAGCCCTCTGAGAAGCAGGAGGAGGAGCTCTTTACCAGCAAGAGCCACAAGTGGAGCCCCCTCAGGACCTGAGATCCCTGCGCAGTGAACCTCTAGATCCAAAAGACGGCGACAACATCGGAGGAGCATCAGCAGCACCAAGAGCCAGAGCATGGAAAGGAGGGATGGACTTACCAACCCATGGAGTAAGTAAAGGTGAATTCTTTTGTGCAGGAGGCTGGCTTATAGAGTGGGGTGCCCCTGAGCACTTCAGGGGGGCTGGGTTCGTTGGCCCCCAGAACTTGAGCTGGATGCCTTCAGACTGAGGCTTACAGCAGAGCGGTATGCTCCTTGGAGGAATTTATTGGGAAACTAGAAAGAACTTTGTAACAAGTCCTGATAAAAAACCTCAACCCTGAGCATTTGTCATTGGCATTGTTACTTGTTAACGTCCTTAAGAAACACGTTAATCATGAACTTTGTGACTTCTGTGTCGTCCTTGGAATGGATTTCGAAGCTAGGGATCAAGTAGGGAGGTAAAATCAAGAACACTGATGCAGACATCACAGGCAGAGCACACCCAGGACAAGGTTGTAAGAACTTCTTAAACTGAACACCTTGAGAGAATGGGTCTGGGGATCAGGACCATAGTCCAGGGGTAGGAAAAAAGCCAATTGGCATAACATAGTTCACAAAGACAATGGTCTATATCCTAATTTTATGAGTAGCGATAGGAGACATAAAAGTTTGTGAGCAGCCATCTAAGATGCAACTATTGGTCTAAGGGACTAATGGACTTATGTGCACATGAGTCTCCACACCTGAAGCCAGAACTAGATGGTATCCGGTCATCAAGGCCAACTGCTCTGAAAAGGACCCCATTAGAAGGTCCTGGAGAAGAATGTGGAACAAAACTCAAGATCCTAAAAGAGGCCTGGATGACTGGTCAGTGGGACCCCCAAGACTGTGACACTTAGTCCCCCTGAAGGACTGGAGCTGGATTCACCCTTCGTGTTAGAATAATCCACTATTTAAGATGGGCCAAACGAGCAGCCAAGGAGTGTTCAGAGGACTGGGACAGATGGAAGAATGGAAACAGGAAACAGGGAGGAAGCGGGGTTGGGGGTTGGGGGTAGGAGGTGGGTAAGCCATGACCCATTAAAACGATTGTAATGGGTGAGTTAGAACGAAATGTGTCTATAATGTTGGGTGTAAAACTGCGATCTGCTCTGTAAGCCTTCACCTGATTCACAATCAAAAGTTTAGAAGTCAATGGCGGGAGCGGGGAGAGGAGCTGACACCAAGGGCTCAATAGAAAGTAAATGTCTAGAAAATGATGATGGCAACATATGTGCAAATGTGCTTGATACAACTGATGTATGGATTGTTCCAAGAGCTGTAAGAGCCCTCAATAAAAAATTTTTAAGTTATGAGTCCCTAATAAAATGTAAAAGAAGAAAAGAGAAAAAAAATTATTTAAACACTTAAAAAAATAGCTAAGTGATTTTCACTAATTAAGAATGTCTATAAAACTGTGTGACTGTTATCAAGCTCAAAAAAATTTTTTTTAAGTTAAAAATTTAGAAGTTATAAAATTGCTGGCATGTTTCCTTTGCTCCTTCCTTATTGTCCTTCCTCTCTTTTATTGCCTGGAAATGCAGCCACCATCTGGGACGTGAGATCGAGGCCCTCCTACGGAAGTCACAGTGATGCTATATTACCATAACCATGAACTACCTAAGCAAGAGGTCAGAGACTTCCCCTTGGTGTAAACCATTGTTGTGTTGGGAATCTGTCACTCACAAGCAGAATCCTAGCCAATCTACTATTTTTCAGGCATTTGTAAGAATTAGCTCATGCAAAATGTCCAAGATGGAGTAGGCATTCAACAAATGATAATTATAAAAAACTGAGGCACTATGAATAGAAAAGAGTCGACAAAACCAGAGTTCATAAAAACTTGCATTTCAGAGATACAAGAACCAAGTTTCAGCTCTCAGATTTTCCACACCTGTGCCTGGCTGACCTCCCCTGGCTTTAGTTGCTAGTGGTAAAAAATGAGGGTGGGGATGTGGTGAATGAATGATCATTAGCCATTCGTTCATTCATTCACTCATTCATTAACCAGTGGTTATAGACCAAGCATTAAGCTAGATGCTGAGGGCACAGGAGTCCTGGGCTCATGGGGTTGACTGTCTTGTGGGTCAACTGGAGGCTGTGCAAGTAAACAGGACCACGGGTAAAGTACAGTGAAGGAAATAGGATGACATAATACAGGAATGATAGGGATAAGCTCATTGGATTTTTCAATACTGGCTTTGCTGACCTATAATAATTCACATACCATTTACTTCACCATTTAAAATGTACAATTTAATGAGTCTCCCCTCCGCCTACCCCCAATTAGCCTTAATCTATTCACAGAGCTGTGTAACCACCGCCACAATCAGTCTGGGTGCCTTTTCACTAGGAACCCTTTCACGGGCTACTAGTCACTCCCCTTTCTCCCCAGCCTCATCCTCCTCCCAGCCCTGGGCAGCCACTAAGCCACTCTGTCTCCATGGCCTTGCCTATCCTCAATGTTTCATATAGGCAATACATGGAATCCTCTGGGACTGACTTCTTCTATTTGCCATACATTTTCGAGGTGCATCCACATTGTAGCATGTCTTGTTCTGTGTCATCGAGTCCATTTTGATTCACATGAACTCATGACAGAAGGGAACACGGCTCCATGACAGAAGGGAACACGGCCCCATCCTGTGTCGCCCTCTCGTTTGTTGCTATGTTAAAATGCACTTAGTCCTTCTGTTAACCCGCCTCCTGGAGCAGCAGTTCTCAACCTGGGGGTCACGACCCCTTTGGGGGTCAACCGACCCTTTCACAGGGGTCCCCCGATTCATAACAGTAGCAAAATGACAGTGATGAAGTAGCAATGAAAATAAGTTTATGGTTGGGGGTCACCACCGCCTGAGGAACTGTGTGAAAGGGTCGCAACATGAGGAAGGTGGAGAACCACTGGCCTTGAGGGCCTTTCTTTCTGTTCTTTTGCTTCTACTGAGCATGATGTCCTTTTTCAGGGATTGGTCCCTCTTGATAACAGACCCCAAAATAGAGGAGACCAAGTCTCACCCTCCTTGCTTTTAAGGAGCCTCTGGCTGGCCTTCGTTCAAGACAGATTTGTTCATTCCTCTGGCATTCCGAGGACTATGAACTATTCTTCACCCACGCCACACTTCATACGTGCCAACTCTTCTGCAGTCTTCCTGACGCAGGGGCCAGCTTCCCTAAGCATCTACGGTGCTTGCAAGATCACGGCTTTGCTCAGGCGCACAGATAGCATACAGCTGAAGCTGTGGATGAAAGTCTCAATGTGACATCCTTGCTTTTGTTTCAGCCCTTGATTTATGTATTTTATTTATGGTGTTTTCAAAACAAACTTTATTGCCCAGCATCTACTCAGGATACACACATGTTCTACACGACTGTGAAATGAGGTTATTGATGTCAAATAAAATATTAATTTCCCCTTTCCGGCTGTGATGACCTCCCCACGGGATCATGCCTCTCACAAAGGCTCTCCTTCATCCCTCCCCTGAAGAGGAGAGGGGAAAACACAAGGAGAAGCGCCTGGTGCAGAGCCCCAGTTCCCACTTCATGGAGGTCAAATGACCAGGCTGCTATAAGATCACTACAGTTGTTAGCCAGGCACGAACAGTAGTTTTGTAGGTTGGCTGCTCTACTGTCCTTTGTCAGCCTGCAGAGGAAAAGCTAGGCTTCCAGAAGGATGTTCCTTCAGCCTGAAGCAGCACCAAAAGACCCCGAATCACAATGAGTAGGAAGCCATCCCATTTTGGATTATATATGTATATATAATTTCCCTTCACTTGAGTCTACCCATGTCTGCATGAGCAATTCTTCATTTTCCCTCCCAAAATGATGTCTGCCACGCTTGAAGCAATGCTGAATTCTTTTACTTTTT
Organism: Tenrec ecaudatus; assembly: GCF_050624435.1. Taxonomy (NCBI): domain Eukaryota; kingdom Metazoa; phylum Chordata; class Mammalia; order Afrosoricida; family Tenrecidae; genus Tenrec; species Tenrec ecaudatus. The sequence goes on along the minus strand of NC_134547.1, from coordinate 49,256,734 downwards.
GTTTGTTTGTTTAGACTCAAATAACGTAGAAGCTTCTTCATTTCATATAAAACAACCCTGTTAGGGCAATTGGACAGGGTGTTTGATGACTCAAGCGGCATCCTGCCCTGCAGTGCTAACGTCCCGTGTTGTCCCCTTTGGCATCAAACTTACAAAATAACTTCTAGACCTTTTCCACCACAACTACATTCCAGGCCACAAGAAAGCAAATCAAGTTTCTTCCCTTAAAAGACCCTCCCAGAATTCCCATACAATACTTCTGCTGGTCTTTCATTGACCAAACATACCCTTGCTGTCTTTTCTTTTCTTTTATTTCTTTTTTAAAAAATCCTCTTATTGGGGCTTCATACAGCTTTCATCACAATCCATCCATCCATTGTGTCAAGCACATTTGTATATATGTTGCCATCATCATTCTCAAAACATTTTCTTTCTACTTGAACCCTTAGTATCAGTTCCTCATTTCTCCCCCCCCCCCCTGAATTCTCTTTTTAAGACTCAGGGGTGAAGGACTTGAACTTTCAGCCACAGTGATGCCGATATGATGTGATTCTGGTTTCCACTTGCACTCATAGTTGCGGCCCTGCTGGCTGTCCCACAGCTGCTCTCTTGGACAAGTCATGATGCGCTCAGGTGCTGGGGCACCTTGAGGAGTCTGGCTGAGGGCATCTCCTGTGCCATCCTCCTTCTACAATCACCACCACCACCATAACGAAGGTTAGCCGCTCGAAAGAAGTCCTTTGCAGCAGATTTGCCCACGACACTGTGTCGTTTGATTTCTTGACTGCTACCTCCATGCGTGTTGATTCGAGACTCAAGTAAAAGCAAATCCCTGTTGTCAATCCTTTCTCTGTTTATCATGCTGCCGCCTATTGGTCCAGTGGTGAGGATTTTTGTTTTCTTGATGCTAGCATGGTATCCCTACTGAAGGCTGTGGTCCTTGACCTTGGTCAGCGAGGTGTTCAGGTTCTCTCTGTGTTCCACAAGCAGGGTTGTGTCACTGCTTATGGTGGGTTCTTCATGAATCCTGGTGCGTTCTTCTTCAGACAGGCCAGTTCCTTCTCAACTCTGCTGAGCACGTTCATTGAATAAGGATGGTGAGATGATACAGCCCCGACACACACCTTTCCTAAGGCAGAATCCCCTTGTTCTGTTTGTCCCGGTTGGTCTGTGGACGGGATCTGCAAGAGCACAAGGAAGGGTTCTGGCTTTCCTGCTCTTTGCAGTGTTTCCTGTCAAATCCTATTCCATTGTGCAGGTATTTATATCACATCTTGCTACCTGGAGATCATTCAAAGCCCTGGAATTAGGAGGGGAGCCCAGGGGACTGCGTGGGAGAAGAGAGAGCTGCCACCTTGGACTCAAGACTAAAATCTCCTTTTCCCAGTCAGAGCTTCCCAGGCACCTGAGCTTTAGCTCAGTGCAACGAGGCAATGCCAAAGAGACTCCCTGGGGATCCTCAGCTGACGGCCCTAGCTCGAGACGGCCATGGCTTCCTATGATTCTCTGCACACGTGCCCAGGTACATCCCAGGATGAGGTCTAGTCTTCTGTCCAGATGGGAAACCACTAGCTCTGGGCTTCTGGCCCTACAGAGGCCATCTGGGAGTTTGACCTTGAAAGGACTCTGGAGAGGAGAAAGCCTGTACCACAAATATTGGTTTTTCATTATCACAGTAATGAGCCTTTGGCTAAGGATGAAAGAGGTCCAGCTGGCTCCAGGGGAGAGAACCAATTGGTGGCGACGGGCCGGGCCGCCCTGCTGCAGAAGGGTGGGCAAGAAGAGCTCACAGGGTGAAGGCAGAACCTGGAGGTAAGTGGGGGGGGGGGCTGGCTGGGAAGCACAGGCTTCAGTGGTTGATCCAATCCAAACTCCCACCTTTTGCTTCTTTCTTAATCCCTCTGTGCCTCAGTTTCCTTACCTGTCCAAATGCAGATCCTCGTAGAGCCAACCTTCCGGAGCTCTTGTGAGGGCAGAGTATGCGGATGAGTCTGCTCTGTATCAAGTACTTTTCTTGCAAATGGGAGAAGGGGGAGGCTTCCTACTTCCATAAAGAATTAAACCCACCGGGGCAGTTCTACCCTGTCCCACAGAGTCGCTGTGAATTGGCATGGGCTCGATGGCAACCAGTTGTTGTTATTGACTTTCTTAAAAACATCATGCTCTATCCCTTTTCTTCAGCACGATAACCCAATGTTGTCATCCTCTCCAATTGTGATCACAGGAAACCAAGAGGTAACGTGTTCAGCTGGAGGTGAAGCTGCTGTGAGTAGCTCAGGGGAAGGAAATGTACCACATTCTTTTTCATTTTTCTTATTCTTTTTCTGTCGGTTGCTGGAAGTCCCCATCCAAACTGGGCTCGTGTTACCTGCCACTGCGGCCAGTCTTGAGTCATAGAGGTATGTGGGATGGGCAAGTCCCTAGCTTGTGCCCAGGCTTCTGTCCCCTCAGCCTCGCCAGCCACCAGCTCAGACTTGGAGGGCACTAGTCTGTGGTGTAGGCCTAGTGGAAGACTCCCCAGGGGCACCCAGAGCCCAGTGAAGAGGCAAACAGGAGGACTACTACTGATGCTTGAGAGCAGTGTGGTTCAGTGAAAGACTTTTTAATCTCCCATGTGGGCTCCTGGTACCCTGGGACACCTGTTCTTCTCCCATTGTGCCGCATACGCAGCCCCAGGAGTCAGACTCCAAGATAACTAAGGACATTTATCATTCCTTTTAGCCTATTTTTCTTTCTTTTTTAAAAAAAGTTATTTTTGTCTATTATAGTAGGTATTTTTCCCAGAGTTGTAGTAAATCTCCAACTCCAAAAGCTGACTTAACCATCTTAACCATTTTAATTCTATTCTTCCATCAGTTCAGTTGTTATTTATTTATTCATAATAGGTTTATTGGCACGCCCTCCACAGGTCATACAATTTGATGAGCCAATCATATCAAGAGGAGTTGTGTGATCATTAGCACAACCAACTTTAGAACATTTTCTTCTTCCTTGTACTCGTTGGTATTCATTTATTATTTTTTAATTGTGGCAGAAATACACACAACAAAACACTCTACAATCCAACACTTTGACGTGCATGATTCGGTGTCGTTGATGATCCCCTTGGTGTTATGCAGTCATTGTCGATATCCCAATGTTTCCACCACCAGGAACATAAATGCAAGGCCCCCCAGGCAGAAACTCTTCCTTCTTCACCCACAGTAACCGTGGGCCAAGTTTAGTTTCTTTATTTTTTTTAGTAGTTTTCTTGATATAATATTCACATATCATACATTTCCATGGTTAAATCACTTTTGAAAAGAGTTTGATATACATAATCACAATTAGTTCTTTTAAAAAAATCATTTTATTGGGGCTCATACAGCTCTTATCACAATCCATACATCCATCCATTGTGTTAAGCACATTTGTATATTTGTTGCCATCATCATTCTCAAAGCATTTGCTTTCTACTTTAGTCCTTGGTATCAGCTCCTCATTTTTTGCCTCCTTCCCCACTCCCCCTTCCCTCATGAACCCTTGATAATTTCTAAATTATTATTTTGTCATATCTTTCACTGTTACCGGATCCTATCAGTACCTCTTGATCACACAGGCCAGTGTGCTTCATCCATGTAGACGTTGTTGTTTCTCAGCTAGATGGCCTCTTGTTTATCTTCAAACCTTTAAGACCCAAGATGCTATATCTTTTGCTAGCCGGGCACCATCAGCTTTCTTCATTACATTTGCTTATTTACCTGTTTTGTCTTCAGTTATCTTGTTGGGAAGGTGAGCATCATGGAATGCCAGTTTAATAGAACAAAGTGTTCTTGAATTGAGGGAGTACTTGACTGGAGGCCCGATGTCCTTAATACTAAACCTATAAATATATGCACATAGATCTGTTTCCCCATCATCATAAATGTATTTTTGTATGTACATACCTGTATTTGACCTCTATAAGTGTCCTTTTCCTCCTAGCTCTTTCCTCTATTTCCTTTTACTTTCCTCTTGTCCCACTATCATGCTCAACCTTCATTTGGGTTTCAGGAATTCCTCTCGGTTATACACAATCAGTTCTTATGCTTCCTCCCACCCCCTTCCCCCTGTTATTTTGTAAATATTGACTGAGATACCTCCTATATAATGCAACTATGTTCATAATTATCACAGTATTTTGACCTCTTAGCAATTTTACCACTATATAACATCCTTCTTGGTCTCAATGATATTTTTCATCTTAAATATTATTTTGGCTGAGTTAAAATTGCTACCCTGGTTTTCTTTGGGGCTCATGTTTGCATACCTTTAGTTTCAACCTTAATTTTTTTATTTCATTTTTTAGAAATTGTGATGTAGCTGGGGGTTTACATTTCAGAGCCTTTCCTTTATGTTCCAGTCTCCACTGCTCACCAGAGTCCTTGCTGGCCTCTCCCCCACGACTCGACTGCCCTTCTCCTCCCGTGACCCATCATCTTCCACGACAACCAGGCCAGCACCCTTCACCCATCTAGCCCCTTCCTCTGTGTCCTCTCCCTCGCCTTCCCCGCAAATTCCAGTCTGTTCCCTTTGGTATCCCGCTTGGTTTTGCTTTCTTTTCTTCCTTGTCATTTTTATTTCCCATTTTTTGTCCTTTTCAGGATGAGCTAAATTCATGCAGCCTAATGTTCTCCAGGCCCATTCTCGCCATGAGATGCTTCATGGTTTCACTCCTGAATTTCATAGGTGGATTATCTCCCGTGGTGGGCGTGACCAACATTTCTTTGTCCATCCTTCTACCCATGGGCATGGAGGGGGTTTCCATCATCTTACTCTGTGCACAGGGCCGCCGTGAACACAGCATGCATGTGTCTGCTCCTGTTTTGATCTTGGAAACCCATAGGGAGGTGAGGGGGCAGTCACTATGAGTCGGCATTGACTCAATGGCAGTGAATTGGATTTTACATTATCACCTTTAAAATTGTAAATGCCATCTCTTGTAGACACTATATTGGTTTTTCTTTTATGAGAGAACAGTTAAATCCATAAAAAAAAAAGTGGATGAGAGCCATGGAAGTGGCTGTGTGTATGTGTGTGTGTGTGTGTGTTTCGCTTTGTGGGAGCATTCCTTGACCTGGTGTTTTTCCACAAACTCACTCATTAGCTACATTCATTCTCTCGTTGAACACATGGAGCTGCATGAGTCAGGTCAACCATGACCGACAACCAATGAAACTCTTTATGTAAACGTTCATCCCCATGAGCTCTCGGTGCTACGCCTTTCTAACCTATCTCTCGCTCCATGTTCCCAGAATCCACCCACTGTGTTTGGTCCGCTTCCTTGATTGGGAGCTGGGTGGCCACAGAAGCAATTTGACTGTGGAGGAAAGAATCCGGAGTCCATCCCCAACGGAAACTCCTTGAAGAAACCGAAGCCCCAAGAGGGGAAGGAGCTTGCCCGGGGCCCAAAAGTGAGCCTGCAGCTGAAGCAAACTGAAGTCCAAGACTGTGGCTGTCAGGCCAGGAGTCAGCTCAAGGCCAACTTCAACTACCTAGCTAGCCATATCAAAGCCAAGGAACATATTCTTCCACCTCACCGAACAGACAGAAAACCATTGCAGAAGACTGTTGATTTCAGTATGGGAAGGCAAATGATGAAGCTTCCAGAAAATGACTCGGGGGAGTAATCCACGGCTTTGAGGTTGGCAAACATGGTAAAAATAGAAAGCACTAATCAAAAAGAAAAACATTGATAAGTTGAACTGCTCAAGCTAAGAATGCTAACATTCACCAAAAGATACCGTGAACAGAGATAACAAGGTTCCTCACAGCACTGTTTGCAACAGGCCGATGGTGGAAACAGCCAAGCTGCCCATCAACAGAGGAGTGGATCAGTAAAACGTGGTCTGGAGCAGCGTTTCCCAAAGTGGGTGATACTGACCCCATGGGGGGGTGGTGCTGGAATGACTGGGGGGTTGCTGCAAATGCAGTGACCTACCTTACTCCTGGATTAAGAGCAACAGTATAGAAGTCTTTCCTTGACAGGGGGGTAATTTCTGAGTAATTTGTTTTCCTGAAAAGGGGACAGTAGGTCAAGCCCATTTTCCTGAAAAGGGGACAGTAGGTCAAGCCCATTTTCCTGAAAAGGGGACAGTAAGTCAAGCCCATTTTCCTGAAAAGGGGACAGTAAGTCAAGCCCCTTTTCCTGAAGAGAGGACAGCAGGTCAAGCCCATTGGGGGCCCCTGGTCTATATGTATAATGGAATTTATTGGACTGTAAAGAAAAATGAAACTCTGATGTACCTTGAAAACACTAGGGGGGTGGGTGGGAGGGGAGGTAAAAGGGAGCTGATGTCAAAGAGTTCAAGAAGGAAGCGGATGTTCTGAAACTGATGGGGTAGCAATTGTACGATGTTGCTTGATGTGATTGAACTGTGGAACCATATGGTATTGGAATCCGCTCCCAATAAAATGAGTTGGGAAAATCAATTAGTTAATCAATAAAGGGACTACTTAAGAAAAGAAACCCTATGGAGTGAACTAAGTCATAGGGGTAAAGGTTATATGACTGTACTTATTTGAAATACCTGGAGTTGGCAAATGTATAGAGACCCAAGATTACAGGGGTTATCTGGGACAGGAGGAGGGGGGAAGGAGGGTCTACTGCTGAGGGGGCACTGGGGTTCTGTTAAGTGTAAAGCAAAAGATTGGAAATCTTGATGGCATTCACCATGAGTGTTTAACCTCCTGGCGGCCTGCCCTAAGCTGCCCCAGAATGGCCAGTTATTGTTGGTCATCACCAGGGCAAATAGCCGCAGGCTTATAAAGGTCTGCGGAGCCCCGCTGGGAGCATTGCAGTGCCTCATTCCAGCATGTCTGCGGCCATGGGTCTGCCCAAGATCCTGTTCACTCTCTCCTGCCTGTGCCTTGGCCTGGGTTCCGGCCAGTACGCCCCGGATCGCATCACCTCTTTACCTGGCCTCTCTACGGAGCCCAACTTCCTGCAATGGTCAGGCTACCTCCAGGCTGGCGAGGGCAAATACTTCCACTACTGGTGAGCAGCTAAGGGTGGGGGGCTCACTGATTCCCCAAAGCCCACAGCACCTTCCACTTGGCCAGAGAGGTGGGAGCTTGGTCACTTGGTCCCAAGTAGGTTACTTGGGGATCCAGGTCACCATCGAAGGTGGGTCTCCCGCCTACTGACCTGCTGCTAGGTAGCCTTAGGGGGGCCCAAACAAGAACTTCAAAGCCAGTGAAGCTAAGTCATGGCCATAGGTTCTTAAATTCCAGCTCATGGAGAGTGAGACAAATAAGAAGAGTGTGTGTCAGTAGACCCATTGCTGTTGAGTAGATTCTAACTCATAGTAACTCACAGATTCTGACTCATGACATCTATGACTCACAGCCTTCAGCCAGATATATCATTCTGATCTAGAGCTTCTAAGAGATCTCTAGGAGCCCTGGTGGTGTAGTGGGTTATGTGATGGGCTGGTAGCCATCAGGTCTGCAGTTTGAAACCACTAGCTGCTCCAAAGGAGAAAAAATGAGGCTTTCTATACCCACACTGAATTACAGAGACAGTTCTGGAAACTCAGGGACAGTTCTGCTCTGTCCCGTAGGGTCACTATGAGTTGAATCTATTCAAATCTGGGAACCTATTCTATTCAGTGAGTTTGATTTGGAAGACGTCTTTCTCCCAAGGAGTGGCTGGTGGGTTTGACCCATTGACTTTGCAATTAGCAGCCCAACACCTAACCCATAACAGCACCAAAGCTGTTTATGTTTGAGCTAAAAGAAGTCCTGGTGGCACCTGGTGAAAGCACTTGGCTGCTCACTGAGAGGTCACTGGTTCAAGCCCAGGAGCCGCTCTGTGAGAGAGAGGGTGGTGGTCCACTTCCTCAACGGCTCACTGCCTTGGAAACTCTATCCTCAAGGGTCACTATGAGCTGGAACCAACTTGACAGCAGTGGTTTGGGTTTTTGGTGTTAGAGGGTAAGTAGCCATTCTTTCTCGGAAAAGACGGCCTTTTGTGATATGCTGCCGGGTTTTTAATCTTTGATTAACTTCTTTTACAGAAGATAATTGAGCCTGTTTCATGACAAGAGTAGAAAGGAGTCTATTTGAAAAGTAAAATGCTTGCGCTTGTAAAATAAATATTGCAACTCTCTGTATAGAACCCGCAACCCAACTTTCCTTCTCTGTGTGTGTGTGTGTGTGTGTGTGTGTGTGTGTGTGAAAGTTCAAAATGTATTTATCCATGAAATCCGGAAATTTGTGAACCTGCTCTAATTGAACACCATTTTACCATGGAGAGGGCTCCAGGGCTTAGTACAAGAAGGTGACTTACTGGGCCACAAGCAGGGGCCACAGGCAGAAGTGGCAGGCTGGAGCCAGACCCGCAGCTTCCCAGGCCAAGGCTTGGTCTCCTGTGCCAACCTGTGGTTTCCTGTGAAGCCTCTGTCTCCGCACGTTTCCCTGGAGCTCATTCGAGGCAGCCAGGCAGGTCAGAGAGACACCTAGGATTCCCCTCTGTCCGTTTCCCCACAAGAACCAAGACTGGACAGGGACCAGACTTCAGAAAAGGCAGAGTCGGAGCTAATGTGTTTCTATTCACCCCTACTAATCGCAAGGTTGGCAGTTCAAAGCCCCCCAGTGTGTACATGCCAAAAGAACCTCGCATGACTCTTGTAGTTTGCCGACCTCCGCACTAGTAGGTAGACAAGTAATAACTTAAGAAAAGGGGATGAGAAATCAAGGAGTGTGTGTGTGTGTGTGTATGTGTGTGTGTTAGGGCTAGCAATTAAGAGGTTTGATAAGTGGCTTAAAACCGATTATATTAAATGTAAACTCTCAATTTACAATAAAAAGTTAGGGGGGGAAAGCCCCCCAAGTAGCACCTCAGAACACAGGCCTAGAGATCAGCTTCTAGAAGGTCACAGACTAGTGGTTCTCAACCTTCCTAATGCAATGACCCTTTCATACAGTTTCTCATGTTGTAGTGAGCCCCCCCACAACCATCCATGATTTTCATTGCTACTTCATCACTATCATTTTGCTGCTCTTATGAATCGGGCGACCCCTGTAAAAGGATCATTCCAACCCCTCAAAGGGGTCGTGATCCACAGGTTGAGAACCACTGGCCTAGACACTGTGGGGCCCTCTAGTGGCCAAGACGTATGCTTGGCGTTTTGAAACCAGGAAACAGGCGCAGGGTGAGGCCAGAGATGATGTCGCTCAAAACCACTCACTGCCATCAAGTCGTTTCTGACCCAGCGTCACCCGACAGGACAGGGTGGAAGTACCCTTGTGGGTTTCTGAGACTGTAACTCTTTAGAGGAGTAGAAAGCCTCGTCTTTCTCCTGAGGAGCTGCTGGTGGTTTTGAACTGCTGGATTTGTAGTTAGCTTAGCAGCCCTGTGGGAAACCATGATGGCACCAGGAGGGCCGTCTCTAGCTGATAACAATCCTGGGGCTGTGGAGAACATGGGGCAACGGAAGGAAGGAGCAATGTACCCCAAGCTGTCATCATTTTACTCTCAGGATTGCCGGGCTGGCGATTGTGCTGTTTCTGGTCAATGAGATGACTCTAAGGGGGGAACAGTGGGGTTTTTGCTTTGTTTTAAGTTTTCTGGCATGCAGCCTCAGGGTTGGACTGTGGATAATGTATCCAGATAGCAGTTCCCAGATTTGCCTGCCATTCCAAACGCAGAAATGGAAATCCCCAAGGGCACTTGGTAAGCACACAGAATCCCAGGTCCCTCCTAGATCAGCATATCCTAGGTAGGCCCTGGAATCTGTGGCCTTTAAGAGAAAATTCCAGCTCCTTCTTGTTCTGTGGAAAGTTTGGAACACCGAATGGTGGCATTCTTAGCCACGTCCAAGTGAGACATCTTCTGACCTGTAGCTTAGAAGATAAAGGACCTGTAGCTTAGAAGATAAAGGGAGGTGTCCATCAGCTGCAGCTGAAATCTGAGCCTGGGACCAGCAGTCCCTCTGTGTAAGCCTCTCTACCCTGTCCTATAGGGTCGCTCTGAGTCAACATCAACTGAATGGCAGTGAGTTATAGTCAAGCCCTCCATTCCCACACAGAGGCTGATGGATGACCTTACCTTTCTATTGTGGGTGAAATTGTGTGGGTCCCCCTCACCCCCAAAATGTTCAACTCTGACCCTTGGTACTTGTGAATATGACCTTGTATGGAAATAGGATCTCCTGAAGGTCTTATCAGTTAGCATTAGGTCCTACAAGTATAGATGGCATTGAAAAGCCGCCTGAGTGGTGTCCTGTGGAAGGAGAAGAGACTCACAGTCAAGGCAGTCTGTGCCAATGAGGCAGAGCTTGGAGTGATCGGCACACATGGGTTAATATTGGGGTTATGGACTTGATTTGGACTGGGCTGGGATGTTCTCGTAATATACATTTACTCTTTGATATAAAGCTTTCTCGTAAACATATGTCTTCCTGAATTTGTTTCTCTAGTCAACCGGGACTAACACAAGTTACAATCTCAGAAGCCCACAAGGACAGTTCTACTCTGTCTCGGGGGGTCATTCTGCGTTGGAATCAACTAGATGACAGTGAGCAAGTCCTTTCTTTCCTACTTCCTTATCCCAAGCTTGTCCATTGAAGTCCTTTTTTATGTGTTTATGTTTGAAAAGAAGAGGAATTGGTTAAAAACTGAACCCCATCACATCTGGCTTCCTGAGAAACTACAACGCCTGGCAGCACGGAGCCTGGTCCCTGCAGCTCCACTCACGATTGTTTCTGGCCTGGACCCCTGGGTTCATCTGGGTTTTCCACCTCCCCGGGGAGTCAGCAGTTGGAAACCACCAGCTGCTCCTTGGGTGAGAGATGAGGATTCTATTCCCGTGAAGTTTTAAAGTCTCAGAAACCCCAAGGGCAGTTCTACTCTGTGCTATAGAATTGTTATGAATGTGAACTGGCTGGACAGCAGTGAGTTGGGTTTTATTTTGTTCTTGGTGCGCTGAATGAAGGATCCCCTGCAGCACAGTGGTTAGGTTCTCCCATGCCAACCAAAAGATTGGCAGTTCAAACCCACCAGCTGCTCCATGGGAGGAGAAAAAACGTGGCAGGCTGCTTCCTCAAAGATCACAGCCTTGGGAATGCTCTGAGTGGTTCTAGTCTGTCCAGTAGGTTCGCTATGAGTCAGAATAGACTGGAGAGCAGTGGGTCTGGCTTGTGGGGACCACTCCTCCTCACTCCTTGCCCACCCTCATCAGCAGGAGGTAAGGAAAGACCCGCTGTTCCTTCAAACACCTACTCACAGTGCAAACTCAGTCTCTCTCCTTGTCAAGGCCTGTTTCCCTTGCTCTACAGGGTAAGTATGTGGGGTTGGAACAGATGAGTGCTGAAGTCTTTTTGATGCAGACCCTGTGGCTCCAGCTGGGGCTTGCCACTAATGGCCCTGTCCACACCGCCTTTCCCACACTCACCCTTCCCCATATGGCTGATGGGCTGATGCCAGGCCAAGAACCAGCTACAGAGACCAGGGCAGCTGGAGTCCTCAGTGAAGGGCCAAGAAAACAAGCTTCCCTTGCCAACCCTGGGCCTCGTGGGGACGGTGGGGAGCAGGAGGCCTGGTCCTAAGCAGTAGCAGGTTGTTAACCACGGGACCACTACATCATTTCTGGAGCAAGAGCAAAATCTCAATGCAGAGCCGCTCCTACAAAAGTCACTAAGAATTGCAAGACGGTGACCGCAGAACCTCGTGCTGAGAATGAGGGGCTTCAACCCCCTTTGAAGAAGGTTCCTCCAGCCCCCACGCCCTGGGCACGTGCCAAAGGACAGCTTTCTCTTGCTTCTGCAGGTTTGTGGAATCCCAGGGGAACCCCGCATCTGACCCTCTGGTGCTCTGGCTGAATGGCGGCCCTGGCTGCAGCTCCATGGAGGGACTTCTGGCAGAGAACGGGCCCTACCGGGTGAGACGGGGGCTTCCTGGGAATAGTATGAAGATGGGGCAGGAAGGGGAGGGCCATCTGACCTAATTTTTCCTTGATGATCCCAGCCAGAGCTGAGAGGGGAGCCCATGAGGGTTCTGCCTGGTGGCCTGATGCCCAGATGTAAGGGCTGGGAGACAAGGCAGAATCAGGCCTTTGGAGCCGAGAACTGAGAGGGGATTCGAAGAGCAAGCAGTTCGGTGTGGCTGAAAAGCTTAGGCTTGGGTTGAACCTGGGTTGGAACGTCACATTGGGCTTGTTCCTCCTCCTCTGTCGGTCTTTTCCTGCCGGGTAAATAAAACCCCGTGGGAAGGAAACCATCCTGAACATAGCTAAAAGGTAGCATCAGCTCACATGCTGCGATTAGTGGGGTGTTCTGCAAAACCCATCTCCAGCACCTCCTGCACGGGGCCTCAGTCTCCTCCTCTGTGAAATGGTCACTGGTGTTGGGAGGATGCACATCATGTAGGGGAGGGAGGCTGGCACAGTGTGTGAACTGATCGGTCAGTCACTGGGCCCTGGCCACTTACTGGGGATGTGACCTTGAGCCAGGAGACCTGCCGAAGCCTCCCTTGTCTCCTAACAACAATGGTAGAAGCTATCACAATCCTTACTGTCAGGAGCAAGGTCATTCCCACAGAGTGCTTAGCACAGTACCTGATAGAGACTACTAGACTAGATACTTCTCTTGCTCCTCGCAGTGCCCCTGTCCCGAGGGCCTAGGGAAAACCAGCACCTCTAAGGAGCAGTTTGGGGTGAGGTGCAGGAAGAAAATACTGGGCAAAGTTTGGCTTTCCTTGGGAATGACCTGAGCTACTCTGGAGGGGAAGTGTTTTCTCTAGAGAAGGCTTGGGGAGACCTGCCTGGCCTCCTTCGTCGAATGGCAGTGGGTGCTCCAGGGCCATGTACTCCCTGACTCAGGCTCCCACTGCTTCTGTCCCTCCCTGGCTACCTTCTCATGGTGAGGCACCGGTCCCATGGTTGCCCTTGGACCCTGCAGCCCGGCAGATGCTTGTCCATCTCCCCTCTCCACAGATGAACGCAGATGGATCTCTCTACAGGAACCCATACAGCTGGAACAAGGTGGCCAATGTCCTGTACCTGGAGTCCCCTGCAGGTGTGGGCTACTCCTACTCCCTCAGTCAGAACTACCAGACCGACGACCAGCAGGTGAGAGGCCAAGCTGTTCCAGGAGGAGACAAGGAAGAGGGCGGAGGTGGGGAGGGAAGGAAGAAAAGCAGGAAAGCAAAATGGGGGTGGGGGGAGAAGATGGGAAAGGGGGCCAGAGGGAGGGAGGGAGAGAGGAAGGAAAGAAGGAAGTGAGAGAAGGGGACAGGGAGAAATGACTACAAGGGGCAAGGAAATGCCTCATGGCTCCCTAGACCAGAAGCTGAGACTGGTGGCCTGTGGCTGCATCCCCACAGCCCCTGGATGACTTTGCTTTGACCGGCATAGTGTCTGCAGAGGGGGAAACCTGAATTCTGGGGACCACCATTTGAAAGGTTTGACTCAACATTCAGACCTGTGGCCTCTGTTTGTATGAAAACTTCAAACCAGAGGGATTTGGTGTGTGTGTGAACAGAGCAATGTGAAAGGGGAGCCTGAACCCCATTTAAAGCCTTGACATGGTTGAATGCCAAAAGCTGCCGTTTCTAATAGCTGCCTCTGACCTTGACAGTGGCCTAACCCTGTACACTAGAGAAGACACTCGTTTTTGGTTTGTTTTTTTGTGATGTCCAGTAGGGGCAGGGTATCACAATGTGTTTCCAGGAGGTCTTCCCGCTATAGTTGAACGGAGAGATGTAGGACGTGGCAGCTTTTGCCAGCGTTATTGATAAATCTTTATATGCGCCTCTAGAAACATACATGATGGTGGAAGCAATTTTACTAACAAGTTCCCTGAAAGCCCTGTCCTGCCACCATCCAATGGCCATCCAATAATAAACAGAAGAGCACCCACATTTTACCAATCATATAACCCGGTTAGGTATGATCCAGCCATTCCCAATCGCCTGCCTTTGTCTTCTCTGATTCGTTTTTAGCCAGCTATGATTCTGTAAATCTCACATGCAAATAATAAAGTTCGGGTGAAGATCGTTCCACAATGGTTGCAGCGGTACATTGACAGGAGCTGCTGGAAACTCAGAGCCAGCTTGAGAAGAGGAGAGCAGATGGGGAATGTCGCTCTTCTGATGGAGGTTGGCACAAAGCAGGGGATGCCCGAAATGCTTGCTTGCATTTTGTTGACTCTTCGATTGTGTGGCCCCTAACGCACTGTGAAGAACATTGAGAAGAATGGGAATTCCGGAACGCTTCGTTGTGCTCCTGTGGAAACTGTACATGGAAGACAGGGCAGTCATTGGGACAGAAAAAAGAAATGCTGAGTGGTTTAAAATCAGAAAGGAACGTGTCAGGGTGATATCTTCCTATCATACTCATTCCACCGACAGGCTGAGTTGATCGCCTGAAAAGTGCATTCTCTGAAGACGAACACAGCATCCGAATCGGAGATCTGCAGATGACACAGTCTTGCTTGCTGAAAATGAGGAGCTGAACTACTCACTGATGAAGAGCAAAGACTGCAGCCTTCTGAACGTACAGAAAACCCAAATCCTCACTACCGGACCAACAGACAGTATCACAGTACATGGAGAAAAGATTGAAGTTGTCCGAGATTTGGTCTTGCTTGGTTCCGTAATCAATGCTCTTGGAAGCAGCAGTCAAGACATCGAATGACTCGCTGCACTGGGCCAATCTGGTGCACAAGACCTCTTTAAAGGGTTGAAGAGCGAGGACGTCACTTCGAGGACCGAGACGCGCCTGACCCACGCCCTGGTGTTTCCAATCGCCTCTCCTGCATGTGAGAGTTGGGCATTGCATAAGGAAGACCGAAGAAGAATCAGTGCATTTGAATTGTTCTGCTGCTGCCTGGCGGAGAATATTGAAAGTCGCATGAGCTGCCTGAAGGAACACAAGTCTGTTTTGGAAGAATGGGAGCCAGAATGTTCTTTGCAAGAAAGGATGGTGAGACTTGTTCCACAGACTGTGAACATGTGATCAGGAGAGACCAGGCCCTGGAGCAGGGCATCGTGCTTGGTAGAGTGGAGGGGCGGCAAAAACGAGGCAAGCTGCCAAGGAGGAATTCAGTCCATGGCCCCTACCAACAACAACAGCATGGTTTGGTAACTTTCAATCCCTCTTCTGACTATGCAAAAAAAAAAAAGAAGTATTTTTTCTCATTGTCCATTGGAGCGACCATTTTCACTCCGTGACTTTGGACACTGTCCGGCTCTGAATTGTCTCTGTCCCTCACTGCACCTCTACAGATGTGGCGGTAAGCAGACTCTGATGATGCTTGCTGACATTTTGAAAGTCAACCCCGGGCCTGCGTTCACTCTGGCAATGCCCTAGGGGCGCCACGGAGCAGTCAGACTGGGGTGGTTTGTGAATGCCACAATGCTCTCTCATTCACCGGCGGTCACTCCTTGTCCATGGCCTTACCCACATCTGCTTCATCAATGCTCCCAGCTGGGCTTACAGCCTCTTATATTTTAGACCCAAACAGCCCTCAACCCGACCCTGGGGACTGACAAAGATCTGTCACGCTGTGGATGCCAGCTTGTTCCTAGGACAGTGATATCTCAAATGCTAGCCAGGTTACCCATGGGGAGAGGTTTCCGTGGGGCTTCCAGGGACAACTAGGAAGGAGGGCCTGGTGATCTACTTCCGAAAAGATTAGCCAATGACAATCTCAGGAAGAGGAGCATCATGTCTGATACAGGGCCAGAGGGGAGCCCCTTAGGTTGAAAGGCATTAAATACATGACTGGGAAAGAGCTCCCTTCTCAAAGCCAAGTTGATCTGAAAGACGCAGAAGGAGTAAAGATCTTGGGCCTTCATTTGCTCATGTGACACAATTCCAAACCAGAAGACAGAGCCGAAAACGTCCATGAATCATCAGAATGTGGAATATACAAAGTATGACTGTGGCAACATTGGAAAACTGGAATGGGGAGCCTAACATCAATATCCTAAGCGTTGTGTCAAGTCCTCTTGAGTGGGCTCCAAATCACAGTGGCCCTGTGACAGGACATGCCAGGTCCCGTGCCATCTTCACAATGGTTGTGCTTGAGTCTGTTGTTGCAGCCAACATTACACACCACTTCACCAGCATACTGTCCTCCTCCAGGGACTGGTCTCCAAAGTATGGGCGGCAAAGTCGCATTATCCTCTAAAACAGACTTTGTTGTTCTCCTGGAAGTTCATGGCACTTTCAATAGTCTTCACCAGCGTGATAATTCAGATGCGTTCACAAGCGGATGAGTTGATTGAAAATACCATGCCTTGAGTCAGGTTTGCCTCCGTCCTCAGGTGTCATCCTCACCGTTCAACACTTCAAAGAGGCCTTGTGCGGCAGCACTGCCCACTGCAACATGTCTTGATTTCCTGCCTGCCCCTTTCATGGGTGTTGGTTCTGGATCCAAGTAAAGGAAACCCTTGAAAAAGCCCATCTTTTCTCCACTCATCACGATGTTACTTATCGGTCCAGTTGAGGGGGGTTTTGTTTGCTCTTATGCTAAGGTGTCATCCATCCGGAAGGCTGTCTTCTCTCCTGGCTTTCAGCAGCCAAGGTTGTATCATCTGCATGTGGTGGGCTGTTAAGGAGCCTTCCCCTGATGCTGATCCTGCGTGCTGCATAGTCCAGCTTCTCGGATGATATGCTCACCGGACTGATCGAATCGCGGTGGTGACAGGACACAGCCGTGACACATGCCTTGCCTGGTGTTGTGTTTCCTGTTGCGTTCGATTGATTGCCCTTGGTCCGTGGAAAGGTTCTACATGAGCACAACTAAGTGTTCTGGAATTCCTCTTCGTCGTCACAATGTTAGACACAGTTTGTTTCAATTCCCACAGTCGAGCCCCTTCACAAGTAAACATCTCTCTGCTTTCAGCCAAGATCTAGTGGGTAGCAACAATGCTATCCCTCATTCCACCTCCTCTTCTGAATCTTAGCTTGAATTTCTGGCAGCAACCTGCTAGTGTATGGCTGCATCTAATTTTGAGTTATCAGCAAATTTTCCTAGCATGTGATATTTTTAATGAATTTTTTCCTATCACGCGATATTAATGATGATGTTGGATAGCATCTTCCTTCTCTTTGGGTCACGTTTCCTTGAAATGGGCACAAATATAGATCTCTTCCAGCCAGTTGGTCAGGTAGCTAGCATAGAAATTTCTTGGTATAG
Source organism: Tenrec ecaudatus (assembly GCF_050624435.1). Lineage (NCBI taxonomy): Eukaryota > Metazoa > Chordata > Mammalia > Afrosoricida > Tenrecidae > Tenrec > Tenrec ecaudatus. The sequence continues at coordinate 49,239,572 of NC_134547.1, read as the reverse complement.
GTGAGTGATTCCAATTGCATTAGTCTTTTTGTTTCTTTTGAAAACTTTTTATGGTGAATTAGGTGACGAGATTTACAGAGAACCTATCATCTCGTACAACAATTCATGTACATTTGGTTCAATTCATCCATACTATTGAGGGGATCCTCAATGGATTATCACTTATTCCTCCTTCTCCCTGTTTCCATTCCTAACCCTCGGAACTTTGTCCTGGGGTAAGTGCCACCCTTTGATCTTAAAGAGTTGACTAGCCTACCACAATGGTGAGGTGACTCCCATTCCAGATCTGCGGGGTGAGTACAGGCAATAGCCTTGCAGGTTACATTAACCTGGGGGGGGGGGGGTTGTTCTTGTTTTAACATTTCTACTTGTATTCCGTCAATTCCTGGAGCCTTGTTTTTCTGCTAATACCTTCAGTGAAGCTTAAACTTCTTCCCTTTTTAATACCATCGGTTCTTGGCCATCTGCTACCTCTTGAAGTGATAGGATACTGGTCAGTTCTTTGGGGTACAGTGACTCTGTGTATCCCTTCTCTCTTCTTTGGGTGCTACCTGCATTGTTCGATACTTTTCCCAGAGAGTTCTTCAATATTGCAGCTCGGGGCTTGAGTTTTCCCTTTAGTTCTTCCCATTTAAACAAGTAGAGGCGCAGAAGCTGGGGTTAGGGAGCCCTGTAAGGCTCATACATGGAGGAGCTTTTGAGCTTCACTAGAAAACTCGAAGGGTGTGCCACTGTGGCCAAAGAACCTCCTTGAGACTTTGTGGGAGAATAGGCCAGAGCAGGAAGAGCTGAGTTGGGGGATTTTAGCTCAAAAAATGATCACTCTGGGCCCTGGGCTGGGTGGGCAAGGTGGCCTACAAGTCTCTCCCATCTTGACCAGCTTCTCTGGCCTCATGTCCTCTCCTGGCAGGTGGCTGCTGACAACTACCAGGCCCTACTGAGCTTCTTTGAAAAGTTCCGCGCTTTTGCCAGCCACGACTTCTACGTCTTTGGAGAAAGCTACGGGGGAGTGTATGTCCCTTCCCTGAGTGCACAGATAGTCAGGGGGCCGGCTCCCATCAACTTCAAGGTAAGTCTTGGGCCCCTGCTGGCCAAGGAGAGCCAGAAAACAGCAGTCAAGGACATCTTTATCTGCCCTGCTCCCCCCCCACCCCCACATATACACACTTCCTTTATTCTAGTGTATTCTAGGCACTGTGCTGACACTGGGGGTATGGGAGTTACCAAGACAGACACGCTCCCTGCCTCTATGGAGCTGAAGTTCCGGGCGGGTGGAAATTGGCACACTTAGCAGACACGCACATAAGCAAGCCCCTACAGGAGCCTTGGTGGTGTCGTGGTTACTCACTGGGCTGCTCACCGCAAAGCCAGCGGCTGGAAACCCCCAACCTCCCTTCTGGAGGAAGACTGGGGTTTCTACTCCCCAAAGAGTCACAATCTCAGTCTTAGAAAACCACCAGACCGTTCTAGAAACCTCATCTTATAGAGCCATTGCGAGTCAGCCTTGACTCGATGGCGGTGAGTTTCGTTTTGGGTTTTGTTAGGAGAAGGCTAAGGACGGGGCAGGAGGTGACTGGGATAAGGCGGGTTTGGGGAGCCTTCCTGAGAAGGAGTCAGCTGAGCTGAATGTTGAGAAGGAGCTGCGGAAGAGTTGGGAGAAGAGGGGCCCAGACAGGATGAAGGCAGACTAGTTCTGGGGTTGGATGCGGAGCAGAAGGAAGGACGCCACTGTGGCCAAGACTGCATGAACAAGGGTGTCCCAGCAGGGGCCAGAGCATGGAGGCCCAGGGAGCAGCTGGAGGGACCTGGGCCTTTATAAGAAGGTGCAGGAAGCCTTTGAAGAGGTCTTAGCAGTAGAGTGGCTGGTAGAGGGTGAGGGTTACAAGGTGTGATTTATGAAAGAGGGGGGTCCCGGGATGGCACAATTGGTTTGTGCTCTCCTACCAACCTAAAAGTTGGCAGTTCAGACCCACTCGGGAACACTGCGGAAGAAAGGCCTGGCAAATTGCTTCCACAAAAACCATTGCCCAAACTCGTCATAAGAAGGAGAGGGAAAAGGAAAATGTTCTAAAATCGACTGCGGTGATCATGGCACGACCCCTTTTTAAAATATGTTTAAACGATTGCATTGTCAATGAAACTGTTAAAAATATGTGTCAGTTACATGTCACTTAAACTGTTAACAAAAACACAACAACACAAGAGCAGTTCTACTGTCCACAGCTCTCTGGCGACAGGCGTGGTTTTGGGTTTGGATCCATTGCTGTGGGCTGGGCAGAGGTGGCAGTGGAGGGGAGATGGAGATAAATAGGGAGGTGGGCGTGCCTTTGGAGAATAGAGCTTAAGTCCTGTCCTTGGCCTTTGCCTCCCTTGCCCTGGTCAGCCTATTGTGTCTCCATCCGTCAGGGAGGCTCATCTGAAAGGGTTCGGCAGCTCTGGGATTCTGAAGACGTTATGTGCTCCTCCTGCAGGGGGGCGGTAGAGTCCCCTGAGTCCGAATCCTGGCCCTGTCAAACTGGCTGTGTGGCCTTACGCAAGGCCCTCCATGGCTCCAGCCGCAGTTCCTCACCTGTCAACCAGGAGCGTGAACAGCAGAACATGCCTGGGGAGTCGATGGGTCAAAGAACAGAAAGGGCTCAGCGCAGGCTGAGCGCCATCACGGCCCCTTCCAGGAGGGGGCTTCCCACCATCTCCTAGTCTTCCCTTCTGGTTTCAGGGCTTTGGAGTAGGAAACGGCATGAGCAACTACCAGGTGAATGACAATACTCTGCTAGAATTCGGCTATTACCACGGCCTCATTGGCGACGAGTAAGCCCCTATCTTCTGCACCCTGTGGCACACCTTCCTCGGAGGCAGGTGGCTCTCTGCCATCTGTAGGCCAGAGGCCGGGGAGGCACCCAGGCAGGCCAACTTAGAGGGAAATATGGGGGGCGGCGGGGATGGGGTGACTGCTTTCAGGAACTGTGGTGGGCCAGGGAAACGGGACTCCTGCCCTGGTTGCCTGACTCTGAGCTCTGCCCACAGCCTCTGGGCCACCCTCCAAACCTACTGCTGCTCCAAAGACACCTGCAACTTCTTCAACAACACGGAAGACAACTGCTTCAACGCGGTGAGTCACCCCCGAGGCGACTTCTCTTTTCTCCAACGGTGAAGTGGCAGGGAAAGCCAGCCCCTAGTGGGGCATACCAAACTAGCCCAAACCAGCCCACCTCACTGCCTGGACAGGGGAGAACCACGCCTGTGGGTTTTTTCTGAGGCTATATATTTTTACAGAAGCAGGAAGTCTCAATTTTTCCTCAAGGAGTGGCGGGTGGATTCAAACTGCTTACCTTGTAGTTAGCAACCCAATGTTGTATAACGCACTATGCTGCCAGCGTTCCTGTGCTGCACACACACCCCCTCTCAACTCATAAGGCGTGGCTTCCCCTCTGTAAGCCACACACCAAGGTTGGTAGGCAGGCAGCTTGGGAGGGCCCAGGTTATTGTTTTTAAAAATGGTTAGAGTCCTGTGAGTGACAAAGGAGCCCGTAGTGGGGACACGTTGGTCTGTGATCCAGAGGTGGAAAATTTGAAACCACCAGCTGCTCCTCAGGAGAAGTATGGCCACGGTCTCAGAACCCCACAGGGGCATCAACTCCTTAGACCTAGCTTTCCTGCCAATCCGGAGCCCTGGTGGGGTTGTGGTGACACGCTGGGTTGATAACCACAAAGACAGCAGTTCAAAACCACCAGCTGCTCCTCAGGAAAGAGACGAGACTCTCAGAAACCCACAGGAGCAGCTCTACCCTGTTCTGTGGGGGTGCTATGCATCAGAATCAACTCAATGGCAGTGAGTTTGGGTTCTGATCAATCAGGCCACCTTCCTCAAGCTAGGAGATTGATTCAGACAGCACTTCCACACTCCTCGAGTCATGAGAGACTGGCTGTGTCTCAAGAGTAAATTGTATGAGCCGATCAAAATTTAGCTTATTCAGCTTCCTCATTTTGTCCATAGAAGCCAAGCACTGCTGGGACTTGGCAGAGTACCTTTCCACATGGGGTCTGGTGCTTTTCACAGGTGGCTTAGTATCTCCGGCCCAAATAAATCTCATCTAATATATTGATTTTATTAGTCACACAGTTTCTTTTCATAATCTTCATCTCAAGTTCAAACACTATGGAAGTTTCATGTGTTCCAAACTTAAATTTGTTATTATCCCAAGAAAACATTATTATCCAGATCCCTCTTGTAGACAGGAAACCAAGCAAGCCCCAGACTTTCTAGCCAGTGAGAGAAGAGACTGTAGAGCAACAGTTGTAACCTGTGGGTCATGATCCCGATGAGGGTCGAACGACCCTTTCACAGTGGTCATCCAATTGATAATAGTAGCAAAATGACAGTGATGAAGTAGCAATGAAAATAGCTTTATGGTTGGGGGGGTCACCACCACATGAGGAACTGTGTTAAAGGGTCGCGGCATTGGGAAAGTTGAGAGCCACTGCTGTAGAGGAAAAGAAATCAGGTCTTTCCTGCCCAAGATTAGTAGAGTTTGTCCTCCAGACAATGTGGCCTCTCACCACGCCCTGCGACCTTGCCCCTTATCCTGCCCTCCTCCAGAAGAAACCCTGCTTCAGGCCTTGACAAACACCCAGGAGACAAACCCTGAGCCTCAGCCTAGATAGCACTCACCAGGGAGCCCAGGAATGACCACTGAAGATAGTGGTGACAGCAGTCACACCATTCAGTCCCCATCCGCTCCCCCCCTACCTCCACCCCCCTACCCCCCCACCCCACCCCCGCCCCCAGGAGGGTGTGTGTCTCTGAATGCAAATACATTCTTTTAAAGGAATTCTGGCTTGACTCTGACTTCATCACAAAAGTGATTTGGTGCCAAAGTAAGACAGCCCCTGAAATCTTAAAACAAATCAATAGCTTTTTTATGGTTGGGGGTCACCATAACATGAGGAACTGTATTAAAGAGTCGCGGCATGCAGAAGGTTGAGAACTACTGCTCTAAGCAAACAAACAACCCCACTGCCATCATGTCCATTCTGACTCCTAGCCACTCTCTAAGGGGGTAGAACTTCTCCATGGGGTCTCCATGACCAAAGAATGTCTGCCTTTCACTGTGCTCTTTTAAGAACTACCTACCTGGGATCAGAGGAGCCCTAGTGGCATAGTGGTTACACATTGGGCTACTAGGTACAAGGTCAACAGTTCAAAACCACCAGCCGCTCCTCGGAAGAAAGATGGGATTTCTATTCCTATAAAGAGTTATAGTCTCAGAAACTCACAGGGACAATTTGACTCTATCCTGTCCAGTCACTATGCGTTCCCATGGATTCCATGGAAGTGGGGAGAGAATACGACCACAAAGAGCCAAGAGCGGTGGCAGGTCAGATTGGAAGTGCAGGGGGCAGTGAATGTGTGTTATGAGGGAATTGCAACTCAGAAAAAGAGAACGATTGCAGAAGATGAAAATTGTAATCAACACCACCAAACTGTACATCCAGGAACAGTAGATGCTGTTGGTGAATTCTCAACAACAACAAAGTTGCTTTTTCCCATGTAAAAAATTTTTTTTAACTTTTTATTGTGAGTTGGGTGAAGGCTTATGGAGCAGATTGTAGTTTTAAATTCAACAATTCTTACCCATTCTGATTCAACTCATCCATTGCAATCCTGTAAGGTACCATAGCAGTCCCTCAATGTACCATCACCAATCTTATTTCCTGTTTCAATTCCTCCTCCATTCCTAGCCCTCTGAGCTTTACCCCTGGGTAAAGGCTGTCCCTTAGTCTTCAATGGCTTATTATCCTAAAGCAGAGTGAGTTCAGTTTCAGACCTAAAGGGTAGGTGCCATGGTCAGGATGGTCCACCAGGCTCCATCTGACCAAAAAGCATGGTCTTTCATAATTTTAAGTTTTGTTTCACATTTGCCTCCCACTCTAGCCAGGACCTTCTAAAGTGATCCTTTTCAGAGCAGTTGGTGGTGGCAGTTGGGCACCATCTAGTTCTTCTGGTCTCGGGGTTGGGGAGACTGAAGTTTACATGGTCCATTAAATTCATAGTTTCTGACAACAACAAAAGTCATTTGGTACAAACTTCAGCCTTCCCTTGCTTTCTGTTTGAAGAGAGAACAGCAGAAGGTGTCAGAGGGGTTGGATGCCCAGAGCACCGTGATGAGTCAAACTGTGTTCCCAGAGCTGGTGGTGCTGGGCCTCCAGGTCCTGGTTAGCCATTGCCTGAAGTCGAAAACTAACCATATGCCTTGGCTTTCCTTTTTATCTTTGATAAAGGCTTATTGTCTGTAGGGAGTTATCTCAGGTCACTATAAGAAAGATCTGAGGGTATACTTCTAAAAAGTCAGCCACCGAAAACTCTATGGAATACAATTCTACTCTAATACACGGATAGTCAACTAACAACTTGTCCTGTCTACTCCATGTTCTAATTCAGATTTTTGCTAAGAAGTCTGCTGCCACAGACCCTTTTGATGTTCTTGCTGTGCGTGCCCACTGGAATACTCTCTTTTTTTCCCACATGGAATGCTCTTAAGAACAGGAATGGGTCAGATGGGAGGACCAAAGTCTTTGGCCCAATCTAAAAAGGCTAAATTAAAACAAACCATGAGCCTATTGTTCAGCAAAACAGAAGGGAGCCCCCTGGCTTGGTGGAACTGGTTGGTGCTTGATAGCCCTCTCCCAGTAGAAAAAGTTTATGGCAAGGTGAGGCCAGAGGACAGGAGCTCAGGTTCCACAAGTTTTGTGTCAGGTTGCTTGTGTATCAAGGTGATTGGACCCTATGGTTAAAAATATAGCCAACTCAATGAATGTACAGATGTGCCTTACACAATTGATATATGTACAGATTGTGATAAGAGGTGTGTGTGTATATATATATATATATCCAACTGTTTGTGTTTCACCCTAAACTTGGCAAGAACTTGGACTGATTTTTCTCCGCAGGTCTTGAAAGCCTATGATATGATTCAGGGTGTTGGCCTTAACATCTACAACCTCTACTCACCGTGCTGGGGGGCACATGGCTATCAGGGGCGCTATGCTGCTGACATGAGCAACCTCTTCAGAAAATACCAGTTCAATGTGGCCGCCCCCGTAAGTGGTTGGGATGTGAGATGGGGAGGGGTCGGCCTTTGCCCAGAAATGACTGCTACACTTGCTGGAACAGACTCAACATCAAGGGTTTGGTTTGGTGTTTGGGGCATGGAATAACAAAATGGGGATACCACATGTCTGAGACTTTGAACCCTGTCCCCTCCAGCCTCCAGGTAGTCCCGTCCCCGGCGTGCCTGCGTGCATCAATGCTACTGCCATGTACATGTGGCTGAACCGGAATGACGTGAGGCAGGCCCTCCACATCCCTGACTCCCTCCCTGTCTGGGAACTGTGCAGGTGAGCCCAGGGAGCCATGAGAGAGGCAAGAAGATGGGGCTGTGGTCCCAAAGGACTGAGGGGCCAACCTGGGGTGGAGGTAGGACAGAGACAGCAGACCCGGCTCAGGGGCTGCCAGAGGGATTGTGTTCACTGTTGTAATTCCAGCACCTGCAATAGGGCCTGGAATATCGTCAAAGCCATTGCCCCGGAGGCCATTCCAGCTCCCAGCAACCCCCTAGGCCAGCGGTTCTCAACCTCCCCCATGCCGAGACCCTGTCATTTTGCTACTGTTGTGAATCAGGTAACCCTGTGAAAGGGTCGGTTGACCCCCCCCAAAGGGGTCGAGACCCACAGGTTGAGAACCGCTGCTCTAGGACATGGTTCTAGGATAGTGTTCTGTAATTTTTACCAAACTTTACAGATGGGGAGGTTGTCCCATCTCCCATGGGACGTGGGAATTACCAACCTTTTGGTTAGCCCCTGGGAGTTCAACTACCATGTGGCCTTGAAACATAGTAGCTACTTAAGAAAGATCTGTTGAAAAAGCCATTGCTGAAGGGGAGGTACAAGTTGTAGTTGGAAAGGCAGGGTGTGGCAGAGGGTGATTTGGGGGTTGTGGGTAGGCTTGTGCCTAGAAGCAAATGCTTGTTTGTTATACCCTACTCTCTGGGCATGGCCGCCTGGACGTCTCCTCTGCTTCTCTCTGCAGCCCCCAGGTTAGCTCCCAGTACCAGAGGCAGTACTTGGACATGGCTCCTTTTTACCAAGAGCTGCTGCAGCATGACCTTCGCGCCCTTGTCTACAATGGGGACACTGACATGGCTTGCAACTTCCTGGGTGGGGAGAGGTTTGTGGAGGCCCTAAAACAACCGGTGAGAAGATGGCACCCTGAGGGGAGGACGGGTCTGGAGGCTTGGGAATGAAAGGGGTGGAGCTAGAAGTCTTCCCAAGGTGGCAGGAAAGAGTCTGTACTGGCTGCATTCCTGCCTCAGGGAAGAATTCTCAAGAACAAGAGGAATGGAGAGATAATCAGAGCCCAAGGATTTCTTCCTTTCCTTGGGTCCAAGAATCCCTGAGTGATGCAAATAATGAACACGCCAATCAGTGGTTGGAGGTTCAAGTCCATTCAGAGGGCCCAGGGAAAGGCCTGGCAATCTGCTTCCCAAACATAGAGACCAGATGGCAACTGAGAGCAGTCTGTAAACCCAGGAGGTGGAGACCGAGTCTCTCTTGTCTGTGAGCTACAGTCCGGCTTCCCTGAATTCCCCCAATTCCCTGAATTTTGGACAGGAGAACTTCTATCCAAAAGAACTTCACTGGCATTTAAACGTGTGTCAGTCTCTGCATCTAAAATTAAGACTCCCCTCTTCTCCGGCTACAGTCCTCCTGCTCTCTCCCCTCCAGTCCGGCCACTGCCTCCTCAATCCACAGAAACCTCTCCAAGGTCTCCAGTGGTCCAGGGGCCACACGCTGCAAGGACCAGGTCAATCCCCTCTCTGCTTGATCACCCAGCAACACAAGGAACCCCCAAGCTGCCTGACTCACAGGGCCTTGGACCTTGGCTGGGGCTGCTCCTCCCTATCCTTAGCTATGACCTTGAAGATCAACATTCCTTAGCCCTGGGACCTCTGCTTCCTCTAACAGCTGCTCAACTTTCAACAAACAACTCCAGTCCCTGAATCACTGAGCCCTAGCCCTCAGGGCCTACTGGGCTTCTTCACGTGTGTGACTCAAAACCAAAGCAGGCTGCCCTGGATGGTTCCTATAGGACAGGGAAGAACTGCCCCATAAGTTGTTAGACTGTAAGTTTTTTTGCTGTTCAATGCTTTAGTTATTTTCCACACCATTTTATTAGGAGCTAATCTAGGACAAGTTACCATTCCATAGTTCAAATACATCACGCAGTGGTGGACAAATGCTGTCCAAATCAGAGTCAAAATATTTTTTCCTTCTCATTTATTTTTCCATGACCAAGAAAAGTTTATTCCGGCAATGCAAGAGAAAGAGTAGTTTAATAATTGGCCATCAAACAATGCCATCTATCATATTAACAGAATAAGGAGATCAACTACATAATTTCCATTGACACATTTTTGTTGTTTAATCATTTTATTAGGGGATCGTACAACTCATCACAATCTATACAGCCATCCATTGTGTCAAGCACATTTGTTGCCATGATCATTTTCAAAATTTTCTTTCTACTTGAGCACTTGGTATCAGCTTCTCCTTTTTCCCCTCTCCCCACCCTGTCTCCCTCATGAACCCTTGATAATTTAGAAATTATTTTTTCCACATCTTGCACTAACAGATGTCTCCCTTCACCCACTTTTCTATTGTGTATCCCCCTGGGAAGGGGTTATAGGTAGATCATAGTGATTGGTTCCTTCTTTCTTCCCCCACCTTCCTCTTCCCCTCCTGGTATGACTACTCTTAATATTGGTTTGTTTTTTAATACAAAACTCATTCATGATAAAAAGCATTCAGACCCATGGTAATACTTCAACCTAATTAAGGATGTCTATGAAAAGCCATTTCCCCCCCAAAAAACATTTTATTGAGAGCTAATTAATACATAAGTTATATCATTCCATAGTTCAGTCACATCAAGCAGTGTTATACAATTGCTACCACAGTTTCAAAACATTCTCTTCTTTCTTGAACTCCTTGACTGTAACTCTTTAAAATCTATATATTAATTAATATATATTTATAATATTAGTAGTAATTTGTATATAATTCTATGGCTCAATCACATTGACTACAATGTAAAATTGTTACCAAAATCAGTTTCCAAACATTCTTTTTCTACATGGACTCCTTGATAGCATCTCTCTTTCAACTCCCCTTCTAACTTAACCTCCCTTCCCCCAAAACTCTTATTCTACTTGCTGTCTCTGTGGGTTCATCAACCCTGGGTTTCATATATCGAAAAATGGAAAAACATATAGCACAACTTCAAGAGGGTGACCTCCAGTGACATGTCACCACTGAGATACATCCTAATATGGACAAGCAAAAGCCTCCTCTTTCTCCCACAGAGTGGCTGATGGTTTCAAACTGATATGTGTAATCCCTACATCCCCAGGCTCCCCATAGGTGACTCATAGGCACCTGAAGTCACCAAACTGCTCCCAAGTATGCTCCTGCAGTCTCCCTCCCTCCCTGCAGGCCACCCCCACCCTTCACTTTTCCCTCATCTTCCAGAATCCATCCTTTGCCAAAGCCTGACAAGTGTCCCACCTGACCCCACCCTACTCCAGTTCTGGAAGGTCCACTTCCTTCCATCCCCCCACCCACCAGAACTTTCCTTAGAACACAGTCAGGGTGGCTTTGTTGTTGTGAGTTGCTATTGAGCCAGTTCAGATTCACAGCAACTCTATTTACAACTGAGTGAAACACTGTCCTAAGTCATCCTCACCACTGCTAGGTCTGAGTCCATGGTTGTGGCCTCTGCGTGGATCCTTCTGGATGAGCGTCTTTATCTTTACTGTTGATCTCTACCAAGCATCATGTCCTGCCCCAGGGTTGATCCTTCTTGATAACATGTCCAAAGAACACAAGACAAAATCTCACCCTGCTACCTTCTAAAGAGTGTTCTAGCTGTACTTCTTCAAGGAGTTCTTCTGACAGTTTATAGCACTTTCAGTGTTTTTCTCCAAACTCTATAAAACCAAACTCACCCAAGTCAATTCCAACTCACAGCGCCCGTAGCACAGAGTACAATTGCTCCTGTGGATTTCCAAGACCATAAATTTTTACCAGTTGAAAGCCTCATTTTCTCTTGCAGAGCAGCTGATGGTTTCAAACTGCTGACCTTGTGGTTAGCAGCCTAATGCATGTGTGCCCACTAAGCCTTTTCATGGTTCCCCATTCTCTCTCCGATCTTCCTGATTCACTGTCTAGCCTTCACAGTCATATAAGGCAATTGAAAGTACCAAGGCTTGGGTCAGGTTCATCTGAGTCCTCAAAGTGACAGTGGTTTTCTGTGGTTTTAAGACAATGCAAATGTAGGTTTCACCCTTCAAAGGCTTCCCTGCCACACCCTAGCCCCTGCCACTGACCAGCCTTTGGTCCTTAATTCTTCAAATAAGCAGAGACCCAAAGATACCTTCTCTCAGCTGGTGTCTTGGCTACAATGCCCTGCCTGCTCTTCTTACTTTTCACTCAGTTAACCCTCCAACCCCTTCACATCCTCTGCTTGGACTGAGCTGAAGGCTTCCCCAAGTCCTCGGGTTATCATCCATAGCTGATTTCCAACCTGTGATCAGCCCCTACCTGCACAGGCACCTGACGTCTGAATATTTCTACTTCCTTTTGGGAACAAGGAGTTCCTCCAACCCAACCAACCCTGCTGCTATGGCATCAATTCTGACTCTCAGTGACTCGATAGGACAGAGTAGAATTGGCCCCTGTGGATTTCTGAGACTGGAACTCAGAGTAGAAAGCCTCATCGTTCTCCCTTGGGGAGGCTGGTGGTTCCAAACAGTGCTTCGCAGCCTCACCGTAACCCACTATGCCACCAGGGCTCCTGAAAGTACTCCTGGTGGTACAAACTGTAGCCCACTTAGCCGTTCACTTAAAGGCTGAGGTTTGAGGCATCTCAGAAAAGAGTCCTGAGGATCTACTTTGATTTGGAGCCTCAGGTGCCTGTGATTTACCCAAGTGGAGATGACCAGCGGCCTTCCAGGAGACTGAAGTTCGGGATGCTCAGAGACTGGGCTCACTGACAGACAGCATTGCGCTGCTGTGCGGAGTGCCTGACTGTTCAGAGCTAGGTTGCAGCCCCTAGTGGGCATTTCATCAGTGATTATCAGTTGAAGAAATGAGGGTCTGCTCTGGTGGTGGAAGCAGAAGCTGTAGGGTTTGTCTGGGCTCTTACATCACTAATGCTCCAGCTTTTCTTTCTTTCTTTCTTTAAAATAATTTTATTGGGGACTCATACAACTCTTTTTTTTACTCATACAACTCTTATCACCATCCATCCATCCATCATCCATCCATTGTGTTAAGCACCTTTGTACATATGTTGCCATCATCATTCTCAAAACATTTGCTTTCTACTTGAGCCCTTGGTATCAGCTCCTCATTTCTTCCTCCCTCCCTGCTCCCCTCTCCCCCTCCCGCATGAACCCTTGATAATTTAAAAATGATTATTTTGTGCTCCAGCTTTTCTTGTTCCATGTTCTCTTGTCCCCTGAGCCAATAGCTGTGCAGATGCTCAAGGAAGGGGCAGGGGGCCCAGAGGCTGCTTTAAAGGGGAACTATTTGATAGTGGCATAGTGGTAAAGTGTGGGGCTGCAATCATCAGCCGCTCCGAGAAAGGCAGAGGGAGAGAGAGGCTTTTTCCACTCCTGTCAAGAGGTGCAGTCTCATAGGACAAGTTCTAAGCCTGTTCTACGGGTCACTCTGAGTCACCATCTACCAGATGGCCGTGAGTTTGGTTATTCTACCCTGTCCTTTACGATCGCTATGAGCCGGTATTGATTCAATGGCAGTGAGCTTGGTTTTTGGTTTGGATGGGGAACACCAACTGCAAGGTCAGTGGTTCAAAGTCACCAGCTGCTGTGAGGTTGAAAGATGAGGATTTCTACTCCCATAAATTGACTGGATGTCCGTGAGTTTGAGGAAACCCCGTCCTGTACGGTCAACATTGAGTCAGAGCCTATGAGTCAATGATGAGTGTGTTTGGTGCCAGCCACTCTGAGGGAGCGAGGTGAGGGTGCCACGTGGGTTGGGATTGACTAGGAGTGGACAGATGGCAGCGTGCTTGCGTTTGCATGGGGAGCACCGCCTGGGGGAGATCCATAGGGCTTTCTCCTCCCTCAAAGGTCCCCAGCCTGGAGAACCCACAGGATCCGTTCTAGGGAGGCCGTGAGTCAGGACGGACTGGTTTCTGAGTGAGTAGAGAACCCAGATACCGAGGGTCCTTGTCTTTGGTCTCCTAGATGGTGAGCCCCTACCAGCCTTGGTATTGGAACAACCAGGTGGCCGGCTTCTTTAAAGAATACAGGAAGATCACATTCCTCACCGTCAAGGTAGGGCTCCAGTTCCACCCACCGCGCACCCAGGACCTGTCCTGGGAAGATGAATCAGGATTCAGGTCGGGCTGGGTCCTTCCGCCTGGGAGTAGGAGTGCTGTACTCGTAGATCAGGACCAAGGAGGGCCCCACCTGAAAGAACTCTGGTTTAAGACTGCAGGTTGATTCCGGGCCTGGAAGAAGCAGCTGCAGGCCCCGGCACTAAGGAGAAGCAATGCGATTAAAGGCCATGGTTTAATGCCTGCGGCCAGAGCTGGCTCTCCCCGGACTTCCTGTCCCATTCAAACACCATCATTTCTGTAAAGGCACAAGCCACACCTGCACAATCTTCTCAGTTCTTCCCAGGCTACTCTGCTCCAGGCTCTAGATTGGAAAAAAAGAAAAAAACTTTCCTTGCTGCTTATTTTCGGATAAACAAAGAAAAAATAGATTGCCTCTGAAGTGTTAACTCTACAGCCATGCTTAACATGCATCCATCACCTGGAGGATGGCTTGCTGCCTCTTCTCCCAGTGTCTGTCCCTCACCCCCAGGCTTTGATTCTGTAGGCTTTTGGTAATTTGAAGAAGGTGCATGTCTCACGAGCCTCCAGATGTGCTGATGCTTCACCCCTCTTGGAGACATGTACCCCCATCCAAGGAGCCAACACTCACCATTTGGGCCTTTCTCCTGCACAGGGCTCAGGACACATGGTGCCCCAGTACCGGCCTGCCCAGGCTCTGAAGATGTTTGAGAGCTTCTTGAAGAATACGTCTCTCCTCTGATCATCCTCCGTTGCCGGTAGGGATTCCCCAAAGCTGGGCTCTCCTATCCCCCTCTCCACCCCAATATGCTCCTTCTTGGGTGCCTGCCCTTCCACAAATGCCTCTCCCCTTCCCTGGATGTTCTACACTGCTGTGACCGACCTAGGGGAATCTGGGAGGAAGGGGGCGGGGTGGGGACTGATAAGAGGTCTGTGTGGGAAGGATGGCTCATAAGCAGGTTCCTGGAAGTCTCCAGGAGCTGCAGCCTTCCTTCCAGGATTCTGGCCCCAAATTGTTCTGCAACTTTGATGGAGTCCTTGAGCTCTATCTAGTGTTTGCTATTTTCCTATGTGCATAGTGAGAGGACAACATTCCAAGACTCCTTTTTTGTCTCCTAAATTGGATTGGGGGGTGGGAGGAGTCCTTGGGTGGTACACCCAGCCACATGGTTGGCTGCTAGCTGAAAGGTTGAAGGTTGGAGTCCAAGGGCTTGGTAATCTACTTCTGAATAATCAGCCATTGAGAACACTATGGGGCTCGCACCATGGGGCTGCATTGACTTGGAATGGGCTCAAGGGCAACTGGGTAGAGTGATGGGAGGGATCAAGACCTTGACTGTGCTCTACAAAGAATAGACCTTAGCATTTCTAGTGGCTTTGCTCACATCCAGGGAGCTTTGGTAGGACTTCTCACTTCTTTCTTTTTTTTAAAACAGATTTGCCTAGGTGTCTGTCTATTGCCTATATCCAGAGAGCAGGATTGGTTCATCTATAGGTGTGACAGCCTAAAAAGAAGAGTTTGCCCTGAGAGATAGTTCTCTGAGTCATTCATTTATCCACCTGATATGTACGAAGCACCTACTAAGCATCAGACTGGGGTTCAGTATTAAACACTGAATTGTGAGCAAAATGTGTCCGTGCATTTTATTTGGACTTGGAGTTTGCCGTGTCCTTTCTCAAACCACAATTTACTCTCTAAGTCCCCTCGAGTGCCCTACAGAGACAAAAAAATGAAACTAAGAACCAGAATGGAAGAGAACTGCCTTTTTTCCCTTCTAGTTTTATTGGCACACTGTCCACATATCATATTATTCAATACTTCAGTCATATCGAGAAGAATTATATAAGCATTACCTCAATTTCAGAACATTTTCTACCAATCCCCTCCCCACATGGTTAAATACTTTTTTAACTGAATTGTGTAATCATAGTCAGTTCTAGCGGTCTCATCTCACCCCCCTCCAACATGTATAGTTTGCTCTCCCAACCCCCTCACCCTCTTTATCTTCCACCTCCCACCTTTTCCTCCCCTATAAACCCTTGCCCCAGTTATTCGGTGGGAACTGCCTTGTGTTTTTCTGGGCTGGGTCTCCAGGGTTTTATACCTTATACAGGGTGCAGTCACCAGTTTTCCTCTCAAAAATTTGAAAAAACTCACTGCCATTGAGTTGCTTCCAACTCCTATTAAGCCTGGAGCACAGTATAGAATTGCCCCTTTACAATAGTCGAAAGCCTCATCTTTCTCCTGTGGAGGGGCTGGTGGTTTTGAACTGCTGACTTTGCGGTTAGCAGTCCAGTGTGTCTGCCACCCACCAGGGTGCCTATCACTTTCCGATACCTCTGTCTTTCATGGAAAAGATTGGCTTCTTCTGGGTTCTGACAGGTTTCCACTTTATACAGGGTCCCATGCTTGCTTGTTTTGTTGCCCAGGCACACATCCGTGTCTTCTGGTTTAGGGTCCAAAAAAGACCCACGCTCAAGTATAACTTTAAAAGAACATTTATTAAATTTTTTTTCAAGTATTTTATTTTACTTTTAAAATCATTTCATTGGAGACATTTATTAAATCTTAAAGGGGACAAAGACAGCACAGGCACAGACATGTGGTATGAGTTTGGGGGGGCTAGCCACCCACCACAAATCATGGGTTCAATAAACACAATTGTACAGTTGAGATGTATATATATTATATTAAAGTCATCGAGAGCATGAGCGATGGAAGAGACATTACAGTAATGCAGTCAGACACATTTCATAGTAGCATGCTCACTTGAGCCCTGCTTGGTGGTCCACAAGGGGAGAGGGGGAAGGGAAACAGGGGAGGAGAGGGAGAGAACAGCGAGAGAGCTCTCTCTTGCTAACCCAGACTTATATACCTTTGGGGGGTCGTGTGAGCCCAGTAATTACAGGTAAAGATATACCTCACAGGAAGGGGTTGCACTATGTTACACAGTAGTGAGCCGGGGGTGGGGGTGGGGGTGGTCTAGGGACACACACACAATAGGAAAAGGAGGGATTGGGGGTATACATGTGACAAGTTGGGCGGATCCTAGATTTGGGATGGCAGTTTAACTTTGACCTGTTCTCTGGATCTCCATAGGAACCATGATCAGTAGGGTGTAAACCCCACCTACAGGAACCAAATAGATGACAGCAGGCGTCTATTGTCTTTAACAGCAGGGAGTGGGGCCTATTGCAGTCTGGCAACTGATCGCCCTCTGGAAGGAAGTCTGTGAGCACCTGACCTCCCCCCACAACTGGGGACATTTATTAAATCTTAAAGGGGGCAAAGACAACACAAAGGCACAGACACATCATCTGGATGAGGGAGGCCATTAGCATGAGGTCATAATGGTTGAGAATTGAGTCAAGACACTAGCTAAATAAGGCATGGAACAAAGGCCACTGTCCCAAATTCATGACTGGTGGCACATCGATGCATCATAGTTCCAGATGGGACTACCGAAGCAGGAATGGGACCAAGAGTTTATGAGATTGGTGGGCCTTCCCATTAAAGCAGTCAGGGCAGGACTGGCAGGGTATGACCTGTGACTATGCAATCTCCAGTTCTGTTCCCAGTACTGGGATCTTAATTGAGGACACTGGGAAAACCCTTAGGAGATTCTGCCCCTCCCTGGGCTGGCTGGAGAGGGGCGGAGGTAAGCCACTTTCCATATACTCTGCCTGAGGATGAGGTTATCTGAATCCTTGGTTAATGATCAGAAGGCTTAATCTAGGTACAGACTCTGCAAATGGACCTTAGGCTGTCACTGTCCTTCTAGAGCCTTCTGCAAACCAGGGGGCTCAGGTTTTAAGCTCTAATACATCTCAGAGGAGTGAGTGAGGGTGATTAGGGTCAGACTTTGGAGCTGAAATGGGTCTCCAGATAGTGACTCGGCCACATTCTGCTCCAAAGGTCTCTCTGGTAATTATTTTCCCTATGGGCTCCAAGGTCTGCAGTTTGAAACCACCACCAGCCTCTTCGCAGTCTTCTACTCCTGTAAAAAGACACAGTCTCTTGGACACCCACAGGGGCAGTTCTCCCTGCCCTTTGGGGCCCCTGAGTCGGTGTCAACTCGGGGAGACAGTGAGTTTGGTTTTTGGATGAGCTCCATATTTTGGAGAACGTTCATCATATTCGCCAACTAATGTGCTAAATGCACCAATAATAGGGGCTGTGGCTTGGTGGCAGTGGGGCCTGGAGGTTTAAATGCTTTTAAAAAATACTGAAAGCTGTACAATCCTCCCCCTCCCCCCCAATAGCACCTTGAGGCCCTTTGCACGTTCAGAAACCCCAGGTCATGGGAAGTCTTTACATAACTGGGGTTGACTATTTGGCCCACCTTCTGGGTGCAGGGAGGAGGTGTGACCTGTTACCTGGAACTATATCCCCTGGAAGGGTTTAGTCAAAGTACTCTCCTCCACCAGCTTCCAGAATTGCTGGCTACTTTTTACCTGTCTTCCATTTTTCTCCTCCAAAAAAGTCACCGCCATTGAGTTGATTCCAACTTCTAGTGACAGGACAGGGCAGAACTGCCCCGTGGGTTTCCAAGAGTAGAAAGCCTGGTCTTTCTCCTGTGGGGCAGTTGATGGTTTCGCACTGCTGGCCTCGTGGTTAGGAGTCCAGCAGGTCAGCACTATGCACCCAGGGCTCTCCTCTCTCCTCCAGAAGGAGGTTGTCAACATCTCAAAGCCAGAGACCTCCTTTGCTCAGTCTCCTGGAAGAGACTAAAAGTATCTGATGGTGCTTGGGTAGCGGTGGTGGTGGTGGAAGTGGATCACACATGGAGCTGGTAAGCACAGGGCCTGCAGTTTGAATCCACCAGCAGTTCTGCAGCAGGAAGAGGAGCCTGCCTACATCTGTAAAGATTTAAAGTCCCAGAAAAACCCACTGGGGCGGGCAGTTCTGTTCTGTCTGACAGGGTCCCTAGGTATTGGAATGACTCGATGGTGGTTGCAGCAAGGCAGTATATCTGACCTCCTCTGACTTCACTATCCCCAGAGATGAGGTGGGGGTGTCAGACATGCCCTCTCCAGGCTCCATCCTGCGGTACCTATTCTGACATCAACTGCTCCTCCCAAGGCATGACATCTGTGCTGGGTTTGATCATTCATTGCAATAGCCACACAGAACTCACAGACAATACTCATACTTAAGGGGGTTTATTCGGGATGTTCATAGGCTACCACAAGTCAGGATCTGTAAACAGCAAAGGTACAGTTCTTGGCTTACAGCAGCCCCTCTCTTCAGCCAGCAGCGCAGCCAAGCCTCTCTCCAGTCCTCAGCCTCTTGGCCACAACGAGCTCCCGTGGCCTTTGCCTCTGTGGACCAAGAAGCCAGTCCACCTGTCCCTCTGTCTCATGGTCCCCTTGTCCCAGGTCAGATGAGGAGGAAGTGCTCGCTGGTCTCAGTCCTGCTCCTCTGAGTCTCCTGCCATGGGCTTCGGGGCCTCTGGTCTCAGGGGCTCTGCCTCTGCAGACAGAGAGCTTGAAGGAGCTCTTCCGAGGGCCTCTGGATTTCTCTCACTGTTGCTGCTTCAGATGACTCGTCGTTCTTGCTGTGCATGTATGTGTGTGGTCAAGGCAGATCAATCCCCTCTAGTAGTGTTACCCAGGCGCTGTTTGCATAGTCCCACCCAATCATCAGGTGGGAGTTACAGAGACTTGGGTGGAAGAGCCTATTAAGAAATTCCACTCCACCACAGTGGTAAAGAGAATTTGGGGGGAAAGTCCTCAAGGACCTGCCCTCCTCCCTACGATGATTACTTCTCTAACGGATTACTTCTGTTATTCCTAAGATGATGACAGAAGAAGGTGCAAGGTAAAAGATGCTAAGTGGAAAAAAAAAAGATGCTAAGTCAGTTGGGGTCAAGTGCCCCCCAAAGTGTAATACAAAACAATAACCATCTACTACGATGAGGGCCCTGAGTGGGGAGGGCGATGCCAGGCCCCCACCCTGGACAGAGGCTGGGGCTGATGGTCCAGGCTTCTGGCCATCTCTTTTCTTCGGTACTCTGGGAAGGCACCAAACCCTGAGCAGAGCCTGTCCGTCGACCTAGGTCACCGATCCATGGTGAACCCCCAGGAGGCTGCTCAGATCTGCCTGACCTGCTCTTCTGTGGCACACAGTCATTTTCAGGCAATGTTCGCCTGACCAAGAGCCAGGATGCCCGTGGTCTTCCCCCTTCTCTCTCTAGCTCCTTCCTGGTCCTCTCATGAAAAGAGGCCGAAAGAGAAATGGCCTTTAAGAAATAAAAAAACAAAACCAAAAAACAACCCCAGAAGCTTCCCACACAGTCTTGAAACAAAACTGCCAGTTAGGGAAAGAATCTAAGACTTCAGATATAAACATACCTGGAAAACACCAGCCACACAGGATTTTTCAGAACCCAAATGAGTCACTTCAAATACCCTGCCAGACTGTGCATCTCATTTTAATTTCTTAATGTGCTTTTGGGCATCTCCGGTGCTTTTTGGCTTGGAGAAACAGAGAAGCCCCAAGGGGCCATTGGATAGTACAGCTGGGGTCTTAGAGGTCACCCAGTGGGGGAGCAGGTTTCTAAGCCAGGGCTTAGAGCTTGGTGACTGAAAGGTGAGCCCAGAAGTCAGAGAACGTGGGCCTCAACTTTTGCAATGCCTGTCACTAGGTATGTGACTCTAGGCGAGTGTCTCAACCTACGTCAACCCAAATTCACTGCCACTGGTCGATTCAACTTACCGTGACCCTATTGGACAAGGTGGAACTGCCCCCGGTGAGTTTCTGAGACTCTAACTCTTTATGGGAGTAGAAAGTCTTCTCTTTGTCCCATCAACCTCTCCAAGGACCTGTAAAAAGAAATAACCCCAGTCTCTACCTCATGAGGGGGGGGGGGGGAGCTGGGGCTTGGGCTTGGATGAGATAAAGCCTGAAATGTGCTTAGCTTGTAGTGAAGAGGATATACTACTTCCAACTCTAAAAACTTGTCTGATATCAATTTATAAAGCCCTCTTCAGACTCAGAAAACACATGCAATGACGCCAAATGCAGGAGGATCACAGGCCACAGGGTGGGGAGTCTTGTGGATCCAGTGGCATTGAAAGCATCTCAGTGCTGGTGTGGGTCTCCACGTGACTCCTCCAGCTCTGGCACTAGAGCAGTTTCAGGCATCTTGACAGCTGCAATGTCTCCCAGGGAGTGAGCGAGTGTCCCACCTCAAGCGAGCTGTTTATCTCCGGTGATGCCTCTAGATGAGGTCCTCAAGCTGTGACCTGATTGACAGGTACACTCCACCCCTTTACTTGTAACTTGACTCTAGATTATATAACTACCACAGATAGGTTGATTAAAAAAAACAAACAAAACCCAACATATGTCCAGAAGAATACTAGGAATCAGATTACACCTCACAATTTGGCCACCAGAGAGGGCTTGCCTAAGGAAGAGGGATGAGTCCCGGGGAGGGAAAATGACTTTGCTAGGGTAATGCAGACACGTGGTGGATTCCTTGGCTCTGCAGCGTGCCTCTTTGGTCATCCCATTACTCAGGGTGGAGATACCAGTGGGTGATCAAGGCTCGTGCCTTGGGTGTCGGTTTGGCGCTAGGTGCTAGTTAGAGATGGGCTGGGGCGGATCAGAATTTAGAGTTAGCCTGTCAATGGTCTTTTGGGATGAGACAGAGAATTCTACAGTCGTTATTGGTCAAATCACTGTCAACTGACTTTACTACCTTGGTTGAACTATGGGACAACTCATAGGGACACTAGGGTCTGCAGGTCGGTGGCACAAAGAAAACCCTATGAAGCAATTCTATTCTGTAAGACATGGGGACACATGGATTAGAAAAGACTAGAGAGGGATGGATTTGGTTTGAGGTCAGAGGAATAAGACCTCCTTGATCCTGAGCCAATCTGGATTCATAGTGATCCTTTAGGGCAGAGTGAAACTTCCCCCATTGAGTTTCCTACAGAATCCAACGGCCACATCTTTCCTCTGCAGAGCAGCTGGTAGGTTTGAACCACTGACCTTTCAGTTGGGAGCGGAGCTCGTAACTCCTGGGCCACCATGGGTCCTATGCTGAAAATATGGTGGCCTTGTGTTTCTGCTCACCATGGTCTGAGCACCTCCATTTACACCTGCAAATATTACATAGTTGGCATAGATCTCAAAGTAAGTCCTTTGTCTTCTAGGATTTTGGGCTTTTTTGCACCCATCCCTAATCCAATGAAGTAAAACTCCTTTTCCTCAGCACTTACATTTTCCTTTCTAGGTTATTTTGGGAAACAATTAAAGAGATTGTAAAACAGTTTCCGAGCCTTCTATGTAAAGTTAATTGGGGAGTGAAGCCCTGGTAGAGGGAAGGAAGAGGAAAGAGACCAGGTGAGTAATTAACAGCTGGCTGAAATTTCCAGTTTCGAAACACCTTTGAACCCACTCTCCTCCCTGCCATCCTCCCTCCCCCTAGCTGAGTTAGACCATGATTCAGTGAGTGCTTTGTGAAGATCTCTAGTAAAATAGTTAGTCTGGGCTTGATTTCCAACGCTGCCTTACAGTAATAGAAGAGGTGTACCAGATCTCCACTACTCCTTCAGGTAAGTGATCCAGGAGCCCTTCCAGCTTTCTAGCAATGGTAGAATGACAAGAAGCTGATGGACTTTGATCTCCAGCCAGTTGTGTGAATTCTCTAGCTTTCAAGGTTGCCTTCAAGGTTGCCCCTTGGGAGGGGGGTGGGTCACATTCCAGAAGGTGGGCTCAGGGTCTGGAGCAGCCTCAATTTAAAAGCAGCAAACATTTTTTGTTGTTGTTGTTGTTGCATGAAAAAATGCATGTGGGAGATGGCAACATGGTGATGTGGGAGAAGGTGTCATGGCTTTATGTTGGGGGATCTAGTTGTGACACTTGAACTCGTTGAAGGACTACAGAGTTGAATTCACTTGCCCCCTTGGGTCTCAATTTCTATTTCGAAAATTAAATGAGTTTATACAAACAAAACATATATTAAAACAAGTAAAATGCAAATGATACAAACAGTATATAGAATTAAGGGCAGGCAAAAGCTCTCTACTTTTCACCCTTCCCATTCCACTCTACTTCCCAGACATAAGGTCTCTTGGGTGGTGTAATCAGTATGTGCTCAGTTAGGGCAACTGACTGCAACAAGGAACTTAAGGCTGGAAATTTTGACCCGTCTAAAATGCCAGGGAAGAAAGATCTGGCAGTTTGTGGTCATAAAGATTACAGTCACTGAAAACCCTGCGAAATAGTTTTATGCTGTAACACAGGGCATTGCAAAGAGCCTGAACAGACTCAACAGGCACAGGGACCAGGTACCCCAGGAATAACCATTGGCCTCCGTTGGGGTGCTCTATCTTTCGGAACCTTTTCTGAAATCAAATAAAGTTCTTTTCTCTTACACAAATGTAACATACAAAGTTTGTAATAGGAATTACAAGTTTGTTACAGTTATTATTTTTTTCTTTCCAATTCTACACCTAACAAATTCTGAAAATAAACCTTGTTCAAGTTCACTTTCTATGAATACATAAGATTTACCTCATTCTTATTCTTATTAACAACTCCAACTATTGTAAAATAGTACTATACCATTATTTAATCACTTCTTTATTGTCCCAAGTCTTTTGTTGTCTGTAAATAAGACCTAAGAGGTCTTGAAGTACTTGCTGCCGATGATCGAAGATCCAGGACTGCAGCCTCCAGGATGGATCGCAACTCTATGTAAAGGAAAACCGAAATCTTCATAACTGGACCAGTAAACAACACGATGATCAACAGAGAGAAGATTTCATCATGCTTGGCTCCACAATCAATGGTCCTGGAAGCAGCAGTCAGCAATCAGATGACGTATTGCACCAGGCAAATCGGTTGCACGACAGCTCTTTCAAGTGTTGAAGAGCAAACGACTTCAAGGACTGAGGTGCACCTGGTATTTCCAATGGCCTCATATTGCATGTGATGGTTGGACACTGAATAGGGAATAAGGGAAAAGAATCGGTTTGAGTTATGGTGTTGGAGAAGAATATCGAACGTACCAAGGACTCCCAGAAGAACAAACACCCCTGTCTTGAAAGAAAGTAAGCCAGAATGCTCCTCAGAAGTGAAGACAGTGAGACTTTGCTTGACGTACTTTGGACATTTATCAGGAGAGGCCAGTCCCTGGAAAAGGACATAACATTTGGTGAAGTAGAAAGGCAGCCAAAGAATAGATTGATGAGATGAACTGACACAGTGACTGCAGCAATGGGCTGAAACATAACAACAACCATGAGGTGGAGCAGGGCCAGGGAGTGTTTTATCTGTTGTACAGTTTTGTTTTTTGTTCGGTTGTTTGTTTCATTACAAGGTTTTAAGTCCGCTTCCCTGATTCCTGATTTTTCAACATGTAAGTCAGGCCCTGTGCTATGAATATAGCTTTGAACAAGACTGAAGTGATCCTTAATATCCAATATATGAGGTCCGAGCTTCTGGACAGTTTAATTTGAGCAAAAACCTAGCCCTTTCCTCCCCCTTTCTTCAGGCTAAGGAGTCCTTGTGGCCAAGTAGGCTATGAATTGGTTTGCTAACCTCAAAGTTAGCAGTTCAAAGACACCAGCTGAGTTGCAGGAGAAAAATGTGGCATTCTGTTCCTGTAAAGAGTTACCGTCTTGGGACACTCACGGGGGCAGGTGGGTGGCTTTGAGTCGAAATCGATTTGATGGCAAAGTTTTCTTCAATGGCTTATCTCTAAATCATAATTTTTGGTCCAAATGTAAACGAGTCCGGCAGTCATCCCGTCCTTTCTAGTTCTCCTATCTTACACTGGTTTTGGGAAAGGGAAATTTATTGATACAAAAGGCAGGAAAAGATGTGTTTCTCTTGCCATTTCTCTGGAAGAGCAAAGGGTGAAGGTATCTTTTCTTTATGTTGCTTTCGGAGCTCAATCCAGGAAATGCACCTAGGCTTCCTACCTCCAACACAGAACTGGGACAGACAAGTTCCTTGACCAAAGTTCCTTACCCCACTCGCGCTCGCGTCCAGGGTGGAACGCATGCCCAGATGCAGAACTGGTTAGACTACATTCTCCAGCATGCATTACTCCTCCCTGGGTTCCGCAAGCGACGTTCTACGTCATCCTGGCGACAGGCATTCTGGTGGGGGTGGGGTCGGAGGGAACTACAAGTCCCTGGACGCAAAGCGTCAGCACTTTAGTCATAACCTGGCTTACTTCCGGGTTGCAGGCGTTCCCCAGCCCACTCCACACTGAGGGACCTGAGGGGACGCCAGTGTGAGGCCGCGCGAGCCTTCAAAAGAGAAAGGCAAGTGGAGAAGGTTGCGCACCCACACCCCAAAGTTGTTCCCGCGCACGGTGGCGAGAGGCTGTGGGCTCCCTCCCTTATTGTTTCTTAGAGAGGCTACGCCAAGTTCCTCTTGGGTGAAGACTTCGAGAGGGGGAAGTCTGGGGATCCCCAAATGCAAGTTACTAGCGTGCCCACATTGGCCCTCGCCTGCAGCGCAGGCGCGCGGGCGCTAACTCCCGTCCCTAGGGACGGGTGAGAGGCAATTGGCCAAAGCCCGCGAAGTGGGAGTCCGGATTGGTAGTTGCTAGCAGAAGTCTGTTTCTTCCTTGGCTTCTGCAAGCGAGAGGACGTGATTGGTTTAAATCCGCGGGCACCTGCCGCTGATTGGGCGGGAGTCACGGGCCGAGTGCGATCATTGGCTGCTGCCGGGGCCATCCCTCCTCGGGCGGGCAGCGAATGATGAAATGGGAACGGGGAGGGGAAAGGCCGCGACGAGAGCGCGCGACCTCGGCGCCATTTTGTAGAGAAACAAGCGGAGTTAACCGAAGAGGGGGGTCGAGGAGAGCCGGAGTCGGGGACTCAGGAGTTTCCTGTGTCCAGCGCCGCCGGAGCCCTGTGAGGTGAGGTGGGCTGGGGACTGGGGTTGCCGTGGGCGGGCCGCGTCAGCTCCGGGACGCGAGGACCTGTGGGCGAAGGCTCGGGGTGGTCCAGGGCCATTGGAAGCGTTGCCCGAGCTCTGAGGAGTGAGGAGCCGCCAGGCCGGGAAAGTGGCGGGGCAGGAGCCGGGGGGACTCTGGCGCCTGGCGGCCTCGGGCCGTGCGGGAAAGAGGCCAGCGCGAAGGCTCCGGGGGACGGAGGCAGAGTGCGGGGTGAGCCCCGGGCTGGCCCCCGACCCGGGCCTGGCCGCTCCGAGGGCGGCGGCGGTGGCGGCAGTTTGGGCCCCAGGGCCTTCCTTGCGCTCGATCTGCGCCCTCCTGAGACCACCCCCCCACCCCGGCCTCTTCAGTGGCCCCTTCCCTTCTGGGCTCCTGAATGGGTGCAGCGGCATCGGTCCCCGGGGCCTAGCTCCATGGGCCACGGGACCGTGTTTGGGCTTGGGGGCTCCCCGTGTCCCACGAGCGGCGAGCCTCCCTCCAGGTCCCCGGCACGATGACAAACCCCCCAGGTTTCGGGCGGCTCCGGGTGGGAGGGGCGG
Organism: Tenrec ecaudatus; assembly: GCF_050624435.1. Lineage (NCBI taxonomy): Eukaryota > Metazoa > Chordata > Mammalia > Afrosoricida > Tenrecidae > Tenrec > Tenrec ecaudatus. Next base: position 49,213,668 of record NC_134547.1, on the reverse strand, counting down.
GCGGGCACGAGCACTTCCTTATTACTTGTGGCCACAGGTTTTGTTCCCCTCGCGCGCCTGAGCGCTCCCACTGGTCCCTGTGGTCCGCGCCCGCCTTGCCCGGAGGTCGGCAATGGTGGCGGTGCTGCCGGTCCGAGGGAAGACCCCCCCGCCCCCCCCCCCCGTCGTCCCCCCAGTGAACCGAGCACACGTGAGGGGTTTCTTAACTGGACGCGCAGGGATCACTTAAAGCCAAGCACCAGAGTCGCTGTTTGCGGTATCGCTCTCCCCGCGCAGAAGCCATCCCTACCGTGGTGCTCCCTCACACAGACCCGAACCCCACAGAGCAGTCAGCGTTGTGGCCTGACAAGGAAATCACCCCCTACCCCACCCCCGCCAAGCACTCAGCTTGATATCTGTGCTGGAAAGTGTGATTTACAATAAGTGATTAGAATCCCACTCCCCCCACCCCACCCCGCACCCCGAAGTTACCCAGTGGACTGCCACATTTCTTAAGTTTTTTTCCTCTGGAAAACTGAGGAACATATTAACACACACACACACACCCCCCCACCCCAGCTCAATTACATGTAACCGGTGACTGCTTGGGTTTTCTTTTTCCCCCTTTTCAGCAATCAACAATTGAAATCGAATTGTTTTTTTGGCGGGGGTGGGGATTTTTCTTTTGACCGGAATATGGATATATGGGAGAACAGGGAAATAGGAATAGGGAAAAATGGGGGCAGGGCCATACAGATGGGGAAGTAGGTCAAACACAGCAAACTTGTTTTGGTAGAGGTGCTTGAGTTTAGTACTGAAGCCTTCTGAGTCATGGTGAGGTTCCGAGCAGTATAGTATTCTGATTGTTTCTACTTTAGATGGTAACCACTGGATCACATTTTAGGACACTAAAATCATTACCTTGTCCAAGGAGATGGGTGATGATATATAAAGTGTTAAGTTATAACACATCTAGCTGTGTTTTGACTGAAGTGATAGCATGTTGTTAAAACTTGTTTGATGAGTTGGTCCCTTTTCCAAGTGTGGGCCCAAGTGTCCTACTGTAAACTTAAAAATGGCCATTAGTAACTGGAAGTACTTACCTTTCTTGTCTTAAAATTGTAATCTATGAAATTAATTTTTTTTAATTTGCTTTAAAGTATAACAAAACATTTGCCATTTCAACACATTAACCCCATTTATCATATTTTTCAACTATCATCAGGAACGCTTCTCTTAATTTTTTTCACCCCCCCCCCCCAACCCAGATGTTCAGGGTCCCCTAAATAGGTTGTGGACATTTTCAGGCAAGGTTTTATGGCACTGGTGGATCAGAGCTGAAGTGGTCTTCCTTGGATGGGGCTTTTTCCAGTCTTGTAATTCTACTGGAGGATTCACTCACGGGTTTCCCTGTCGTGGGTCTTGTCAGGTTAAGTACTGTGACATCCTCTTGTCTTAGGGCTAGGAAAAACCAAAATGAAAACACAACAAAACTATGTGAAGCCAGAGAAGGAAACACCATCTCTTCAAAACACGCTTTAAAGACTGCTTTCACACTACTTTTGTATGGTGGTCATTCCAATGTACCTTGGTGGCACTGTGTTGACTGCTTAGATCCACCAGCAAGAGAAAGATGATCCTGAATTTAGATTTAGAGTCTGAATGAGTTAGAATCGACTTCATGGCAGTGGATTTTTCCAAATAAGATTGTGGTTAGACTGATCTAGTTCCAAGTTTTCTTCTTTAACCAGTTTAGATTTATGAACTTCATTCCCTTTTTCATTATATTAGATAACCAATCTGGCAATGGAAGGGCAATTTGTCTACGATAAGGAAAAAGCACAAAATTTTCATCATAAAATATGTTTACTGAAGGACTTTGTAAATAGCCCCTGTGACCAAACTGAACTGAAAAGTTCCAAATGACATCCCATTGAATCTTACTTTAGGACTTAATATTATAGAAAATCCTAGCAATTCTTCTGTATGCTCATAAGTCTTTAGAAGTGTTTTAAGCTACAATCATTTGTACCCTATTTGTACAAGTTTATTAATGTGATGTTCACTCAGTTTTGTAAGGATGTCACAAAACAGTTAAAGTGTTTATTGAAAGCATTTAAGGAGTCCACACTTAGAGGTATCTAAATTTAGTTGAAACCCTCTTCTGAGATTTGTAAGAAGTACAAACCTTCCAAAGTGTGTAGTGTAGGTTTAAGAAGTGAATTCCTTCCCTCCACGCTGCTAGTTAGAAATTCCAAAATAAACCTTTAAACTGTTTGCAGGAAAGGTTTTTATTTTTTGGGGGGTGGGGTCATATGTATGAGTCTAGACTAATGTGAAATAAGATTGGGTGAAAGCATATTTTGAAATACACTATTAAAAAAAAGAAATACACTATCTTAATGTTCCTTAAGCCTCATTTATTTACACCACCCCCTGCCCCCTTACACAGGGAACTATTTTATTTGGTCTGGGAGGGGAGGCTGGGACGGGCAAGGCTAGTGCCCACCTGCGGGGGCATTCAGGTTTAGAAGAAACACCCTTATTGATGAAGTCCCCACGTAAGGCAGGCAGTGCCCGCCAGGCAGCTTGCTGGAGGGCGGTGTGCCCTAGGCACTGCCCGGCCCCTTGGAGAGCAGGGCCTGGAGGTCGGGCTCGACCTGTCCATGGTGGGGAAGCGGCGGGGCTGTACCTGCGCACAGGCACACCATTAACTTCTGGAAGTTCCAGGCGATGTCGTTGTAGCACACAGGTGATAAGCTTGGGGTCGGTCATGAGAGAGGTGGGTGCCGTCAGGGTCTCCTGGAGGAAGGCAAAGAGCGGGTGTGCATTGGCTCCGTTCACCTCGCACTTCTCAAACAGGCAGAAGTTGGGCTTGAACCTGTCACTGGGTCGGACGTGCTTGAGGGAATTCAGAATCTCTTCATTCTTAGCCTTCTGATGCCCAAACTGGTTGCACGGGAAACCTAGCCGGACCAGGCCCCGGGGGTCTAGGTGCCCCTGCAGGTCGTTCATCTGCGTGTAGTCCTGGACAGTGGTGCCTCAGAGCGACGCCACGTTCTGGGTGAGCAGCACCTGGCCCTGCAGCGGAGAAGGTGTATACTGAGCGCGAGGCGGCAGCCGCCACCAGAGCAACACAAATACGACACAGGGATCGGATGCGCGCGAGAGGGACTGGTGGGCAAGAAGACCGAGCAAGCCTCATTTAAAAACTCAACATTTTTCCTCTCAGATGGTTAAATTACCTTGAAAGTTAGCCCATCATTCAAGTCTTCATTTAGAGCTGCTAGTTTTTGAAAGTTATTGTGAAATTTTTATATAGATTTTTATAAGAATAGTTACCCATTATCTAGATTGAGACCCTTTATATTTCCACTGAAGTTTTTAAACTAATGTCCAATATCTTTTCCCCTCCATTTGCTTATTGGGTTTTTTAAAACATAAAAAGCATATGAATACATTAGATAACCTTTTTTCTCTATTTCTATTGCCAGTTTAGACTACTGGGTTGAAAATGCTCTTTCTACTCAAAAGCCATTCACACTTGACTCTGGAGGTACAGGCACCAAGCCTCCTTAACTGTAGTAGCACAGTAGTAGTCAAATGAATACTGCAAATATACACCTCTGCACCTTTTATCTGGAAAGCCCCTATCATCTCTGTACCAGAGCATCACCCATCATTGCAGTCAAACTCAAATGTGTTGTAAACCTTTCCTGATCATTCTAAACCAAAGTGGTTTCTCACATTTTTCTCAGCCTCCCAAAGACTTAGTATTCTGTACTGCTATGTCCGTTTTCTGCTTCATTTTATGAGCTAGGTATTTCCCCTTCCTCAAAATATAAACATTACCCGGACTTATAGCACTTTATTTGATACAGTAGGGTAGAGTCATAGAACATAACATTGTTGGAAAACAGTACATCTTGTTTTTAATTCATTCAAGGTATGAGTTTTCTTAATGCTATGTACTTAAAATTCTCTAGACATTTTTAGACAGTTAAAAAGTTTGTCATATAGAATTTTGTGGTCAGCCTTCCAGAAATTGAAGTACAGGAAAGTGAACTATTTTTCCCCTCATGTTTTATTTTATCATTTTTATTGGGAGCTCTTACACAGTATACAATTGCTACCACAGTTTCAAAACATTTTCTTCCTGAACTCTTTGATATCAGCTCCTCTTTATTATCCCCCACCCTTATTTTTATTTATTTAGTGCATCATCTTGTACCATCCAGTATATCTATTTACATACTACTCCCCTCAAGTCGGGTTATAGTCATCAGTGCTATCAGCTGCTTTACTCCCCCTCCCTTCCCATTCCCTCAGGGAACCATTACTCTTGTTATTGTTTCTGAAGGGTTGTCTGTCTTGGCATTCATGTATCTGAATGATCTTGATTATACAGATGAACATGCACAAGTCTAACAGTTAATGAGGTAAATAAATAAAAACCATAATAGTAAGGGGAGGAAATATTAAAGAACTAGAGGATAGTTATGTGCTTCATGCTTGTATTTTTGTTTAATTGAATACATTGTAGTTTGGAGGAAAGAGTACAGAGCAAGTTAGTTTTCCTTTCAACAATTTATGCACATTTGGTTTCATGACATTGGTTGTACTCTTAAGGTTGAAGGACTAAGGTGAAGTAGTGGCAAAATTGAGTGGGTATTAGACTTTCCCCCTTTAGCCTAATGAACTTTCCATACTGCTTGAATAAGTAGAAACATTACTAGAGTACAAGGAAATGTAAGATCTGTGAATCTGATAACTAATCAAGAAAATGAGGCTGTGGTCAACAGTTGCCCTTTCAGTGAATGTTTACATAACAGGTTTAGGTTTCCATTCAACAATATCTACATAAGTTGTCATCAGTCAATAACATGTTCACAATGTGTGAACATTTTCATTATTATTTCCATTCTAGTTAGTGTTTCATTAATCTTTTGTTTCCCTCCCCATTTAGTTTTTTCTTTGAGTTTCAAGGAGCACAGCCTTAGGATCAGCTTGATAGTTAGCTACAAGGTGATCATGGGCTACTTTCCCCCCCCCCCCCAACGTTTGAAGAGTATCTCAGCACCATAGTCTCAGGGTATCCTTCAAATTCAGTTAGTCTAATTGGTGTGTTTTCCTTTTGGTCAAAGAATCTTTAGGTTCTGGTCAACACTCAATTCTGTCAGAGTCTTGTGGTCCTGATGGGAACAGTCAATAGTGGTGGTGGGAACCATCTAATTCTTTTGGTTTGTGGTCACATGAAGCCACGGATTTGAGTCTTTGGTTTCAAGTAGAAACCAATCCAGATGAGTAGAAATTAATAGTTGTAAGACACCAAAGTGTTCCAGCCTTGTAGGGCAGTGTAAAACCACCTCAGAGCATCTAAGGCAATCAGTTTTTTTTTTAAACAATTTATTGGGGCTCATACAATTCTTATCACAGTTCATACATATACATACATCAATTGTATAAAGCACATCTGTACAGTCTTAGGCAATCAGTTTTTATGAAAGCAGAACGTCAAATTCTGCAGAGTTGCTGGTGGGTTTGAACAGCCAACCTTTTTGTTGGTGCCAAGTACCTTAATGCTGTGCCACCGAGTCTCTTAGGTTAGGTGACCAGATTTTAACATTGATAAAGTGGGACACCATTGATAAAACTCATATCCTGGCAAAATAGCCACATGGCAGCCGAAAACCGTATTTATACCCTAGCTTGTGCATTCTTTCCAAAAACAGGGACTTGGGATGTGGGAAAAATTGTTAAAAATCGGGACGTCTGGTCACCTTACTCTTATGAACTAACCCAGCTGCTTTATGAAGAGCACAAAGTTTATCACTATGCAACTGAAATATCTGAAGGTTGAGTTAATGTTTTATAGCATTTTACCATTCTTTATTTGAGTTCAGTTATATGCCAAGCCATAGAGTTGATTCTGACTCTTAGCACCCTGTATACGGTTTCCAAGGCTGTAAATCTTTAAAGGAGCAAAAGCCCCATCTTTCTCCCTTGGAGGGCTGGTAGGTTTGTATCATGAGCCTGGTGGTTACTGAACAGTATCACCAGTGCTCCTAGTTATGACGGCATAATAAAAATGGAAACACTGGGGCTAAAGAGGAACTGATGTCAAGGTCAAGAAGGAAGAGAATGTTTTTAAACTGGTAGGGGTTGTACAATACTGCTTGATGTGATTGAACTATGGAATAATCTGTATTAGCTCCCAATATAATGGTTAGGGGATATATATAAACATTGGTCTTCTGAAATACAGTAGGCAGTCACCATAAAGCAAGCACATTTGACTTATTGTATAAAAGGAATAATTTTATAACTCAACTTATAAAAAGCTTAGCTTGTATAATAAGTACATTATATATTTTTTGTAGAAGTAGACATTTCTAAGGCATTCACAAAGTCTACACACACACACACACGAATAAAATATACCCAACATTTTGTAGACTTGCTTAAAAATAGTAACGTACCAGAAGACTTCATTTAAGTAACTGAATACTGGATCTTTCTGGTGTATATGCTTTATCCTTGAAAAAAGACAGTCTGTTTAAGTTGTGCAGTTACTTATGATTTTAACATTTCTCTTCCCATGCTGGAAGTAACATGTAAAGAAATTCTTTAATTGCTGAGAGGGAATTTAAAGTCTTTTCCATAAATAACTATTAGCAGTCCAGGTCAGAGAATACCATTAAGATGGATGATCATTCGAATTTCCCTCCTAAAGGTTGGTTAATTTGCTCTTGTCCTCTGTGAAATGGTTAAAAAATTGAGTTCTGATCCTGTGGGTTTGTTTTGTTATGCCAGGGGTGGGGGTAGTTTAGGAGCAGGGCCAGTTTAGCCACACATTGCTTTGCTGTCATTGGACTCCAACTCAGGCTGGAATTCAGAAGCTTGTAAAGACAAAATACCCATTAGCCCTGTTCCTTGGTGGTGCAGTCTTACAATAGTGGGGTGCAACTCTGAGACTATCTGTGAGTCCAAGATGGAGATGCCGGGCTGTAAATGTCCATGGACTCACCTTGTTCTGGAGGATGCTGGGGGCACCGGCTTCTTGAGCTGAGAGGGACAGGTGTCCACGTTGTGTATGAACATGTTCATCCATGGGGGCTTTGCTCCCAGAAATGACCAGGTTGTGGTCTGAAAGACCCCCCTTGCGCTGAACAAGCTCATGTTGATTGTCAGTGGAAACACAGACTGAACTGTGAAGGGAAACAGGTTTCCAGGACCTCAGGTTCCTGCCTCGCCTGCTGAGTTTGGCTCAGAATCTGAAGGTTCATCTTGTCATTCAGGCATTTACTTTGGTTTATTGGGTTGGATTTTAGAATATGACTATTAATTCTACAGAATTACACTCTTCACTTGTTGACAATTATATTTGGGTGCATTTTCTTAGTTGAGATCAAAACAAATACAGGGTTTTCCCCAGCAATATTTTTGGGAGGAGAGAATGCAAGATTTAAGTTTTTTACCTCTTAAATATGGAAATGTAAAGTTTAGGATGTTACAAAAAGATAGCCTTTCCTGTTATGACTAGTGTGGGTGATCATTGCTTAATCTCAATCTGGCAGCTCTGCTGAGGGCCTCCTAAGGATGGAGGAGGGGCTAAGCTTTAACTTCTTTAGCACTATAAATTGAATGTTTATTTCATTTTTAAATAAAGGAAGTAGCTTCAACAATGATACACCTTGTTATTATCTAAGACTCTTAGGAAGGCCCCGGAGGCTTTCCTCTCCACAGGCTTTACTTCATTCATGTCATTATGATTGACTCTACTTGGAAGCTCTTCCTTAGTCATATTTTGCATGCCTTCTCACCTGAGGGCCTCATCTTCTGGCACTGTCTCTGACCATGTTCTGCTCCTGTTCATTCGAGTTTCAATAACTGACCATCTTCTGCTGCTTTCCATAGGGTTTTCAGTGACTCATTCCTTCTTCCTAGTCTGATTTTAGTCTGAGCGCCGCTGACACCTGTTCAATTGGGTGACCTGCAGGTATTTGAAATACTAATGGCATAGCTTCCAGCACCAGAGTAATTCACAAGCTACCACATGGGGCAAAGGAATATTTCATATTTTAGCAGTCCTGAAATTAGGATGTAACTTATCCTAATAAGTCATTATTTGAAGAAAAAATACTCTCCATTAAGTTTCTTAGTGATACAGAGTCCCTGGTGGTACAGGTGGTAAACATACTCAGTTAGAAGATGGAGGTGTGACTTTTCAGAGGTGCCTCAGAAGAAAGGCCTAGTTCAATTTAATTCTGAAAATTAGCCTTTGAAACCCTGTGGGTTACCATGGGTGGGTTACCATGAGTCAGAATCGATATATGGTGGTGGTTTTTTTTAAAGGTTACATAAATAATTGCTAACAAAATTGTTCTTTTAAATATGAAATATATGTACCTTTCAGGCAAAATAGTTAAAAAATTGTCATTTATTGTAGGTTTTGAATTTAGGGGTAACACCAAAATTAAAACAAAGGTATAGAAAATTTGGTATATTAGTGTCAAGTATATTTTTGAGTGGATGCTGTGTAGCAGTGTATAATGTATTTGTTGTAAGTTTTCTGTGTTGATTTTTGTCACTTTGCTGAGACATGTTTGAGGTTGCCTGTAGCTACTACAGAGGTCTTATGCTCTCCATTTAAGCCCCATCAGGTCGTCATTTTCCCCTCCCTCCCCTTCCCTCATGAACCCCTGCTAATTTATAAATTATTCTTTTATCCTATCTCGCCCTATCCGACGTCTCCCTTCACCTCCTTTCCTTTTGTCCATCCCCAAGTAGGAGGTCACATGTAGATCCTTGTAATCGGGTTCCCCCTTTCCAATCCACCCTCCCAGTATTGCCACTCACATCACTGGTCCTGAAGGAGGACCATCAGCCTCGGACTCCCTGCACTCCCAGTTCCTATCTGCACCTGTGTGCATCCTCTGGTCTAGCCGGACTTGCAAGGTAGAATTGGGATCATGATAGTGGGGTGGGGGGAGGGGAGGAAGCATTTAGGAACTAGAGGAAAGTTGTATTTTTCATCATTACTGCATTGCACCCTGACTGGCTCATCTCTTCCCCAAGACCCTTCTGTAAGGGGGTGTCCAGTGGCCAACAAATGGGCTTTGGGTTTCCATTCCATACACCCCCCCCTTCATTCACATGGTAAGATTTTTTTGTTTTGATGATCCCTTCGACATCTCGTGATCGCACTGGCTAGTGTGCTTCTTTCATGTGAGCTTTGTTTCTTCTGAGCTAGATGGCCTCTTGTTTACCTTTAAGCCTTTACCTCCAAGACTAACTCTTTATGGGAATCAAAAGCCTCATCATTCCCTGGGGGAGCTGGCTGGTGGTTTTGAACTGCTGACCTTGCAACCCAACTCATAACCACTATGCCACCAGTGCACCTTTTGTAGGTCATTAGTGATTTCCTAATTGCCAGTAATGATGGTTTTAAATCCTTTGCCTTCATTTTCTTTTTAAAATAGTTTTATTAGGGGCTCATATAACTCATTACAATCCATCCATACATCAAGCACATTTGCACATTCATTGCCCTCATCATTCTCAAAACATTTGCTTTCCATTTAAGCCCCTGGCATTAGGTCCTCATTTTTTCCCTCCCTCATGAACCCTTGATAATTTATAAATTATTATTTTGTCATATCTTGACCTGTCTGGTGTCTCCCTTCACCCACTTTTCTGTTGTCGTCCCCCAGGGAGGAGGTTACATGTAGATCCTTCTAATTGGTTCCCTCTTTCCAACCCACCCTCCCTCTACGCTCCCAGTATCACCACTCACACCACTGGTCCTGAAGAGATCATCCGCCCTGGATTCCCTGTGTTTTTAGTTCCTATCTGTACCAGTGCACATCCTTTGGTCTAGCCAGACTTGTAAGGGAGAATTCGGATCATGATAGTGGGGGGCTTTTAAAAAAAATCATTTTATTGGGGGCTCGAGCAATTCTTACCACAATCCATACATTCATCCATTGTGTCAAGCACATATGTACATTTGTTGCCATCAGCATTCTCAAAACATTTGCCTTCTACTTGAGCCCTTAATATCGGTTCCCCATTTTCCCCTCCCACCCCCAAACCCCCTCCATTATGAACCCTTCATAAATTAATAAATTATTATTTTGTCATATTTTGTTCTTATGAAGACTCATTAGGTTCAGTTTTCTTTCAGGGAGAGCTTTTGTGTAAGCATGTCAATATTAGGAAAGGGATCGTTGTTGAGTGTGCATGTTAATTTAGCTTCTGCCGATCTCAGTGGGCATTTACTTCCCAAAGATAGGTCTTGGGCTGGTCTTTCTTAGAGATGCTATTTGTTCCTTGTCTTTCTCTGCAGGGTACTCTTGTTAGTTAGCTGATGGCGTGCACCTTTGGTTTTCTGTTCGCTTCTCATTTTCCTTTGAGGGTTCTTTTTTTCTACCCACTCTTGAATTCTGTGCTTCCTTAGCACTTTGAGTAAATCCTGTCTTTTTTCATTTTTCATGTAAATGTTGGTGACTCCCAGATGGATATTTGCAGCCTCATTTCACCGTAAATCCAGCTGCTCAACTGTCCCTTTGTATGCCTCACTCCAGACATGCCCCCAAATCAAGTTCCTCTTTTTTTTTTTCTTACACTTAAAATTTGCTTGTCCTCGGTTTCATGGCAGGTGTTAGGCGGAACACCGGAAACCCAGGTGCATTTGAGCCAGCTGTGGCTGGAAATGATGCCTGCCTGCTCTTACTGACCCCATTCTTCACAAAGCTTCAGAGTCCTTGCAGTTCTTTCAGGATGCATGCCTGCTCTTTTTCTCTGACTGAACTTCCCTGTAACTGACTCTTCCTTCATTTTTTCACACCGTCAAAAGATGTCTCAAGCTGTTCACCTGATCTTGTCTCTTGGTATTAGATAAAGCAGGGTAAAGTTATTTTAAAACAAAAACCCACCCAACAATATCAGTGACATAGCAGCACAGAGCTTTTATTTCTTCCTCAGATAACTTAGTAACCTTGATTTTTTTTTTTTTTTTAGGTATGTGATGATAGGAAGGGCACCTTTAGCAGATGATATTTGCATGGTTGTTAATTGCCTATAGTCAGCTCTGATTCATGGGGACCCATATACCAGAGTGTGATACATTACCTGGTGCTGTGTCATCCTCAGGCTAGCATCAGTCCAGTGTTGTACTCTGTTGTAAGTGCAATGTGCTTTAAAGGGCTGCCATTGACTACTTTTCAGAAGTTGATTACCAAAGTTTGTTCTAATCTGTCCTCACCTAGAAACCCCACTAAATCCTGTTCACCACAGGTGATCCTGTTGGTATTGGAAATATTGGCCGCGTTTCCAGCATTATAGCAACAAGCATGCCCCACCACAGCATGACAAAGTGGCAAGTGAGTGTGTTTTATGGGAAAAAGAGAACCCAAATCAAATATGTATTATGTTGACTCCTTTATTGAGTGAAACAAGTCAAATACTAAGAAAAAGAAAGTATCCAGATGAAGGAGGAAGACCCTGTCAGCATAGGCCATAAAGGAAAGCCCTGGAAGCAGAGAAATTGGCACAAAATCATAACTGACCAGTTCATCATAGTCACAGGTGGGACCACAAAAATGGGAAAGAACCATGATTGCAGATGAGAAGAATGTACAAGATTGGTTCAGAGCCCTCCATCCAATCACCTGATTCATCAGCCATACAGGGCAGGGTAGCACATGCTCTTTTGGGTTTCTGAGACTAGCCCAGTAGAAAGGCTCATCTCTTTCCCAAAGAGCTGCTGGCACCCTGGTGGCATATTGGGGTATGCATTGTGCTGTTAATCACAAGACCAGCTATTTGAAACCATCAGGCACTCTGAGAGAAAAAGCTTTATTCCTGTAAAAAGTAGTCTAGACATAATGTCCCCTCCCTAGATAGCACTACAGAGGACAACACTGAAGATACAGTTCGGGGAGTGCAGCTGGTCTGCTGACTTGCGCACATGGGGGCAAACCAAGAGAGCAGTGCAACAGACCAGTAATAGGAGCAAAGCCATGAAGTCGAGTAAACCCGATTGTAGACTTTTAACTTGGAGGGCAGTGGTTGGCACTTTATCTGAACAGATTGTGGGATATTCACAAGGGTGTCATGCTGAATGAGTAAAGGTGTAACGGGTAGGGCATGAGACCCCTTCATCCTTGACTGCAGGAAGAGCAATGGGCTTGTAGCAAGAATGCCTCTTGAACACGAATGCTAAGGACTAATGGGTATAAGTGCTGTGGGTCCTGGGATGTGGATCCCTGACAGAAAAGGGGATTGGACTGATGGATTATAACAGGGCCTGCTCACTATTTTTTAACAGACTGATATCGATCTACTTTGGGTCAGGACAACAGTTAGACACGGAACTATTTGTATGGTCTCCCCCCACCACCCCTTTTTTCTTTTCTTTTGGTGTCTCCATATAAGGAGATTGTAATGGACTGACTTGGGGGAGGAATGGAAAAGGAGGAGGTGGGGGGAGTGGAGCAGAGAACATGGACGGGGGATGGCAAGGGATCTATAATTGATAATGAGGAGAGTATAGCATTCCTGGTTGTGTTTGAGTAATTGAAATGTATTTGAGAGGAATTACTGAGAGGTGACAAATGGGTAAACATAATAGTGGGGTAGGCGGAAAAAAGAGTTTGTCACACACACATAACCCAGACCCCCCCCCCTACCAAAGGAAGCACATGGAATTTAGTCTTCCACTTAAATCGTACCGAGGTACAAGAACAGTTTATTCTAATAATGTGGCAATGTATGATACCTTCCTGACATGATGGCTGAAGACAAAAGGGTGCATAAGAAAATTGGTGAAGAGAATTAAGTGGCCAAAAAAAAATATGGCAAAGAAAGCTGATGGTGCCCAGCTATGGTGTTTGGGGCTTTAAAGGCTTGAGGTTAAACAATATGTGATCTAGTAGGGAAGCAACAAAGCTCACATTGAAGAAGCACACCAGCCTGTGCTGTGTGTCCGTGGGAAAAGGTATCAGAAACTAAAAAACAAGTAATCAAATTGACTTGAAGGAGCGTAGATAAAGTGGAGACCCAAAGCCCACCTGTAAGATAGTTCCTCACAGAAGAGCCACACAGAAGAGATGATATATCCAGGATGCAGTACAGCACTGATGAAACACATAACTGCCCTTTAGTTAATATTTCCTCCCTTTCCTATCATGTTCTTAGTTTTATCTCATTAATTTTGTTAGACAACGTATATTCGTTTGTATAATTAAGATCCTTCAATAAATGGAATACAAGTTAGGTAAACACTTCAGAAATAGTAACGGGAGTAATGATTCCCTGAGGGTATAGGAAAAGCGGGGGAAGAAGAAGGAAACGATGGCAATGATGAATGTATAACTTCACTTGAGGGGTACAAATAACAGCATTGTAGGTGAAGTTTCCCAAGGAGCTGCTGGTGGTTTCAAACTGCTGACCTTAAAAGTTATCAGATCAATCCATAACCATCAAGGGTATTCCCTGGCAAGGCTGCCCCTCCCTGACAGCAGTCTACTTCAAAAGCATTCTGCCTAAGGGCTTTTTAGGGTACAAAAGAGACCTCAGACTCATAAAAAGAAAATTTATTAAGTTTAAAAGGGGCAAGAAGACATATGCACATCATCTGGATTCACAATGGCATTCAAAGGTCAGGATGTTAGTTAAATAAGGCACAGAACAAAGGAAACTCGCATTTGTGATTGGTGGCAGATCATTACATAACAGTTTAGGTGGGACTACAAGACCCTCACAACCATAGCAGTCAGGGCAAGACAGAGAGGGCATGACTTAGGACTATACCCCAGTCAGATGGTATCCATCAAGGACACACTTTTAGGCAAGTTCCTGTCCCTAGGCTGGTTGGAGAGGAGTGGTGGAGCTAATCTTATTTTCCAAGGCACTTTGCCTGAGGGCAAGCATATCTACATTTCTGGTTAATGGTCAGGGTTAATCTACATGGGGACCACCCTGCAAATAGATTTTGGGCTTCACTACCATCTATGCACAGCCATTTGCAAACCAGGGTGCTCATATTTTAAGCTGTACTATAAGCTTTCTGTATTGCTAACCAGTGATTTGAAAACTCAATGAAGGATGATGAATCGATGTGGAGATTTAAAATGGATTTAGGGCTCCTACTGTTATCTATAGTCTTCTACAAACCTAGTGCTCAGAGTTTAAGCTCTTAATACAAGGGGTAAATTTGTAAGAGATTTTGAGAGGAACACTATTAGGATGTTTCTGTTTCATATAATTCTAATACAATGAGTTGTATAATAGTATTTTTTTCCAGTTTAAAAATGTTTTTATAGAGACCCTAATACCTGGCTTAAGTCCAGTGTCTCTTATAATGAAAAAGCTGGCAAATAGCAAGACACAATAGATGTCTAGGATCTCCTAAAAAGACAATGTGCATCAAAAGACTTTTATTAAGAGAATATAAAGAAATCCCACAAAAAGAAAAAAAATCTGGCAGTAACATTATGGACAAGGGACTATGAAATCTATGGTAAACTTCAATGCCATAACTAAATTCACTCAGAAAAAGAAAATAATCCAAAGAAGATATTTAGGTGGCCAACAAAAATAGAAGACGAAATAACAGTCTTTCAGACTACTCAAATCAAATATACAATGAGATATCTCATTCTGGCATTAGTAGTAAAAACCACAAAACAGCAAGTGCTGGAGAGAATGCAGAGACTAAAACTCACCTGCTGATGGGACTAAAATGGTACGTCCCCCAGGAAAGTACTGTGGTACCTCCATAAGAAATATCATGTGCGGTGGATGGGGGTGAAATCTAAATAGGGAGCTAACGAGTATGAGAAGAAAATGTTCTGAAATGGTTTGTGTTGGTGATTGCACAGTTTTTCTTAATATGATTGAAAGGTTGAATTGTGTGATGTGTGAAGTAATATGCCAATAAAACTACTTAAAAAAATAAAAACACTGTGGAACCCAGCAGTCCTTTTTCTTGGTATATATCCTAGAGAAGAGCCACAGATGAATAGATACATGTATAACATCTTCACAGAAGAATTATTCACAATAGCAAAAAGATGGAAACAGCCTGTGGTAGTTACACAATCTGATGTCAGTTTGACGATTCAGAGGGATGGGGTGGATCTAGCCTGTCAATCGGATCATAGCCAATGAGGCCTCTGTGTGGGCATGGCTTTCTCCTGGCCTTCACTTCCAACATTTCCCAATACTAAATTTAAAAATAATAAAATAAACTCACTGCCAGCAAGTCAATTCTGACTCAGAGACCCTATAGGATGGGGTAGAATGACCCCTGTGGGTTTCTGAGACTGCATCTCTTTACAGGGGTTGAAAACCTCATCGTTCCCACAAGGAGCAGCTGGCGGTTTCAAACTGCTAACCTTGAGGCAAGTGTGTAACTACTATACCACCCATGCTCCTTTTTTTGTTGCTTTTATCATTTTATTGGGGGCTCGTACATCCATCCATTCTGTCAAGCACATTTGTACATTTGTTGCCCCCATCATCCTCAAAACATTTCTTTCTACTTGAGCCCTTGGTATCAGCTCACCATTTTCAAATTATTATTTTTTCATGTCTTATACGGTCCTTGACCCACTTTTCTGTTGTCCTTCCCCCAGGGAGGGGGTTACATGTGATTGATTCCCCCTTCCTGCCCCACCTTGCCTCCACCCTCCCGGTATCATCACTCTCACCACTGGTCCTGAGAGGTTCATCTGTTCTGGATTCCCTATGTTTCCAACTCTGATCTTATCTGTATCAGTGTACATCCTCTGGTCTAGCCGGACTTGTAGGGTAGAATAGGGATCATGATAGTGGGGGGTCGGGGGCGGAGAAGGGAGAACATTAAAGAATAGAGGAAAGTTCTATATTTTATTCTTGCTACACTGCCCCCTGACTGGTTTGTCTCCTTCCCGAGACCCTTCTGTAAGGGGATGTCCAGTTTCCTACAGATGGGCTTTAGGTCCCCACTCTGCAGGTCCCCCCCACCCCCATTCACAATGATAAGATTTTTGGTTCTTTGATGCCTGATACCTCATCTCGTTGACACCTCATATGTAATCACACAGGCTGGTGTGCTTCTTACATGTGGGCTTTGTTGCTCCTGTGCTAGATGGCTGCTTGTTTATCTTCAAACCTTTAAGACCCCAGATGCTGTATCTTTTGATAGCTGGGCACCATCAGCTTCCTTCACCACATTTGCTTATGCTGCACCCCTTTATCTTCAGCTATCGTGTTGAGAAGGTGAGCACCATGGAATTCCAGTTTAATAGAACAAAGTGTTCTTGCATTGAGGAGTACTTGAGTGAAGGCCCGATGTCCATCTGCTACCCTAATACTAAACCTATAAATGTATGCACTTAGATCTATTTCCCATCATCATATATAAATGTATTTATACATATGTACTTGCCTGTATTTAGACTTCTATAAACATCCACCACCCATGCTCCTTAATACGAACTAGACAATAATGAAAAGTATGCGATGAAGAATACAGGTTTCCTCCAGTTCCTAATTGCTTCCTCCCCCCCAATTACCATGATCCGAATTCTACCTTGCAAGTCTGGGTAGAGCAGAGGACGTACACTGCAGATAGGAGCTGGAGGCACAGGGAATCCAGGGTGGATGATACCTATAGGACCAGGGGTGCGAGGGGTGATACTGGGAGGGTAGAGGGTGAGTGGGTTGGAAAGAGGGAACCGATTACAGGGATCTACATGTGACCTGCTCCCTGGGGGATGGACAACAGAAAAGGGTGAAGGGAGACGCAGGCCAGGGCAAGATATGACAAAATAATTTATAATTTATCAAGGGCTCATGAAGGAGGGGGAGTGGGGAGGAAGGGGAAAAAGAGGACTTGATGCAAAGGGCTGAAGTGGAGAGCAAATGCTTGAGAATGATGAGGGCAAAGAATGTGCAGATGTGCTTTATACAACTGATGTATGTATGGATTGTGATAAGAGTTGTATGAGTCCCTAATAAAATGTTTTAAAAAAATTAAAAGTATGTCTTAAGTATCTTGTGCACTAGTGATGTATCTCTCAGTGGATTACTCTGAGGTGCAAGATGAGAGTTAATGCTGGCTGTGATGGTTAAGGCTATGTGTCAGCTTGACTCAGCTATGATTCTCAGTGGTTTAACAGTCATGTAATGATATCATTGTCCATTTTATCAGGTATGATCATCCTTTTTTGCATAGTGCTGTGTTCTGTTTAACAACTTGGTCTTTGGAACCTAAACATTTGGATAAATGGGTGTAAACAGATTCTTGTAAATAGATAGTGCAGTCTGAAAAGAGGTACTTTAAATAAATGTGGGATGAGTAATTCCAAACCTTAATTTTAATTACAGTGCTTTCCTTGCTGTTTTCAAAGAGTATAAAAGCAATTGTTGGTTTAAAATAAAAATTTCAAGTACTATAGATTGCTTTATTTTTATATACTTGCCCCTTTCAATTTTAAAACCTGACAACATTTATAGCAGTTGAGATAGCTGCAAGTTTTTTCGAAGTTCTTTGGTAATGTTTTATTACTAAGATGGAAAGATGACTTAAAAAAAATTTTCCCCTAACTTAAAAGCCTGAAATTTTTTGTTTGTTTACTTTGGACAGGTGCCATGTTTCAGAACAGAGTAAGACCCCTGGTGAAGAAGATCTGAACACATTGTACAGACACCAGTTATAGGCTACTTAAAAAGAAAGCATTAACCTGCCTCTGAGGTGACTAAAGGGGAATAATGGTGATTTTGCGCCGGGCTCGGCCGCCTGCTTCCGCCCCAACCAGCAATGAATCTTGACTCGCTCTCGCTGGCCTTGTCTCAAATCAGCTACCTGGTGGACAATTTAACCAAGAAAAACTACCGAGCCAGCCAGCAGGAAATACAGCATGTAAGTAAATTTGTGAGTAAACAGATTCTTTTAAAAAGAAATGAGTGTGTGGTGGAAATACACAGGACATTTCTGTGAGAATTTTGTAAACAACTGCTGTCCTTTATTTCAAATACTTAAAAAATATAGATGACATATTACAACCATGTTTTCAAAATGTATTCACAGATTTTTGTCTATAGAAAATATTAAGTTCAAATGATAAAACAAAAAAGAACATGATACCAATACCTTTTTTTAATGTGGACTTCACTGGATTTTAATGTATTTGCACAGTTAAATATCTGTCATCACAATTTTAATTCCATAACATTCTTATCACGCTAGAAGAGATTCCAGAATATCCATTAGTATTCCTCCCCGTCCCCTGCCAACTACTAATCTTATGGTTTGGCCTATTCAGAACCTTTCATATAATGGGATTCTGTTATAAATGATCTTTTTTTTTTTTTTTCTTTTGGTTGGTGGTGGTGGTGGTGGTATAAATGATCTTTTGTGCCTGATTTTCTTAGTGTAATATTTTCAGGTTCATCAATGTAATGTGGTAGTCCTTCATTCCTGTTTCTGGATGAATAATATTTGTATGAGTATGCCACATTTTGTTTATCCATTCAATAGTTAATAAAATTAGGAGTTATTTTCACTTTGAGGCTGTAACAAATAATGCTGCTCCATTGGATTACATGTATTTTATTTAATTCCTTATTTCAATTTTTTTGGGGAGGGGATCTACCTTTTAATGTGATTCAGTTACAGAAACTAGGACCTTATATGAAAGAGCTCCCATTATGTGAAAAGTTATTTGCTTTACCCGTTACCTTTTGCAACCTCTTGGCTAAGTTGCTTGCTGCTTTACCCCAACCTTTGAACTTCATTGTGCTCCTAGGAGCCATCACCGAACTGGGGTAGCATCCTACATGGACTCCCCTTTCCTACCTGTAACACCCTCATGACAGGCGTCCACCCTCCCTTGCATGGAGCGCTGCATTCCCCCTTCTGGGGCTGCCTACTTGGACCCCAGCTCCTCCTCCAGACAGTCCTGGACCTGGTCCATAGTGGGGGAGGGAGCGTTGCCTCTATCCAGTTCAATGGCTCCAGTGGTCCCCCGAGCTCCTCAAGACTGAGTACATGCCCTTGATCTCCATGCTTATGCACCCTCACATCCAGACCTACCTACTCCATTTGCTTTTCCTCATAGCTTTTCTCTGTGAAGCTGCTGTGGGCCCCAGCTAAGAACTTGGTCCTTCTGTGGAGACCATTGTGGGGCTGAGCATTTCCCCCTCTCGTGTGCTGCTTTGCAGGCCTTAGCTTGCTTGGCCCAATGGACTGACCTTCCAGATGTTACCTTCACTACCCACTCCCACCTACCCTAGAGCCCCTTCCTACCTGGTCCCTTGGGGAGTGGGGGAACCCCGGACCTGGATAGCAAGATCCTTGATAAAAGAATATGTATCTTGCTAAGGTTAAAACATTTTAAAAAATCATTTTATTGGGGGCTCTTGCAGCTCTTTTAACAATTCATACATCAATTTTATCAAGCATACTTGTACATATGTTACCATCATGTTCAAAACATTTTCTACTTGAACCTTTGGTATCAGCTCCTCTTTTTTCCCTCCCCCCAAACTCCCCACCTTCCTCATCCCTTGATAAATGATAAATGATTATTTTCATATCTTATACCACTTGCTGTCTCTCTTCACCCACGTTTTTGTTGTTTGTTCCCCTGTTAAGGTCAATTTTTAATAGGATGGATTCTTTGAAGGTGTATTGGATGAAAGATGGAAATTTTGAATTACCTTGGAGTTTTTTTTTTTAGTTTTTTTTTTTTTACCTTGGAGTATTACAGTGCACTTTGAATGCTACTCTTATTTTCTATGGTTAGGTAGAGAGGATTTTGAAGACTTTGTGGATTTTATTATTCTCAACCTTTCTAATATGCATTGTAACACATTTGGAAAGGTAAAGTGGCCATTTTCGAAGTCATCATTTTCCTCACACTGTGAAATACCATCTGCTTCCATCAGAGTTGAATGATTGTCCTCATTCTAAAAACAAGTTTTCCCCAAAGTGGGTGATATTGTCTCCTGGGGGCAATGGCATGATTAGGAGGTCACTGCAAAAGCAAATACTGCCTACACTTTATCTTGGATTATGGGTGACAGCAAAAAAGTTTTTACTTAACCAGGAAGATACTGCATAAATTTCCCCTCCTAAAAAGTAGGTATAGCATATGGGAGCCTATCTGGTCGATGCTGACATGTTCCTGGGTAAGGGCCTTGGTAACAACACTGTCCGGTGCTGGCTCCTCGTGGCAGGCTCTTTAAAAGCTCAATGCTGAGCTCTAGTTTTGCTTTTCATCTTATTTTCTTAAAAGCAAAAATCCTTTTTGGGCTTTTTTTTTTTTTTTTTTTGTTATCACAAACTGATAGGTCTCTTGTAAAAGTGAAGTAGCCAAATTCAGGGTCTTAATTTTGTGAGGTTAATATTAGGTACCCTGTGAGGAAAACTGCAGCATAGCCTTTGCTCTTACCGATAATCTTTGAGGTTGTGTTAGTCTGGATAGACCAGAGAAACAAATCCAGGGAAACTGTCCTTGTATAAGAGAGTTTTGTATTCAAGAGTAATTGTACATTAAGAAAACATCCCAGCCCAGATTAAGTTCTTTTCTTTTTTTTTTCCTGAGGGGTGGTCTGTGGTAGTTACCTTTTTTTTTTTTTTTTTTTCTTCAGATTAAGTTCTTAAGTCCAATATTAGTCCTTATGTTCTATACCGGTCTATAAGGTACTCTTCAGATTCATGCAATAAATGCAATGATGCCAAACGCAGGAAGATCATAGGTCAGTGGGTGGAAAGTCTTGTGGAACCCAGTGACTGTGGGAGCATCTCAGTGCTGGCATGGGTTTCCCATGTGGCTCCTCCAGCACCACGGTTTGGCTCTGGCTCCATCAGCGTAGCTCCATGTGGCTTGTTAATAGGAATGTCTTGCAGGGAGAGTGCTTCCTGCCTCTAGGGAGTAAGACAGGTGTTCCCAGAATCCTCAGGAGAAGGCCATGCTAACACAGAAGCATGATTGGCTATGACCTGATTGACAGGCTAGATTCCAATCCTTTGCCCAAGTTGACCCTAGATTACGTAACTGCCACAGAGGTGCGCACATACATGCCAATTGGAGATTCACTTGAGAAGTGCTACCAGTGTCGTTAATAGGTACGTATTTGAAGAAGTGAGACTAGAAAATTTCTCATCACAATGGCTACTGTTAGGTTATATTAACCACCTGTCTTAGAAGGAGCTTTTGAAATGGCCAGTGGAAACCACTGGCTACAAGGATTCTGGGGGCTGTAGTTTGGGGTAGTTCATGGCGAAAGACTGGAAAGACCTAATGAGGCACTCAGGGGTGCTGCACCCATCATCCTGCTAGATAGGACATTTAGGCCTAGATAATGAAGTCACTAATTCAGGGTCACACTATGGAGGAATAGAATCCAGACCTGATTTCCTTACTAATGATGATGCCTTTGAGATAGGGAGCAACTGAGTCTGGCTAGTCACTGCCCCAGCCCTGGAGCCTCTCACATGACTTTTTCTCCCACTCAAGTGACCAAAGATGCTTTAAAGATATAGAGATGAGTGAGATTATGTCCTTGCTCTCAATTTGTCTATAACCTGGAGATTGAGACTAGCAGAATGATAGATGTTTGGAGCCGGGAAGCGTCTGAAGTAATTCAATGCAATCTCTTTGTCTCCAGTCTACTGTTTAATTGAAGGAATGTTCTCTATGGCCTCCCAAGACAGATTACCATCCTGGCTCTCTTTGAATACCTCTATTGGCTGGGGAGTGCATTTCTTTTGAATCCCACTATACTATTAAATAGCTTTCAAGGTAAACTGACTTTGTTTTTAATTAAATTCTATTGAATTAATAGAATTGAGACTTTTGGCTTTAGGTCTAACCCCTGTAACAGAATAAATATTGAACATCCACCAAAAAAATAAGTATTTGGAAGGGAATCCTAGGCACCATACCATTTTACCAGAAAATAGTACATTCTATGTTTCCAAAAGAGAAGGGTTGTTTATTTTAAATGTAGTTGTAACTTGATTAAAAGGCATTCTTTAATGCTATTTAAAAAGTCTCAACATTTTCATTTCACAGCTGCTAAAGGAGGCTTGTTTACTTGAAGTATGACATTAATGTAAATTGTGTCTCAACCCATTTTTCAGTTATTGTGTATTTTGTAAGTCGATAACTGCTCCCCAGGATCTCTATTGAATGAGAAACAGAAGTCTTGGTAGGTTTCTGTACCTGTGATCGCCTGACACACAGTAAACCACCAGTAGTAACTCTTCGTCTGCTCTCCAGCTGTCAGGAGCCTTTTTTTGGTTGGTGGTGGTTCTTGATACAAGACATCTGTGGCAATTACACAATCTCCTGTCAACTTGAGTGAAGGGGTGGAGTCTACCCTGTCAGTCAGGCCAATTATGCTTCTGTGTGGACGTGGCCTTTTGAGGATTCTGGGAAACTTCTTCCTCCCTGGAGGACACACTCTGTCAGCCTTACTCAGAGCTGGAGTAGACCCGTGGAGACCCGAGCCAGCGTTGAGGTGCTTTCACTGCCACTCGATCCACAAGACCTATCTACTGACCTGTGATCTTCCTGCATTTCATCATCATTGCATGTGCTGCATGAGTCTAAAGAGGAATTTATGGACTAGCATTTGACATAGAGGCTAATATTGGACTTAGGGGCTTGATGTGGACTGGGCTAGGATGTTTTCTCAATATACAGTTGCTCTTTTATATAAAAGCACCTGTACACATTTGAGTATATGAATTTGTTTCTCCAGTCAACCTGGACTAACACACCTTCAAAATGTTCATGGGAAAATGGAATGAAGAGATAATGACACTTTGAATTTTTTGATGCCTCTGTGCATTGTGGATTTCCATTGCAGAATTGTTTATACCTAGTTCCAAGAACATTAGGGGCAGGTTTTTGTGACAGTTGGTCATGGTTTTCAGTGAGTGCTCCTGGCCCTGGGCAGGTCTGTGAACCTGTTCGTGTGAATCCTGAGCATGGAAGATCTTTGCATTGCTAGATGTCAGCCTTTTTTTTAGTAAATTGGAAAACCCCAGTGCTTAAGAAACAGCCTTTCACAGCAACATTGTTGAATTAGAAGGAAATACAAGGAAAGAATTTTATATTGATTGATTTAGTTAAAACCCTGCTTAGTATATATATATAACTCAGTATTGTATTACTCATGAAGTATATTTTGAATACAGATTGAGTGTCATAAAAAATCAAATTTGTAAAAAAAATCAAAATTTTTTTATCATATAATTTTGAGTGGATCGGTACATCAGCTGTAGTTTTCCATAGGATATAGATTATTTACTATGACTGGATTAGTGGCTTATTGGTGAGAATTTAGCTTGTATCCACTTTCTTTTCCTGAGAAGCAATGCTTTAGTGAACAATGTCTTATTTGTATTTGTGTGCATGACTCATCCCTGCTAATTCTTAGATGTAGAAGTTCTCCGGGGTCAAAGGGTTGCATTTCGGTACAGTTTTTCAGAGGCCCAGGAGAAGTGTTTCACTCCTAATAGTGAGCAAGTAACTCAGATACATCTCCAGACTCTCAAATGCTGGAATCAAGTTTCATAATCCTTTACTGTGGTTTTTTGAAATGATATATAACTATGATAAACACCCTGTTATTTAAAAAACACGGTATTATGTTATTTTTAATACTGTACATTTTAGATATTATATGTGGATTCTAATAATATTTTCATATTTTAGACAGCAACCCTTCTGTTCTGCTTTCTAATAGAAAAGTGTACTTCCTACTTGGAATTACTGGCTCCTATTTGGTCTCTTTCCTGTAGTGCTGTTTTTGAGGTAATGTGAAATAGCAGCAGAAGTTGCTTTCTTAAGGCGTTCAGAACAAGCGATACTGTTTTTTTAATCAACTTTATTTAAGAAGGAAGCGTATATCTTTGTTATGTAATACTGAGGGTATCTTAGTCAGAGATGCAAAAATTAATTAGGATGCTTAAGTTTTGTTTGTTGAAATAACTTAGTGGCCCTCTTAATACATAACAAAATCTAAGCCACTCATTCTGAGTTTCAAAGCTGAAAGTCCAGTCCCAAAAGCTGTCCTTGAATTCTTTTATCTTTTTTTGTTTTGAATTCTTTGTCTTTCAAGAACCAAATCCATTGTCCAGTAAAGGTTTACCATTTGACCTGTTTTCTTCATTTGTATTAATATCTTAGGATAAAGTATGAAAACTGGTATTGGTTAGAATTTTACCTAATAGTTTCATGCAACTGTGTGTGCCTTAATTTTTTTTATATGGGGGGGGGAGCTGTTATATGTAAATGCCTATAGAACTTATAATATTATATGTAGATTGATGAATTGTTACAAAATTAATGTGGACCTATGGCAGACCAACAAAAATATTGCTAATATCTTGAAAACCCTTCTAGTAACTGTACATAACCACCAGTGACCCATTAATTACATTTCTAGGGATGTACCAAGCAAAGTCATATATCTGACCCCCTTCCCCACACCCGCTCCCTCCAAATATGTAATAGCCCTAAACTAGAAGCCACCCATGTGTTCATAATCAAGTAATAAAGAGCACTGTGAAGCAGTGGGACTCAAACTCTACTGCATGTAACATGGCAAGCTCTTACAAGCAATATTGAGTAAAAGCAGCTAAGCATTGTTTGTTCTCTCAGATAGATATTCATGTTCAAGACTGAAACAAAAAAATTAGAGATGGGATTGGAAGGTCTTCAAGCACCATGTTTGACTACTCCTTACCAGCCCCTGCTCTAGAACTACTCGAATTCATTCTTAAACACCAGATAAACCTTTATACACACATTTTTCCTTTTTGTCTCATATCAGTTTCCTTTTAATGCCTGATTTGAATTAAAATCCAAATAGAATCTATTGCATTGACCTAGAAAATCTTTTATAGTTTGTACCCCATTTTCTCTCTCTACTAGTTATTTTATTGAAGAAATTAAGTTGTTTATCCTGCACTTTTTCCACAATCTGAATTTTATTGAGTTCGTCCCAGGGTGATGATTAACATATTCCTCTATCTTTTTTATTTCCTGAAAAATTGTAGTTAAATTTAGAAGCTTAATCAGATTAAAACTTTCTCTTGCTTCTTCCCCTCTCCAGGATTTTTCAAAATAGTTGATGGTGTGTGCTCTCAGCAGCAGGTTCATAATGTCTGGTTGCCTCTTTTCACCAGGCTTTGATCGTTGGCTATATTCACTTATTAAGAGCTACAAACTAGTGATAGTCTAATGGCTACTCATTCTTCTTTAATTAGGTTAGGATAGTTCTATTAATGTTGATAATGGCAGGTGTAGTTAAATTGTAACACCTTATTATTTGCTCGTTCTTTTGATCCTTCTTAAAGTTTTTAATGTTTTTGGCTTGCTCTTGATCAAGGTTTTCCTAGGTTTTTATCTGGTCATTGTTTTTGGTTTTGTTTGCTTGCTTCATAAGATTTTTTGTAGTTATATTTTGTTTTATATGCTTTTTTAAATTAAATGATCATTTTATTGGGGGCTCTTATAGCTAACAATCCACACATCAGTTGTATTATCAAGCATATTTGTACATATGTTGCCATCATTGTCTAAACATTTACTTTTCATTGAGCTGTTGTTATTGTATGCTATTCTTTATGAAATCTAGGATCTATAGAGATGAACTGGATAGGGGCATAACAGGAAAATGGGGGGGAAAGGGGAAGCTACAGCAGTGACTAGAAAAAGAAAATGTTCTGAAATTGATTGTGGTGCTGAGTGCACAAAAACCTTACTATGATTGAACAATTAAATTGTATGATATGTGAATCGTATTTATATCAATATATGAGTCATATTTATATCTATAAAACTTTTAAAAAGGAATAGTTCTGTTAAGAGTAACTGGCTCAATAGTGAGAGTGGCATTACCAGGAGGGTGGGGTGGAAAGGGGGAACCGATTTTAAGGATCTACATATAACCTCCTCCCTGGGGGACAGACAACAGAAAAGTGGGTGGAGACATTGGACAGTGCAAGATATGACACAATAATAATTTATAAATTATCAAGGTTTGGAGAGAGAGGGGGAAAATGAGCTGATGCCAGGGGCTTAAGTGGAGAAAAACATTTTGAGAATGATGAGGACAATGAATGTACAAATGTGCTTTGCACAATTGATGTATGTATGGATTGTGATAAGAGTTGTATGAACCCCTAATAAAATGATTTTTTTAAAAAGTAACTGGCTCTCTTGTCATTTAATTATGTAAAGGGAGGGATTGTACCGCACATAAGAAAAATGAGATAAATGCTTGATTCTCTTTTATTTGCAAATTTTCAAATGGGTGGTCCCATCTTCCAAAGGTGACCAGTGAGTTTTTATATACTCTTTGAAGAATGCTTATTTTAAACACATTTGATATGTTTCAAGCCTTTAAATTATTATTCACCTTGTATCATTTTGGCTGGTGAAAAGTCAATCATGTTGGCTTCTGAGTCCTTTTTATAGTCTCTGATGATATTTAATTTATTTTTTTGAGACTCAGAATTGGTTTATTGACACAATGCCCCATGCTGTCCTCTGCTCTCAGAACAGCTCTCAGGATCAAAAGAACCCAACCCAAGTCCCTGAGGTTGGCTTCTTAGCAGGCTCCCCTCCTTGTGGGAGGGCTGAGCAAAGACCCCCGTCTGCTCCCATCAGGCCACAGCGCCACCCTCTGCAGCCACGATTGCAGGGGTCACCTTTACTGGTGTGCAGAGATGGTGTGGCCCCCGCCTGTTCTGAGGCCACTCTAGAACAGTCACCCCGGGGAGGACAGTAACCAGACCCAGACACACTGTTGCTCCCCCTGCTTCAAATTGTCCCCACCATTCCCTGAGATCCAGGCCATGGCAAAGGGACTGGAAAGGAGGGAATGTGGAGGGTCTGATATTTTCAAAAAACATGGAAACCAAGGTGTTCAATCTAGTCTTGGATATTTCTTTCTCCAGACCTGGAATTAGCAATTTATTTATGAAGCCTAGGTTTTCTTTTAGTAGATGGTATTTAGAGATCACCGCCTCTTGAATTGCTTATTACTAATGAGTTGGCTATTACGAAGTCTTTACAGTGGACAGAAATAAAGTAAATTGCACCATGAAGTTTCTATTTAGTTTTAGTACTACAGGGGTTTTTATGTACATTTATGATGTATTTAAATTCCCGATCTAAAACAAAGGCTCCATACATACTTCAGGGGGGGAAAAACAGCCTGCCCCCTGGTTATTCAAAACATTTGTCCCACAATCCGGGAATAATTGTAGATAACGGTTTTTTGCAGCCCGGCTGGATCATTCCAGTGTCCCTTGGATGTGGTACTGCTGACCTCGGACAGCACTGATCTAAGTTCTGTCTGTCCTTCTGATAGAGAAAATTTCAGTTTAGTGATAACAGTCAGTTGCTTTAGTCCCTGTTACACAAACAACAAGGGTATTTATTAGAAGGACCAACAGCAAAGTGACTACTAAAAATGGCTTATCCTTTCTTTTTTTTTGGATGGCCTTATGGTGTGTCCTGAGGGAGAAAGATGAGGAGTTCTACTCGTAAAGATTTACAGTTTCAATAAATAAATCAATAAATAAAAAGGTTTAGTTTCAGAACCCACAGGTGTGGTTCTACTCTGTACTATAGGGTTGTAATTTGTTGATATTGACTTGATGGCAGTGAGTTTGGTTTGGTGAATATTCTTTGTTTTAAATCATTTGGAATAGTTCTCTTCTTAGATATATACTAACAAATGGTCCCCTTAACCCCCCATCCCTTTTAAATTTTATTCTTCGATGTTGCTAGATGCCATATGTTTAGAATGAAACACTGTGCCTTTATCTTCACAGTAGCTCCTGCCTGAAACCATAGGGTCCCTGTGAGTCAGGGACTTGACAGCAATGTCTTGGCTTTGATTTGGTTACAGCCACTGTATCAGTCCATCTCTTTGAAGGTCTTCTTTCTCTGATCCTGTTTATCATGATGTCTTCTATAGAGATTGTTCCCTCCTGATGGAGCAAGTCCAAAGTCTTAACGACCATGCTTCTAGGGCAGCGGTTCTCAACCTGTGGGTTGCGACCCCTTTGGGGATTGAACGATCCTTTCACAGGGGTCGCCTAAGACCATTGAGAAACATATTTCCGATGGTCATATGAACCAAGACATCGCTCTTCTCTATCCATCTCCAGGCGGGTCCACCCACATGTAGTTGTGCCCACACACGAGTATCCAGCGCCAACCCCATCACAAACACCCTGTACAAATACAGGTGTATGTGACAGGATTGGTACCATAATGTGCTTATGGAAAGCACTGCTGTTTGGAAAGCGGCTACTATGTTGAAAGCATCCGTGTTGGAGGTAAACGACACTTCATAAATTATAATTACTGGGTAAATGTAAAATTATGTACTGTAAAATCATCAACTACTGCAAAAAATATCTCTTTCATGGGAACTTAATTTGGATGCCGATCGGTCTTTTTATATTCAGCTGTGATTGATGTGAATACTGCCCCCTTGTGATAGTGACAGGTATGTAACAAAAAAACAGAATGGTAAATCAGGAAACTTAAACGAACTGTATTGACTGAAGGCACGTATCAGCTTTTGTTTTATTAAAGCTATTGTTATACCTTATTTTCATTAGCAAACCATCCCATGACAATGGATCTTGTAGGGAATGTTAAGAAAATATAGTGAGGATTTTTTACAGTATGATTTTACCTCAATAATTACAGTAGGTATTGAGAAATTGCAATGTGTTATCTGTTGTGAAGTTCTATCAGTCGGATCTATGAAACAGAACAAACTAAAACGTCATTTTGATAGCCAGCACCTGAGCTTTGCCTATCAACTATTTTAGAAGCAAAGCTGATGAACTCAAGAAAGCCAGGCTTGACACTGGTGGCAAGTACCACAAACATAACATAACAGCTGTTGAAATTTCATTCTTAGTGGCCCTCAGAATCCACAGAGCTGTGAAACCTCACACCATTGCTGAGGATCTCCTGTTGCCAGCAGCCAGACATTGTTTGAGTTATGATTGGAGATTAATTTGTTACAAAATTGAGTGTAATTTCCATATCTAATGACACTGTCCGCAGAAGAACAGATAACATGTCTGCTGATATTCTTGATCAGGTAATCCAGGAAATTAAATCTGCTCCCCTTCTAATATCTAGCATCCAGCTTGATGAATCTACAGACGTTACAAACTGTTCACAGTTACTGGTTTACGTGAGGTATATAAATGATGACGACTTTAAAGATGAGTTTCTTTTTTATAAGCCTTTTGAAACGACAACTACTGCACATGATGTATTTGACACAGTTGGTTCATTTCTGAAAGAGCATCAGATCTCTTGGGAAAAGGTCTGTGGTGTTTGCACAGTGGTGCTCCAGCTATGCTAGGATGTCGATCTGGATTTCAGCGTTTGGTACTGAATGAGTCACCAAGAGTCATCGAAACTTACTGTATGATTCATCAGCAAATATTAGCAACAAAGATGCTGTCACAAGATTTACAAGAAGTAATGAAAAGAGTCAGAAGTTCTGTCATTTTTGTAAAATCAAATTTTCACAACTGTGCAATGATTTGGATGCACCAAATAATGCTCTGCTATTTCACACTGAAGTGATTTAGATGGTTGTCAAGAGGAAAGGTTTTAAAACATGTTTTTGAGCTTCATGATGAACTCAAAATGTTTTTTAATCAGAAAGTGAGACTGAAGTTTGAAGCACTATTTAGTTATAAAAGTGAATTGCAGAAAATAGCTTATTTGGTTGACATCTTTGCCAACTTACAGTTAGGAAGTAGTGAAAATAATTTTATGGTTGGGGGCCACCACAACAAGAGGAACTGTATTAAAGGGTCATGGTTTTAGGAAGGTTAAGAACCACTGTTCTAAGGAATATACTAAATTGTATTTCCTCTAAGACAGATTTTCCCTTAAAATGCATTAGTAATTACTGGTTTTAATTAGTTATATCTAGCTTTTGCATTCATATGAGGTGATTGAAAATACTAGGGCTTGTGTCTCGGGTACAGACTTCAAAGTGGTATCTTTGTTTTCTAAAGTTCTTCTGTAGCAGATTTTCTCAATACAATATACCATTTGACTTCTTCATTTTTGCCTCCATGGGGTGTGACTATTGTGCACCTGAGGAAAATGAATCTCCTTCACTATGTCGATTTTTTTTGGGTCTCCATTTATCATTATCATCTCTGTCAGCCCAATTATGAAGATTTTTATTTCCCTTATTTGCAGTGAATTGTAATCCATATTGAAGGCTCTAGTCTTTGATCTTCATTCACTGTGTGTAAATCCTCTTCCCTTCCAGCAACTAGGCTTGTGATCAGCATATCACGTTTTTAATGAATTCCTCCAATCTGACGCTGGATTCTTCATGAAGTCCAGCTTTGAGTTTATTTGTTCAACATACGGATGGAATAGGTATGGTGGAAAGCTACTGCAACCCCGATGGGCATTTTTTCTGATTTTAAACCATGCAGCATCTCATTTCATTCAAAGATTGTCTCTTGGTCTATGGACAGGCTCTGTGTGAACACAGTTCTTTAGAATGCAAATGTTCTGGAATTCTCATTCTACTAAACTCCAAATTCAGTGTGCCATCAAATCAGTTCTGACTCGGGAACCCTATAGGACAGAGTAGGCAACTTTTGTGGGTTTCCAAGACAATCTTTGCGGGAGCAGAAGACTTCTTTTCCTTGAGTAGTGACTGGTGGGCTTCAAACCGCTGACCTTACGGTTAGCAGCCCAAAAGGTAACCCACTAAGCTATGAGTGTTCCTTAGTGGGTGGAGTAGAAACATTAAGCATACTAACTGGGAGGTTTCATGAAACCTCAGCAGCTATTTTGTCATTGTAAGCCTATCACACACCTTTTACCAATTCAGTTTTTTTCAGGTGTGCCAACTTAAGCAATTAAAATAATTTTGCCTTTAAACCAGGGGTCCTCAAACTTTTTAAACAGGGGGCCAGTTCACTGTCTCTCAGACAGACCTACTGGAGGGCTGGACTATAGTTAAAAAAATACTATGAACAAATTCCTATTGCACACTGGACATATCTTATTTTGAAGAAAAAATCCAAACGGGGCAAAAGCACCGGCGCACTGGTTAAATGTCCTGGATGGGCCGTAGTTTGAGGACGCCTGCTTTAAACAATGTGGTTCCTCCCTGGTCCCCAACATTGATATTACCCTGTTTCCTTCTCCCACTCATTTTGGATTATAAATGTTTCCAATGTTCAGAGAATACTTTTAAAATTAAAATTTGCTTTTTTAAAAAATGACGTTATACAATATTTTCCCCTTTGTGATTGGCTTGTTTCTTATGTCTTCAAGCTCCATTCATATTGCCCCATGTATCAAGACTTCACTTCTTCACGCGGAGTAGCATTTGAATATACAAAGGACAGAAAAGTTTGTGGAAAACTTTGTGTATGACCCATGAATTTTGTTGATGAGCATTTAAGCTTGTTCCCACCATTTTGGCTGTTGTGAATAGTTCTGCAGTGAGCCTTGATGGACAAATCTCTGACTCCCTTCTCAAGTCTTCGGTACATAGCTAGTAGTGGTCAAATGATAGCTATGTTTATATATCACCACACTGGTTTCCAAAATAGTTTTATTTTCGCATCAGCAACTAGATGTATGTTCTAGCTTCTCCTTCCTTGTCAACATTTGTTATTTTTTTATATAGCCTAGTCACCCTAGTGAGAGTGTAATAGTACCTCATTGTAGCTTTGGATCCGCATCTCCGTTATCTAGTGATGCTGACCATCTTTTCATGCGTTGGGGGCCTTTTGACTGTATGCTTTGGTGGAATGTCTTTTTAAGGCCTTGCCATATTTAATGACTGGATTATTTGTTTTGTTTTATTGTCAAACTTTTAATGTGTATTTTGATTATTAGATTCTTGTTGGATATATGCTTTCTGAAGATACTTCCCACCCCATAAGTTCCCCCTTTCACTTTTTGGTAGTCTTTTGATGAACAAAAGATTTATATTTTTTTATGAGGCCTCATTTTAAAATTTTGTCCTTCAATGTTTGTGCATTTAAAAAAATAATTTTAGTAGGGGCTCATACAACTTATCACAATCCATACATATATCAATTGTGTAAAGCACATTTGTACATTCATTGTCCTTATTCTCAAAACATTTGCTTTCCATGTAAGCCCCTGGCATCAGGTCCTCATTTTCCCCTCCCTCCCCGCTCCCCTCTTCCTCCTGACCCCTTGATAATCTATAAATGATTATTTTGTTATATCTTGCCCTGTCCGACGTCTCCCTTCCCCCCTTCTCTGTTGTCTGTCCCCCAGGCAGTGCTTGTGCATTTGTAATTATATTCATCCATTGCTGAAAGCTAGGACCAACTGTTCTAAGAATTTTATGGTTTCAGTTTGCACAGTCAGGTTCTTAATGAGTTTGAATTTATTTGTGTGCATCGTATGAGGCAAAGATCCTGTTTCAGTTTTCAGCATCTGAACACCCAGTTTTCCCAGCACTGTTATTAAAGAGACTCTTCTTTCCCCATCGAATGGATTTAGCAAAATTCTTTGTGAAAGTTGACCATACATGTATGGAATTATTTCTGGACTCGGATTCTATTTCATTGATTGTTTGTTTCTATTAAACCAGCACCAGCACCAGCTATTTTGATTAATGTGTGTAGGGACTGGTGGTGCAGTTGGGAAAGTGTTGGACTACTCACCCCAAGGTCGTCAGTTCAAACCACCAACTGCTCTATTTAAGAACAAGGGGCTTTCTATTCTAGTGAAGACTTACAGCCGTTGAAAGCCCTATATATGGTTACTATGACTTAGAATCAACTAGATCAGTGGTTGCCAACCTTCCTCATGCTGTGACTTTTTAATACAGTTCCTTATGTTGTGGCGACCCCCCCCCAATCATAAAGTTACTTTCATTGCTACTTCATATCTGTAATTTTGCTACTGTTATGAATTGAGGGACCCCTGTGAAAGGGTGTGGGACTCACAGATTGCTAACCGCTGAACTAGATGGTACTGGGTTTTTTTATGGTGTGTTTTAAAATGAGGAAATGTGAGTTTTGGTTTTTTTTTTAACAATTTATTGGGGCTGATACAATTCTTTTCACAGTTCATACATATACATACATCAATTGTGTAAAGCACATCTGTACAGTCTTTGCCCTAATCATTTTTTTTTGTCTTTTCTTCTTTTACATTTTATTAGGGACTCATACAACTGAAATGTGAGTTTTTATACTTGGGTCTTCTCTTTCATCATTGTCTTACCGATTCAGGCTTCTTGCCTTTCCATTGAACATGAGGATTTAACAAAAATTATTTTTCTCAAGAAGACAGTTGGCATTCTTATTGGAATTGCCGTGGACAGTATTGATGTCTCATAATATTAAGTCTTTAAATCTATGAGTATGTGGCAGTTTCCCTTTTGTTTAACTCTTTCTTTCAACAGTTTTATAGTTTTCATTGTTTAAGTCTTTCCGTCACATCCCAGATTAGATTTATTTTTGTATTTTACTCTCTAACATGCTATTTTAAATGGAATTGTTTCCCTAAAGTTCATTGCTGTTGTGTAGAAACTTAGTTGGCATTTGTTTACTGACCTGTGGCCCCTCAACTTTGCCAAATTCCTCAATTAGCTCTCTTGTTTTCTTGTGGACTCTTTGGGATTTTGGTTTTTAAATATTTTCAACTTCTAGAGGATGATTTAAAATTTTAAACTTGCTTTATAATTATGTAAAATATGAACATATGCTGCCAAAGAAAAAATCTTTTAGATGACCTTTGTTCAGAGTATTATCTTAGTAATGTATTATGTACTGAATTTACTGACTGTCCTTTTACTGCAGTTTTCTATTTTTGAGGCATCTATATATTTTGTTTGGAAGTTGCTATATGATTTGTTTCATTAAGAATTTGAGTGCTATTATCTAGTTTCTTTAATGCTTGAGAATCAATTTCCCATTTTTGTGTGCAATCCAGTTATTTGCCTCATGTACTTTGGACATGCTATCAGGAGAGACCCATCCCAAAAGAACATCATGCTTGGTAACACGGAGGACCGTGAAAAAGAGCAAGAACCTCAAGACGATAGATTGGCCGCAATAATGGGCTCAACCCTACAATTGTGAGAATGGCACGGGGCTGTTCCTTCGGTTGTTCAGAAAGAGCCAACTCTAGAAATAATTGTCACTAGTTTCGTAATACCTTTTCCCCTAGTTTTGTAAATATTGTTAACCCATTATTCTTCCACAACATTATATGCTTAAAGCTGCCTGTCTCCCCTTCTCTGTTGTAGATGACTTTAATTTTTCAGCCTGCATCACCCTACCTAAGATGCCTGTGAGTTTTTTCTAAAGCTCATTTACTTCGCCTGTATTCTGTGGTATTGTCCAAGCTCTGCCTCAGCCTAGTTTGTGATACGGAATACTCTGCTCTTCTCATGAAAATATTTAGATTTTTTTGTTTTCTCTGAATATTTTTCTTTTCTTTTTCCATAGAATTAAAAGTACTTACCGTAGTCCTTTAAAAAATAACATTTCAACTTTGAGATGTCTATGAGAGAATAACGTTTTCTTCATGAAAACAGAAATCATGCAAATAACTCAGCCAGCTGTCACATAACTAGCATGCTACAGTGCAAAGACCTTGAGTTCTAGAGTTGGACTATGAATCCACCTTCTCAGCTCTCAGGCCTGTTACATTGCAGCTCATGGAATTGGTTTTCAGTGTCATCTTCACCTGTGACATTTATGTGATTTATTGTTGGCAGGATTTTTGAAGATGAAACCAAGGAAGCACAATACAATATAGGCATTAAGTAGATACTTAAACGTTTAAGGTGGCATTTAAGAAATAAACATTTATTTTGCACAAATACCTTTTCTAGACTAGAGATGTAGAAATTACCTACCCAAATCCATTGTTCTCATGTAAACTCATAGTTGAGTGGGGAACACAAACAAATATTATCTAGTAGTGCTAAGTGCTCTAAAAGTTTATGCAAGGTCACGAGGGTGTCGAAGGGATCAGGTATCAAGCAACAAAGAACCTAAAATCATATCTTCATGAATGAGGGGGAGTGCGGGGTGGGGACCCAAGGCCCATCTGTAGCAAGTGGACACCATCCCTTTGTAGAGGTGTAGCTGGGAGGAGACGAGCTAGTGCGGGTGCAGTGTAGGTAGCATCAATGAAACACGCAACTTTCCTCTAGTTCTTAAATGCTTTTCCTTCCCCACTGTCGTCATCCCAAGTCTACCTTACAAACCTGGCTAGACCAGAGGATGTCCACTGCTACAGATAGGAACTGGAAATGGAATCTAGGACAGATGAATCCCTCAGGACCAGTGGTCAGAGTGGCAGTAAAAGTGGGTGATAAGAGATGTCAGGCAGTGTAAGATATGATAAAATAGTAATTTATAAATTATCAAGGATTCATGAGGGGCGGGAACAGGGAGGGAGGGGGGAAAGGAGCTGATACCAAGGACTCAAGTGGAAAGCAAATGTTTCGAGAATGATGAGTGCAATAAATGTATACATGTGCTTGACATGATGGATGGATGGCTTGTGATGAGTTGTATGCGCCCTCAATAAAATGATTTAAATTTTTAAAAAAGTTTATGCAACGTGAGACGTTATGGTGCCACAGGTTATGATAGAGTAACTTGATAGCAGACACCTACAGGTAGAACAAACCATGTGCAAATAACAGGGTCTTTCAGTTAGAAGAACTAACTAAGCATGTGTGACTCACTAATTTTGAGGTATGGCGGGTAACAGACCTAGTTGAAGTCAAGGACATCTAAAGTGTTATGGTCAGAAAAAGTTGGTGGCCAGTTCACTTAGGGCCTGGCCTTTTAGGTAATTGCATGAATATGTAGAAAAAATAACGTGAGTTTCGTTTGTTAAACAGCTGTTGACTTCAAACTTTTTTTAAACTTTGTATTTCCAATACATGTTGCTTATGTTATGCCTAGTTAGTGTTTGTGATGTGAATGTTGACTAAAGCACACCAAGGTTATATAATGGGTGATTGCTGGTAGTGTGTCTTCTTCTGTTCTCCTTGCTAAGCAGCATTTAAAACCTGTTACAAATATTGGCACCGCCATTTTAGATAATTCTTATAGTCATAATCCAACACAAACAATAATTTAGGATTTCCTCCTAGAAATAGGTACCTTCCTTACTCTTTTAATATTGTAAACTTTTATTTTTGGACTTTTTAGATTGTGAATCGGCACGGTCCTGAGGCAGACAGGCATTTATTACGCTGCCTATTTTCGCATGTGGATTTCAGTGGCGATGGTAAAAGCAGTGGCAAAGATTTTCATCAGGTATTGGGCTTACAGCTTTAATTGTTCATTGAATTGGGTGGGGGTGGGGGTGGGGGTGGGGCATGATGTTCATAACAAGTGACACATACAAAGAGTATCCAGAAATAATCTTGGCTAGCTGCCTGAAGGCATGCTGGCACTTCTTCCCTTTTCTCTATCCTTCTTGTCTCCCACTTGGTTGCCCCTGTAGCTGCCTAGTTCAGGTTTAGACAACAGGCCGTGTGATCTGCCTAAAGCAGTGGTTCTCTACCTTCCTAATGCTACCACCCTTTAATACAGTTCTCATGTTGTGGTAAACCCTGCCCCCCCCACCACAATTATTTTCGTTACTTCATAACTGTAATTTTGCTACTGTGATAAATTGGTGACCCCTGTGAAGAGGTCACTTGACCCTGAAAGGGTCGCAACCCACAGGTTGAGAACCCCTGAGCTATAGGAAGCCTGGCTGGGAGTTTCCTGCCTGGCAGGTGAGTAAAACAGAGAAGGGAATCATGTCCTAGAATGAGTTTCTTTACTTGGTTTTTTAATGTAGTAATAATTTCTTATAATGTACTAATAGCTTAGTGGGGATCTTGTGGAGGTTTTTGTTCCACATTGTTAGTATTGAATGTAAAGTAGTTTTCATTGGATCTATTTTAAGAGCTGATTTTGATAATGTAGACACAGTGTTACATTACCCTTTAGTGTTCTGAGCACACATGCTTTTATTTGTACAAGGTGTCTTGTCAGTTTTAATAAAAATGCATCTTTTTATTTTTGAAGACTCAGTTTCTGATTCAAGAGTGCGCCTCCCTGATTACGAAGCCAAATTTTATCTCGACGCTTTCCTATGCCATTGATAATCCATTGCACTACCAGAAGGTTGGTACTTAATGCTTATATTTTTAGCATACCTAAGAGGTTGTCAGTCTCATAATGTCATAACCATAACATCTTGGTCTCATACATGTCTTTTAAATGTTCTACTTAAGAGTTGCCATGATAGCTTTCTAACAAAATCCAGGCAGTGTTTATAATAAATAGAATCTTTTTGCTGAAATCACATCTATGAAAACTCTTAAACTCTATTACCATAAAACTGAGGTGTTAGTTCACAGTTCCAGGTCATGGTACTTTTCTAGAAACGCTGTATTATACTACATTATATTTATGGGTGTCTCCATTATTGGCTGAACTGATACTTTGAAAAAACTGCTTGAAAACTTGTAAGCTCTTGTTTTAAAATAGAGTTTGATCTGTTTCAGAGTTTGAAGCCTGCACCCCACTTACTTGCCCAGCTGAGTAAAGTTCTCAAGTTAAGCAAAGTGCAAGAGGTAAGTGATTCAGAAAAGAGATAGATGTTAAATTAAAAATAGCCACTGGAGACCCAGTCACTCTGATCCTTCTTGTTTCAGGTAATTTTTGGCCTTGCCCTCTTGAATTCTTCCAGCTTGGATCTCAGAGGTTTTGGTATGTTTCATTTTCCCCTCAAATTCTATAATGAAATGTGAGACTACTTAAATCAGATTGGAATCTTGAAGCTTCACAGTATAGAAATTAAAGGTTGATTTTTTTAAAAAGTGGAATACTAACCAGAAATATGAAGCATTAAGGGGTGGGGGCAGGCAGTAAAAGGACATTTGGAGATTGGGGTAGGGAAAATAGTGTTTTTTTGATGGTATGTGACTTTTTACCCATTATAGTATGGAAATGATTTTTGGTTTGCCTGATTTTTAGCTGCCCAGTTTATCAAACAGAAGCTTCCAGATCTTCTGCGTTCTTACATTGACGCAGACGTCAGTGGAAATCAAGAAGGTGGCTTCCAAGATATCGCAATAGAGGTCCTACACCTCCTCCTCTCCCATCTCCTCTTTGGGCAGAAGGGTGCCTTTGGAGTTGGACAGGAGCAGATAGACGCTTTTCTTAAGACGCTTCGCAGAGGTAAGTAGTATATAGGGCTTACAAGAAATTATTTCTGTGCCTGATCAGACACGTGGCAAAAATATTGTAAAAGCAGAGATTTTTCCCCCTATTCTTTTTGGGTAATGTGATAATCACGTTTTGAAGAAACCGTGTTATCATTTGATATATGAATGATAAAGCTTAATTATGTAACTAATAATTTTGTTTTATAAGTACGTAGTTTGCTATGTTTCTGTATGACACCCACCAGGTCCATCACCATTCTTTAGGAAGAATACATTATAATAACATGCTAGATTTTTATTCGTTTGTTTTAGTTTTTTAATGCTCACGATTTTGATATATACAGCTAGCCCCCTTTACCATTGGCTATGTTTATGCTAGGGTCAATGCTGGTTCTATTGCTGTTTGTTGTATTTCTAGTCAATCTTCTTTTTAGAGATAGACACTTAAAGTTGTGGTAATGGACTGACATATCCTGACTTACCGTATATACTCATTTATAAGCTGAGTTTTTCAGCACATTTTTAATGCTATTTTTGTGGTAAAAGTAGATGTCTTGGCTGATTCGGGTTGGGATATACTTGAGTATATACGGTGTCTTTTTCTCCTTCCTAAAATTTCCCGAAAAAATACATTGTCTTATCAACCCTATAACTTGGGACTGACCTGCTTGCAGTAGCCTTTGTTTCGTTTTTAATGCTTAGTGGGTTAAATGTGCCAACTCAAGCAAGGGCTGGTGCTTTAAACGCACCACCTACTTTATGGAGAAAGGTGAGGATGTCTATAAAGATTAACAGCCTTGGAAACTCAGTTCTGCTCTGTCCAAGAGGGTGGCTGTGAGTCTGAATTGACTTTGATGGCAATGAGTTAATGCTTATATAGCTTAATTTTAAATCACATTGACTTTTTCATTGGTAGGACATTTTGGATTTGTCAGCTCAATGAATAAGCTCTTTTACTTTATTTTTTTTTAATAAGCTCTTAAATCTGCCTGTTTTTAATGCCTTACTTTTCCAGAGAATTGAGTTATTCCATATTGTGACAATTTAAAGTAATATTTGAAATTGGAATTAGTCATTACGATACTAGACCTTATAAGTAGCGCATGCTAACTGATTACTCCACTGGAGCATCTAGTTAGATACTAGACTCTTAATAAGAAAAACTAAGAATACCAATAAGTAATTTTTGTGGTAAATTCAAATTGGGACATTAAAGGTTGGGAAAAAATTGATACTGCTTTGAATATGAACATGTGAAGAATCAGGTTTGAGGAGCTTTTGTAGTGAGCCAAAGAAATTGTTTGCATTTATTACTGTAGCAGTTATGATCTGTTCCCCCCACCCCCCTCAGATTTTCCCCAGGAACGCTGTCCTGTGGTGCTTGCACCACTTTTATACTCTGAAAAACGGGACATTCTAATGGACAGGATCCTGCCTGATTCTGGAGGGGTAGCTAAAACCATGATGGAGAGCTCGCTGGCTGATCTAATGCAAGAAGTAGGCTACGGCTTTTGTGCAAGGTTGGTAATCCGATATATTAAACTTCCAATCACTTGTTCCCAGCACAGTTTGATTCTTTGAAATAAGAGGCTCAAGTTATTTGGTGGGTTTTTAGTAAGCAAGTCAGTATTTGGTATTTTTTAAAAAACCGTTTTATTGTTATAATCAGCATACAATCTTCATAAACTTGTGAGAATAAATTCTTTAATGCTGTTTGCCTTTCAAAAGCTGTGCTGCTTTAAAATGTTTCACATACTAATTTTGCTGTTTAAATTTCTAACCTTGAATTTTGTGATTTGTGAAAACTTGGAGAAGAAGAAATTACCAACTTTAATTGTCAGGATTCTTTTAGGGGAAAGGATCTTGTATCGTTTTCTACTTAATGTAACAGCTAGTGTTCTCCCTACAGTTTCTTTACTATGCCTTCATTGCCTACTTTGTTTTTTTGTGTACCTGGTGCATATTCTTTTCTCTCCCCGGGGCACCAAAGCACATGGTTTCATCCTGCTGATAGCGCTTAGGACTGGGATATAATAAATCTTAAGTATTTTTTGAAAATAAGTTACCAAGACATTATTGATGTGGTGGTGTTTAACTTTTCAGTTGCAACCTAAAAATGTTTTAATAGAACTCATACAACCATATTTCTAAATTATGTTTGAAATAGTTTATTTCTATGTGTGTGCCTTAATAAAATCCTGCATTTAGTAAAGTACAAAATGTAAAACGAAAAGGTTTGACTGCGCTTTTTTTATATACCAGAAAAATCAAACTTTGTACTGAAGATTGATGAGGATAAAATATTGTTTTGTGAAAGTTTTACTTTAAAAAACTATTATTGAGAATTAATACATATTTTACTCCATAGGTCAGTCACATCAAGCAGAATTATACAGTTGCTACCACAGTTTCCAAAACATTCTTTTTTCTTACTCCTTGACATTGTCTCTTTCACTGCTCCAGCACCCCTCCACCCACCCCCAAAACCCTTACTCTACTTGCTGTTCATCAAGCATGGGTTTCATATACCAAAAAAAGAACACCCATGTAACACAGCTTCAAGAGAGACATCTGATGACACAGTCCCTCTGAGATACCCCCTACTATGAATGAGCACAAACCAAACACAGAAAATGTTGAAAACTAGATCAGGTCCTGCATGTATCAGAGGCGGGAGGTCAGCTGACAGTTTGAACTGTTCAAGTCAGATTTATACCTTTGATCATTTTTACTCATGTCTCCAATTTCCTTTTTAGTAAAAAATCTATACTTTTGACTCAAATTTTCTTCTCATTTAAAGTTTTTATGTTTCTTTTTAAGTAGTTTTTTTTTATAGCATTCCTAAACTATATAGGGCTGTTGGCTCTCATTTCAGAAACCTGTGTAGTATAGCTGAGTAGAAACTGGAATTGAGTTTAATGTAAAAGTAACAAATGAAGCTGATCACTCACTGTCTAAAACTGTATAGAGACTTTACACTGGATCCCAGCATTCTCTATTTTTAGTAGGGAGGATGGTAGGATTTTTCTGAAATGATGTTTTCGTTTCAGTATTGAAGAATGTCGCAATATAATCATGCAGTTTGGTGTTCGGGAAGTCACAGCTGCCCAGGTTGCAAGGGTTTTGGGAATGATGGCTCGAACTCATTCAGGGTTAACAGATGGTATTCCATTACAGGTATGTGCGTGAATTCATGTCTTATGCTCTTTTTATACTAATAAATTGCAACACGAGTGATTATTTTAACAATCTTGGGAAACACAGCTTTGGACTTTGTTTAATTTGAGTTTTATTTCTGCAGAGTATCTCTGCTCCTGGCAGTGGGATCTGGAGTGATGGGAAAGATAAAAGCGATGGAGCTCAGGCACACACGTGGAATGTGGAGGTCTTGATTGATGTTCTCAAAGAGCTGGTGAGTTCATGAAGGCAGGATTTTGAGTCTTCATCTTACTTTAAGGTAGTCCAGGAAAGCTGTTCTATGAATA
Source organism: Tenrec ecaudatus (assembly GCF_050624435.1). Lineage (NCBI taxonomy): Eukaryota > Metazoa > Chordata > Mammalia > Afrosoricida > Tenrecidae > Tenrec > Tenrec ecaudatus. Next base: position 49,171,927 of record NC_134547.1, on the reverse strand, counting down.
CATATCCAGCAGTGTGAAAGTAGTGTTTGTAAGCCCCTAACTGTATGGACTCAACAAGTGAGAAAGTGTCTGAGGCAGTAACTATGTTACAGCTATTACTATGTTCTAGAAATAGTACAGAATGATTAAAAGGAAGTGAGGAGATTTAATCAGTGGGAGAATATTGGAGCCAGAAAGCAATATTGCCATTCTTGTTTCCTAAATTATCAAGAAGCAAAATGTGTTTAGAATAAATAACATACATACAAGCACATAAAATCCTTGTATCATATATCCAGGTCTTAATATCCTGTTTTTCACCTTCAGTTTTCCATGTTTGTATATAGCTCATTGGTAAAATCTTGTTATAGAGAATCATGTTCTGAGAGACCTTGTGTTCATGAAAGTAAAAGAAAAGTTTAACTTTTTTGCAGTATTGAGCAGTTTTCCTTGAAATGATACTTGGCCATTGCTGAAAACTTTTGGAAAACCAAAATAAAACCAGTTTTACTACTTAATGATAACTAGTTAATATTTTCTTAAACTGTGACAGTCTTATTTGAAGTGAATATACCTTTCTCACTAAGTGGTTCCAGTTTTTTTCTCTTACTTCCCCATTAAAAATACTCTTTTTTTATTTTTTTTTTATTTTAAAAATACTCTTTAAAATATAATAAGTTAGGGATGAATTCAGAATTTCATGTTTCCTGAATGGGTTTTGTTCCCAATTTCAGAGACAGAGCAAGAATTGGCTCTACGCTGAGTGCATACACTGCAGTTTTGAGCAGTTACCTGCTTTCCTATTTTTATTTCTATGTTAGTGTGTGCTCTACTTTTTAGGGAGTGGGAGCAGAGACCAATTTCAGATACATATCAGACCTATTCATTGGCTTGATGATTGCTCATGAAGGATGAGGTAGCTAGGGAAGCTACATGGGCATTTGCCTTTGGGTTTGTCATATTTGACTCTGGCTCAGGTAATACTATTAGTAAATTCTTGATGGTGTTAAAGCCAGCTCTGGAAACAAGACTTATAAGGGCTTGGGGGGCGGGGGGGAGTTGCTTTTTAATAGGAAGCTGTGGAAGTAAAGAAGGCAGATGATAAAAATTGTTTGTAACAGCTATCTCTAGAACTGACCACGCTTGATCGATCCACATCCCTTCTGCTGCTACTCCTTTAAGATTAGCTCACATCTAGATCCTTGCTACTTAAAAGTGTATAGTGTACATTAGTTGTATTGACATAATTTAGAGGTGTCCTCTCAGACTGTAGAATCAGAAACTGTAGTTTCCCCAGCTGACTCCAACACACATTAACATTTGAGAAAAAAATACCACAGCTAGTATTGTACTGTATTCATTATGTCGATATGCTACTATTTTAATTATTCAGGTGGCTAGTTTAGAGTAGGCACTTGACGTTTGCTGATGGAATCAAACAAACAAGGATTGTTTTCTTGGTTTAAAGGAGGCAGCTATGTAGAAGTATGCAGAGCAGTAAATGAGTCAACACATGTCATCTCCTTATGTCGCTTTTTCTTTTCAAGCCTATATGATTATTTGTGCTGGGTGTCTGGTACTTAGCTTCTATAAACTTGTTTCCTCTACTCTAATTGTATTTCTTTTTATAAGTGGATCTGAATATTGCTTTTTCTAAGTCCAGGTGGTGTAGTGGTGGGATGCTAACTAACTGAAACCACTAGCTGCCCCAGGGGAGAAAGATGGAGGTTTTCTTCTCCTGTAAACAGTCATGGGAAGTTACAGGGATAGTTATACCTTGTCCTGAAGGACAAGCTTGCTCTTTCGGGACAGGGATTCCAAAGAACATTCTGTAATAGACTGTATAAGCTGACCCGAATATCAGCCGAGGCACCCAGATTTACCACAAAAACTGCATTAAAAATGTGCTGGAAAACTGCTTATACATGAGTAGATACGGTAGTTTGAATTGTCTGGTGTGTGTGTGTAATTTTACTGGGAGTTGTACAACACCCATCACAATCCTTACATACATCCATTGTGGCGAGCACACTTGTTGCCACCATTATTCTCAACGCTTCCGCTTTCCACTTGATCCCCTGGTATCAGCTCCTCATTTTTTACCCCTCCTATGTTATATTTTTCTAAAGAATATCTAGGCTTATTTTTCCCGATGCATGCGTTGAGAATCTTTTTAAAAATTTTTATTGAGGGCTCACACAACTCTTACCACAATCTATTCATACATCCAATGTGTCAAGCACATTTGTACATTTGTTGCCATTATCATTCTTTTTAAAAAAATTGCTTTCTACTTGAGCCTTTGATATCAGCTCATCATTTTTCCCCTTCCTCCTGGCCCCCTGAGATTGTCTTAAGCAGTGGGTCTCAACCTGTGGGTCATGACCCCTTTGGGAGTTGAACAGTCATTTCACAGGGGTTGCCTGATTTCTAACAGTAGCAAAATTTCAGTTATTTGGTAGCAAGGAAAATAATTTTATCGTTGGGAGTCACCACAGCGTGAGGAACTGTATTAAAGGGTCACAGCATTAGGAAGGTTGAGAACCACTGCTATTTAGGAAGATTTTGGAGTAACTGGTGTATATTTTGCCATATTGTTCTACGACAATAAAATCTTGGTGTACAGAGATGCGGAATAGTTGCTTATTTGATATCACGCGTGGGAACTAGAGTTGGATAGAGCAAGAGAGCTCTTTCTTATATGCCCAACAGTTTCAGAAGTATGCTACACTGAGGTTTGAGTACCATGCTAATTTAAGAGCTTATCTTTCTACATTTTTCTCCACATTTCTAGCTAGATTCAGATGACTTGAAGTTTGTAATTAGAACAATTTAATGGAATTCTAGGTTACTTAAACATAGAAATACTTTCTTCTTTTATAGAACCCGAGTTTAAATTTCAAGGAAGTAACTTATGAACTGGACCACCCTGGATTTCAGATTCGTGATAGTAAAGGACTTCAAAATGTGGTTTATGGTATTCAGAGAGGCTTGGGTATGGAGGTGTTCCCAGTAGACCTTATCTACAGGCCTTGGAAACATGCGGAAGGTCAGGTATGTAAGTAGTAGTTAGCTGTAGAAAGGGAACTAAGTGGTATATTGTTCCTTACATATAATATAGTTCCACTGTCCCATTGATCTTTCAAAAGAGAGTTTATTTTTTACATAGCTCAAAGAAAGCTGTCGTGAACATGGAGGGACTGTCAACATTACTTAATACTAGATACAGCAGTAATCAAGTTTAATGACATGTTTTGTTTACAAGTCCAAAGCCTCATGTACCTTTCTCATCTAACTGAAGTATTTGTGAGTTTTGAAAGGACAGTTTTTAAATTTTTAAAAGAGGAACTCGAATCAAATAAAAGATTGAGATTAGCCAAATGAAAATAACTCTAGTTTATACAGCTTCCCAATTTTCTGCAGTAATTAGGGTGTTTGTTCTCTTGTTCCAGCTTTCCTTCATCCAGCATTCCCTTATCAATCCGGAGATCTTCTGTTTTGCTGACTATCCCTGCCACACTGTTGCCACTGATATTTTGAAAGCACCACCAGAGGATGACAATAGAGAAATTGCCACATGGTAAACACTCTTATCTAGATTGTAAAAATGGTTACTTCTTTGTTTTGGAAACATGAAATTGTTAAAGCAACATTAACTGAAATAGTATTTTTAATGAACCCGTCCTCCTCTCCTTCTTCCCCAAATTTCATTTGTTCTTTTGTTGAAAATGTATGCATCAAAACATACACTAATTGAAGAGTTTGTACACATGTGATTGATGGACACTGATTACGTTTTTACTCTTTGTGTAATCTCAAAGCCCTTTTTCCTGAGTTGTTTGATTCTATCAGCTGCTACTCTGGGAGGAAAGATGAGACTTTCTGCAAAGGTTTACAGCCTCAAACCCGCAGGGATAGTTCGATGCTCTCCCTGTGTGCTCACTATGAGCTTTGAATTCAGTCTGTGGCAGAGTTGAATTTTGACACCTTTGTAATGTAATCACATTGCTGTTGACAACTTGGTCCATCCGATGGAGATCTTAAGGGCACAGTGCTCAAGGCAGGCCTTTGATACTAGGTAGTCCACTAAAGCGCTAAGTTTTAAAGCTGACTTTCAGGGAAATACCTGGTTTGAGGCTTGAAGGTGATCACAGAGCAGTAGTCTCAAGGGTTCATATACCTCATGGCTCCAGAAAGTCTCTCTCCACGAGAATTTGAAATTCTTTCTGCATTTCCTCCCTTTTGAACAGGATTCTTCTTTGGATTCTTGGATCAAAATATTCAGTAATGATAAAACCAACCCATATATTTGATTTCCTGACAGTTGTTCAAGGAGGGAATTAGCCACACATTGTATTTCCTCCTCCTGTTGTTGAGCCTCCTTTTACTCCCGCTGAATAGAGTCCAATTGTGCCTTAGATGACTGCTCACAAGCTTTTAGACCCTAGACACTAAACAGCAAACTAGAATGAACACTGAATTAACTAAAATGCCCCCATGAAACCCTGATCCTATCACTCAAAACCAAGAAACCAGATTGCATAAGATGTTTGGTTACACTTAACACAGGCTCAGCAGAGGGGGCATTATTGTTAAATAAATATATCACACATCTTTTGCCAACTTAATTTTTTTATAGGTGTACAATTTACTGATGGTACTTAAAGTAAGTTGGTATAACCCTACGCTTAATGCTATTTTCCCACGAGTTTGCTTATTTTAAGGTTTTGTGTCATCAAGTTGATTAGGAGAGAGTGGAACTCCATAGGGTGTCCTGGCCAGTAATTTTAGAGGAGTGGATATTCATGTCTTCTATGAAGTGCTAGTGGACTGTAACTGTCAACCTTTGGGCAAGTAGTTAGCGGGAGTTTGATCATTTTTGCTGCCCAGCATACATTCGTTAAGAATATCAGTTCCAATTGAACTGAAAGCCTCAGTTGCTTTCTAAACATCTTTTACTTTAGCTGGCATCACTTCATTTAGAAAATGAATTTTGTATATTTGGATTTTCATTGATAGATTGTCTTTCTTCTTGTGTAGGAAGAGCTTGGATTTGATTGAATCTCTGCTGAGGCTCGCAGAAGTGGGACAGTATGAGCAAGTCAAGCAGCTTTTCAGCTTCCCCATCAAACACTGTCCAGACATGTTGGTATTGGCCTTACTACAGATCAACACCTCCTGGCACACCTTGCGCCATGAACTCATCTCCACTCTGATGCCAATTTTCCTTGGAAACCACCCAAACTCTGCTATTATTTTACACTATGCATGGCATGGACAGGTAAGAGGACCATTTTCCTAATTTTTAGTTTTTCTAAGTGGTTGACATTCTTTGATGGGTTGAAGAATAGTGACTACAATAGGGAACAATAAGCTTTGGTATGTCTTGAAAAGTTATAAAAAGAAAACTTGTTAAACTATGGATACTGAAAGGATGTATAAAACCCCAAAGACAAGGAGCCAAGGCAGTGTGGTGGGGGGAGGGCCACCCACGCACCCACACACCAGTATTTTGAAAGTTTTTTGCTAGAGTATTAATTTCTTTTAAAGTAGTAGGTTTTATTTTCAGAGCCGTTTTCTAGAAAAATTTAGCAGGAAGTACAAGTTTTATCCCTGTTCTACCCTCAGTTCCTCATACATTGTTATTATTAAAGTAAAATCTATAGCCTACATTAAGATTAAATCCTTCTATTGTACAGTTTTATAAATTTAATGGAATGTCATGTGGGCACCATGACATGATCGCGTTTCTCTCCCTACATGCCCTGTGCTCTACCTATTCAGTCCCCCCCCGTCCCTGGCAGGTCCCTCTTCATACCCACCAGCTCTTCAGTGGTAGGAAGATGGATCTGTCTACACTGGTCATGATTTATAGTTTCAAAACATTATACAGAGCTGTTACGAGCCAGGATCGACTCTTAACATGACAAGTTAGGATTTGGGTGTGAAATAATATTCTCATAAAGAATGTTAATAGATGCACACCCTGGTAATTTCATAATCTTCCTGACCCGAACTTAATACCTGCATAGATATTCCTTATTTTATAGAGAATAAAGCAAATAACATTAGCTGTGAAGTTGGAGTCGTATCTGTAGAATGCTTAGGAATATTGTATTTACGCCTCGCTACTCTTTCTCTCAGGGGCAGTCTCCTTCGATTCGCCAACTGATCATGCATGCGATGGCAGAGTGGTATATGCGAGGGGAGCAGTATGACCAGGCCAAATTGTCTCGAATACTTGATGTGGCTCAGGACTTGAAGGTGAGTTTGTAGACTTTACGTTATTAGAGGGGGAGAAACAAATGACACCTTAAGAATAGTGTACATTGAGATTTATCTGTGTTGTATTTTTGTCATTATGGGTAGCCTTCTTGAATTTTTGTCAGATGTTTTAAAAAATGTTTTTTGGTGTATGAAACCCAGAGTAGAGGAACCTATAGAGACAACTAGGATAAGAGTTTCTGGGGATACCATGGGTGGGTGGGGTGTGGGGTAAAGAGGGAGCTGATATCAAGGAGTTCAAGAAGCTTTAGCAGTTTTACATTACTGCATGATATGATTGAACTATGGAATGTGTCTGTGAGGTAGAATCCTTGGAGAGAGTATTTGGGCATCAACTCTTAACAGTTTTGTTTAGAATCACCAGAATCATCTGATAGATAGTCATATGCTTAGGTATGGGAAAGGATCATTTTTCCTATTTTGATTGAGCCCTCCTCTGCTCCAGGTTTAATTGTTGGATAAATGTTTTCTGCAAGGTAGTGTCATGTATTCACCTTCACAGTGTGATCTTCCTTTAAGAAAGTTCTAATGTTCCTTACCACAGAAATGTAGCAGACCATTAAAAAAAAAACCTGCAACCAAAAGTAAATGTATTTGACTTAAACTTGTTTGTGAAAATAAGAACTAGTGGAAATAGAAAGTAGGACTGAGAAACTTAATTGCTTGATTTGGAGTTTCTAATCCTCTTTTTCTTTAGGCCTTGTCAATGCTGCTAAATGGTACGCCATTTGCCTTTGTTATTGACCTTGCTGCACTTGCTTCACGTCGCGAATACCTCAAACTTGACAAGTGGCTCACAGATAAAATTAGAGAGCATGGGGTAAAGCAGAATTTGTTTATTCATTTCTGCCTGTTAATCTTGATAGTTATAATGGATAAATACATCATTTTAAAGTAGTACTAAAGATGCTGTTTAGACTGAATTTTAATTAATCTGACAAGATTCAGTGAATCTCAGTGAACACTGAGAGATATCTTTCTTTTTCAGGAGCCCTTTATCCAGGCCTGTATGACCTTCTTAAAGAGACGGTGCCCTTCCATTTTGGGTGGACTTGCCCCTGAGAAGGATCAGCCCAAAAGCGCTCAACTCCCTCCGGAAACTCTGGCAACCATGTTGGCCTGTCTACAAGCTTGTGCAGGGTAGGCGAATTATGCTTAAAAGGACTGTATTTAATGCACGCATACTTAATCCAAGTTAGTGATTTTAAGGCAGAGTAGGCTGGTTGAATAACACTGAGAGCATCTTAAAGACAATCAAGCAGTTTTTAGACCACAGTGACACTTTGTCTAAAATACAGAAAGGGATTGCAAAAGGCCCGTGAAAAAATTCCATTATATTTCAAATAAAATTTCCCATAAACGATTTGAAGCCCCTCATGTACTAGAGCAATTTTAAGTCAGTTATTGCACATGGTGTAAAATAGGGTCCACCCTCTTTATATATGATGGATAATGGGTAGTTGTCCTAACCTCATTTGATAAATGTTATTCCCCATTTAAATAGTCTTTTAAAAAATAATTGCTCATAAATGTACAGTTTTTTTTCTGGACTCTGAATACAATTTCATTGATCTGTATGTCTTCTTTTGCTAGTGTCACCTTAAAATTAAAAAAAAATCCATTGTGAACTGTACCCTGAGGTTTAAAGTTTAATAATAGTGCCAATAACTGTACTCAAGTTGCCCCCCTCCCAAAAAAGTTACTAGAATCATAATTACCTTCTGAGTGTCCTCTTCTAGTCACAATCCACCCTTTGTTCCCACCTACCGCAGATAACCATTGTCCTCACTTAATAGTTTTTGCTTTTCTTCATAGTTTTACTCTTTATATATGTCCCCCTAGTGATGTATGGTGCAGTTTTGAAAACTCAGGTAACAGCCCCATACCCACCCAAAAATAAGCCCAAAACAGCTATGCAAGGAAAGGGCCATGAGCTCCTGTCATAAGGGACCCAAAGATAACAGAACCATTTCTGAGGGCATCTTCCCCTTGGCTTCCGGTTCCCTACGAGTTTCCAAAGCTCTTCTGATTCTCCACAGACTACAGTGCTTGCTAGGTGTTCTGGGTGTTTTCAAGAACTACAATGAGATGAGTCAGGCTGTTTTTATATATAGTGAACTTAGCTCCCTCAGCTCAGCTGATAAGACAGGTTTGGAGTGGAGAGCAGTAACCCTTTTCTGCTGAAACCTAGTGCAGATAAGAACCAAGGCCAGGCTCAGCAGGGCCTTGTGTCTGGTTATAAATAGGATGATTACTATACCTTGCAATAACAAATGGAATTTGTAAGTGTGAATAATACAACTTATTTTTCAGATTGTCCTGGTCCTTACTTTTCCATGTAAATTCTAGGTTTAGCCTGTCAATTTCTGCAAAGAAGCCAGTTGGGGCACTCAATCTGCAGAGTATTTGGGGATTGTGTTGCCATTTTAAAAAAAGCATTAAGATCTCATTTATGAACCTGAGTATGTGTTTCTGATTTAGTTCATTTTTAATTCCTTTCAGTGATACGTTATCCTTTTTTTAAATTGTGAATTAGGTTTGGCTTTATATATCCAATCATTTTTGTTGTCACCGTTTTAAAAGTTTATCAAACCTCAGTGGCTTGCTCTGTTGTCATTGTATATGTCTGCATCTTGTACAACCAACTTTGGATCTACTGTTTATTCAACTAATCTCGTAGGGCATTTAGATGACTTCTGTTTATCTTGAATAGTGTTTTGCATGCAACATCTTTCCCAATGTTGTATATGGATCATTAGAAGTGGATTCATTCTTTTCAAAGGAAACATGAGCCCCTTTACAATAAATCCTAGAACCCATTATGGCAATAACAACGCGTAGTGTCCCTACCTGACATTTTAGAGCCTGTATGTCTTGACAGGAACATCCAACCTCATCTTTCTCCCATGCAATGACTGGGGTTGAACCTCTAGCTTGTGGTTAGCATTCAACAATTATCCCACAGCTCCACCAAGGCACTTTTAGTGCCACCAGGACTCTTCCAGCAAGAACTGTTTCTTTTCCCCTTCGCACCTATGGTAATGACTAATACACTTTGAATTTTTAATTTGTCTAATCTAGATAATTTATATATGTGGGACCTTGCAATATTTGTTCTTTTGTGCTTTCCTTATTGCATACAACATAGTGTTTTCCAGATTCTCCCCATGTTCTAGCTTGAATCAAGCAGAGCTTAATTTCTTTATTGCTCAGTCCCTGGATGGCAAGGAGATTTGAATTCATCCAGAGGATTCTCACAACAAAGGCCTAACAAGTCAGTGCCTAAAATTTATAGCCACCGAAACTCTTTGGAGCCCAGTTTCTAGACTTGTACACTGAGCTTGCCATAATTTGGAAGTAACTCAGTGGTAGTTGGTTTAGTTTGCTTTGTTTTTGTTACTTGTGCACCACATTTTATAAATTTATTTGTTAATAGATGTTTAGGTTTCCATCCTTGGGCTATTGTGAATAGCACCAGGTGTTTCAATTTGTACTGTCAGTACTTTAGGGGGATATCCCCCTAAAATCTGGAAATTTTCCTCAAGGTTATGTATTTAAATTTTTATTTACAAAACAATCTTAACAGCTTCAAAGTGTTCTCCGTTACACTTAATATGTATGTCAAACCTGCGATTCCATTCTTGGAAACCGTTTTTTACCATTTTTCAAACTCATCTGTAGGATGGCTGACAGCACCTTCCTCGTATTTTTCTTCACCTCTTTTACTTCAAATCACTGTCCTTTCATGTCCCTCTTCATATGTGGAAGTCACACAAAGCTAGGTCATGGGCATGCTGTTTTTTGCCAAAATCCAGCACACTGAGATGGACGCATGAGCAGATGCATTGTCGAAAAGGCACAACCAGTCCTCACATCCGCCACAAGTCACCTTTTTTTGTTGTACATTGTTACATAATCTTTTCAGAACCAATCAATCCATATTTCACCTTTTTAAAATGAGAAAACCACTCGTACACTTGTGCTTTTCCCCCCATAGTGCTATCCTTGTAAGCTGTGTTCAACATCACAACAATTACTGTGGCATTTTTCCTGAGCAGGAAAACAAAATTTTACATCGACACACTGTTTTCTTAAATAGGCCATCACAAAAAAACAAAACACGAGGTTTGAACAAAATTGCTCTTACAAAAAAATTCACTGTGACCAAAGAGAACCTTAGGTGATGCCAGTGGGTACACTAACTCGTTTGATTGAAGCTTGCCTACTGGGAAAAATGTGTACTACGAGCTCTGCTCTGCCTAGTGCAATTCCGGGGCTTTTTGTTATCCCTTCGTACATCTAGGAGTGGAATTGCTGGATCATGTGGTAAAAAGAATTACCACATGATCCAGCAATTCCACTTGAACTTTTTTTCCATAGCAGTCATACCATTTTAAATTCCTATCAGTAATGCGTAGTGAGGCTTTCTCTTTCCCTACATCCTTGCCCACACTTGTTTTCTATTTTTTCCTTTCTGATTAGAATAAAAAAGCTCATAGCCTTAGTGTCCATTGTGATTCATAGTATTCTATGTAGCTGAAACCAACCCCCACCACGCCATCTTGCCATTTTCATTCCAGAATGATTAAGGATGCCAGTCTTCTTTTCATTGCTTGCCATTTGTATATCTTATTTGGTAATGTGTTTGTGGGAGTTTTTCTTTTTTTTTTTTAATTATCTTTTGTGGTGGTTCTCTGTTATCCAGGAAAACCTGGAAGTCTGTGGGACTGCCTTGATTTTCTAGGTCTTGCGAGCTTTCTGTCTTTGATAGGGAAAGTAATTCCCTATCATTCATTTTGGTGGAAAACGTTACAGCTTACCTTCTGACAGGTTTTACCTTGAGGCAGGTTCTTGGATACTAGGTGCGTGTGCGGCGCCCCCGCCTCCCCATTATAAGGGTCTCAGATTTTCTCCCATTCTGTCAGTTGTCTCTTTACTTTGTTAATATAGTCTTCTGATGCATGACTATTTTATAATTTAAACAGATCTGGGCTTACGCCTAAGTTTTGGCAGTATAGCTGAGAATATGCAATGTTTAGGGTATTTTTGAAACTTTTTTTGCTCTACTTGGGCTTTACTTTTAGAAATAAATTAACTTGAAGGAAATCTAACTATTTGGCTCATGATAAATGCAAAATTGGGAGATAATGGTAGAAATTGGCTATGTGCTTCAACAAGCTTTCTGTATTGGAATCATATTACTTTATACTTAGGTGTTCTGGGGAGTAGCAGATTATAATTTTCATCTTTATTCTCTCTTTAGGAGTGTTTCTCAGGAGTTATCAGAAACCATCCTTACCATGGTAGCCAATTGCAGTAACGTTATGAACAAGGCCAGGCAGCCTCCACCTGGAGTTATGCCAAAAGGACGCCCTCCCAGTGCTAGCAGTTTAGATGCTATTTCTCCTGTTCAGGTAAATCAAAGCCACAATTTGTACACCTAGTGTGTCTCCCTCACTCCCTCCCCACCCCCAGTATATTTAGAGTAGAATAAATTTTTGTCATCATTAGTAATCTACTGAAAAGAAAAAGTGATCTGCATATATTACATTGTAGATACCAGTGTCTCACATTCACTTATATTTTAAAAGCAATCCATAAATAGGCATTATAGTTGAGCTTAGGTTTTAAATTAAATAGAAGCATGACTGCGAGGAAAGGTACAAAACAACGTTTTTTTAATAAGTCATTTTATTGGGGGCTCTTATAACAAATCCATACATGAGTTATATTCAACATTTGTACATTGCCAACATTACTTTCAAAACATTTTCTTTCTACTTGAGCCCTTTGTATCAGCTCCTGTTTTTTCCTTCCCTCCTCTACCTTCTCACCTTCATGACTCCTTGAAAAATTATTATTGTCATATCTTCCACCATCCACTGTCTCCTTTCACCCACATTTCTCACAAAACAACTTCCTTTGGTAACTGATACAGGTTTTCCTTTGAATATAATAGTTACTTAGATTCTTGAAAAAATAAGCACTGCCTTTGAACCTGATGTGTCTTGTTTGTAGCTTCACGGGCCAAGCAACATTGCTAAAGCATAAGGACTTGTTAAAACTGGGCTCTTCAGCTCTCAACTGAACTGCTCTTTTAAAAACAAGGTACATTTAAGTTACTCCCTGACACCAACCACTTCCTTTCCCTGGGAGCAACATATTTTGCTTCTATTTTCAGCTACATTGACTGGCAGATTGAAGCTTAAAAAACAGGATTTAGTGATTCTTCAATGGCCACTTAATAAAAGGTGTTTTGTTTATCAATTTTCTATAATGGGGGAGAATGAATTAGTGCAGCAAACTAAAAAGCTTGGAAGTATATTTATTAGATGTAGACAGTCCCCAGATTATGAACATTGGGCTTTTATACAACTTGTAATTATGAACCGGGACTCTGGTGCCATAGTTGTTACAAGTTATGATCCACAAGGTCTGCAGTTTGAAACCACCAGGCTCTGTGAGGAAGAAAGGCTGGCATTTTCTCCTCCTCTAAAGAGTTACAGTCCCAGAAACCCACAGGGGCATTTCTACCCTGTCCTATAGTGTCTTTCCGAGTCAAAATTCACTTGGTGACAGTGAGTTTGTTTTTTTGGAATTCTGCACCTACCCCTATATAGTCTATTATAGCCAGTCCACCTACTGAACTTTACTGGTTGTTTTGTGAAAAGGAAGATGACCACATCACAACACAAAATTGCATTACCACAGCTGCCAAGTCAGAGAGCATCATGGCCCAGCCAAGTTGACACGTTAAAAACAAAAGTACAGCCAGTGTTACTCTTGCTTTACACAGTGGCACAGTGCCAGATGAAATTAGCTACTAGATTTTAAACATTATTATCATAAACGCAAAGGTTTATCAAAATAACTTAAAATATATACAGTGATTAGCAATAGTAAATAGGCACTACTACCGTTGAGCAATAAAGCACTTTTTATTAGTGTGTTAAAGATGTTTTAGTGGATTTTGGAGTTTGTTACTTTTTATGTGTAGAAAGGTATACTATTTATACTAAGACGAGCACAAGTCAACATACTAGATACAAATTGTACTTTTAAGTTTTTTTATTTGACATAAACAATATGTTTTTAATCTGGGGACTATTTATATTTAAAAACAAACAAGATGGTTGGTGACTCTCATAGTACACATGTCTGAAATCAGAGCTGATGGCTCACTCTGATCTCCAGGGTTTTCTAATTTTGACTACAGCTGTCTCCTTTCCCTGGAAAATTGATTTCTAACTCTTAAAAGTTTTTATTGCTAAAGATTACATAATTTAGCCCAAGAGATTAAGTTTTCTAGAATATTGAGAGTTTTCGGCTTAATCACTGCCCCCTTATTGCTACCAAATGTGCACTACTATATATGCAGAGCTAATCATCTGACATGATTTTCTCAAAGCTCTGGTAGCCCTCATTTTATGACTGGTACCTTGGCAAGGGCTAACTTAACTTTGTAAAAAAATATACCGAGTTAAAAAAAACTTAACTTTGCATGCTTGACTTTTATTGGAGTTTGAAGTATCAGTTTGTGTGGAACTTTGCAGCTATTGGTGTATGTCAGGTTCTTTGCTAAAGATTGCTTTAACCAGTGTCATACGTCTGCCTTTACTTGAAGTGTTTAACACATTGCTGTAATGTTTTCCTTCAGATTGACCCTCTTGGTGGAATGGCATCTCTTAGTATAGGTGGTTCAGCTGCCCCCCATACCCAGAGCATGCAGGGCTTTCCTCCAAATTTGGGCTCTGCCTTCAGTACCCCTCAGTCACCAGCAAAAGCATTTCCACCCCTTTCTACGCCAAACCAGACAACTGCATTCAGTGGTATTGGAGGACTTTCGTCACAGCTTCCAGGTAAGGGCTTAGAGTGAGTGGGTGGGAAGAGAGTATAAGTTTTTTGTGCCTTAGTCTATGGTATAGATGTGGAGCTATTTTAATAAAAAGGAAGTTGTTCAAACAATGTATCATAACATTGCACAAGCTGCCTCAATGCCCAAAGTTACAAGGAGAACTGTGTGCCACCTTTAACTTCTAATGCATTCTAGTTGGTGTAGTAGACCATCAGAGTATTTGTAGGGCTAAGTTAGTTTTTCAGTGATGATAGTGTAGCTATTACAGACTGGCTTAATCCCACCTTTTAAGAGGCTGGGATCAAGAACTCCAGTTATGTGAAACAGTCATGATTGTTGCAAGACAGGTAGGAGTTGGGTATGTACGTGGCCTTACTGTATTCTGCTTATCTGCCTATCTTGGAAATGCTACTAAATCGCTAAAACCTTTTCATAGACTTTGGCATTGGGTACCATACTGCAGTATTCATCTACTTCTATTTTGTGTGTACCACTTGCTTGTTTTCAGCCATCTGTATCTTTTTTCATAATCTTAAGTTACGATACTGAATGAAACCTAAGAGCGGGGATGCAGCGTGTAACGTCTATGTAATACTACTACTCTATGGTTTGGGCTCCTTTGGTTATTTAATTTGAACCAAAAGCACTGCCCTCATTAAAGCTTTCTAGCAAAGTTGTGATTATTGTTGTATTCTATCTGCTATAGTTGAGGGAGATGACGTCCTTGGTCATGGTGATATGACGACAGTTGAACTTCTCTTATGTGAACTAGGTTGTAACATGATAAATATGTGAATTGACAATTGTGTACTTTCCCCCCTCCACACTAATAAGCAATCAAGAATAAAGGCTCTAAGGTTATAAAGGGATTTTGGACATTCCTTCTAATCTACTCTTATAAAGTTTCATTTTTGTAAAATTGAAAGGCATAGTAAGGGAATGAACAAAAATGACTGTTTCAGACAAATAATTAAGAATTGTATCAGAGATAAGAATAAAGTTAAGACTCTGAGTAATGATAGGGCTTTTGGCTGCCTTCATTCTCTCTAGTAGGTGGTCTTGGCACAGGCAGTCTGACTGGTATAGGAACTGGGGCTCTTGGACTCCCTGCAGTGAATAACGACCCATTTGTACAGAGAAAACTGGGAAACTCTGGACTGAACCAGCCGACATTCCAGCAGAGTAAGATGAAACCTTGTAAGTGGTAGTGTTGTCTGTGACTGTGAAGTGTGACTGATCCACATACAAATTTTTGATTGTGTCCAGTTTGTTGTATAGGAAAAAACGAAAACATACTGGCTTAATTTATAGTAGCTTTGCTATGTCCTTACAAGGGGATTTCATACAAGGCCAGAGGCAAGTCACATTTCCCATAAACTTTGAAGGCCCCCTCCTCGTGTTGAAATGCCTCTTAAAGTAGAATAATAGGATATAACATAACAACTATAACTTGAAACCTAATTCTAAACTTTAATTTTGTAATCTCAAAGTTGGGGGAGTCATCATAAATCCATAGATAAAACGAATTTATAAAAACCTTGTCATTGGCACAGGGTCTATTAGCTAACTTGAAATACTAGTGTGAAAGACTTGTCTGAATGGTATGTTTGTAGCGTGCTTTATGTGTTTATTGGTCTGTTGTGCATGCATTTCTAATGCTTCTGTGTTAAATGTAGTTTTTATTATAAGTAGCAAAAGATTCATTAACATTTATGAGGAATTAAGGGTAAGCATAGTATGAATTTGAACTAAACAGGCTTGTGCTGTAATAAGTTTGGTAAGGAAAACAGTCTTTCATGTCTACCCAGAACACATTATTTTGAAAATTAGCCATTTAAGGCTCTCTTTAGTTTCTGTACTTTAAAAAAAAATTAGTTAAAATTGTATTGACTTATTCTCAATTGTTTGATTGGGGAGTAAACAAAGACTGAAATTACCAACTGGTTACTTTTCTGTTACCAACAGCGGACTTGTCTCAGGTGTGGCCAGAGGCAAATCAGCACTTTAGTAAAGAAATTGATGATGAAGCAAACAGTTATTTCCAGCGAATATATAATCATCCTCCGCATCCTACCATGTCTGTTGATGAGGTGAGTATCTAATGATTAAATTAGTCATTGTTTAGTAGGTAAATGTTTTTAGGTTTCTTTTTTTAAATCATGTTATTGGGGGCTCGTACAACTCTTATCACAATCCATACATGTATCCATACTGTCAAGCACATTTGTACATTTGTTGCCATCATCATTCTCAAAAATTTTGCTTTCGACTTAAGCCTTTGATGTCAGCTCTTCATTTATTCCCCTTCCTCCTATTATTTTGTCATATTGTCCGACAAGTCCCTTCACCCACTTTTCTGTTGTCTGCCCCCTAGGAAGAGGGTTATATGTAGATCCTTGTGATCAGTTCCCCCATTCTACCCCACCTTCTCTCAACCCTCCCAGTATCGCCACTCTCACCACTGGACCTGAGGGGTTCATCAGCCCTAGATTCCCTGTATTTCCAGTTCCTATCTGTTCCAGTGTACGTCCTCTGGTCTAGCCAGATTTGTAAGGTAGAATTGGGATTATCATGGTGTTGGTGGGGGAAGCATTAAAGAACTAGAAGAGGGGCCAAGAAAACAAAAAGAACTAGAGGAAAGTTGTATGCTTCATCGTTGCTACCCTGCATCCTGACTGGCTCATTTTTTGAGGCCTTTGTTATCAGCTCATTTTACCCTCCCTCCCCCGAGACCTCACATTTCTGTTAGACCAACTCAATTGTTTACAATTTGAAAATTTTCAGAAACATAGACTTGTTAAATCTTCTATTAAAAATACTTGAAGGATTTTAGTAATATGTTTTGCTCTTCCCTCCACTCTCTACCCCAACCCCGTTTCTTTTCAGGTGTTAGAAATGCTACAGAGGTTTAAAGACTCTACCATTAAGCGAGAAAGAGAAGTTTTTAACTGTATGCTGAGGAACTTGTTTGAAGAATATCGGTTTTTCCCCCAGTACCCTGATAAAGAATTGCATATAACAGCTTGTCTGTTTGGTGGGATAATTGAAAAAGGACTGGTCACCTACATGGCCCTAGGACTGGCCCTGCGATATGTTCTTGAAGCCTTACGCAAACCTTTTGGATCCAAAATGTATTACTTTGGAATTGCTGCTTTAGATAGATTTAAAAATAGGTGAGTGACGAGGTTTCTTATGCATGCTTCCCTCTGATGTGTGAAAGAGGTAACTTTTGCTTACAGTACATGCTCGACCTCATCCAAAGCCACATGTTTATTCATCTTAATCTGTAAAGTTGAGGAGGAAGAATTTAAAATAATTCTGTTTATTAAAATCATCCAACTGGCTTGTAATTATTGAGATGGGATTTTTGTACATCAATTATAAAAATCACACTTACCGGTGTACTTTGGGGAAGTTTATGCTCTTATATAACCATCGGCACAATCAACATACTGAATATTTTCCATTTTCTGTTGGTTGACCTTTGTTTTTTTTCCCTGCCCTTAGTCCTTGGTGGTCAGTGACCAAATTTCTCCCCATTGTTTTGCCTTTTGATGTGTCATATAAATTAAATCATACAGGAAGTGGACTTTTGAGTCATGAATGTTACTTTGTATGATTCTTGAGATTCCTCCACACCAGTGTCTGCCGCATTAGGTCTTTATATAGCTAAGGAATATTTATTGGTGTCGACGATTGTCAAAGGGTTTGTCATCTATTGGCGAACATTTGTGCTAGTTTGTAAATTGTAGTTTAGTGAGGCCATTTAAATGTAGTTTGAAGAAAAGTGATTTTTGAAAAACAGGTAAATGAAATAATTTTATTTCAATGGGATGAATAAGATATTAAGAATAAATAGCAAACTTTAAACATATATATGTTTAAAATTTGCCTTTAAGTTTGCGTGTGTGTATGAAAATAACAAGTGGCTGGGATGTGGGAATTGGGAAATGCATTCTTTGTTGCGGAAGCAAAGTGGTATGCTGCTATGAAAAACAATGTGTTAACCCAAGGACCTAGCCAAAGCAGAAGCTACGAGATTTATGCAACATTATTCATAGTAGTTTAAAGGTGGAAAGAAACACATTGTCCCTCTGTAGATGAATGGATAAGCAAAATGTGATAGACAGGCAGCATGGGCGGAATATAGAGATAGTGTGCTGAGTTAAGTCAGTTATAAAAACGACAAATACTGTAGGACAACATTTGAGATATGAAAAGGCTAGATCTATAGAGAGCAAAGTTTATTAGTGATTATCTGGGGTGGGAAGGGCCAAAGAAAGGGGGTTAATTGGTGAGGGAAAATCCAAACTGGATTCAAAAGAAGACACGGAATGAGTGCTATCATTGAGGACGTCAGATGTATCTTGACTGGAAGAGAACACCAGAGAGATGTTTACTGGTATTTGAAACACAAGCAAACGTGTTTTGTTGACTATGCAAAGTTATTGACTGTGGATCATAACAAACTAAAGTAACATTGCAAAGCATGGGAATTCAGAACACTTAATTGTGTTCATGCCTCGAACAGGAGGCAATCATGGGAACAGATCAAGGAAAAAATATGCTGGGTAGTTTAAAGGCAGAAGGGTGTGTTCCAAGGCCGTGTGTTTTCACTGTAACTGGACTATATGAAGAAGTACTTGTAATCAGGATTGGAAAAATGTTTTTTAACAACCCGTGATAATGTGGTTATACAAGCTTGCTTACTGAAAGTGAAGAGAAAACAACATCTCTCTGATACTACTGATGAACATAAAAGACTACAACCTTCAATATGAATTACACCTCAACAGGAAACAAAACTGCTCACAGCCAAACAAGGGGGGGGCGTAGTTGTCAAGGATTTTAATTTTATTTGGATCCACAAATCAATGCTAATGGAATCAGCAGTCAAGATATCAAAGGACGGTTGCAAATCTGTTGTACAAAAGCTCTTTAAAGTGTTACAAATATAAAGTTGTCGTTTTGAGGTCTAAGGTGGACCTGGCCTACACCGAACCCAGGTCTTCAAGTTGGTTCCGAGTCATCGTAACCTTATGGGATTTTTGAGGCTGTAATTCATATCGGAGTTGGCAGCCTCCTCTTTCTCCCATTGTATTTGACTTTGAGGTTAGTTTCAATGTTTCCTTGACAGCGCTACACCTGGCCCAAGTGGTGGTAATTTCAGTTGCCACATAGGTATGCGAAAGGTGGTCAATGATTAAGGAAGCCCAGAGGAACTTTGGGGTTAATGGTATTAGCAGTATATGCAGAGACAGTACCATGGACTGCCAGAAGACTTCAAATCATCTACCCAGGACACGGGTTTAGAAACAACAGAAGGAAGAGTTGGGGTTTAGTAAGAAGAGGATATGGGATATGTGGCTGATTGCTTCCATGAACAATTACCTCCTTTGCCACAAGTCTGGAAAAATAAATAGTATAAGGCTACCATTACGGAACATTTGGTCAAAGATCCATGAAATTTGAATGAATACTCTCAATGACATCGAGTTGATTCTGACAGACAGTGTCCGTAAGGGAGTAAGGTAGTACTGCCCCTGAGGGTTTCTGAGTCTGTAACCCTTGCTAGGAGTAGAAAGCCCTGTCTTTCTCCCACACACTGGTGGTTTTGAACTGCTGACATTGTGGTTAGCAGCCCAGCTCATGACCATACCACCAAGGATCCTTGATGTTTAGACAAACACTTGAAATTACTGCCTTGACTTAAATCTCTAAACTTTAGAAGTAAAAATTGTTTGCTGAAATGTACTTTAAACCTAATAATAATAATTTGGTTTTACAAGTACAAGAAACCTGCCATGAAAAATCTAAAAGTATATAGAGTCCAGTTGACGAAAGCAACTCAAATGATTTACAGGCACCTTATACGGGCGATGAGTTTATGTTAAATAAGGAACAACCCAGAAATTGAGCATGATCCTGCAACTCAAAAAGGCAATCACCTTCCTTGAGTTGTGCGTGTTGAATTGGCATACATTTTGAAAACACTAAAAATTAGCATGAAATTTGTAGAGGAAAATGTAAGCAAAGATCATTAGGATCTTGGATGAACAATGATTTCATAAATATATCATGAAACCATTCCCAAAACCAGGAAATTAAATATCTACACCATTTAAAACTTTTATTTGAAAGACACTGAACAGAATGCAAAGACATGCTGTATACCAACCTGATAAAAACCTACTTTTACGTGGGTGAAGAGTTTGAATAGGCACTTCACCAAAAAGATAGGCAACTAAGTTTCCAAAAAGATGCTCAACATCATTAGTTATCAGGGAAATAAAAATTAAACCACAACCATCACTACGTACCTAAATAATGGTCAAAATTAAAATGAATGACCATAGCAAGTGTTGGTGATGATGGGAAACAACTGATAGTTTCATATACTGCTGATGGGACTATAAAATGGTACACTTCTCCAGGAAACCGTTCTATCAGTTTGTACATCTCCCACATGGCCCAGCCATTCTATTCCCAGTTAATTACTGAAGTAAAAAGATAATATTTATACAAAGACTTGAATGTTAATGTTTAGCCATACATTCTCAGTATAGCCAACTGTCCTTTGATAGGTAAATGGATAAACATAGCGTGGCATATTATAATAATGACATATTGTTTGGCAAAAAATTAATTATTAATAAAAAAAGGATGAGCTTCCAGATAATTATAATTACTAACACAGTGGTCCTCAACCTTCCTAATGCCAGGGCCTTTTCATAAAGTTTCTCATGTGGTGACCCCAACCATAAAATTATTTTCTTTGCTACTTCTTAATGAATTTTGCTACTGTTAGGAACTGTCATGTCAATATCTGATATGCAGGTGTATTTTCACTGTTACAAATTGAACATAGTTAAAGTATAGTGATTAATCACAAAAACATTAATGTAATATATTATGAAATATTTCCTCCTAATTACAAATAAATTAAATTTTGTCGTGTAGCATGGGTAACAGTCTTCACGTTGGTACTCATGTGGGCAAACCCGCTTGCAGACGGAGTGAGGAGTGCTGTCTCGGTTCCTAATACCATCGGAAATAAGTTTTCCCAAAGGGGTCGCACCCACAGGTTGAGAACCGCTGAACTAACAGATCTAGAAACAACACACTTGACCCCATTTACATAAAAGTATTGAAAATGAAAACTTAACTAATGGTTTCCTGTGGGCTTAAATGTGAGAATACTTGGGGCAATGCTATTTACACAACTTAGATTGTGGTGGTGTTTCTATGAATATATATAACATCAAATTTTATACCTTCTGTCAGTTATATTTCAACAAACCGTTTAGTCCAATCAATGTGCATGTTAAGAAAAACAAAAACTATATTCTTTCCTGCTATATAAGGAGCACTCAAAGTAGTCGTTGCCATTGAGTTGCTGCCAACGTATAGCCACCCTACAGGACAGAGTGCAACTGCTCCTGTTGTGAGTTTCTGAGACTCACTCTTGGGGCAGGAGAAAGCAGCAGCCAAAAGTAGCCAGGGCTCCTTGGGAGAAAGAGCACAGCTCATAGTTTCTTTTTTGCTTCTTTGTTTTTCCTTTTGTTAGTTTATTTAAAGCAGATACTTCGATGTGGGTAAATAATTTTGATTGGCATATATGGAAGAAAGTTTTTGTTTGTAGCTTAATGTGTGATTTTATGTGAAAAAATGAACATACGATTTCTTTTGTTTACAGACTGAAGGACTATCCCCAGTATTGTCAGCACTTGGCTTCTATCAGTCACTTTATGCAATTCCCACATCATTTACAAGAGGTCAGTGCCTTCAACATTTAAATCTTTACAGTAGTTTTAGGGTTTATCTATTGGAAATGTTGCTGCTGTTTTAATTGTGGGTTAAAGTTCGGAAAGACATTAAAATTATTTAATGATTGGCATGATCTAAGTGTACGTGTTTGTTGGCTTATTGTACAGCTCAGTAACAGAACATTTTAGAAGGTCATTGGGCTTCCTTTGAAAGCAGTTGTCCTGTTTGATTGAAAAGAGGTTTTCATTAGTTTTTTTGTTTTAATGATGGGAGTTTTTAAAAAGGGATTTCAAGTGGAAGATTTGTGTTTTAAATTTTTAAGTGGCTTAAATATTGATATAATCTTACATGTAGTAAAACACATCTTTCCTAGTCAGCTCATTTGATTTGCTTATTGAAAAGAAAACACATTCCATAGGGAGATGAATCTAAGTTAACTATTTTCAGCCACCTCAGTTGATCATGCTTGAACTCAGAGGCCCAATGTCTCAGACTGACTGTTTTCTGGGCTTATTGGCAAGCGTGGTTTGCACTTCTGTCTTGCCAAAGCAGATGGCTAAACTTTATTCTAGATTATCGGCTCTTAATACTAAAGTTTTTCATTGTTGAGATCAGGAGCAGGACTGTCAGGGGACAGTAGGCCAGATACTTTGGGGAACTGTGGTTTTTGTTTTGTTTTTTAAACCTCGTCCTGCTGGATTTGTAGTAGAAGCAGCAAGGCTTGTGAAACCTTAACCTAGGTCAGTGTGGATGGGGAGATAGAGGTATGTTCATTCAGAGATGAGAGCAACAGTTCTAAAAATTACTAAAAAGCTCTGTAAACACACAGCTTTTACAAGGTCAGATAGGAAGCCAGAGGTGTCCCATACTCAAAGTTTCCAAGAAAGCTATTTGGAATAAGAGATACTATGGGGAAATCATAGAAAAAGATCATCTCAACAACTATTATACTTCTGTGCTTAATCATTTTAAAGGACTATGTACTTTTTTCAGAGATTGCCCTTCCTATTTAGAAATGTCCTTTTAAGAAATTATCATTTGTAGGTGGCTTTAATTTTGTGGGGCAGGAACTAGTAAAAAAGAGTGCCAGGCGCCCTTTGGTTTGTTGGACTAGGGGAGGGGTGGTCTGCTCTAGAGGGCATAGCCATTACGCTAGAGTTTGCCTAATCGTAGAGGATTCAGAAAGCTAGCAGGTAAATGGGATAAAAAGAGAATGGAATTTTTTTCATGAACACATTGAACTCCTTTATGTATTATGTTGGTTTTGGGGGGGAGTTAGAACTTTATTAGAGAAAAAAAATAACATTGTAGTGTTCATTTTTAAGTGTTACATTTCTCAATCATGTCCAAAAATGAATGCGAGATCAGTATATTTAATAAATGAAATAACTTGAAACGTGTGCAATTTCGTTATCTTTTCCCATGAACTTTCTAAGTTTCCCAGGTGTTTTTAAAGTGTGCATTTGTTAAGCAATTAGACATTTATATGCAGACCTTTATAGCTGATATTTTTTAATTGTTTGGTTCGGTTATTGCTCTCAGAGCATTTTTAACATACTAATAACATAACTCTTGAGCAACTCATGGTACTCACCTTCTGTGTTATTGCCTAGGTGAGGCAAGGAAAACAAACCAAGAGAGTGCTCTGGAACATTAGCTCCCTCTCAAAAAGAGTGACGAGGATTTAGCTCAAATGTTTGTATTTCTGTTAAGAGCTTTTTAACTGTGTTTCCCCTTCCCCGCCCTTATAGTATATCGAGTATGGACAGCAGTCTAGAGATCCTCCTGTGAAAATGCAGGGCTCTATCACAACCCCTGGAAGTATTGCACTGGCTCAGGCCCAGGCTCAGGCCCAAGTTCCAGCAAAAGCTCCTCTTGCTGGTCAGGTTAGCACTATGGTAACCACCTCAACAACCACCACTGTTGCTAAAACGGTTACAGTCACCAGGCCAACCGGAGTCAGCTTTAAGAAAGATGTGCCAGTAAGTAGGTCTATTCTTTTTTATTTTCCAGAATTTGTTATTATGCTTTAATCTTACCATAACACATGCCTATTCAAGGAAAAGTACAAAGACCACCATTTGTCCTTTAGTACCTCTGAGATGTCCCCATATTTCGCAGAGGCAGCCACAAATATTAGTTCAGTCCACAGTTTTGCTTGACGTTTACATTATGCATACATGCCATGCTTGCTTTATGTATTTTTTCTTTTTTAGCCTTCTATTAATACTACCAATATAGATACATTGCTTGTGGCCACAGATCAAACTGAGAGAATTGTAGAACCACCAGAAAATATCCAAGAGAAAATTGCTTTTATCTTCAACAATCTCTCACAATCGAATATGACACAAAAGGTGAGTATGATTACAAACCACTTCATAGGCTCTTTGTCTTCCCTGATGAGTTAGAGGGATGTACTTTACTTTTTAAGTTCTGTACCCTCTGTCACTTACAGACTTCATGAAGTCCATTTCATGGCTTCTTAGTGGTGGAAAGTTTCATTTGCACTTTGAACATTTAGGCATCTAAAAATGGATAGACCTCATTGGAAGACAAAACAAAACAAACCTGCATAACGGAGGCTATTTGCCCTTCTAAGATTAAATGCCAGTTTAACCAGGAAGAGTAGCTTAAACAAATGGATTTTAAGTTACGCTGTCAGCGTCATCTTTCACAAGAACAGTTTTAAAGCCCACGAGTTAGACACACTGCTTTTGGAATAGAAGTTTCAGATGTACAGATGATCACCAGAGGTGAAAATAGAGGTGGAAACAGTTGTTTCTCTCTTGTGAGAGGTTAGGTGGGATATTGAGATGGTTGAGGGACTGTGTATTTTATAATTTCAAAGGATAAAGTGATTCTAAGTATCAATCTTGGTCACCTAGTTTCAGAGATGACTGAACCTCTATAGGCAGCATCCCTCTGATGTGGGGCAAAGGCTTGGAATACCAATTTAACATCTAATTAATATTAAATTGTGTCACATACTGTAGTATATATCACAGAGACCAAACCTTAATTGTATGTTAATCTGTGCTTTATATTTTAATCCCATGCTTGTATCATATTGATTGACTAGGTTGAAGAACTAAAGGAAACTGTGAAAGAAGAATTTATGCCTTGGGTTTCACAATACCTTGTTATGAAGAGAGTCAGTATTGAGCCAAACTTTCACAGCCTGTATTCAAACTTTCTTGACACTCTAAAGAACCCCGAATTTAACAAGATGGTTCTGAATGAGACCTACAGAAACATCAAGGTAGGTGTTGGCGCTCAGATTTCCTTCATTGTTTCTTGGAATGTGAAAATGCCTGATTTATGGATGGGATTTTGTCTGTTCATTTCATTTGTTTGGAGTGTTGATAGAATAGCCATGCGAATCCCAGGTGGTGGAGTGGTCATGAGTTGGGCTACTAACCACAGGGGAAAGATGGGAATTTCGACTCCTATAAAGAGTGAATAGTCCCAGAAGCCCGCAGGGACAGTTCTGTCTTGTCCTGTTGGGTCACTGTGACGAGTTGCAATTGGCTAGATGGCAGTGAGTTTGGAGTCTTGGGTATGAGATTTAAAACCACACTAAATTACTGCCATCAAGTCGATTTTTATCTCATGGCGACCCTAGGACCGGAGCACTCCTATGGGTTTCTAGGCTGTAACTCTATTTCTGAAGAGTAATTGCAAAGACTTTTAATTATTTCGGCGTGTTCTCAGGTAGACTGACTCTTCGTAAGAGCAGAAGGCCTCGCCTTTTCCCCAACCAGTGAGTGGGTAGTTGGAAGTACTGTCCTTGTGATTAGCAACCAGGTGTGTACCCACTGCAACCAGGGCCCCTTGGTTCAGGATAGCTGTGGTGATAGCCCTTGACTACTAAACAACAGAAAAAAGACGGGTGATTCCAACCCCCTTACTGCTCTAATGGAGAAGTGTGTCGAGCACATTTGTACATTTGTTGCCATCATCATTCTTAAAACATTTGCTTTCTACTTGAGCCCTTGGTATCAGCTCCTCATTTTTTCCTCCTCCCTCCCGCTCCCCCTTGTTTTTTCATTTCATAGTTTTATCCTTACCAGTGCCTAGGTACATGTACTATAGCAAATTCTATAATTGGGTGTTGTGACACCAGCCTCTATGCATCTTTTATTTATTTTTTAAATCATTTTATTGGGGGTTCATACAACTCTTACCACAATCCATATGTACATCAATTGTATAAAGCACATTTGTGCATTCATTACCCTCATCATTCTCAAAAACATTTGCTCTCCACTTAGCCCCTGGCACCAGGTCCTGATTTTTCCCCCTCGCTTCCTCTCACCCCTCCCTCATGAACCCTTGGTAATTTATAAATTATTATTTTGTCATATCTTGCCCTGTCTGATGTCTCCCCCAACTCACTTTTCTGTTGTCCACCCCCCAGGGAGGAGGTCGTATGTAGATCCTTGTAATCGGTTCCCCTTTCCAACCCACTACCCCTCTATCCTCCCAGTATCTCCACGCACACTATTGGTCCTGAAGGGATCATTCGCCCTGGATTCCCTGTGTTTCCAGTTCCTATCTGTACCAGTGAACATCCTCTGGTCTAGCCAGATGTGTAAGGTAGAATTGGAATCATTATAATAGTGGGAGGGGGAGGAAGCATTTAGGAACTAGAGGAAAGTTGTGTGTTTCATCATTGCACTATATTATCTTTTAAATCTGCTTTTCTATCCCCCTTCCCGCAATATTGTCTGCAATAGACTCTGAGCTCTAGTCTATTTTTAAAGCATGCATAAATTAGACACATGGGTATATACTGTTAATGGGCTTTAAGATATGTGGGGTGAGGGGCTCCCCACACGCAAACAGGTCCTTAGGCGCAGCTTAAGCGAGTGAGGAAAATGAAACAGCGGGGTAAAGGAGTTCCTTATAGCTATGTCAGGACCCAGAGTGAATGTGTTTTCCAATGGGTATATATTATGGGGCTTAGCATCTTTCAAAAGGCATACACATGAAAGCAAGTAACGTAATAAACCAGCAGTGAGGTGAGTCATAATCGTGACCTAAGAATGCCCCTGAGCCCTTCCCAGGAGTTTGCTTCATTTTATGGTGATTTCTCCAATAGAACCTGATTGCTCGTATCTACAGGTAACCTCCAGGCACAGAGAATAGCCAGACTGTAGGAATGATTCATCTTAGTGTATCTCATAATGTGAGGGTCTTCTCCCACTGGAGTAGGCTCTCCCGGCATGTAATTATGAGCATGGATAATTTAGCTGCATTACCTTCCCATCCAGTCACATTAGTTTAGCACAAAGTGGTTAATAGCAATTTTCCTAATTACCAACAGTGCGAAAGTCAATGTTTTTATTTGTGTTTTCCATTGTTAAAGTGCCAAGTAGCTCTAAATTTTTTACCAGTTTGTGGAATATCTTGTCTAGGATTCTAAACAATTTATTTTTGTAAAGCTTAAGCTGTTTGTAATGACATTTTTATCACTTGAAATATTCTAATCTCCACACCATCACTTAAGAGCTTTTATACAGACTATAGGAAAAAAAATTACTGTGAACCCAGCCAGCAAATGTGATTATTCTTTGCTAAAGAACATGACACATTCTCTAGGAAGCAGCACTATATTTAAACCAATGGATGGATATTTTCCACATTTTCCCATTCTCGGTTACGCCGTAGCGCTAAAGAATTTCCCTGCCTCCTCTTCCCCAGGCACAGCTGACTGCCATTTGGCTGTTGCTCTGTGGAGTGAAGGAACACAGATATGGCCAGCTTTTATTGTCGGAACTGTTTGAAAACAATGACAGGCATGCATGAGTGTTTTCAGATAGTCTGAAATTAATGTTTCAGAAGTCTTCCTTTTGAAAATAAGGAAAATCACAACTGATGAATTAATGCAAATCAAACTCTTTGAAATGGGGTAAGGTTTTTGGACAAATGAAAGGCAGTATGCTGCAAATAATTAATTCTACTGCTTTAGTTCCTGATAAAGGTATATGATGGCCGTCATGGCGTGGCATAGAGTTGGCACTTGGTGGCAATTTTTGTTTCTGCCCCTCTAGAAGTGTTCCTGTCATCTTCCTTTTAAATTAGGTCTCTTTCAATCCTAGCTAAAGCTTGCGGGGTTTTGAAATATTTTGCAAAGGAAGAAGCATGTGGACCATTTGAAATGTATGCCTTTACCTATTTAAAAAAAAAACAAAAAACTAAAGAATTATGTAAAGTAGAAGTGGTACTTTTAGGTAATAATAAGCACAGCAAAATCAGACTTAGAGTAGACTGACTGCTTTGTGGTATATTCATCTAAAAAGTAGGGTAATGGAATTCTCAAAATGTTTAGTAGGGAAGATTTTTCATAACTGTTCCCTTACCTTTCTTTTTTCTTTTTTTACCTTTCTTAATCCTGTACTATTTTAGGTACTCCTGACATCTGATAAAGCTGCGGCCAATTTCTCAGATCGTTCTTTGCTGAAGAACTTGGGGCATTGGCTAGGAATGATCACACTAGCTAAAAATAAGCCCATCCTCCACACTGTAAGTTGCATCTGAAAACGAATGTAGAATTTGCGTCTTTTATTTAGCATGTTTAAGGGACCCCGACGTCAGTGTGGATTATATAAGTTTGGCTGCCTTTAACCATTAATTATATATTCTTAGAACCATTTTAGTGAGTAAAGTGCATTGGGATTGGGTTGCAAACTGCAAGGTTGGTTGTTCAAACCCACCAACTTCTCTGAGGAAGAAAGATGAGGCAGCCTCCTTTATATAAATATTTACAGCCTCGGAAACTCAGTCAAACCTGTGGGTTCCCTGTGGGACAACTCCATGCAGATTTTTTGCTTTTAAGCGCCACATTGTTTAGCAGGATAAAGAAATGCTAGATAATTGTCACCCCTTCTCTTAAGGCTATTATGAAATATTATGTTGATCCCAATTTGGTGGGTAAGGTGGGCATGCACCTGGTGAGCATAGCATCTTCCCAACTAAAATATTTTTCTAATTGTAGGATTTGGATGTAAAATCTTTGCTGCTGGAAGCGTATGTTAAAGGACAGCAAGAATTGCTCTATGTAGTGCCCTTTGTTGCCAAAGTTTTAGAGTCCAGCATCCGCAGTGTGGTGAGTAGATTGCAGCATGTCAGTGATAGCTAATTAAAGGAGTTGGTCTCTTTCCGTTAAAAACACAGAACTACTCTGTCTTATGGAACACAGGTTTCCAATTTTTGAAGCCAGAGAAGATAATGAGAGTCAAGTTTTAATGGGTGGTTTGAAATTTTGATGTTTGTTTGTTTTTAACAGTTTTATAAGCACTTAATCCATAGATCTTATAACTCAATAGTTTAGTCATATCAAGTAGGATTCCATAATCATTAGCACAATTAATTTTGGATCATTTTGAAGGGTTTTGTAAATATGGTATATATGTGGAGGATTAAGCTCACATTAAAAGTGCTTAGTACCCTGTTTCCCTGCTACCCTAAAAGTGTTTAAATGTTTTAAATAATCCAAACTAAAGGGTAATTTTTGACCTCGTGAACATAATAGCTTTTCTTTAGGTTTTTAGGCCTCCGAACCCCTGGACCATGGCAATTATGAATGTGTTAGCTGAGCTACATCAGGAACATGACTTAAAGGTAAGTCTGTTGCTCTTTTATTCCGTGGACCATTTTCTTAGATATGATTCATAGACTTTTTAACATAATTTTTCTTACATAATTCTAAAAATTATCAAGATTACAGTAAAGACAGTATAGGGGACATGATAATAACAACAAAAATAGCATATTGTTAAGGAGGCTAAGATTTTTTTTCTTTTAAAAATTCTATTGAACTATTTTTCTGCAGTTAAACTTGAAGTTTGAGATTGAGGTCCTCTGCAAGAACCTTGCTATAGACATCAATGATCTGAAACCTGGAAATCTCCTGAAGGATAAAGATCGTCTAAAGAACTTAGACGAGCAGCTCTCTGCTCCAAAGAAAGATGTCAAGCAGCCAGAAGAACTTCCTCCTATCACAACCACAAGTAAGCTTTTAACTTCAAAATTGTTTGTTTTCCTTATAATCTCACATCACCCTTATTGTAAGCCACTTCTTTTGGAAGTGAGATGATCTCTGCTTAAGATAAACAAGCTCTGTCCTCAACTAGGATGTTCTTATCAAATGGCACATCTCAATGTAACCAGTACGTTGAAATTGTTCCAAGTTAAATGTTGCTGAACAAAACATGGAACGGTTTTATACAATTTTTGGTGAGCCTTCCTAAATTATTTAAGTGAAAAGTTAGTAGTGTCAGCCCATATCTCACCCCATTCTAGCATTAAATGTGATTTTCTTAACTAAATGTAACGAATCAATTCATATCACAACTTGGCAAGGGTCATGTTATTCGAGGGTGCAGAAACCTCTTGTGTGACACAATTGAGGCCTCTTTGCAAGAACCTTGCCTTAGACATAATGAGCTGAAGCTTTCTGAAAACCTCGAAACATAGGAGGCTGGAAGTGAGTAATGTGAACTGTGTCAAAAGGATTGGGATGGTAGATAATGGAGAACTAGGAGATGGGATTATCGTGAATGTTTTTTTTTTTTCACTTTTCCTTTCTTAGCCAACAGTAACTAAATATTTTTAGGTAAAATTAGCTATTTCTACAAAACCTGGGCTTGCTAATGTATCCACCCCTCATTGAATTTCATTATAGTGTGTGTGATACATATTGCTTTAAATATTTTATTCAAATCTCTGGTCCAATAACAGAATTTTCCTGGTAGTAATTTAATTAGTAAAGTAATCCATTTAGTTTGTGTTAGGTATTGACCAGTGGATAGCCAGTTGATCTTATTAAAAAGCCAAGCAATGCCTCTAAAAAGTGCTTACAATTTTTCATATAGCAACGTCTACAACACCAGCTACCAGCACCACCTGTACAGCAACTGTTCCACCTCAGCCACAGTACAGCTACCACGACATCAATGTCTATTCCCTTGCAGGCCTGGCACCACACATTACCCTAAACCCAACGGTAAGTAACTAGCCCCAGCGCCTAATTTTTGGTCACCCCACCTACTTCTCTGACACTCTAGTGTCCTAGGCTTTTAAAAAAATATTTATTTTAGTCATTTATTGGGGTGCTTTTACATCAGATTGAAGGCTTTTATTGCACAGAACAGGAATCAAGATAGTATAGTTGGAGTATTTTCTTCCCTCTTTGAAAATAGTCTTATAGCTGAACATTAGATCCTCACACTTCAGACCCATGATTTTAAAAGCCAGACTTGTGTGTACCAGAACTTTTTGTTGTTTGTTTTCCTTGTAATGTTACCTTAGCCTTATATTAAACCACTTGTTTGGAAGTGAGCTGATTTCTTTGGTAAAATTTGCAGGTTAATGTCTTGGAACTAGGGCACGGCTCTTAGCTCAATTGTCACTGCTTGACTATGGAAGACAGTTTTGTCCAAGCCACCCGTCAATTCTTTTTCTTCTACTTTTATTTATGCTTTAAACTCACGGTGATAATTTATTGTTTTTTTTAATTGGTTTAATCCCAATTAAGGTTCCTAGAGTTTTTATTGTGTTCGACTTTTAGGTAGACAGTGAGATGCTAATAAGTTAAGGATTGCCATTAATACATTGAACTTTTATTTCAGAGACTTGAAAGGATTTTAAAGAGGTGATTTTTAGCCTGGTCTTTTCATTTTAAAATGTATAACTATGACGTTTTTTGTAAGATCATTTGTTGGGGGTTCTTTACAGCTCTTATACCAAAACCAATCCTTAAAGCAGTTATATCAAGCATATTTGTACATATATTGCTGTCTATTTTCTAGATTTACTTTCTATTGAGCCCTTATAAATAGAGATTTTCCATCCAGTCATCTGATCGCTTTGTGTTTATCATGAGTAATTAAAATATGTCCTCACTTTAAGTTAAATAAATTCACAAAGCTAAAGGGACCAAGAATTTGAGCCATAAGTTTGGACTAATCAAGAAATAGGTAATGCATCTTGTAGTGAAGAATTTACTACGTAATCAAACTTGGAATTAAAAAACAAGACCTCTCTATTACAGGGTGTTCTTAAATATTTTCCTTCTGTGTAACTCAGTTCTTGAGTTCTTTTCATTAGTTACTTTCAAGTAAGAATTGGTAGCTATTGGTTAACCTGGAAATAATCACAGACTTATCACTTACCTTCCTCTACTTAGATTCCCTTGTTCCAGGCCCATCCACAGTTAAAGCAGTGTGTGCGTCAAGCAATTGAGCGCGCTGTCCAGGAGCTGGTCCATCCTGTGGTGGACAGGTCGATTAAGATTGCCATGACAACTTGCGAGCAAATAGTCAGGAAGGATTTTGCCCTGGATTCCGAGGAATCCCGAATGCGGATAGCAGCTCATCATATGATGCGTAACCTAACAGCAGGAATGGCCATGATTACTTGCAGGGAGCCTTTGCTCATGAGCATCTCTACCAACCTGAAAAACAGTTTTGCCTCAGCCCTTCGGGTAAGGTGGTCACTTCTTGCTACTGAACAACATACTATTTGCTCTTTTGATGTTTTCCTCATTGTTAAGCATTCAACAGAGTTGGGTGTAATAGACAGTATTTTGAAGGTGATAAAGTTTAGTAAAAAAGT
The DNA here is from genome assembly GCF_050624435.1 of Tenrec ecaudatus. Lineage (NCBI taxonomy): Eukaryota > Metazoa > Chordata > Mammalia > Afrosoricida > Tenrecidae > Tenrec > Tenrec ecaudatus. The sequence continues at coordinate 49,139,421 of NC_134547.1, read as the reverse complement.
ATAAATGCATAGCTTTGAAAAAAATATTGGGTGTTTTGGGGGGTACCCCCCTCATGATGAGTTGAAGAAATTCAGCATTTTTTACATTCAGAATTATTAAATATCTTAGTGTGTCCATGTGTATACGTGCTCTGAATAACACTTTTACTCGTTTTCATTCTCAGTTGTCCTGGTTAATAATATCGTTGTTCAATAAATGCTGTTTTCATATAGCTCATCATCATAACATCCACCTGCTGTAGATGCTCAGGGCAGGTGGTATTTTCATTACACGATGAGGGACTTGCTTGCTAGACTACTTAAAAGGTCATTGCTAATGAGTGCTAAGGTCAGCCAGTACTCAAAACTATTGATTCATTTGAATAATGCACTACATTTTTAAATACCTTCACTTAGCTATCTACAGAAACGGTTAAGCTTTTCTTTTACGTTCTCTTTTTTAAATAGACTGCATCCCCACAGCAAAGGGAAATGATGGATCAGGCCGCTGCTCAGTTAGCTCAGGACAATTGTGAACTTGCTTGCTGTTTTATTCAGAAGACTGCAGTAGAAAAGGCAGGCCCTGAGATGGACAAGAGATTAGCAACTGTAAGTGTTTAGCATTTGCTTTTTACGCATTATTTTTTTTCCTGCTTTAGAAAGTGCTTCATAACCAGAACCTCAGTGACTTATTTTGTTTGTAGGAATTTGAGTTAAGAAAACATGCCAGGCAAGAAGGACGCCGATACTGTGATCCTGTTGTGTTAACTTACCAAGCGGAGCGAATGCCTGAGCAAATCAGGCTGAAAGTAAGCATTTGAGGTTTTGGCTCTCCCTACCCTCTCCTTGCTTTTAATAAAAAGTAATTTACTTGGATTGTCCATATCCTTTAATGAAATACAAATACATTAACAGAAAAACTGGCACACACACACACCCTTGTTTATGTTCTTAATTCTTGAATCTTCTCACTGGTATAATAGAATTATGTGTTGTTCATCTTTCTGCGAAGCAATTTACACCTATGGTTGTCACACCTGTAAAACATTGTGAAATAGGTGTGGCAATACCTTAGATGACCACCAGCACCAGGCGCATCCACCCCGGTTGACGAGTACTGTAAAGAGCTCATACGCTCCCCATCATCACTTTTCATGGTCTCATTTTTATGTTAGTTGCTTATTACTCCTAATAGGGTAGTGGGAAATGTGTGGCTTTTGATAGCTCCAGAGGCACTTCACACCAACCAAACCATGTGGTCCAATTGGAGGCATTTCCCAGTGGAAACAATTTATAAATGAAAGTGATTCTGACAGGATTCAAGGCAGAGCAATGCTCTTTTTCAACTGTCCCCACTGGGGCAGATTCAGTTATTGTTCTTACTGCAGTGACTTTTGTGTCCCTTATTGGAACCCCTGTGATGTCCTGGTGAAAACTTCCTCCTTTCAAAAAAACTACCTTTGATTGTGGAGTGAATATTCTCTAAGTTAATTCTCTTCATCCAAGGTTGGTGGTGTGGACCCTAAACAGCTGGCTGTTTATGAAGAATTTGCACGCAATGTGCCTGGCTTTTTGCCTACAAACGACTTAAGTCAGCCGACTGGATTTTTAGCTCAGCCCATGAAGGTAAATATTGCCATGGATTAATTTACTTGTTTTGCAAATTACTTGGAATTTTATGCCAGTTAAATGTATCTCTTTCTTCCAGAAACTAAGATACAGAGAGCAAAATACCCTCCGTTCGGTTGTTCAATGTACTTTTTGTATCAGAGCAGTACTGATACAATAAGGTTGCTTTGTTTTAATCATGAATTGGGTGAGGGTTTATTTATTTATTTTTAACCCACATTTTTTATTTACTCTGAAGGAATTTATATGGCAACTTCATGACAACATCCTACCCTTCTTTTACGTTCGTCCCCTAATTAAACTTCTTTGAGAGGAAAAAGGATTTCTCCCACCTGTTTGAGAGTTCATTGCAATTCTGTTACTCTGCTCACCCCCAAGTCCAGAGTGACTTTTACAAGTTCAGAGCTGCACTTTCATGTGTACTGTTCATACTTTTTAAATCACCCTCAGTTTTAAAAATTTTTTTCACTACCATGACTTTTTTGAGGTTACAAGGTAGGTCGGTAATCACGTTCTCTGATGGTTTTCTTTTTTTTTTTTTTAAACATTTTATTAGGGGCTCATACAACTCTTATCACAATCCACACATATACTTCCATCAATTGTATAAAGCACATCCGTACATTCTTGGCCCTAATCACTCTCAAAGCATTTGCTCTCCACTTAAGCCCTCTGCATCAGGTCCTCTTTTTTTCCCCCTCCCTCTCCGCTCCCCCTCCATCTCTGATGGTTTTCAATTATAGTCAAGTCATCCCACTTAGAGAGTGCTATGAAACTGACACTTTGCAGGCTCGGACTAGTGAACGATTACTGTTTCCCATGACTTAGAATGAACATAATAGGTTGTAGGAACTTATTTAAAGCTGAGAGTAACCTGTCTGCCCCGTTCGTGATGTAGTATTTTTAATCAGCAAATTTTCTGCTCCTTTCGGTTCTCCTACTCTGAAACAGCAAGCTTGGGCAACAGATGATGTGGCTCAGATTTATGATAAGTGCATTACAGAGTTGGAACAGCACCTGCATGCCGTCCCACCAACTTTGGCCATGAACCCTCAAGCTCAAGCTCTTCGAAGTCTTTTGGAGGTTGTAGTATTATCTCGAAATTCTCGGGATGCCATAGCTGCTCTTGGTTTGCTTCAGAAGGTTGGTTCTTAAGCTGTTACTTTTACAAGAAGCTAGATCTGTAAACACTGTGAGTCAGTTATTGGGCTGCTTGCCTCAATGTTGGCGGTTCAAACCCACCAGCCATCTGCAAGAGAAATGCAAGCTTGTTTCTTGTACAGATTTATGAGTAGTCCTAGAAACCCTCGTTAGGGTCACTAGCAGTGAGAATCAGCTGAGGGCTGTGGGTTTGCTTTCACCACTACCCATTTTATTTTGGCCGGGCTGCTCAGCATGTCAAGTTTTGCATACAAGTGCTGGTGGTTTTCACCAGTTAGAGTAGAACTATAAAAGCAAATGAATAAGTATTTGCCTTTTCTTAGGGAAAGATCTAGAAATACTATTAAATAGCCCAATACATTTTGGTGGAAAGTTGATCCCAATACCTGAGGGAGATGGGGGGTAGGTGTAGATGGGGAGGTTTGAACAGAGAGGCCCTTCATGACAATGAAGAGTAGTAAGCATAAACTAGTTAGAACTTTTAAATGTTAGTTACTTTTGCCCTTTAGAAGTATATTGTAGGTTGCGTTAAGGCTTGGGTTCTGGTATAGACAGCTGACCTCTGGTCATGTTTTCCATTGCTGTATTTTCTTCTTCCCCAAAGGCTGTAGAGGGCTTGCTAGATGCAACAAGTGGTGCTGATGCTGACCTGCTGCTGCGTTACAGGGAGTGCCACCTCTTAGTCTTGAAAGCTCTGCAGGATGGCCGGGCATATGGGTCTCCATGGTGTAACAAACAGATCACAAGGTCAGTGTCCACTGTAAAAGAATAGTAATTGTTGGACTGCTTTTTTATATATACATTACCTTGCTTAAGGCCAGAAGTTTCTCCTTTTCCACAGCTATGAACTGTTTTGGTTTTGTTTTTTTTTTTTTTTTGGACTCAGTCATGATCAATGAAACAAATTGGAATGGACCTGAATTTTTAAAATGTGGGTGACCCAGAATGGGAAAAATTACAGGTTGACCCCTTGCTATAAATGCAATCTCTCAGAAAAACCCGGATGGTGTGTACATTTGTGTACACTGCACAGTAACAAGAAGACTCAATGTCAGAGTTAGAACCAACCTTCCATAGCCCTGTCTTTTCAGGCACCAGAAAGGCTCACCACTCCAGGGTTTCAACCTGTGGGTTTTTTCCCCATGCTAGCTATTATTCCACATCACCCAAGTTTAGGTCTGCTCTGGTTTTGCATTGTCCATGACTGATTGGTTCTAAGCCTGCTTTTTTCTCAGAAGGTCACTGGAACACCTGGAATCCCCACTTGTGAGGGGATGATTGTTTTCTAGGTTCTGAGAGCAAGAGCCTGGCTTTATCATAGGTCTCTGTATTTGATTACTGATGTTTTTAAAACATTGACACTGGTTTGCTTTATTAATGTAGACTAAATATCCACCAAATACACGTTCTTTATTTTGCCTGATATGGTGTGGTTATGCCTATATGAATACAAAAATACCTTTTCTAGGTGCCTAATTGAATGTCGAGATGAATATAAATACAATGTGGAAGCTGTGGAGTTGCTGATTCGTAATCATCTGGTTAATATGCAGCAGTATGACCTTCACCTAGCTCAGGTATGAAAAGAGTCTAGTGGAACAGAGGCGGGCTTGATGAGTACCGCAGGGCTGCTGTTTTCACACTGTGCCTTTGTGTTGCCAGTCAATGGAGAATGGCTTAAACTACATGGCGGTGGCATTTGCTATGCAATTGGTGAAAATCCTTCTGGTGGATGAAAGGAGTGTTGCTCATGTGACTGAGGCTGATCTCTTCCACACCATTGAAACCCTGATGAGGATTAACGCCCACTCCAGAGGCAATGCTCCAGAAGGGTAAGGACAGACTGCCCGTGGGTCCAACGGTCTCCAGAGCTTAGAAACAGTTCTTGTTGCAACTGTTTTAACTAAAACTTAAGGGGAGCCCTTTGAAGTGTGGAAACAGACTCCCCCACCTACTTGTTGTACCTCGAGCTTCAAAAATTTCATGGAAAAGAGGATTACATGAACTCTTTCCTTGAAGCTTCTGAAGCCCCGTATGTAGTGGTGCATCTGTAGTGTTAAGACTCGTTGCCTGTGTTTAAGCCCCAGTGTAGGCACTGAAAGCCTTTGTGATGCTAAGCAAGTGGCTTATCCTCCTAGGCTTCACTGTCGTATAAAATGGAGAATTAGGAGAAATTACATCAAGTAGGCATGGCACACAGCAAACAGCAAACACCCAACATCAGCACCATGTCAGCGGACAATTTCCTTTTGAAAAGGAGAAGCCTAGAAGTGTCTTAAAACTAAGAGTGGTCACTTCCGGCGACGTTGCTAAGAAACCCCGGAGTTTTGCAACTCTCTGGCCGGCTTGAGTCGGTTGCAGGAGGCACTCCGCTAACTTAATGTCTGGGAGCGCCTTAGACGCCTCGTCGGAGACGCGTGTGCGACTTGGGCGGCGCTCTGGGCAGTCTAAAGAAGGCATGGACTAAAGGAGCATGGAGAAGAAAAAGAAAGATACTGAGGAAATAAAACGACAATGCATTATACGACATAGAAATGAAAAAAACTAGAAAAGAAACGAGATACGTGAAAACCAGAGACTTTGAATACATGAATGATTAAAAAATATTAAAGCCATACAACAGCAGCAGCAAACAGGAATATCAAAAGATAAGAAATTTGATCAAAGCAAAAAAGCGTCTTACACAAATGAACAAAAAAGCTGAAGCAAAAAGGCTAATGGAAGAACGGAGAGAAAGGATTAATAACTTCCTGAGTAAACCAGTAAAAGAGAAACTTCACAATGAAGATTTGATTACTGCCAGAGATATTGCCAAAGCAGAGGCTGAAAAGGACAAAAGAGAACAACAAAGCAGAATTAAGAGATTGCAGACTACAGAGCCAATGTGATGAAAAGTAAAGAGAAAGAAGAAAGACAAAAATAAATGCCAAAGAACATTTGATGGATATACTGAAAGCAGGTAAAATTTTTGTGGAACATGAAAGAGAAAAAACGCAAAGTTGATGAAGAATGCAGAGAAGTTCAAGATGCTCGTGTTCAGCAAATGGCCAAAAACAAGCTTAATGTAAAGCAATTAAAAGAAGAAGAAATCAATTATTGCAGACTTACTGCAGCAATTGCTGCTGAAAAGGAAAAAGAATTCCAGGATTATTTAAAAGAAGTGATTAAATCGGAGTCCCAGTCAACTGAAAAATATATTTATCCTCTTGTAAAAGCTGCACAGGAAGGACCTGGATGTGGCCATGAACCAGTGCTTGTGGACAGAGGTGGATTAAGACCCAGCCATCAGCAACAGATGTCACTAGTCCAGCTCACTTTTTATAATTCTCGGGGATCAAATAGAATACTTATCAAAAGTAAAGAAAGGCTAGGTTTTACATGGTAGAAAAATTGATTTTTTATTTTAAGGTTGAAAATGTCAACTAAGTTGTAGCACATACTATGCACTACAAAGATAAATTATATGCCTATAATTTTTTAATAAGGCTGCTCTTCATCTTTAAAAACAAAACAAAAACTAAGACCAATCATGGGCCCAGTGTCCTTGTAAGTAAGCAGACGTGAAGAGACCATAGCCACAGCACAGCCAAGGTTAAACTTTTCTCGCTAGAGAGTCGATTTTGACTCCGTGACCCTTGGGACAGAGTAGGACTGCCCCTGTAGGACTTCCAAGACCGTAATATTGATAGAAACAGACCAACATAGCAACTAAGGAGCAGTTGGTAAGTTTGAGTGTGTCTTCACCGCACCCCCAGGGCGCCTTAAGCGCAAGGATAGTGTTATGTAAGTATAGAAATGGCCAAGTGAAGTGACTACCATCCATCCTGTGGTTTCTGCTATACAGACAGGTTGGGACCCATCATGGTGAGTGGACTGATTTTTCACTTTGTTTTGTATTAGATTGCCCCAGCTGATGGAAGTAGTGCGATCCAACTACGAAGCAATGATTGATCGTGCTCATGGAGGTCCAAACTTTATGATGCATTCTGGGATCTCTCAAGCCTCCGAGTACGATGATCCTCCAGGCTTGAGGGAAAAGGCAGAGTATCTTCTGAGGGAATGGGTGAATCTCTACCATTCAGCAGCAGCCGGCCGTGACAGTACCAAAGCATTCTCTGCGTTTGTTGGACAGGTAGAGCTTTTGGAAAGAAAGGTGCTTTTTATTCAACATAAGTAGGGTGTGATGCCTCCAATTTAAAGCGCTCCGTATTATGTACCTGTGGTCAGACAGTTAACTTCCATACTCATGCAAATCCAAAGTGTCATCTTCCTTTCTCTGATAAATTTGAGGGAGTGCCTATTTGTTTTCTCATTGTTGATTACTAAGTAGTAAGGTCAGTGTTCCCCACCTGTTACCAGGCATACCTATCTATCCATCAATGTTGACCCCGTTGAGCTCTCACAGCTTCAAAGTACAAGTAATCAACTTTTTGTCCTAATAGTAATTACCGTGAGTTGTGCTCTTCCTGCACTGGCCTTAGAGCAGTGTGGGCAACACTGTTGGCTGACGGGGAGAAAGCTCCTTATTTTTGTGGCTAAGCTTCATGCCCTCAAACTGAGACCAAACATTTAGGTAAACCACCAATGAGATTACAGATCTAGGCCTATTTTTAAATAAATGACAATTGATTTGGAAGAGCTGATTTGAATGGGAATGAATTTTAAAATGCAAATCAGACTTACTTTTCAAAGACAGTTGTTACTTAGTAAAGTCATACTAAGTAAAATTGCTCCCTAAAAGACCCTAGGGAAATTTAAAGCAAATATTTTCAAAAAGCTAGTAGCTATAGCTTGATGAGTGATTTGGGTGGAAGGGTTTCCAAGGCTATGATTTTGGTGATATTTCATGGGTATGGATGTGGCACCTGTCTCAGCTCTTCCTGCTGGCTTCTTTGCTCTCATGCCTTCTTCCCATGTGAAAAAAGAACGCATTACACTTCTCTGTCCCCTTGCTTTTCTTGTAGGAGTACTGATTCCTTCCTCTCTGTTAGCTTTTTTAAAGATTTCATACTAACGTAGATGTTTCTTGCCTATCAAGAGACAGTTAAATTGTTTCACAATTAATTGTCAAGGGACCCCCCTGGATTTTATTATGGGTGTGGATTTCTTATTTGGGCAGCACGGCCTTCTGCAGTCTTACTCCTTGTTTCAGGGGAGGGGGTGTGTGTGGGAGGGATGCAAATAACTTCCCTGTTCTGCTTATCTCCTACATCAAATGCCGTAATATGTAGACTCTTGAAATAAACTTACCTTTTCAACTTTAGCATATTAATCAGTTGCACGAAACTAGCTGGCTATATACTTTGTGGTATTTTCACTCACTACCTACCTCTTGCATAAATTGTTTGATGCGTGGGAAGGGGAGGTTAAGCTACTTAAGACTTTTTAATGCTTCCAAGCTTTATAATTGGTTATGTCAATTGGGGGGGGGGAACCTCTAAAATACTGTGAGAAAGTCAATTAAGTCTTCTCCATGTAGAAAAGACAGGTCATCCAGGCTGCCTTCAGATGACCTAGTGGGTCACTAAAAGTTGATTCCATTTGTATAGTGTATTTCCGTAGCCAAATTGTTTGGTTATGAATTGGTGCTCAAAATTGCTGTGATAGTATCTTCTTCCCCCATACTCTGTTCTCCATGAAACCTAAAGCAGTGGAGAAGCCATTCTCCTAGTGACATTGTTTTTACAAAGTAGAAATTACAAATGTGACGATATATACAAGTGAGAGAACTCTTAAGCATGACTTATTAAAGCTGTAGCAATTTTTGTGTGCTATCTCACTGTCTTTCCTTCGGTTTTGTTTCCGTGGTAGATGCACCAGCAAGGAATCCTGAAGACTGATGACCTCATAACACGGTTCTTTCGTCTGTGCACAGAAATGTGTGTGGAAATCAGTTACCGCGCTCAGGCTGAGCAGCAGCATAATCCTGCTGCCAATCCCACCATGATCCGAGCCAAGTGCTACCACAACCTGGATGCCTTCGTCCGACTCATTGCACTGCTAGTGAAGCACTCAGGGGAGGCCACCAATACGGTCACGAAGATCAATCTACTCAACAAGGTTGTCCATGTCATAGTACACCTGAAGTTCATACCAGTGGCCCAACCTGTACCCCTCAGCCCCCCGAAGCAAAGCCAACATATTGCAGTGTCCCCCTTTCTGCCTTAAAATCAAATTCACAAGGGTGATATGCAAACATAACTACTAAAATTTAGGGCAGGTGTAAAGTGCTTTAACTGGGTTGGGAGGGGAGGAGGAAACAAAACAATTGGCACTATGTTTCAGTAAGTTAATGTTAAGTTTCCAGGTACACACAGATTCCCAGGCAGTTTAAAGTTTGCCACCCTGTACAGATGTATTGTGCATTGGGTGACTAGAAATGTCCACTTGATCATAGGTAGATGGTAGCTCAGTACATGTGACCATGTTGTTAATGATGTTTCTGAAAAGGTACGAATGAAGTATTCCCTTGATTTATAAATTGAGGGCTTGGGGAGATACGCCACAACTAGTCCGTGTGAATTTTGTGAAACCCTGTCTTGTGTAGGTCCTTGGCATAGTAGTGGGAGTTCTTCTGCAGGATCATGATGTTCGGCAAAGTGAGTTTCAACAGCTTCCCTACCATCGAATTTTTATAATGCTGCTCTTGGAACTCAATGCACCTGAGCATGTTTTGGAAACCATTAATTTCCAGACACTAACAGCTTTCTGGTGAGTATTGTTGGTTTTGATAGATTTCCTGCTAAGGTTTCATGTAATAAAGTTTGTAAATTAGAGCTCATGTTGATATAGGCAGCTTGCACGTTGTCTACTTTCACATGACATTCATTCATTCATCTTACACTGTTTAAGTCGGACTGTGCTTCTCACTGAGGTTTTTTTCTTTCAGCAATACATTCCACATCTTGAGGCCTACCAAAGCTCCTGGCTTTGTGTATGCCTGGCTCGAACTGATCTCCCACCGGATATTTATTGCAAGAATGCTAGCACATACACCACAGCAGAAGGTGTGACTTCAGTTCCTCTCCTCCAATAAAGACTGTAACTAGCGGGGCCGCCTTAGCACTGCCTGCAGATTTCTCTTAGCCACTTAGTACCGATTGTTATCTCTTCCAAGCTTATTTGATAACTGTTCTACTGATTAACAAGCCAGGTGAAAGAGAAGGGCTTAAATTAGTGGATAGTTCCTAACTCTTGATCCATCCAGTATAGGTGAACCACACCAAGAGCCCTTCTTTTTTATTTTGAGGGTAGTCTTATAATTCATACTGTCATTGGTAATGTGCACATAATTTGCTAATGTTATTTTCAAGTACTCGTATGTAGTTTTTGATTGACTGTTTAAAGGACTGTTAGATTTACAAAGATTATAGAACCTAAATAAATAAATAAAACCTAAAACCAAACTCAATGCCATCGACTCAATACTGACTCAGGAACCCTTTAGGACAGAGTATAATACCCCTGTGAGTTTTTGAGAGACTTTAATTACTTACAAGAATAGAAAGCTCTCTCTTTCTCCCAAGGAGCTGCTAGGAGTTTCCGAAACAGTGGTACTCTGATCATAGATGGGGGCTGCATGCTCTTCACAGTACTGGCAATATTAGACTCTGGGAGAGTGCTCATAAAGTTTCTTACACTCCAGGGCTTTGACCCATTAAGTTTTCTTGTTTTGATGTTGTTCTGTTTCATCCACATTTTAAAAATGCAGATACTAAGACTGCCCTTGGGCCAAATCATATTTTTGCATAATGATATAATTGGCATGTTGCAGAGGTGGGGTGGCAGTGAATAAAGTCAGATTTAGCGGAATTTTGTGGCGTGAACAAGGACCTATGTAATCTTTAAAATATTCCCACTGTCTGCATAACTACTAATTCCATCTTAGAATGAGAAGAACTTATTTGTCGGTGCTCTCTATGTTAGTAGATGGTAAATAGTATTCAAGTCACAGTGTAGCTGTTGGGGCAACCTTTTTGATGTCCAAGTAACAGCTGAGTGTAATGTGGTCCGTGACTTATGTTTTCCTTTTCAGGGATGGCCTATGTATGCACAGCTACTGATCGACTTATTCAAATACTTAGCACCTTTCCTTAGAAATGTGGAGCTCACCAAACCTATGCAAATCCTCTATAAGGTAATCTATTTAGATTTATCAAGTAACATCACAATCTTTCTAAAAAATTGTTTTAAAGTTGAGACGCAAACCTTAAAGAAGGAGTTGCAAAACTCATTTTGTTTTCATTGTTCAGCTGTTATTTAAATACAGTGTACATTCAGAAACATGGAAAAGCCAAGTTTTTATTCATAGTGCTGAGTATGAGGTAGCCCGTGTTCACCTTTACCAGTTCTATAAAGTGTATGGCCATTCACTTGTAGCAGAATATGAATTACTGCTACCTCACACCTTGGTAGAGAGCTAAAGCAAATGGAAGAAAGGTTGAAGTCTAGGAGCTGAATAGACCGTTTCAAAGTGCAGCTCAAGAAGACAAAGCCAAATACCATGAGGACATGTGCAAGGACACCGAGTTACAACACCAAAAGGGAAGACATGCTCAGCATATCTGAAACCGAAAGAACTCAAGCCTCAAATTTCAACAATTTTGAAAGACTAAAGGCAAAATGTTGAATGACGCAGGAAGCATCGAGAGAAGATGGGAAGAATACAGTCACTGAACCAGAAAGAGCTACTCGACAGTCCACCATTTCAGGCGGTAGCCTATGAGCGAGAACCAATGATGCCGTAGGAATTGATGGAGTAGCCGTTGAAATGTTTCAGAAAGCCGAAAAAGCACTGAAATCTCTCTCCCCTATGCCAGGAAATTTAAAAGACAGCCACCTGGTCTACTGACTGGAAGAGATCCCTATTTGTACCCATTCCAAAAAAGGTGACCTGACAGAGTGCTCAACTATAGAGTGACATCCTTGGTAAAGAAACGTTGTACTTAAGATTACTCAGCAGCAGCCCACTGACGAGCTGCTGGGAGTTCAGGTCTGATTCAGAAGAGGATGTGAAGCAAGGGGTGTCAGTGCTGATGTCAGATGGATCTTGGCTCAAAGCAGAGAATATCAGAAAGATGTTTATGCTTGTGTTTTGATGAGTATTCGTAGGCATTCGACTTTGTGAGCCACAATAAACTGGGTAACTTTGAGAAGAACGAGGATTCCAGAGCACTCTTGTGCTCACTTGGAAGTTGTGTGTGGATCCAGAGGTAGTTGTGTGTACAGAAGGGAACACTGCGTGGCTTAAAGGTGCGTGTCAGGGTTGTGTCCCGTCACCATACTTGTTCACTCTATACTGAGCAAGTCATTAGAGAAGCGGAATTATATGAAGAATCGGAGCACCAGGATCAGAGGCAGGCTTATAATAGCCTGTGATATGCAGATGGCACAACCTTGCTTGTTGAAATCAAGAGGAATTGACGTACTTGCTGATGAAGATCAAGGATTGTAGCCTTTGATTTGGATTACAACTTAACGTAAGGAAGACCAAAATCCTCACAACTGAACCAGTAAGTAACTTCGTGATAAATGGAGAAAAGATTGAAGTTGTCAAGGATTTTGTCTTACTTGGATCCACAATCACCACCCATGGAAGCAGCCGGTGAACCCAAAAGATGATTTGCATTAGCAATCTGCTTCACAAGACAAGACCTTTTTAGAGTGTTGAAGAGCAAAGATGTTTATTTCTTTGAAAATTAAGGTGCACCTGTGACCCAAGCCATGGCATTCTGTATTTTGTCATGCGTGTGAGAGTTGGACATTGACTAAGGAACTGTAGAACGGATGCATTTGCATAGTGGTGCTGGTGAAGACTATTGAATGTACTGTGGACTGCCAAAAAGACAAACATCTGTCTTGGAATGAATAAGGGCAGAGTGCTCCCTAGAAGAGTGGATGGCTAGACTTTGTCTAACACACTTTGGACATGATGTCTGCAGAGAGCACTCCTTAGAGAAGGACATCATGTTTGGCAAAGCAGGTGGGGGGGGGGGTCCAAAAAAGAGGAAGGCCCTCGGTGAGCTGAATTGACAGTGACTACAGCCATGGGCTCTGACATAGGAACAATGGTGAGGATGGTAAAGGACCGTGTAGCATTCTATTCTGTTGTACATGAGGTCACTGCGGGTCGGAGCCTGCTCGAGGGCGATGGGAAGAACAACATAGCTTCACCACACTTGTCACCGTTCCCCTCTCTGTCATGGTAGCCATTCTAGCAGTTGGAGATTTAATTTGCACTTCTTACAGAGGCCTTCAGTGAGTTCTCCTTTCTTGTGCCATTGTTGGTTCTCTTTAATTTCTGATTATTTTTTTAAACTTTTGGTTTCATTGGTTGGGTTTTGTTTTTCTTTAAAGCTTTTTGCTGATGAAGCCACATCCACTCTACTCCACACATCTTTCTTGTAACCCAGCCACTTCTTGCATATGCACTTAAAGCTAGGAGCTTTTGAAACCTAAACTTGGATGAAAAATATTTGGATATTATTAGTGCTAGTTGAAGCTTCTTAACATTTCTTTAGTTATTACCTTTTGCTGTTTTAATACCTAGTGTGGAAACTGGTGTTTTCGTTTTTATTTTTAAACAGGGCACTTTAAGAGTGTTGCTGGTTCTTTTGCATGATTTCCCCGAGTTCCTTTGTGATTACCATTATGGGTTCTGTGATGTGATCCCACCTAATTGCATCCAGCTACGAAATCTGATCCTGAGTGCCTTCCCCAGAAACATGAGGCTTCCGGATCCATTCACTCCTAATCTGAAGGTAAGGATTCAGATGGTTCAAGGAAAACAAAGTTAAAATTATTACTAGTTTTGTCCTTTCTTTGATATGCTGTCTATTTAAACACCCTTGAAAGTCATATTAGGAGCCCTGGTGGCGCATGGTGGGTTAGGCATTGGGATGCTAACTGCAAGGTCAGAAGTTTGAAACCATTAGCTGCTCCCCGGGGGAAAGATGAAGTTTTCTGTTCTTGTAAAGAACTTTCGTCCGAGAACCCCAGGGAAGCAGTTCTTCTCTGTTTTACAGGGTTGTGGTGATCTGATGGCAGTGAGTTTTAAGGCCAGGCTTATGAAGATCAGGCACTAGTGCTGTTGTCTGTTGGTTTTCTGTATTTGTATGATTAAGATGTTTTCATCGTAATTTTTATATTAAGTGCATTTAAGTGCTCTTGAACTTTCGGTGACCGAAAGTTGCAGAGCAGCCAAATCCGTGCAGTGTTCCCACGTAACTGTTTCAGAGATGATCTCAGTGCCACGGGGGGGTGGGGGGGGGCTTCCAAAGGTTTATGGGAGTAAGTGGAATTGTACTGGGAGCTTTTAAAAACTCCTTCATATTTTAAATTGTTGAGATCCTTGATAGAAGGGACTGCTTAAAATCATACCAGACTGTGGTAGCTATGGTAATTTTTATGTTATTTTATAGCTTTTCCTCTGACCATAGACTGGACTTCTTGATGAGGAGATTCTTGTCTTATAAAAGCAGTAATTGTACAAAATAGGCCATTCCAAAAATAGTAGCTGGGTTTATTTTAAGAAGGAGCCCTGGTAGTACAATCGATACGGGTTCAGTTGCCACAAAAACACCTGTGCTGTGAATCCCCAGTGGCCACCCCGGACAAAAGACCTGGCTCCCCTAAAGATGGCAACAAAGAAAACCCTCACCCAGAGGGCGGTTTTCCTCTGTCACATTGGGTCACTGTGTGTCAGAATCGACCCAGTGGTACACTACAATGCACCGAGTGAGAGGTTCCTATCATTTCCTAGGTAGATTCTTTTCCCCTTATTTTAAATATTTTATTGGGAGCTCTTACTTATATCCTAACATTCCATCAATCACATAAAACAGTATTGTACAATTGCTACCACAGTCGGTTTCAAAACATTTTCTTTCTCATAAATGGCATATAATATTTTAAAAATACCATTAAACAATGTATTATTTAAGGTTAAGTATAATATGAGGGGATTTTGTTTTAAGTGTAGGAAAAAATGAATTAAAATATAATGGCATTTTCCCACTTCTTTTTTTTTTTTTAATGATTTTATTAGGGACTCATACACCGCCCATCTTGATCCATACATACATCAATTGTGTAAGGCACATTTGTACATTCGTTGCCCTCATCATTCTCAAAACTTTTGCTCTCCACCCAAGCCCCTGGGATCAGGTCCTCATTTTTCCCCCTCCCTCATGAACCCCTGATAATTTATAAATTGTTATTTTGTCATATCTCCTATGTAGATTCTTACAGTAATAGTAGCATGTGTGTCTGTTTTAAAAACTAACACATGTCCATTGAACTAGTCCATAGAACTACTATCTAAGACCTTTATAACGCACACAGCTTAGAATCAGGCAGTGCAACCACTCCCAGCAGTGATGCATTTTGTTGTCAGCTTCTACAAATGCCTGTGGTTGTCCTTCTGGAGTGTTCATTGTATGTTGCAGGTGGACATGCTGAGTGAGATTAACATTGCACCCCGCATTCTCACCAACTTCACCGGAGTGATGCCACCTCAATTCAAAAAGGATTTGGATTCCTATCTTAAAACTCGTTCTCCAGTCACTTTTCTGTCAGATTTGCGCAGCAACCTACAGGTGGGTTAATAAGTTTTTCTTGAATGCAGCTTCCACACAGCAGTGCCTGGTAGATGAATTACACAACACTGGATATGACCCCCTTTCCACTTTGCTTTTCCACCTCGTTGCTATGCTTTGATTTAAAGATCTTAACTCTGTTGATTGGGCTGGATTAAGTGGATTGTAAATCTTACTGGTTCCTTTCATGAGACATCCAGAGTCATTTCCTGTCTCGATTGGACATATAGAATGACTTGAAGTTGTCCCGCCTTTCTGTACCATACCGCCACAATATTCTTCCTTGTGAGCCTGCCATGTTTGACCGTGTGAACATCACAGTGCTGTGAGAGAGGCACAGTGGTGGCATCCACTTCTGATGCTGCAGCCTGCATTAGTCTGGGAGCTATACCAGTTCTTTTTCTAAACTTTGAACCACAAAGCATGTGGAGAACACTCGATCTGCCTCTGTAGGTGTCAGGAGGTTTAAAAAGAGTAGGGAAGGGGAATCTGTCCTGCGGGAGTCAATGTATCAGAAGCTTTCTGTGTTGCTCACTTAGGTATCGAATGAGCCTGGCAATCGCTATAACCTCCAGCTCATCAATGCACTGGTGCTCTACGTAGGGACTCAGGCTATTGCGCACATCCACAACAAGGGCAGCACACCTTCTATGAGCACCATCACCCACTCGGCACACATGGATATCTTCCAGAACCTGGCTGTGGACTTGGACACTGAAGGTGAGTCAAGCCGGCCGATTCTCAAGTCTTGTCTCTGTGCTTTTAGCCATGAGATATAAAGTGTTTTGAGTCAGAAGACAGACTGCTCATTGATATGGGTTTGATTCCTGTCTTTAGTCAGATGCTAATCAACTGAATGCAGAATACACGCAGAAAAGTATCAAGGACAGAGCTGCCTGGAATCCTACTGTTAACTAGTCATTTGGTGTGTAGTTGTAAAACATCTTTCCTTTACTCTCTTGAACATAGATGGGCCCATGTTATGTGCCTTTGTTGTTAGCATGCCTTTTTCTAGTACTTACTGGTAGACCTTGTCGGACAAATTAAATGCTGACTGTGACTTTCAATGAGTAGGGACATAAATTTCCCAGTATAGCTTCTGTCCTGAGTTACCTCGTTGAGTTTTCTTTTGGTGTTCTATCACATTGTCTTGATGATGGCACAGAAGAGCTTCTGAAGACAACGACTGCTAACTTTGCTATGGATTCTTAAAAGAATATTTAATCTTGGAGAAGGATTCACTTCTGAAAGATTAGCCACTGAAAACAAGGCTTAAACATAGGAACGACTGTCAGTTTGGCATAGGACTCGGTGGTGTTTGTTATGTTGTACATTGGGTCACTGAGTCAGAATCAACAACACCTAACAAAAACATTTTGTAGAAGGGATACGAGACAGTTGAAAATCAAGATAGAACAAAATATGTCCAGAGCCTCAAAATAAAAGGCAGGCAGTTGTGGGGGACAAGTACTGATAAAGGCCACGGTGATTCTTCCACAAACCTGCCTGAGTGGGAGTAGAAGCAGGGCCCAGCACCCACACCTCGCTAGGACGGTACATGCTTATACCAATAGCAGTTTATCTTGTTCCGAGTCCTGGTTTCATGTTGGGCTGCTAGCCATGGCGTGCTAGCAGTGACACCCCCTGCCACTCCTTGGGAGAACTGTCCTGTGAAGAGTTAGTTTGAGGAACCCACAAAGGTTGGTTACACTCTGTCCTAGAGGGTCACTGTGATCCGGATTCGACAGCGGAGCAGTGAGTTTGGAGGATTCAAGATTATTCTAATCGTGCTCAAAAGTGTCCTGAAAGATGCCTTTTAAGAAGTAAGGTCTGGACTGTTTTCTTGACGGACAAACAGCATATTTGCCTCTTGCTGTCGTTACACT
The DNA here is from genome assembly GCF_050624435.1 of Tenrec ecaudatus. Taxonomy (NCBI): domain Eukaryota; kingdom Metazoa; phylum Chordata; class Mammalia; order Afrosoricida; family Tenrecidae; genus Tenrec; species Tenrec ecaudatus. The sequence continues at coordinate 49,122,170 of NC_134547.1, read as the reverse complement.
ATGACAGAGTGTGGTGCTGCGACAAAGCAAGTGCAGAACCCTCTTCCATTGTAACTAGCTGTAATGGGACTTTGTGAAATGCATAAGGATCATCACCCAGTATTTTTGAATTATTGTGGTTTTGGATTAGCATATGGGTCCGTTAAATCACCACCACCCCAAATTTGGAGTCCTGGTGGCACCTTCAGTTACGTGTCGTGTTGATGAAGCCCAAGGAACCTTATAGGGGGGCTCTCCTCTGCCCTGTTGGAATTGGCTTGTGACAATGGGAATGAAAATGGGGTAGGAGGTATTCTGAGACGCAGAATTTGAGAACCGTTGGTTTAGGGAAAGTTCCATTGCAAGCCCGTATCAGAAATCTGAACCCACATCATTCAAAACGACCTGTTTCCATGCTGGCCCTTTAGAGCGAGGTCTCACTAAGCTGCGTTTTCTTCACTTCTAGGTCGGTACCTCTTCTTGAACGCAATTGCGAATCAGCTGCGGTACCCAAATAGCCACACGCATTACTTCAGCTGCACCATGCTGTACCTTTTTGCAGAGGCCAACACTGAAGCGATCCAGGAGCAGATCACAAGGTAAGAGAGACGTTTTGCAAATGCTCCTTCAACCCACGAATGAATTCTGTTTTTTCCGTGTAGTCATTGCTCATTGAGCCTCTTAAGTTCAACACGCCAGATGCAAAATACAGCTATTCATGAACATGTTTTCTGGCGCACACAAATAGGGAATTGCGACTCAGAATCATTGCTGGAACAAGAGGTTGACCTTTAGAAACGGCACCATGTTTTGATTGAGGGCATCACGCAGGTGTTGGCAGAAGTTGCCCGGGGGCAGGAATCCTGTGGGCTTTTGAAAAGGTCAGGAGGTTGTGGTAGTCTTCATTGTCACTGGGTTAAAAGGTTTCATGAACAGAGAAATAAGATCAAAGCGCTGTCTTCCTAATAATAGTTAGGGATCTCTTCACTTTGCTTTTATAACACTAAGAATTAGGATGTGGGTGGAGTCTTGTGAGATCCATACGTACCAGGGGGTTCAAAGTTGGTGAGAAAATGGGAGTTGAAAGTTAACGGCATTTTCCATAAACTGAAGCCCCTTTGGTGTTAGGAACATGTTTACTTTTGCACTTTCACAGTAGTACCTGTGGCATTCCTTCACTTATATGTGGGAGTTTAGTATTTTATTATTGGATGCAAAGTTTCAGTGAACCTATTTATATTTTTTTAACCATGATTCTTTAGGATAAATATTGAAGCAATGAGAATAGGTGTCATTCGGGAAAAGGATATCAATTTAACTCTTAAACTAGCAGTGAGCCGTGTTAGAAGTTTTGCTACTCACTTTCTGTACTTATTTTCACGTTGTGTATTGTGGCCAAATGGTTATGTGTTGCACTATGATTCTGAATAAAAGCAGGTCAAACTACTAGCCACTCTGCAGGAGAAAGACAAGGCTTTCCACTCACAGAAATAGTTAAGAGTCTGGGAAACCCATAGGGCCAGTGCCACCCTGTCCTATAAAGTCACCGAGACTACATAGAATTCATGGCAGTGTTTTGTGTGTGTTGTGCACATACTGTTTGTGTCTTTTATGAGCTTTGTTCTCAACCATGCAAGTCTTCCAACCAATTTTGTGCATTTACGCCATATGTCTGCAGTGAGAAATGCTGAGGGGCAAGAGAAAACCCACCCTGGCTGTGATTAGTAACGGTTATGTGTCAACTTGCTTCACTGGTTCAATAAGTAAAAATTGTAATTCCAGGATCCACCTGCAGTGACCAGGCTAACTCATTGTTCTTAGTAAAGCCAGCGGCTCTTGCAGGTGATCAGATTGTGTGGTTTCACAGCCAGGAGGTAGAGAATAGCGTGGTCTTGTGTTGGTGTGTTTCTTTGTTCATTGATTGACTCTCTCTCCTCTTTCAGGGTCCTCTTGGAACGGTTGATTGTAAATAGGCCACATCCTTGGGGTCTGCTTATTACCTTCATTGAGCTGATTAAAAACCCAGCGTTTAAGTTCTGGAACCATGAATTTGTACACTGTGCCCCAGAAATTGAAAAGTGAGTTAAAAGTAATTAAGGATTGGGCAAAAAAAAAGAGGACTCATTGACATCTTCAACTTGGGTGGGAGGGTAGAGGAAATAGTAGTTAAAGCAAGAGAGAGGTAGATATTGCCCGCCCTGAAATCTTCTCACAAATAAATTGTAACTGTCTCTGTTCTTCAGGTTATTTCAATCGGTCGCACAGTGCTGTATGGGACAGAAACAAGCTCAACAAGTAATGGAAGGGACGGGGGCCAGTTAGACGGAACTGCATCTTGTTGTGTACCGTCAGCCTGGAGGTCCCATGTGGCACCAACTTCATAAACTGACTCAGCGTTTTGGCACCTCCTGACTTTCCCAGCCCTTTGGTTCTCGGGTATCTGCCCCCACTACTGTTGGGGTCAGCCTCCTGTGTATGTGGGCACGTTCCAAAGTTTAAATGCATTTTTTGACTCTTGGCCAAAATTTAGAAGATGCTGTGAATATCATTTTGAACTTGTGTAAATATATGAAAGAGAAAACCTTTGTCTGGAACTTAACTTTGAGTTTGTGTAAAATGCGGCGAAGACAAGTGCATAAAGCGGTTCCCTCCCCGTTTGAGACGCATGGTTCCATCCACGACTTCCCACATTCCTGTTCATTGTGTAACCGATTTTTTAGTGTGGACAACACACCTTGGAGATGGAGTGATGCAGATGGGGATGTATGGTATTTCGGGAAATGCGGTGAAGGCACAAGATTTGAGATCTGTAGTTGTCCTGCTCCACCAACCCAAAGCTCACTGCTGGGAGAACAATCTTTGTACCAGCTTATTTTTGCTGGAGAGGATAGATGACCTTTGGGCGGGCCCTAGGAGGCAGTTCTTCATACCTGTAAGCTCTCCTTAACCGATTCTTAAAAATCTTATAAACCTACTGTGCCAGAAACCCCCGCCTCCAGCAAAAAGTGTAAAGGAAAAAATACCGCCCTCTTCTGTAAGAGTTTTGGAAATGTTTAGTCCCTCCCTGTTTTGTAGCCTTTCTAATTCATGGGCTTTTAGTCCATGGAGTGTGCAGGCTGTCAACATGAAAATCAGGCCCCTAAGCCTTTCTAGACAGACAGTTACCTCCTTCCCGCTAATGTGGTGTGATCAAGTGGGCAAGGAAAGGGCTTGTGTCCTTCAGGATTTCTTCTGGTTTCAACAATGAACTGGCAGAGCTATTGCTAGTTTAAACAGAATGACAAAAAAATTCCCATTGTTTTCAAAACCTTTTACCCTAAAAGCCATTGAGTTGGTTATTTAAAACTTCCCACTTAAACAGTTTTCTATGCCCTGAATGAAGAACATCAACGTTTTGTTTTGTGACCATCAACTTTTAAGAAGAGGACAACAAAGTTTCAAATGGCTGAGAATGTCTTTGGGTTGTCATGTCTTTCCTCAAAGGGGGCGAATCTCGGGAGTACTCCACCAGCTCAGAGTCCTTTAACAGGAAATGTATGATTGAAGTCCAAAGTTCCTGTTTTGGGACCCTAGAATATGAGAAGGCCTGTTACTATGATGTCTGCAAAATAACCTGAATTCTGTCTGTTCTTAGTAACTGAGCAGTGGTTCCCAAGTCTGCATGTCATGTCACTTCATCTCAGTCCCAGCATGACCCCCTTGTGACTTTTTCTTTGGGCATTTCATCAGAATAGCAAGATCCGAATCCTCTGAAGGCGGCACCAGCGACTACCCGCTTACAGTAGAGCTCTTCAGCCTGGCGGTCCGCTATCTTGTCAGCTCCAGCAGGCGATGTAAGATCATCTTCTGACCGTAGCGGACCTGGAGAGCTTGCTGTTCCCTGCAACTGAGTTTGGCGTGCACCTCCTTATTGGCAAGCAGATCTTGCTCAGTTTGTAAGTCTGTAGCATAGGTGTCCAGGGTCAACAGAACACTGTCCCGAAGCAGCTGCCTCCACGATGCTCTGAGCTTGGGGATATCTGTGACTGGGAGGCCGTCGTCCTCGTCCCTGTTCGCATCTTCCCAGCCATCTTGGTCTTTAAACTCCCTGAACTCCTCAGGAGGCATGCACAGGACCTGGAAGCAATCATGAGAGCCATGAGGGTGTTCCTTGTGCTCAAGGAAGCTGGTTTAGGGGGATTTCTCACCCCCCACACCTTCCACCTCCCAACTTCACTTTTTCAGTCTAACCTTGAGTGTGGTGAGCAGCTCTTCATCAGTTAGCACCGCCTCCTGCCCAATCACAAAGGCTCCCTCTTCCCCTACCATCTCCAGTTTGCACAAGAAATCCCAGCGTTCCTTCAGGAGGAGCCTTTCAGCTTCAACTTTAGTTCCTATAAATCGACAAAAGCAGAAAGCTCCGTGTATCCAAAGGCTCACTTCTCTCACCATTTACTGCCACAGTCCCATACATGAACGACCCCCCCTCCCCCGCCCACTGATTTAGCAGAGCTATTGAAGGGGGGGGGGGCTGTTAGAAGTGGGTAAGTAGAGGCATACCCAGCAGTATCCACTCACCCCGTAATGCTGCTTCACGAACCGTTACCATCTGAATGTCTGCAGTGTCGTTAGTGTTGCCAGGGTAGGGCTCAACAAAACCATACATGTGAATCAGTTGCCAATTCGCCATTTGCCCATAAGTGTTGAAAATCTCGTGGCCTTTGGGAATGGGCTGGGTGGCAACCATCCGAAAACAATCCTAGTATGGGAGGGAGAAGCTGTAGCCAGGTCAGCCCCATGCCCACCATCCCCCTCCTACAAGAACCTCCCAGGGGTGTGGCTCAGTGCCAGGCCAGTGCACCCCTTGTCTTCTGTGGGCTGTGTGCTATAGAGGGGTGCAAGGCAGGGCTGCACAGAGCAGGCCTAGCAACTGCTCGCATCCAGCACTTCGCAAAGAATTTAGTGGGCAAAGCCAGCAAAAGCAAAGGAACAAGGAGCAACAGCCTCTTTCTAAATGTTTAATTTCACACGGTTTCCTTAAAACTTTGGTCCTACGCCCCTGACCTCGGAAGTAAGACCCTCTGCATACAGATGTCTTAGGCTGCTGCCCACTGGGCCCCCACACTACCTTGCAGAAAACAGTCAACAAGCCAATGAAGCTCAACCTCGCAGGACACCCTACCAGCTCCAGTGGTCACTTTCTTTCAGGGATTTAAAATGTTTGCCTTGGTATTGGTAGAGATAGACACAGGAAGAGCGAACCTCACCTGATCATTTTTAGCATGAACTGTGAAAGTGAGCTTTTATCACTGACCCAGGCTAGCACGGCACACCGATTATCAGTGCACAAGAAAAAGTTACTCACTGCCGAGAATTCTAGGCTGGCATTGTGATCAGCTATGTGGTTCAGTATGTCTGCAGCAGGCACCATCAAGGGAGAATTTGGCTCCTTTTCTTCAACATCTTCCTGAAAGCTGACAGAGAACTTCGCTAAGGCCGAGTTGGTTTGTTGTATTTTTAATTAAAAGATCATTTTACTGGGGGCTCTTACAGCTCATAACAATTTCTACAGTTGTATCAAGCATTTTTATTTAAATTTATTGGGGCTCATACAACTCTTATCACAATCCATGCATACATCAAATGTGTAAATCACGCTTATACATTCGTTAACCTCATTCTCAAAATTCACCTTCCGCTTGGATATCAAGCCTATTTGTACATATGTTGCCATCATTTTCTGAACATTTACTTTCTATTTGAGCCCTTTTAGGCCTAGTTTTGATAGGGCTTCACTGTTCTTCCTCCTGCCCCCTCCCCAAATAACGTGGTAATGCATTGGGATGCTAAGCTAACAGCAAGGTCAGCAGTCCAAAACCACCAGGTGAGGCTTTCTATTCCTGTAGAGCCGCACTTTGGGAAATCCACAGGGTCAGGTCTACCAGCTTCTTTGGGTTGCTATGAGTCGGCATGGACTGGGTGGCAGTGAGTTTGGGGTTGGTTTTTTTGGGGAATGTTAAGTACACGAATTGATTCTTGCTACCCCTAAGGTTTTCTAGGCTTTTAACTTTTTTGACAACAGATCTCCTGGCCCCTCTGCCCAGAGCCACCAGGTGGCTTCCCAGCAGTCATCCTGCAAGAAGTCTTCCTCCAGGCCCCCACAGACCTGTAGGCCATCACGAGAGCCACAAGCTGCTGGTACAGCTCCAGGGACCGCACCCGGGGGCTGAAGAGATCAGGGTGGGCTTCCATGAAGGGCAGGACGATGGAGTGGAACTCGCTGTCGATGTTGATCAAGTCCTTCTCCACAGCCTCAGGCACGCCAGTGCCCTGCAGCAATCGCCGGCGTTCATCCTCAGGCCTGCGATGACACCCAGCCGGGTTCCCAGCCCACACACCACCAGGACAGGGTTGTGGGCTCCGGCCTCGCGGGGGCGAGGGGGACGGGGGGGGGGTACGGGACGGGTGGTTGGCGCAGGCTGTGCCGCGAGCCCCTCCCACAGCTCTCACCAGAACATGGGGTGCTGCAGGCGGCCCAGGTCCGGCCAGAGCGCGAAGTACGGGTTCCAGAAGGAGGCCGGGGCCTGCAGTTCGTGGAGCAGCGCCAGCAGGAGGGGCACCCAGCCCGACTGGCTCTGCAGGGCACTTTGCTCTGCGGGAGACACAGGGGTGAGGGCCGCGGCACCACGCGGGGGGCCCCGCACCCTCGCCCGCCGGCCCCCCTACCTCGCTCCAGCAGGGCGCTGATGGAGCAGGTGTTCGGAGACAGGAGCGCGGCCCGTGGCACCGCGAACAGCAGCTCCCCGGCCTGCACATGGTCGTGGGCCACCATGCCGTAGCCGGCCACCGTGCCCTGCCGGCTCACCGCCACCTGAGCCAGGGGTCGGGCGGGTCAGGGCCGCCCTCCGCCCGGGCCCCCGCCGGCCCCCGCCGCCACGCACTCACCTTGGGGCTCAGCTCCAGCCCCACCTGCCTGCACCAGCTCAAGAAGCCCGCCACGGGGTCCAGGTCCGCGTCGCCGCCGTCCGCGGACCCCGCCACCTGGGACAAGGGGGCCAGTGACCCGAAGCCCCGCTGCGGGGCGGGAGGAGGGGGCGGGGCGCGCGAGGAGGCTGAGCACCGGGGCGGGGGGCGCAGGGGGGGCGCGCAGCACAGGCCCCGAGGGCGGCCGGACTCACCCTCCGGCGCTTCGACTCGGCCGCCATAGTCTGAGCGCGCTGGGCCCCGGGAGAGAGCAGACGCGGACGGCCGCTTCCGGCGCCCTGGCCACGCCCCCGGGGCGGGGCCTCACTGGGAGGGCCGCCTGCCCTGGCCCCGCCCCGGCCCTGGTACCGCCGGGTCTCAGCACCCACTCACGGCCCTCCGGAAATCGCATGCTTTGAGTTCAGAACCCAAAACCTGCTGCCATCGAGCGGATTCCGCCTCCCAGCCTCCCTCGCACACAGAGGAACTGCTTCTGAGGGGCCCTGGCGGCGTAGGGTGACACATCGGGTTGCAAGGTCAGTGTTTAAAAACCACCAGCCGCTTCGCGGGGGAAAGACGCGGCTTTCAACTCCTGTGAGACCCATAGGCGCAGTGCTCCGCTGCCCTCTGGGGGCGCTGTGAGTCAGAATCGACTCGACGGCAGCGAGTACGTCTTTGTGGACGCAGACAACCTCACCTTTCTGTTCGCAAGCAGTGCGCGCTTAAGCTGCCGCGCCACCAGGCTTCCTTTTCTCAGTTCACCCAAGTCCCCCTAACAGAGATTCGCTTCGGATTCCTAATAACGCCACAAAAGGGTTTCCGAAGACTGTACATCTTTACAGGAGCAGCCAGCCTCCACTGTCCCCCAAGGTGCAGCTCGTGGGCTGGACCCGCAGACCGTTAACCCATAGCGCCATGGGGCTCCAACGGAAGCTCTAGCCGCCCCTGGTTGGGTCCAGGTGAGCCCTGTCCCAGGCGCCCTGGTGGGGCGGTGGTGAGGCTTTTGGCTGGTCACTGCAAGGTCAGTGATGGACCCGACAGCCTTAGCGGCTTTGCGATTGGATGCAGTGCGGGCAGTTCTGCTCTGCCCTCTGCCCGGGAGTCTCTGTGTTTCAAGGACCGCGCAGAAATGGGTTGGTGGTCTGTGTTGAGTTGGTAAAAGGGTGGTCTAGGAAGGTGGTCCTGGTGCCTCCTGGATCCTGCTTCCCAACCACATACAACCCTCCCCTTTGAAACGTCTTCAGGGGCTTGGAAGGGGGAGTGGGCAGCACAAATCCTACTTTGTGGGTCAGAGCTGAGGCCCTGGCAGCTGGCTGGAGGAAAGCGCATCCGGGTGGCTAACCAGAGCCCCTTTGTTAGCCATGGCTTCCTCTGCTCATTACAGCAGTCTGTGCACAGGCTCCTGGGGCCAGGAGGTTCTTGAATCTAGAACAGGTTTTCTTACCACCCCACCCACCAGTTGCTGCTCGTATATCCTCCCACTTGCGTTTCTGCACAGCACATACTGGGTATGATGTCTGCTGATTGAGTAGCTTTTTTATTAGCTGGCTTACAACTAACCGAAAAACCAAACTCACTGCCAACAAGTCCATGCCGACTCATAGCGACCCCTACAGGACAGGGTAGAACTGCCCCTGTGGGTTTCTGAATTCTGTAACTCTTGGGGGGAGTGGAAATCCCCATCTTTCTCCCTGGGAATGACTGGCAGTTTCGAACTGCTGATTTTGCATATCACAGCCCAACATGTACCCACCACCTCCCACAAGGGCCCACTGTCATGAAATGTACGAACCCCGGTGGTTATGCAGGAGCCGCTAAATAACACACCGTTAAAGTCAAGGAAATGACTGAGGCGGCAAACACAGGTTTGCATGATCCCATGGGCTTTGGCCTCTTACTTCCAAAAGCCCAGAACCCACTGCCACTGAGTCAGTTCTGACACCCAGGAGCCTTACACGGGGTTCCGCAGGTTTGCTAATCTGTAGGGGAGCAGACAGCCTCATCTTTCTCTCTGGGAGCAGCAGGTGGGTTTGAACCGCTAGGCCTTTTATGCAGGCAAATCCTATCTGAAGCTGTTTCCTCACCTCTAAAACCGAGGTAACAGCTGTCATGGAGAATTGATTTCTGCATCAGCAACAGAGAGAGAGAGAGAGAGAGTGTGTGTGTGTGTGTGTGTGTGTGTGTGTGTGTGTGAGAGAGAGAGAGAGAGAGAGAGAGAGAGAGAGAGAGAGAGAGAGAGAGAGAGAGAGAGAGAGAGAGAGAGAGAGAGAGACCAGGGCTAGAGCTGTGGAGACAGGGCAGTCCCCATGCCCCCTGCCCCGTGAAGCGCCAGTCCCATCCTTCTCTCGTGCGGGACATGCCCATCACCACACTCACATTCTTCTTAGTGCCTATTAGCTTTTCAGCACAGTCAAATCCTTCTCCATTGACAAGGTTGTTTTTATTTGTTTCACATTTTGTCACCTCAAAGTCTCATGACATCAGCCACCAGAATTCACAAATGTAGGCTCTTCACGGAGTACAGAGAGGAAAACGCTAAAATTTCAACTTGACCCGAAAAAGCAGAGACTACCTCCAATGGGAAAAAAACCACACACACACACAGAAGGTCCAATATACATATATATATACGTACTGTATAGATATTTATAGATATTTCATCTGAAAGTACACAGCAAACTTAAAAAAAGGTGGGGGGAGAGTCCAAGATTCGCAGCGTTATCTATGGTCAGAGGGATTAATTCTACCAGCGTCTCACAGTCACGTACGATAGTCTCGGGAAGCACATCAGTGACTAGAACAGGGGACAGACCAACACTCCGCCAGGCCCTGGCACGGTCTAGTAATGGCTTAAGATTACAAAGGGGGTGGGCGATGTGCAAAGAGGAAGCATGCCCATGTGGGTGACGTCGCCCTCGGAACCCTCTCCACACCCCCTACCCTTTTCATTGCCATCTCAGACCCGTTTGCTTGTCTGGGGTTTGTGGCCACTGCATCCTGGTTTCTGAGCCAGGAGACTCCACCTGGTAAGATGGGTGGGTGGGATGTGCATGGCACGGCTATGGGCCTCCAGGGCAGGAAGGGGTCCGGGGGGCCCAGAGACAGAGGTTCCCTTGCCAGGGCAGGGACAGCCCCAGAATCAGCCCACTGTAATGAACTGAGATGGGAAAAGGTGAGGGACTGTGGACCCCGTTCATCTCGATGAACTCTGGATGAACTCACTCCTTCTTAGTGATGTCTACAGACATTTAGCCTCAGTCAACCAGAAGTCTCCCTGGAAACCCCACAGGCCACCTCCTCTGGACTGGGGCCTGGAAGGGCCCTGTGGGAACTCACAGCCCCCACCGTCTCTGGCCACCCACTACAAGACACCAGAGCTATTCTATCCAGCCTTCACCCTCAGTGCCTAATTAGGTCACCATGGAAATGGCCAACATCTTCCTTGGGGACAGCATCTGAGGGTGGCAGGATGGAAGGGCCCATCTGTGGGGTTCCCCTGGGGCAGAGAATCTTATGTCCCAAAGCCGTGACCACCTGGTCCTACAGTGCCAGCCAGGTCCAGAAAACTGTGCTAGGTGCACGCACTTGTGGCTATTGCTCAGATGATTGTCACATACTAAAACAAAGAGATGTCCTTGGCGCAGGGGATGGGAAAGGGGGGTCCTTCAGAACCCACAAGTTCCTTGATCCCTGGGGTTCCCCACTACTATCTCGTGGCTCTCATGCCAGTGTGTGAGATGGACCCCATGTTCTCGCCATCCGAGCTCTCCCCCCAGCCCCTCAATCTCCATCCTTCCCTCAATCTTTCTTGCCCAAATGGCTACCACACGCCCTTTCCCGAATCTGAGAGACTGCCTTCAATCCTGGCCAGACAAGGACTCAAACTCCTGCCTTCCTCCCTCCCTGTACTGCGGCCCTGTCTGTCTCTGCCTGGGCTGCTGGGGGTGCTTGAGAGGGGTCAAGGTAAGTGAATTGGGGGTGGGGAGTAGTAAGTCCCTCGAACTACCATCTGGCTGTAGCATTTAACATAGGGCCCCCCATCATTTTTTTTTTAACAAAAGAGAAGTAACCCGTTTCCTCCCCTACACCCTCTCACCAAGATAAACTAAAGGGAAGGAGCAGGCGCAGGGGTGGCAGTGGGATGGCGGGTCGATGCGGGTGGGCGGGCGGGCAGGTGGGCATCTTCACCGGACCCAGGGCTTTAGCAGGACACTTCCATGGTGTGGTTGACCTGGCCCAAGCCCTCGCTGCTCTCCGAGTGGGTGCAGGGCTGCGGGCGGCTGCCGTCCACTGAGCTGGCGCTGGTGAGGGAGGCGGTGCGGGAGCGGGCCAGGCGGGTCATACTGGCTGAGGGCACTGAGGACAGAGACAGGGCAGGCTTGAGGGCCAGGCAACGGGGCCGGGCAGCAGCAGGTAGGAAAAGGAGACACGCAAGCAAAGCGACCAGCGAAACCTGCTCTTCCAGAGACAGAGGCCGGCCCACCCCAAGCCAGGCCTCTGCCAGTTGCTCCAAGCCCAGGCATGCAGCGTCAGCACCAGTGAGGGGCCACAGGGCCAGGCAGAGGCCAGGGTGGCAGTCAGCCCGTCCCCTGAGCAGCTGCAGGGAGGTGGCGTGTCCCCACGTGGCTTGCCTCAAGAGGATGTTGCAGGAGGGTGGGGAGGCTCAGGTCTGCACTGCAAAGGAAGGGTACAAGGAGTGGGGGCTCCACGGCCTAAAACAACGTATCTGCAGGTTCATCAGGGAGACCTGCAGGGAGCGCACTCTAGCCCCCTGAACTCAACCAAGGGGGGGCGCTGTGGCACGGTGGTTATGCACTGGGCTGCGATCCGAAAGGTCAGCAGTTTGAAACCTCCAGCTGCTCCGCAGGAGTAAGACAATTGTTTACTCCCGTCAACAGTTCAGACTCTCAGAAACTCACTGAGAGTGCGACTTCAGCTTCCAACTCACCAGCTCCAGAAGCCACACGCCCAGGCCCCAGAAGTCTAGAAGCAAAACGCTCTAAAGCCCAGCCAGGCTCCAGCCCTGCCAGGTCAGATCCCATGGTGGACCCGGAACCCCTCGGGCAGTGGAGCGAGCAGGACACAGAAGGGTCCCAACCACGGCAAGCTGCGGCCTGCCTGCAGCACTGCAGAGGCGGCCGGGCGAAGGGGTCCATGCACGGGGGCGGAGGGGAGGGGTGGGGTGCGAGGGCCACAAGGCTACCTGCTCCTCCACTCAGCCTTCGGTCCTTCAAATGTGCAACTAAGAGAGAACACAGAGCCAGACAGGTGGGCGTGGGTGACGCCGGACACGGGAGAGAGAGTGGTTCACGGAGGCGTGGAGACCAGTTGGAGACGAGACGAAGGAGCGGGCAGAATGCAGTGGGCCAGGGCCAGAGCCCCAGAGAGCCCGCTCTGGCCCACCCACCAAGGCAGCAGCTCCCGAGGGAACCACAGCAAGGGACCATGTGTGTGATCCGAGGGCGCCCTGGGAGTGGGCCCTCACTATGCTGGGCCTGTCACCTCCCAGGTACAGCACACCCTCGGCCGCCGCTCCCACTGCTGCCTACTGCTCGGCCTCCAGAGACCCTCAGAGCCTTCCCAGAAACTAAAGGTGTCAGTCCCTCATCGGGTGTGGTGACGTTGAGAGAGGCCAGTAGGGGCAAGGTGATGGGTACCGGAAAGGCTCCCCTAAAACACATTCAGGGCGAGCAGGGAGGGCTGTGTGTGTGTGTGTGTGTGTGTGTGTGTGTGTGTGTGTGTGTACGTGTATGCGTGCGCACTCGCAGTCTTGGGAGTCTCTTCGTCCGTGCACGGGGGAAACTTGGGAAGTAGAAGGTAGGGATGAGGTCACAAGGCAGTCTGAGCCCAATTCCCTTAGCTCCATCTTTGGATCTGACCACCTCGGGTCCGGCTGGCTGCAGTTCTGAAACCCAGAGGGCCCCACCTCTCCTCCCTGCTTCTCCCACTCCAAGCTCACTCCCATGATGCCTCTGGGCACCACCGGCCGTCTCAGGTGCTATAGACCCAGCCATGTCCCAGAGCCCAACAGGAGGGGGTGGTGTGTCTCATACTCATAAGACACCATTTGTAAGACCTCTGGTCCCCCAAGGCTGGGGGAAGAGGGTCCCCCACCCCACGGGTCCAATCAGTGCCCTAAGGTCTCCCCAAGGGTGCATGGGACGTTCACTACACCGTGCAGGTGGGGCACCTAGTGGATCAGGTGTGCCCGCCATAAATGGGTAAGTGGCGGGGGTCAGCCCTGCCCCCAGGCACCCCCTTTGGAGAGAGGGTGTACTTACTGTAGCCCATGCCTTGCAGGAAGTATTTGAAGGCCTCCGTCAGCTTCCCAGGCTGCAAGGGAGTGGGACAGGGACACGTTCTGACTGACTGCCGGGGTCAGAGGAGACTGGAGGTTGCCCCCCACCTCCAGGCTAGTATGAATGGTAGGGGGGAGGGGCGGGAGCCTCACCTGTGTGACCTGGGGGAGTCCACCGGAGTCTGCCATCTGCAGCGAGCAGAGAGCAGAGTTAGCCGAGCAGGGGTGCCCCCACACCTTGCCCACCCTCACCCGGCCAGACCCACGGTCCCGCTCCGGGAAGCCCCAGGGCAGAACCCACCCCGCAGAGGGCAGGAGAACCTTACCTTTAGGAAGGTGGTGGAGGTGGGATCCAGCTTTGAGTTGCATTCAACCTGGGGGCGAGGACAGCGAGCAAGTGAGGGGCGTGAGGGAGGAGGCTCCTGCCCACCAGCTTCAAAGGTGCTTCTAGTCGCAGAGGCAGTGAGAAGGGCTAACAGAGGCAGACCTGGGTTCAGCCCCCAGGCGGGGTATGCCATCACAGGCCAAGTCCCTGGAGCTTAGTTAGCAGCTCCGGTGGGCGCAGGCTGTGCCATGGCTACGAGAGCCCATGCTGGCTTGGAGGATGGCCAGGGCAGCTCTTGGGGAAGTGACCTAGGGCAGGTGCTGAGGGTCAGGAGGATACTCAAAGGCCCCTGACTGGACCAGGGGGGCTAGTGCACCCACTCCCCTGCTCTACCTACCTCTCCTTGAGCTTTGGGAGGCTGGCCAGTTTCTGTGCAGCTCGGGGCTGCCCTGGGCATGGTGGACACCCCCCACACCCACACAATCTCTAGCTTCCTCTATACGGAGGAAGGCAGCTGCTGCCAGAACCCAGCAGGAAACACAGACCCCAAACAAGTGCCCAGGACAGACAGGATCCCGAGCTGCTCATGTCAGGGAAGTAATCAAATGCTGGAGGAGAGAGCGCCCCCAGGCAGTGGGTGGGAAGTGAAGAGAAGGTGAGGTGGGGGGTGGGGGGCGGACAGAGTAGTCCTGCCCTGGCTTTGCCACAGCCCCATTTCCATGCCTGGAGGGGACGCCAGGAGGTGACAGGTGGCAAGACTGCTGGAAATGGGATGAGAAGCCACTGTGCAGGCAGTGCCTATCCCCAGGGCTACCCCGACAGCAGAGATAAGAGCCCTGGGCTCCACCCCCTCTCCGCAGGGCACAGCCACACTCACCACCCCGTCCTCCGCAGGCGCGTTATCCCCTACCACCAGCATCACGGGGCAGCTGCGGACACAGAAGAAGGCCTGTAGGGTCTGGCCGAGGCTGGGCAGATGGGCTGGCAGGGGCCCAGGGTACACTTACCGGAGCGTCTTGGCATTGGGCACCGTCCCAGGCCGGTTAATGTCCAGGTCCCTGCGACTGGGGGTGGGGGGTGGGGGGAAACAGGCAGCTGAGGGCATCCCTGAAGGATACGGTTGCTGCTTTCTGCCACACAGCATCACCCCGAAGCGGCTCTGTGGCCCAACATCCCAGAGCCACCAAGCCTGCTCAGGGCTCATCAGCAGTGAGCAGCTTTGCACACAGGGAGACACAGGCCCGGACTCACAGGGCTCCCTGTAGTCTGACTTCTTCCCAAACTCCCAAGCTCAGGTGGGCATCCACCTGCCTCTGTCACCCTCAGAGCCCTCATTGGGAGGGGCAGCACCCTCCCTCTCTTAGTCATGTGGGAGGGCAGGGCTGGGTCTCCCAGGTTCTCTGTGGATTCTCATCCCAGGACAGCCCTGCATGGGGGGTGGGGGGTGGGGAGGGATGCTGGTGAGACAAGATACCCCAGGCAAGGAGCAAGCCCTTTCATTGGAAAGCAGGGAGTTGTCAAGCCTACCCACCTCCCCTAGGGTGACTGTGTGTGTGGGAGGGTGCTGCCACCCCCACTGTGCACACCTGTTGTACATGTTCCAGAAAAGCTGCAGGTTGGCCTGGTTCACCACGTTCCCGATCTGCTGCCGGTAGCTCTGGACCAGCTCGGTGTTGTTCATCAGCTCCTCCTGGGCCCAGGGTAGCGGGGTGCACAAAGGGGCGCAGACAGAGAGAGGGGTACGGCCTCAGACCAGAGCAGCCCTAGTCCCACCCCCAGGCACTCAGCTGACTCCGTGAACCATCCATGCCCAGAGGGAGACACCGGCTGCCCACCAGCCCGCGGTTCCTGAGATGCCGCTGCCATCTCCAGCCTGACCCCCTTACCTGGCTGAAGAGGTGGGATAGCACCGTGTCAGGTAAAGTGCTGGTGAGGCCAGAGAGCTGCAGGCAGAGGTGGAAGGAAGGCAGTGTGACTGCCCTGCCCACACGTTCCCAGGCCCATCCTGGGGGCGACCCAGGGGACCGGCTGCAGCCATGCACGCTCACCTTGGTAGCAGCCCAGTCAATCCAGCCTTTGCCGTTGGGATCAATATTCATCAGCACCAGCCCCTCCACCAGGTCGGGGAAGATGAGCTGTGGGGAGAGGGAACAGGCCTGGGGGCCGGGGCACGGCTCCCCACTCGGAAGACGGGTCGAGAAGCTGGCCCTGAGGCACTCAAGGGGGCTGGGAGGGTCAGAGTAGCTGGGGATGCTGAGGGTCAGTGCTCCTGGGATGCTGGAGCCGAGGCCTACATTTCCGGCGTCACTGCCTGTGTTTAAGGGCCATGATAACACTGTGTGGTGTACCAGCGCCAGGCCATTTCTCAGGGTGGCAGGGAGTAGGCCGGCCAAGTCAGGTGTTGAAGGTTTGCACGGCCAGGGCCCCGTGGGCTGTTTGTGGTGGAGAATACCAATAGCAGCAAGAGCACTGACTCAGTTCAGACACAGATGACCTTCGCCAAATGTGCAGCCCCCTCACACTCCTTTCTCCCCATTAAACAAGCCCACCGCCCCCAGGCTCCTTTCAGATCTGTCCAGCCGCTGCTAGTGTGACCCCATAGAAAGAGATCGACATAGAAACACCAGCCCCCAGGGGCAGGAACAACAGAAACGTGGGTGAAGGGAGAGAGCAAAGGGTGTAAGATATGAAGATAATAGTTTATAATTTATCAAGGGTTCACAAGGGCAGGAGGGTGGGGGAGGGAGGGGAAAAGAGATGATACCAAGGGCTCAAGTAGAAAGAGAATGTTTTCAAAATGATGCTGGCAACATTTGTACAAATGTGCTCAATACAGTTGATGCATGGATTGTTATAAGAGCGATAAGACTCCCCAATAAAATGGCTTATTAAAAAAGAACTAGATCTTAAATATATATATATTTAAGCAGGATAAAAAGGAGGCTTTGCACTTCTGTAAGGCAGTTCTGCCCTGTCCTGTAGGTCCACTGTGGGTTGGAATCGACTGGATGGCAGCGGGTTTGGGGTTAGGATAAACTTATTTTAGGAGCCCTGGTGGTGAAGTGGTTATGTGTTGGGCTGCGATCGCATGGTGGGCAGTTTGAAACCACCAGCAGCTCCACGGCAGAAAGGCCGGACTTTCTACTCCCACAGTTATAGAGTCTCGGAAACTCCCACGGGTCCCTATGAGCCGGCACTGGCAGGATGGCAGTGCGTCTGTTGTCTCATTTCTATTGCTCAGTGTGGAGGAGGCGGCAGGGCAGGTGGTCTCAGGCAACAGTTCAGTGTCAGTCAGCCTTGGTGGCCTCCGAACATCTAAAAAGCGTCCATACCTGGTCATTTATTTTGATGAAAGAGCAGTTTTCGAATCCTAAAGTTAAGCCTTTGATTTCAGATTTGAGAAGCTTTGTGGGCTCCTACCTGGCATACAGTCTTTCAAATATGACTCGAAGCCTCACAAGCATAATACAGTGTAATCTGGGGGTAAAATGACTAGGGGGTCAGGATTCCTTGTTGAGTGACTGGGCAATTTTATCAGACAGCTATCGCGAATGGAAAGTGTGGTCTGGAATAAGGGTTAAGCCCGATGTGATAGTTCATAGTCTTCTGAGAGCACGTATGGAAAAATGTACTTTTTTTTAAGCTCTGTGTATGTGTAAATTTTTCTTGGAAGGAAAAGAGAAGAAGGGACTCTTCTAGATGAAAAGGAAGTGAAGGCGGTGGGGGGGAGGGGCGCTGAGGAGAAGAGCAATTGAGCATTGAGCAGGAAGATCATGGCGGAGGCCATGGGCAGGGCGGCAGACACACGGCACTTACTGCAAACTTGGCCAGCACATAGGCTCCGGCCCCCACGCCGATGCCAATCACATACTTGAACCTGGAAGAGGGTGTGGCTGGTCAATTTGGGGCTGGACAAGCCATTCCCCACAGATGTCCCAGCCCCGCTGGGGGGCCCTGCAGCGGCCCTGCATGTCCCCTTCCCCCCAGGACTCACCCAAAATGCTGCACCACACTGGGCAACATGGCAGCTAGCTGCTCCATGGAGGGGAACTGGTACCTGTGGGCAGAGCAGGAGGTCAGGGCTCAGGGGCAGCTGGGGCCCCAGAGCTGTGGAAGACTGGGGGGCTTAGGGCACCTACCCCTGGGGAAACTGCGAGGCCCCGACCTGCTGCCCGGGGGCGTCCACGTGGCACACCACGAAGTGCTTGGTGATCTCCTGCATATCCTCAAAGTCGAAGAAGGTGCTGAAGCACAGTTTGTCTGCAAAGACACACTCCTCAGTGGCAGCGGCCAAGCGGAGCGGGCAGAGGGGACCCCCGGGACATGGATGGATGCGCAGAGGTCGAAGAGCGGACCTGTGGACCCTGGGGAGTCGGGGAGCCCCACTGCTCAGGGCACTTACGGTTGAGGCCTACGTCATGGTAGGTGAGGATGGCTGGGCGGTTCCCCTTGGGGGAGCCACGGATCACCACGTGCAGAAGGCCGTAAGGCGTCTCGATGTCATGTTCCTGGAGGGGACAGACAGCGCTGGACACTCTGGGCAGCCCCCGTTCCTGGCTCCCCTGGGGAACAAGGCTAGGTGCTGTCAGGTCTGTGGTACCCCCCCAACATTCTTACCACCCTAAGTACCCCACCCCTCTCTCTTAGAGGACTGAGCAGGAGAACAGACCTTCCCAGCCTTGATGTGTGTGGCTGGACCCTGCCCGCCTGGCACAGCCAACCGCCTGCCCTGCCCTGCCCTCAGCCCGCAGGGACCCACAGAGGCCCATTTTCTCCTTCTTGCTGCAGCGCCTTCAGACAGCCTCTGACCGACCCCTGCACCCCAGCCTGAACCTCATACCCCTGTGGTGTTCCCTGCTCCCTAGGGGAATGGCCTGAACAGCGCTGGCTGTGAAGTCACGGCGACTGCACATGTGTCTGGGTAGAACTGGGCAGCACAGGGTTTCCTGTGGCTGGTTTTTCAGAGGAAGACTGCTGGACCTTTCTTCGCAGGTGCTTCTGAGTGAATCACCCACCGTCCACTTAGTAGCTGAGTGGGTTAAGGGTTAACTGTTGGCACCACCCAGGGATTCCAGCCCTAGCTCAAGTCCTGGACAAACAGCTCCGTGCCAGCCAAGTCTAGCAGGCACCCCCAGGCCCCCAGACCTGGTTCCAGATGCTATGGGTTTAAGACCTGGCCATGTGTGTGTGACTTTGAGCAGGCACCTTGTGAGAACTAACACTCTGTAGAGTGGCCAGCCTTGGAGAGGGCTCTCTGAGCCCTGGCGGAGATGTCTGGCTGGCTGGTCCCTCAACAAATGGCCTCTCTGGGCCACTCCATCAGAGATACCAAGAGGGTGGGTCTGAGCAATGTAAAAAGCCCGCCCTGTACCATGGGGGGATCTGGGGTACAAATCAGAGGATGGCTAGAGCCCAGGCCAGAAGGGAAGTGGCAGGGAGGGAGCACCAACTCTGGGCCGGGTGGCAAGCTCTTTCCTCTGGACAGATGAGAAACAGGCTCGCAGAGACCTGGGGCTTGCTGGGACCCTGAGCCAGGGCTGGCACTCCATGCCTCAGCCGCCCGCCCTGCCCTGTACCAGAGCTGTAGCTTTCTCTGGACTGTCTGGGGCCCTAGCGTGGGCAGGGTAGGTGTGTTGAGTGGGGGCCCTTGGTCTGCCCTTGACCATGAAGAGAATGAATCAGGGACTCTGACAGAAAAGGGGACCCAGGCAACCACCAGCTTCTCAGGGCCAAGACCCCTGTTCAGGCCTGTCTTTCCCCCAGACAGTGACAAGTGGCCAGAGGCCACCGCAGGGAGCTGCACTTCAATCTTGAGGCTTTGTTCCCTTCCCCATGATCTTCCAGGGGAGCTCCACGCCCACCAGGCTTCCCTCCTTCAGCTCCACTTTCCCACAGCCTGGCAAACCAAGGATCTGGCTCAAAGACTACATGCCAGACACTCTTCGCTTTCACCCATTATGAGTACCCAACCTGCACAGAAGGAAACTGAGGCTGGAAAAGGACTTGCCAAGGTCAAACCTAGAGGGAGCCTTGCCAAGTGCCAGCCTCTGGGCCCACAGGTACGGGTATGTCAGGGGTACAGGCAGCCCCTCCACAGCCACCTGCCCCCGTGGGGGGTCCCTGCCGCAGCTCCCTCCCTTTCCCAGCGCTCTGGAAGGCGGGAGGGGCGCCCCACTTTGCACAGCTGCAATGCGTTTCCCTGCAGCACGGTTCTCAGCGCAGGGTCAGCGCTCAGCCCGAGTCAGCCAGCTCAGGCAGGCCCACTGTCCTTTCCTGTGCACGCACATCCCCCACTCCCAGGCAAGGCTGGTGCGTCCCCTTTACTGCCTTCCTCTCTGTCCGGCCGGCCGGGCTGGCCGCTGACCCCACCAACATTCAGCTTCCCTGAAGATTGAGGCCTGGGTGGGCACCAGTCCGGGACGCCCTTTCGGCGTGGCTGGGGCTCCGACCCACCATCCCAGTCACTGGGGAGGCACTGCCCAGGGCGGGGCGCCCCACGAGCCGCAGCCTGACGGGCCACGAGCCCACCAAATCCTGCGGCCGAGGGCTCCCATTGGCTCCGGGTGACGTCAGAGCCCGCCCCCAGCCTCCAGGTGGATGCCAGCTGGAGTCACTGCGGCAGCGAGGGAGGGGGCTCTGACGTCCCCTCGGCCAGCCCTCTCCTGTCGCCCGTGACCTTGAGGCTGCAGAGCCCTCGGCGCTGGGGAGCAGGTCCGTGCGACCGCATCCATAATTCAGGGGCTGGGGCGGCGCTGACGTCGCCTCGGTGCGGGCGATCAATCTCGGCACTGCGGACCAGCAGGCCGGGTGGGTGCCTGCCTGCCTCCTCCCTCCTGGCTGGTGAGCCGCCCAGGTCTGGCGCACCTGGGGCCGCGGGCGGATGGGGACAGGTGCTCGCAGAGCCACCGGGCGCCACGACCATTCGGGCTAACGGGTCTGATGCTGCCCAGCCCCACTCACAGAAGAAGGCGCGACCAGGAACCCCTGCCCTCCGGCAGGCGATTGTCGCAGGCGGTCACGCTGAGACCTCCCCAGCCTCCTTAAGGCAGGCGCCCCAGGCCCTGGGGAGCACAGAGGCGCTTCGCACGCGCTCTCCTGGGAGTCGGAGGCGTCCTGTCGCCCGAAGCCAGCTCCCGTGCAGCCACCCAGACGCCGTTTCCCGCCCCCCAACACAGCGGCAGGAAGGCAGACGCCCCCGGAGGCAGCCCCCGCCTGGGGGCTCAGCGCGGACACTAGGTGGAAGTCACACGGCAGTGGGGGGACACACAGTGGTCCGAGTGGGCCACCCGGCAGAGTCCCTGTCGCAGCGCACCCCGTCTCCGCAGAGATGCCCCGGGCCCCGCACCCGCCCTCTGCGCAGGCCTGGCTGCCGGCAACCTGTCCTGCGAACCAGGAGCCTCCCCCCACCCCAGGGTGCCTCTGCGCCCCCCACGGCGGGGCTGGGCCCAGTGCTCCCTCCCGCCCGCTCCGAGCGCACTCACCCCGTCCCAACACTCTGGCATCTTGCGGACGGAGGCGGCCCCGCTGGACCGACCGACCGGGAAGGACAAAGGCTTGAGTCAGGGCAAGAGAGGGACAGCTAGGGTGGAGACGGTCGGCTGTGAGATGGAAGCCCCGCGGCCGGGACATTTATACTGGGATCCGGGCCGGGCCGCGCCGGCCCCTCCTCCCCGCGGGACTCCGCAGCAGCCACTTGCTCGCCCCGAGCCCCCGCTCCCAGATTGGCTGCTGGGAGACAAGCCCGGCTCCAATTGGCTGGCGAGGTCATCGATCCCCGCAGCTCCGCAGCGGCGGCTCCCGCCCCAGCAAAACACAGCCCTCCCTGCAAGATCCCGTTATCGCTCCCGCCACCTCCCCCACCCCCCGCCCCCAGAGCTGCAATGGGGTGCAGGAACTCGGGGCAGGGCACCCACTCACCCCGGCCCTCATCCCAACAAGGCTGTGTCCTAAGCGCAGCATCAGGCACTCAGGAGCTGCTCAGAGGCCTTCCCCCCCTCCCCCTCCCACAAGCTGCAGTGACCAGCCAGAATCCTCCTGAGGAAGGGTCGCGGGCAGCGACCACCCGGGTAGGGGTCCCCTTCCAGGCAAGGGCTCCTCCTCTAGGGCTGCTTGCCCTCTGACCACATATGCCCGGTGCCTGCCCGCCTGGCCTGCTCGGAGGACAGGTAGCCCCCAGCTGTCTGATGAGCCCTAGTCACATGGGCACCCCCACTCAGCTGCAGGCAGGAAGAGGGAGCAGGAGGCAGCCTGGTGTTTCACAGACCCACTTTTCTTGGGGCCATGGGCTTGGGTGCAGGCTCCTGGGGAGCAGGCTGCAGGGGTCCCCTCAGGCTCTGAGCAGGTCAGAGGCCTGTGGGATGGGGTGATCAAACAGGATTGAGTGGGCAGCAGCAGGCAGGGGAGGAGAGGAAATGGGCCAAGGAGGTGAGCCTGGGCTGAGTGACAGGTGAGTGCTGCCCCCATTCTGTCTCGCTGGGGCAGCCCTGAGCCCCAGTCGTGCTGACAGCCAGTCTGCACACTGGCAAAGAGGTTGGCTCTGCACCTTCCCCATCACTGCCTTCTCCCAGAGACCCTGGTCCTGGGCTCCCCCCCAGGTTGCCAGGGGGATGGGGAGTGGGTACAGTGACTCTGTTCCCTGCAGCCACCTCAGACACCTGGGGGGTGGGAGCTGCAAAGACATGTCCTCAGCCCTTTCCAACAAATCCTCCCCCAGAGGAGGGCGAAGGGGGCTGTCAGGACTGTGATGAGCCTGGGAGAGTAAAGCTTTCAGTCAGCAAGCCCCTGCTTCCTCCAGTCCCCATAGACCTAGGGGCACTCCAACCCCTGACCTCTGCGGGTGCTGACCTGCCCTCTGACACCACACACTCCACTCCACGCTGCGGCCCCCACCCATGTCCACTCCCGGGCTTCAGGGAGCACAAACCTGGGGCTTCAGTCCCAGCTCCCCAACCTCTCAGTGGGTGATCTTGTGAAAGTTTCTAACCAACTGTAAAAGAAGGTGCTATGAGGATGAAAAGACCTGTCAGTGCCCCCCAGCCCCCACCCTGCCACCCCGCCCCCAGGCTCTGCCCATTCCCTGGCAGGTGAGCAATGGGGCATTTGGGAGTCTCTCCAGTCTGTGGCCTCTTCCCTGGAGGTGGTGTGGTCACAGGAGGGTGGCTCCGGTTCCAACCCCCTCCGCATGGTGTTTACAGTCAGGGCTGCAGAGGCAGCTGGATCCAGATTCCAGCAGAGCTCTGCCATTGCTTTGCTGTGTGACCTTGGGAGAAGTCACTCAACCTCTCTGAGCCTCCACGTCTGCCGATGAGAGAAAGAGCAGAGCTCTGGGCAGAGGTGGATGCAAGGCTAAGACAAGTGTCAGAGACCTGTGAGAAAGGACTACCATAGACAGATGGGGACTTTGGGGCACAGAGAGGGGGCCATGGGGTTGCCCCAGCACCTCTGTACTTGGGATAGAGACCTCATGACTGAGAGCAGCCAATCAGAAGGACTCACTGAGCTACTAATGCAACCTTAACTTATCCGTGTAATGTCCATTTTACAGACAGCCAAAGGAGGCTGAGGGAGGCCGGCTGGCGTGTGGCTCCTCAGCCCAGAGCCAGCCGCACTCCTTGGCTCAGTAGCCACAGCCAGCTGCCAAGTGCCCAGCTGGCGGCAGCACCTCCACCCTGCAGACTCAGCCCTGGGCTCTGAGCTCCTCTACTGCACAGAGGTGGGTGGGCTGACGTGTCCTCAGTGTCATGTGGCCAGGGATCATCAGAGTGGGTCTGCGAGACTCAGGCTCTGGAATGTCCCTCTGTCACGTCCTTGTCTGGGCCCACTGGGGTAAAAGGCAATGACTATCTACCCGCCCCCCCAAAAAAAGAGGTAAAGGCCCTCCCTGCCAGAACTTAGCCTGGAGACCTGCCAAACTCATGGCTGCTTTTCAGGAGAGGGAAAGGGACACTGGGTGCAGACAGCAGGAAGGTGCTTGCACAGGCTGTGCTTTGCCAGCGTGGGGTGGGAGTTGGGGGAGGTGGTCCCAGGAACTGGCCTGGCCGTGGGCATGCACCGGGTTTGAATGCAGTCTGCTCTTTAGAGGGCAGAGAGGAAGGCTTGGAAGCAGCAGCCCCAGCATGCAGGGGTACAGCATGGGGCTCCTCTATAAGCCTGAACCCCCGAAGGCAGGGGTGCAGCATGGGCCTCTCCCCATGCACCTGAAACACCACCGTGCAGCAAATGTTTATGTGTGTGGCTGGCAGGACAGCCTGCTTAAAAAACTCCTGGAAGTGGGACCCATGCCAGGACCATTACCCACCTCCATGGCCTACTTGCCTCCAATGTCTTGCTCTTGTCTCACCCATCCCTCCTCCCCCTTGGGACCATCCCCTTCCTGCATCTGCGTGGACATGGTTATTCCAGGGACCCAAGCATGTGCATACTTGTCTCCCCTGAAGGCTCCACTCGCGTCCTTGAAGGGGCGCGTGACCAAGGTCCGACGCAGAGGCCTATTCTCACTGCAGAGCTGCTGGCCTCGGGGAGGGGCAGAGGACACCCCACTTGCCGCGTCATCCAGACCACGAGGCCAGTGCCATCACGGGGCTTGGTAAGTGGCCCACATTGAGGTCAGGTTGCGCCTCAGGCACTAGCTGGAGGTTAGTTCCACCAGGCCACGAGGAAGGCCCCAGAAGGGCCTGTGTTGCTCCGTGGTTCTGACTTCCAGGGTGCATCGCCCCACGGACAGCTGCCGGACATGGTCAGAGCCATGTGGAGAGAGAGGGGACACGTGGCAGGGCTCGGAGCCAGAGCATCACAGGGAAGAATGAAAACAAAGAGCAACTCGGTTTTCACAGAGATGCTGGCATCCAACGAAGGAGGACATGGTTGTCCAGGCAACGGCTTCCATGGAGACAGGAGCTATTTCTGAGCATCAACCAGGCTTTCATTGGTGGAAAATGCTGATTCAGATGACAGCATCCTCACTCCCTTCTCCATCCCCATCCCCATCCCCCAGGTCCTATTTCAGAAGGAAGGGCCAGTTAGACAGCCTTGGATGGACATGTCTCCCCAGGGACTTTGAGTAGGGAAGGTCCTGGAAGCTGGGTGGGAGCACAGAGGGTGTCAGGGGACCATGGCAGGTGGGGCAGGCAGCTGGTCCGCTTGGGTTCCACATCTCAGGAGGCTGAATGACCTACCTTCCAGTCTGTGTCCACAGCCACGAGGAAGGCATCCGAGTTGTCCTGAGGAGTAGGCAGACAGAGGGGACAGTCAGCCCCCTGGCCTGGGGGCCACAGAGCTCCAGTGCACACAGCCCGTTCTCTGCACGAGCTGTCCCCAAGGGTGGTGGGGCCAGGGAGTCAATTTCCTCTCGTCACAACCTCACAGACAGTAGAACCCTCTGCCCACACAGGGTTTTCTCGGCTGTCATCCTCCCCGAGGTGGTTCAGTGGATTAGAACGGCCAACTTTGGGGTTTGCAGCCAAGCGCTGACCCTCTGCGTCCCTAAGAAACTGATCACTGAATCCCCCGGTCTCTTTCACAGGAGCCCTCGGGGGATCATGGATTGGGCTGCGTCCGCAAGGTCAGAATCCAAACCCACCCATCTTACTCTGTTCTCTGGGTTCGCTGTGCGCCAGGATCGACCTGCTGGAGCTCGATTTCACTGAGTCTAAGTCAACACGAGCATGGGGGCTTACCAAGGGCAAGCCCGGAGGCATTGTGTCCTTGGAAGACAGAGCCAGGAGCTGCTCACGCTGATTGTGTGTGCGTGTGTGTGCATAAAAGGTCAATCTTAATTATTATGATTATTTATCAAGTCTTAAATAGGGCAAGGACAAGACAAAGACGTCTTATCCAGATGGGAGAGACCATTAACACCAGGTCTTGACTGTCCAAACGCCCTGCCGCGGAGATGCTGCTGACTCATTGTGACCCCTGAAGATGGGAGAACTGCCCCCGCGGGGTTCCGGGACGGTCACCCTTTACAATGGGAGGGGGGTGGGGAAGCCCCGTCTTTCTCTGAAGGAGCAGCTGGTTTCAAGCTATGCTTAACCTGCTATGCCACCACAGAGCTTTCACGGTGGTTTTGCTTCTCAGGGTAACATGCGGACATTTCATTTAACAGGGCAGAAGGGTGAGGCTCGTGAGCCTGGGACCTCTGGCCCCAGGCCTGTCCAGGCTTCAGCTTCCTCTCTGTGCTCTCAGAGCGAGCAGGTCTGAGGGGCCATCGCCTGAGAAGTAGACGCTCTGAGGAGCGGGGCCATCGCTGAGTTCAGGCTGTGCACTCAGCTGAAGGGACGTGGGGGCTGCTTACTTACTGATGGAAGACTTCCACGATGGCGGGGAGGGGCCCTGGCCAGGAGCCCGGGGAGACTTTTACATTCATGACCCTAAAGGAGCAATTATCTCCGTGGAGTTGGGAGGAGGCAGTTTTGTTAAAAACACACCCAGACAAAGAAATAATGGCAGGGTGTGCTTTGTGCTCCCAGGGTGCTGGGGAACCCAGGAGATGAGAGGGGGGCCGTGGGATTGTGAACCACAACACAGAGACACCACAGGAGGGGCTGAGTGAGCGTATGGGATAAAGTGTGTGTGTGAAGGGGGTAGGGTGGGGGGCTTCACACAGCTGAGGAGCTGTGTGAGGCGGAGGGGACCCACATGCAGGGGGAGAGGCTCCCTACAGAGCCCTGGGGTTCCTGCCATTTGTGTCTTCAAAGGCAGGAAAGTCTGAAGTGACCTCAAGGATGGGGTGATCACAAAGAAGGATCTGCTCCAAGGATCTGCATCTGGTGGCAACTTGGGAAGAGAGACATGTGCAGGGGACAGGTCTGGTGGGGAGCTCTAGAAGGAGCAAGCAGAGGCCACAGGCCTGTGCCAGCCCGTCACCGACACCAGCAAACACTGGGAATGCAGAGAGCTGTTCCCAGAGTCAGGGCAGGCCAGTCAACACACGGGTGGCATTTAAAGGTGCATGTGATGAGGTCCACACACGAGGTGTGTGCTGACTGCGTAGAGAAGAGAAACTGACCCCAGGATTTGGAGGCTCCAGTAGGGGAGGAGATGCAGACCCTCAGGGGGAGGGTGCTGGGGGAGAGCGGGACACTGGCTTTGGCTACAGGTGGATGAAGTTTGAGCTCAGCCAGAAGAAAGAAGCTGGTACTGCCAGGGGATGGTGGGTGGAGTCCCAGAGTCAAGGAGTGAGAAGCAACAGGGGGTGGGGCGACCCTGGCGGGGTGATTTCTTGGAGTGCACAGGACAAGGTGTCCTGTGTCCCACAGGGCCTGGTCAGAACCACAGGGAAGATTGATGGAATGCCAGGGTTCCCCAAAGCCTGCCATCGCCGCTCATGCTAGCTCTGGGGTCTGCTCACTCGCCTCAGAAGACAGGTGGTAGGCAAAAGGTCAGGAAAAGGATCTTTCTTTTGAACTGATCACAAGCCCGTGGCTTCCACCCAGCCCACTCCACTCTTTACTGAGAGCCTTCTGTGCGGAAGGGGGGACAGGGCCCGGAGGCAAGCGCCACTTCCAGGAGCCTGGGACAGTGAGGAAGGGGGCTTTGCGCAGTGGTCTGAATAAAATGAGGGTCCAGCCCTGCACATTTCCATACTGGAACATTCCATCCTGGGAAGAGGATGGCCATGGTCAAGGAGCAGCCGGCCAGGGAGGAGGGAGAGCAGAGGACCAGTGTGTGGAGCGTGTGAGTGTACGTGTGTGCATGTGCGCGCGCACTCACAGGGAAGTGCGGATTCCAGGCCCTGGAAGGCCGTGGCTGTAACTGTGTGTGAGAGGGCTGTGTGGCACAGGCGCCGAAGCAAGGGCACAGTGAAGAGGCTCTGGGAACACCCAGGGTCTGGGATGGAGTGGAAGGAGGACAAAGGGCCCAGACCCCTTCTGGGAGTGGCTATGTTCTGGTTGTTGGGACTTGTAAGTTACTCCAAGGTTCTGCCTTAAAATTGAGATGTGCCCTTCTTGGGCACAGGACTGCTGGCCTATGGTGTCTGGATGTCTGGGAAGCTTGGCTTGCTGCTCAGACCCCGATACTTGTTGCTTGGGGCGCCATGGAGGAGGCTAGGAGAGCCTGGGTAGGGGGGAGTGGGGAGGGCAGAGGTGAGCTTCCTGAAGATTACAGGGCCTGGTTAAGTCAGGAGCAGACAGAACCACACCGTGAGCTGGGAGCCTGACACCCAGAATCCTTGGCACTAGAAACAGCACAACTCCAAAGGGTGGAGCTCTGGAATCTAGCACCTGGTCCCCAGAGGGAGGGGGCTTTGGGGTAACTTAGTAACCCCGAGTGTCTCAGTCTCAGCTCCTGGTGGTAACTAACACTAGGCCTCTGGCTTGTAAGGAAAAGCCAAAGCACAGATTGCCTTCCCGCTTTCTGCCCGGGGCTGTAGGCCACCCAGAAACGCCTCCTTCCCTGCTATGGGTGTGGCCTTTGCCAAGGCAGATGCCCTTCTGAGCCTGGTAGCCAGCTCTTGCCAGCTCCCACCCAGACTGCGGAAAGACGCGGGTTCCTCCCTGGACACCAGGTGGCGATCTCGGCGCCAGGCCCGCGCGGCAGCCACTCACCAGCTCGGTGGCGTCCTGACCGCGGAGAAGCGGCTTCTCCTCCGGGAATCGCAGCTCCTGCAGTCCCGCCATGCTCAGGTCGTGGAGCAGCAGCCCTGGGGGTGACAGCGAGGGAGAGGGTTGGGGTCTGCGGCGGCGGGGGCGGCACTGGGCACCCCATTGATGTTCGCCGCTGGCCGCATCATGCGGGGGAGGGGAGGTCCGGGGCTCCAAAGGCCCCCAAGACCAGCAGGCGCGCCTGGGGGGGGGTGGAGGGTGGGGGGCTTGCCATTCTACCATTTGCTCTTCCAAAAAGAGAGAAAAGCAACGCACGATTGAGACGCACTGCAACCCTTGGGGGCGGGGCAGGGCAGGGCGGCGCAGCAGAGCTCTGGTGGTGGCGCCCTGGTTCCGCGTTGGGCTGCTAGCTGCAGAGCCAGCAGTTCAAAACCACCCGAGACCCTTTCAAAAACCCGGCAGTTCTACGCCGGCCTATCCAATCGAGGCCAGTGAGTTTGGGCTGAGAAGTGGACTGCTCTCTCTTTCTCTCTCTATTCACCCCCCCTCCCCCAGTGGGCTGGTGAGGTCGAACTGCCAACCTGCGAGTCTGCAGCCCAGCTTGCTGGATCCTTTTGCTGTGGCGCTCCACGTGATCTCGGTCACACGGAAGCCAGGCAGGGCCTCTGGGGCCCCGGCGCCCCAGCACTGGCCCCACTGCTGCCTGAAAGCTTCCACACAGGACTCCCGCACCCACACCCACTGGCATCGAGTGGATGCTGATCACAGCACCCCTACGGAACAGGGCAGAACTGCCCCCTGTGAGTTTCCGGGCGGCAACTCTTCATGCAAGCCACCTGTCTCCTGCCCTGCCGGTGGGGCTGGTGGTTTCCGATCGCTGAGCCACCACTGAGTCCTCAGGGCTTCCATAGACGTTGGAGAGTAATACATAGAAGCAATTGTCAAGCTCACTAGAAGTCCAAGAAATTCACATTAAAACGAGATTTTCTATTTTATTTATTTGTTTTCTGCTGTCGATGGAACTGGGACAAGAAGTCTTAGCACAGTTCCTTCTGTCACAGAGTGACAGAATCTAGATGCAAATGTGCACTGGGAGGAGCCCCTGGGGAACAGGAAAGGGCAAGGCACGCAGAGGACAGGCCTGGCTCTCCTTCGGGGACATCAGAGGAGATGCAGGTTTCTGCTGTCTCCATGGCAACTACAGGAGACTAGTGCAGTCAGTTACAGGCCAATAGCGACATGGGAATGTGCCCCGTCACAATAAATAAAGCCGTTCGAAAACAAAAACACAGCGTCGTCTCAACTTCGAAAACTTGGTATGCAGAGCCCCCATTCCACCCCACCCTGTACCATCCAGGAATCTCGCGGGCTAAGTTTTTGATGGTGGACTGAGACTGAGCATGCGCAATAAGTAATCAGGTTAAAAAAAACAACCAACCCTGCACTTTCCGTTGAAGATCAGTAAGGATTCCTTATGTGTGGAATGCCTTTCACTGCGTCTTGTGCTGTTTTATTTCCCTCTGATGACGAGTAAGCAGGAAGCCCAAGCTTATAGGGGCACAGGGACCCCCGATGGGCCAAGCTTCTAGCAGGTTCTGCCGGACACCAGGCCCACACTCTGCCTGCGGTTCCTTCTGCTTCTGGGTTCCCTACCTCTCTCTTCTCTTCCTGCCTCCCCTCCCTCCTCCCCAGCTTTATCCCCATCCTTTCTAAGGGTCAGCCCTCGCACTTTCCCTTCTGTCCCCAAAGGCAGAAGGGGGTTGGTCAGAAGAACCCCCGCCCCTACCTCATTGTCCCTTTGCTCTGGCTTCTCCCAGAGGCAGAGCCTGGGATGGGGGAGTCTGTGCAGGTGCTGTCTGACAACCAGGGCACCTCAGGGTGGACCCCCATTTCTGTGGGAGGTTTGCTGTACAGTTAGTTTGCAGCCCCCAGCTGCCTCTGGGCTGCCTTCCCTCCTGGAAGCCTCAGATTCTGAAGTTTTTCCAAGACCCAGCCCCCTTCTCCCACCACCAAGTCCCCCAAACCTGATGCCAGAGTGGGTCCCCACTCATGGTGACCCCATGGGTCACAGAGTGAACTCATTCTGCAGGGTTTTCTTGGCCTTCAGCTTTACAGGAAAAGGTCACTAGGCCTTTCTTCCGTGGCTGCTGGGTGGGTTAGAACTGCCAAGCTTTAAGCTTTTCTCCCCACCATAGTTAGTGTTGTTTGAAATCTGTCTGTCCTCCCAAAGACCCTTTCACAGAGACCAACCCGAAAAAGAAAAACAAAACAAAACCTCACTGCCATTGAGTCAATTCTGACTTAGCCCCACCCTATAGAGTGGAACAGAACTGCCCTCCGTGGGTCTCCGAGGCTGTACATCTGAACAGAAGCTGGAAGCCGCCTCTTTTTCATGAGGATCAGCTGGTGGTTTTGAACTTCTGACCTTGCAGTTAGAACCCACCAGGGCTCCTTTAAGAAGGACCAGGGGACCGAATGATTACTTCTCAGGGGCTGCACGATCAATTCCAGGGCTCCTCTATTTTAAAGACAGTGCTTCTTAAAAGCATGGGAACCTCCGCTGAAGGTTATTTTGGGGTTCGCATGTGCTAGGCATAGGCAAGGAGCTGCTGGCCACACGGGGCTTCATGGGGGAATGAGGCTTTGGGGAGCAGGGTCCTCAGCCCCAGCAGGCAGGCAGTGGGGCAAGGGCCTGGGCTCCCCTCCCAGCTCTGTTTCCAGTGGTTTCCGAGACAACTAGCTAACAAGATGTGGATGAGCTGTATTTTTAGCAAGGCCTCCTCTCCTCTCTCCCACCCTTTCAATGTGTGCACACTCACCCACCCCTCCGCCCCAGTGGGGATCTGAAAATGGGGCCCCCACCTTGGAAAACTCCCCCCCCACAGGACTGATTTTAGCTTCTGCCTTCCTCAACGCCCACCTCAATTAGGTGCCTTGGCAGCGCTGGGGGGTCCCCGCCCTCAGCCAGGCCTGTTATAAAAACCACTGTGGATACCATGTCCCCAAGGAGGGCCTATTACAAAGGCTGAGGGTGGGGAGTGCAGGGCCAGATGGTCTGGGATGCAGGGATTGGTCGGGAGGGGGACCTGGAGAACCAGCTCTGTGGAAGCCCATGAAACCCGGAGATAGCCCAGGCTCCAAGGGTGGGGCCCTGGGACAAAGGGGTCAGGTTGGATACTGTTAGGAGATCCTAAGTGTCAGAGAAGTGGCTTCCTAAGAACACGATGATGGAAAGCAGTCAGTAAAGAAAAACTCGCAGGTGAGGCAAAAGAAAAGGCATTCCCAGGCCTGGCAAACTGTTAGGCACTAGGCTCCCAGCTGAAAGGACGGTGATATAAACCCACCCGGAGGGAGCTCAAAGGCAGGTCTGCGATCTGTTTCTGACCTCGCAGCCTTGACACCCCCCTGGGAGGGCACACTGTGCTCCACACTCGAGGTCGCCCTGGGTCATTGTCAACCTCCCACAAAGGAAGCTGGGTTCAGGGCTTGCAGTGATCACATCGCTCTGAGCTTGGGGTCTGCAAAGCCCCAGAGAGGGCCCTTTGTGCTTTCCCTTCTCCTTCCATGCCCCCTCCCCTCCCTCCTTCCCTGGAGGCAGCAGGAGGTCAAACCATGCAGGCTGGAGCATGCCAGCCTGTCCATGGGCGTTCTGGCCTGAGGCACTGGCACCAGGCCTAGAGTCTCCCTTTCCTTCGGACTGCTCACTGCAAGGATGGCTGACCAGACCAGGAAGGAGCCAACTTTCCCCTCTGGGCCGCTGGAGCCTGAGAAATATGCCACCCAGAGTGTACTGCTGGAATTCACGACATTACGAGTTCTGTCACAGATTCACCCCACGTTAGATTTAGATTCTGGTTGCTGTCATTCAAAACCCCCTTGAGGGCTGCTCGATTGCGCCCACCCGCACCCCGTTTGAAGAAGCTTTGGTCTCTATTGTCCTTAGGTGAAGGGCCCACCTCAGAGAGCACTGAGGTACAACAGAGGCAGCAGACATGACAGGGTAGCCTTTAAGGTAAGGTGACCAGACGTCCCGCTTTTTAACAGTTTTTCCCGTGTCCCGTGGGGTTTTAAAAAGTCCCGATTTTTGAAAAAGAATGCACGACAAGCCAGGGTATATGGTTTTCGGCTGCCATGTGGCTATTTCACCAGGATATGAGTTTTATCAATGGTGTCTCGCTTTACCAATGTTAAAATCTGGTCACCTTACTTTAAGGGGAAGATTTTGCATGTCAAGAGAGAGGATCCACAGAAAAGTGGGTGAAGGGAGACGTTGGACAGTGTACGACATGACCAAATAATAATTTATAAATTATCAAGGGTTTTGGGGGAGGGGAAAATGAGGAGCTGATATCAAGGGCTCAAGTAGAAAGCAAATGTTTTGAGAATGATGATGGCAACAAATGTACACATGTGCTTGACACCATGGATACATGAGTGGATTGTGATAAGAGTTGTATGAGCCCCCAATAAAATGGTTTTTTAAAAAAAAAATCCAAAAAACCAAAAACGAGAGGTTATAGGCAGCGGGGGTGGGGTGGGGAGAAGTACACTAAACTAGATTATAAGAAAGAGTTTTAAAACATTCATGAAAAATATTAAATAATACTTGACAAAGACCAATGAAACTGCTAGTTAAGGTATTTCCATATTGCTTCTTGATTGGCGTCCGCACTTGCGATATTATTTGGTTTTAGCTGCGCATCCTCGGTGGTGTGATTTATCTTTCAGCATCTTTTCACTGTGGGGTAGGACCCCATTCCTTCAGAGGCAGGTTAATCGACAATAGTCATTGGGTTAGAAACAGGCAACTTCTCTTCTTGAACCTACTGTGTTCACCTTTGGAAAACCCCTTTCTGCTTCTGCGGAACTCACGGCTGTTGTGTCGGCAGCACTTTTAGCTCCTTGGACACTTTTGGGAACTGCTTGACGCACTCATCAGACCCCGTGGGAATTTGGAGCGTCGCTCGAAGCTCAAACAAAGGACAGCGTGTCACCCTCTGGTTGGTTGGCACCTTTTCTCACTCTGTTATATGTTTATTTAATGGAGTACTAAACAACGGAATAAACATGCATCATTTCATCAAAAGTATTATAAGTCTTATGAAATGAATCAGTAAATATGACAAGCATAGTTCTCCTTTTTTAAGCCTATGGACAGAATAAACATTCCTATGAGCGCTTAGAATACCCTGTTGCTCAGACAAACATTTAAAAAGAGTAAGGGAAGTCAATTTGTGATTTCCACACAAGGCAGCTGCCGGTTCCTTGAACGCCACAGAAAATTAGGGATTGGTTCTGCCGAAACAGTCGACCCAGATGCATCTCATTACTGCCGGCCAGGGTCTTGCTTACCTCTCCCTCCCTGCTACTTAGGAAAGCCCTGTCGTTGAACAAACAATGGTTCACTCACATCCCGGAGCATCTCCCCCCAACTACTTACAACACGGCAGTTGTGCCCAAGCAGAGGGAGCGCATTCTGAAGTCTGCAGTTAAGAGAAAAAGACATCTCCCCGAAGAAGTATCAACAATCCGGTTGATGCAAAAGCGACGCACCAGATGTTTTTAGGAACATTGGAGGAGAAAAGTCCTCAGATGAGTCAAGGGCAATTGCAACAGGGCTGATAGCTGAGAGGGAAGAGAGTGAAAGGGGGAGATGATGACACTGAGGCCAAATTTAATTAAACCTAAAAAGCCTGGAAACCAAACCTGCCGTTGTGCATTCCATCCTGACTCTGTCATCTTGATGGAAGCCGACTCCGTCTTTCCTGCCCAGCAGCTGGCCAGGAGTCCCAACTGCAGAGCTCTGTGTCACTTTGTGTCAACAGGGAGGCCCGTTAGCCACCGTGCCCCCAGCACTCTGATTCAAACTGAAAACAAACCCAACTCACCGCCAGGGAGTCAGTGCTGACTCATAGTGACCCCTGTGGGTTTCCGAGACGGTAAGTGTGGACAGGAGTAGAAAGCCCAGTCTTTCTCCCGAGGAGCGGCTGGTGGTTTCAAATAGCCGACCTTGCGGATCGCAGCCCGGGGAGTAACCACTGTACCATGAGGGTTCCTCCCATTCAAACTAAGATGCCGTTACCACACCGTTATTTCATTTATCACAGTTGGTATGTGCTGTGGAGTCCATCAGGACCCCGGTGATCCTCCAGGGCAGAGTAGACCTCTCCTAGAGGGTTTCCTAGGCTGGAAGCTTAGTAATGAATCCACTGCCATCCAGTCAGTGCCAACTCACAGTGACCCTATAGAACAGAGGAGGACCGACTGCCCCTGTGAGTAGAAAGCCTGTCCTCTAAGGACGCTGTGAGTTGGCACTGACTCAATGGCAGTGTTTGAAGAGGGACTCTTCCCCTGGCACTCCCTGTTATCGTGCTGCAGAGCCAGGGCATCGAAACCAGGACATGCGCGTTGTTCACCCACAGACTCCCACATGCCTGTCACCATTTCCCCAAGAATGCACTTCTATAGCTCCAAGATCCTACCGAACATTTCTTTATTAGACTCCTGAAGCCTCCTCCAATCTGCTCCTCATCATGGTCTTTGGTGACCTTGACATTTTGGAAGGGTAACCCCCACCCCACTCCAAAGTCCCTGCCATTGACCTGATTCCCCCTTGCTGTGACCCTCTGTGGTACAGAGCAGCACTGCTCTACAGGGACCGGTGAGCCCACCTGGGAGGAGACCTGTCCCACGAGACAATAGCCTGCAACTTGGGTGGGCCTGTTGCTTTCTCATGGTTAGACTGATGCTGAGGCTGTGCTTTTTATTGGGGGGTGGTGTTTGGCGCCCTGGTGGCATAATGGTTATGTGCTAGGGTTACAAATCACAAGTCAGGAGTTCAAACCCACCAGCCACTTCTCTGAAGCAAGCTGAGGTTTTTTATTCCCCTAAAGAGTTACAGTCTGGCACACCTACAGAGACATCTCTGCCCTGTCCTCCAAGGTCACTGTCAGTTGGAATCCACTCCATGGCAGTGAGTTGGGTTTCGGGTTTGGTGCCTTTTGGGGAAGAAACCCATCGAGATGATTTGCACACTTCTGGGGACACCGTATCTGAAGATATGTCAAACTTTCTCATTGCTGGTGAGCTTCATCTCAGTTGCTTGATTGACGTGATGAAGGCCAGGTTTATTCACTGTAAGGTTACTATGTCCGCCCACCGCCCCACCCTCCTGTGTACTTATACCTATCCTGCGGGAAAGACACTTGGAAATGATGCAAACCTCCTGCTTCTCATCAGACTTGCGCCTGCTAATCTTAGCAACTGTTGGTGATGCTTGCCCACGATCATTACTGTGGGGTTTGCCTCCTGAGGGTCCTAAACTGCTCTCATTCTTTCGACGGTTATTAATTGGAGCTTGCAGGAAAGGGCTGCCTGTCACCCTCGCTTAGTTACTTGGTCATCTGTCTGCCTCTCAGGATGGACACGCGGGCATTTATTTTATTTGATGAGTTATAATCCACTGCCATCGTTACTTTTATCCTTGTTCAGCTTTGGCCATTGGAAGTCTCTGGACGTGGCTCTTGTCCCTTTTCAACAGTCGCCATTTCTGAGTGCTTTCTAAGGCTTTGAGTACTTTCTTAAGATGTTCTCAATTCACCTTGGATTTGTCTCAGCTTCAACCCTGGGATTCAGCCCTTCTTCAAGGACTTGATTCCTTTTATTGGAGCTTCCCGTTTAGAAACCATGATTTGGGTCCTAGCGGTGCTCAGTGCTACCGGAATGTCAGTGCTTCCAGGTCCTTTCCGTGGGCAAAGCGAGGAACTGTAGTAAGTATACTAACACACACATATTCATAAACATACATTTATTTCCTCATCACTTAGGAGGCTTGAAATCCAAGTTCCAGGTGCTGGCTCTGTGGGGAGGCTTTCTCTGTTCGGAGGAAGGCCTTGGCTCTTTGCAGCATCTCTGGGCCCAGCATTCTTCAGAGGGCTCCGTGAGCTCCGACATTAATCCTGGCATGGTGGGGTACATGTTGGGCTTATTACAGATAGGTCAGTGGTTCAAAGCCATCTTTCTCCCAAGGCTTTTTATTCCCATAAAGAGTTAAAGTCTTAGAAAAAACCCCAGCGGGCAGTTTTACCCTGTCTTATAGGTTCGCTGTGTGTGGAATCCACTCGCCGGCAGTGGGTTTGGTTTGGCGTTCCCCAGGATGTGGGAGCTGCACAGTGCAGGAAGCCCAAGTCAAAATGATGTACTCTGCTCCTGGCTCTTGGTTGTGGTAGTGGGTCTTTATGATCTCTTGTAAGGTAAAAGGTGCTGTAGGCCATGCCCCAAGGAAATGCCCTTGACATTGGATCAGGGCCTCACTCAGGTAGATATTTATTTCAGTCCCAAGGAGTTGCTATGAGTTGAAATAGATGCGATACCACCCAACAGCAGCAACAACAACAAACTGCAGTGAGAACCTGCAAAAGCCGGAACCTGCGTAAGGTGGACACCTGTCAGAGAAGGAAGATTCAAAGATCTCCCTCTAAATGGGAAGCAATGGAAAAGCGGTGGGTGCCTCCTAGCAAAGGTGTGCAACCTGTGAGATGCAAACACCAGGCAGCCCCACTGGGTTCTGGCTCCCATGGCTTCACTGACCGAGGCCACCCTGACCCTGGCTTCAGTAAGGAGAACGCCAGGAGGCACGTCTTTCTTTCCTTTTGGAATAGTTTAATTTGAAGCTTTTTCTTAGGGTGACTAGAATAATAATTCTATTTATTTATTTAGATTTTTTTAAGAATTGAGTAAAGGTCTAAGGAGCCTACCAGTTTGCCACTCAACAATTCATATGCATTTTTTGTTTCATGTCCTTGATGGCAATGTTCCAGAATGCCCTCATTTATTCCACTTCCTCCCTGCGTGTCCTGTTCCCATTCCTCCATCTGTCCTCCCCCTTCTGAACTTTGTCCTCGGGTCAATGCTGTCCTTCTGATCTCAAATGGTTGGTTATACGATGATGTGCATCTCTCACTACTGTTATTGTTCCCCCAATAACCAGATAAACACTGGGGTTGACTTTGACTCACAGCAACTACGTAGGGCAGAATCGAACTGTTCCTATGGGACTTTACAGGAGAAGAAAACTTCATCTTCCTCCCTCTGAGGAGCTGGTGGTTTTGAACCACTGGCCTTTCAGATAGCAGCTCAATCCCTAACCCACTAGGCCACCAGGGGTCCTCTCTTTCCCTCATCCTCCTCAGTTCACACAGCATCACAGTGCTGCCCCAGCTGGGCTTCTGACTACTCGGTAAACAGAGTCCACAGGTGAGTCCACGGGCCCCCAGCCAGGGCTGGGATCTGAACCCAGATCCTGGGAGCCCAACCCTGCAGCCCACTCAGCCCTCAGTGGAGGTGGAGGCCCAGACCAGCCTCTGCCCACGTCTCCGTTTGTTTGGAAAGTTCGCGAGTCACGGGCTATACATAGTTTGAAGCTCCAGAGACAGTGCTGCCAACTTGTCCTTCATAAAAGTTGTAGCAGTTCTATCCCTGGCTTCCTCCGCACCTGAACTGCACGTACCCAGCCCTCCCGTTCCCTGTGGTTACTGTAGCAGATCGCCCACACTCTGTGGCTTACACTGGCTGTGGTGGTCCCTTGCCATGAACTGATTCGGGTGCCTGGCCACCCGTGCACACGGGAACAGAGCTTCTCTTTAGCCAGCACCCGGGCACAATGCTGGCCCACCCTCCAGGAACCTGGGTGACTTAGTGGTTCTCTTGCTGTCGGGAGGTCTGTCCAGACTCAGTCTCACTACCCAGACTGCGGTGTCAGCGGCCCCCTCTCCCTCAAGGCTCTAGTGGAGAATCGGTTTCCTTGCTTCCTTAACCTTCCCCGCTACTTAGCCTGTAGCCCCTCCCTCCACGGTCAAAGCCAGCAGCACAGCATCTTGCGGCACTGATTTTCCTCTGCCGGCAAATCGTCCTTGTCTCCCTCTCAGCACCCTCGTTCCTAACGGCAGGTGGCCAGTCTGCGTGGCGGGGAGGAAGGCTGATGCACTTGGCAGTTCTCCAGAAGGCTGAAGCTGCTTCCTAACTGGTGAGTCAATGGGAAGAAGGTCTTCGAGGAGACCTGGTCCTCTGAATGCAGGTCTCTTTCTTTTTTGAAAACAAACTAATTGTGAATCAGACGAAGGCTTACAGAGCAGACTGTGGGTTTCTTATTCAACAGTTCACTTGCGTTTTGTTTCGACTCATCCACTACAATCCCCACTACCCCTCCCACCTCCTCCCCGTTTCCTGATTCTGTTCCGTTCGTCTCCTAGCCCCCTGTACCCTGCCTTTTTGTTTGGGTAAAGACTGCCTTTGGATCTTCAATGGTTGGTGCTTCTAGCCCAACATGGAATTCTGTTCCAGACGTGAAGGGTCACTCAGGATGTGGTCTTGGCTGAAGGTTGGAGTTTCTGAGACTGTCTGAACCCACGAAGGGATCTCGGAAGAAAGCCGGCCCTCGCGCTCTTTCTGGGAATCAGCAGTTGAAAGCCCCAAGGAGCACAGTTTGCACTGATGCACCTGGAGCCAGGAGCCCACGTGGACCCGTCAGCAATGTCTTCGGTTGATGGCATTTAGGGTGCACCTGGATAATCCAGGCGCTCTGCCCCTCTCCAAATTCTTACTCACACCTGCAAACTCCTCTTTCCCAAATACGGTCATATTCACAGGGCCGAGGGGTTAAAACCTGTTGCCACTGTGTGGATTCTGACTCACAGCGGTCCTGCAGGTGGAGCAGAAGAGCCCTAGAGGGTTCCAGGTCTGTAGATCTTTTTTTTTTTTTTTTTGGTCTGTAGATCTTTAGGAAGGCAGACCGCCACGTCTTCCCCTCGCAGAACAGCTGGTGGGCTCATGGATCTTTCAGTCAGTAGTCTGAATTCGATCACCCACTGCTCCACCAAGCCCCCACCAAACCCAACCCATGCCATGACGTAGATTTTCACTGGATCAGAGCAACCGAGAGGGTTAAGGCCTGTGGGTCTTTGGAGGCTACTACTTAACAACCCCCTACTCCACCGTGAATGCCGCCGGGGTTCCACCTTTGCCCATGTGGTTCGCTTCACCCCAAGTGCCTTCCTCCTCTTTGGGCTGATGGAAAGCCAACATCTATACCCACCTTCCTGCTCACCCACTGGGCTTCCCCTCTCCTCTTGGAGATTCCCACAGGGTTGGTTTCCCCAGAGCCACAAAGACAGGTCAAGTTAAAAAGTATCTCTACAAAATTATAGAAACTTTATGAAACAAAAAAACAAGACGTGAAGCTATTGTTTCCAGGCATAGTTGTCAATTAGGCCTTTACACCCCCAAAGGCAGTATTTCTCTCTCGCGCGAGCTCTCTCTCTCTCTCTCTCTTCCCCCCTCCCCCCCAATGAATCCTGTGCTCTTCCATCTACATCAAAACGGCAGTTTCTGCATCCTCTAGGGACGCACCTCATAGTCCCTTGAAATGTTCTTTGTGTTTCGGGAGCAAAAAGAAATCTGATGGAGCATGATGGGAGCTGGAGGGCAGGTGGGGAAGGTCTCCCAAGGACATTCTTGTGGGAGAGCCCTGTCTACCCGTGAAGAACGAGCAGGCGCCCTGGGATGGAAAACACAGCAAAACAAAGTCCTAGGTACAGCATTCCTGGCCCTTTCCTCTCCAAGTTGCCTTTCAGTTTTCTTAAACCATTTTCTTTTCTTCTTTTCTTTTAAAAAATCATTTTATTGGGGGCTCTTACAGCTCTTCTAAGAATCCATCAATCAAGCGCATTTGTACATTTGTTGCCATCCTCATTTCAAGACATTTTCTTTCTACTTGAGCCCTTGGTATCAGCTCCTCTTTCTTTCCATCCCTTCCCCACCCTCTCACCCTGTGAACCCTTGATAATTTGTAAATTATTGTGATGTTTTACACCATCTGCTGTCTCCTTCCCCCATGCTTCTGTGGTTAAACCGATTTCATAATAAACTCTCATGATCATCCTGTGTCCTTTGAGAAAATCTGTCAAGATGACCCCTTTGGGGCCCCCCAGGAAGCAGCCACCATAACCTTCGGAGCAGATCTCTCTGTCTTGAATTGAACTGGCTCGAGAGATTGTCTCAGAAATCATTGTATGGTCTGCACCTTTCTTTTTTGTTTGTTTGTTTGTTTTAAATTTTAACAATTTATTGGGGCTGATACAATTCTTTTCACAGTTCATACATATACATACATCAATTGTATAAAGCACATCTGTACAGTCCCTGCCCTAATCATTTTTTTCTCTTTTCTTCTTTTACAATTTATTAGGGACTCAAACAACTCTTACCACAATCCATACATATACATACATCAATTGTATAAAGCACATCCATACATTCCCTGCCCCAATCATTCTCAAGGCATTTGCTCTCCACTTAAGCCCCTTGCATCAGGTCCTCTTTTCCCCCCCCTCCCTCCCCTTTCCCCCCTCCCTCATGTGCCCTTGGTAATTTATACATCGTTATTTTGTCATATCTTGCCCTATCCGGAGTCTCCCTTCCCCCCTTCTCTGCTGTCCCTCTCCCAGGGAAGAGGTCACATGTAGATCCTTGTAATCAGTTCCCCCTTTCCAACCCACTCACCCTCCACTCTCCCAGCATCGTCCCTCACACCCTTGGTCCTGAAGGTATCATCCACCCTGGATTCCCTGTACCTCCAACCCTCATATGTACCAGTGTAGAGCCTCTGTCCTATCCAGCCCTGCAAGGTAGAATTCGGATCATGGTAGTTGGGGGGAGGAAGCATCCAGGATCTGGGGGAAAGCTGTGTTCTTCATCGATACTACCTCACACCCTAATTAACCCATCTCCTCTCCTGAACCCCTCTATGAGGGGATCTCCATTGGCCGACACTTGGGCCTTGGGTCTCCACTCTGCACTTCCCCCTTCATTTAATATGATATATATATATATATACATATGTCTGCACCTTTCTTATTATGATTTTTGAAGTCCCTAAGGCGGCTAGGATGAATACGCTGCTGAGAGAGTTGTCCGCAGCCATCCCGGGACGGCAGAGATGGTTTGGACAGGTTTGTTTGGGATAAACGTGTGTGTGTGTGTGTGTGTGTGTGTGCGCGCGCGCACTGAAAGCCTCAGAACAATGCTTTTTGGCTTAACCTCCTACTTACTGCTTTCTTCCTACATTTGTTCATTTTTAGTTTAAAAAATATAACTTCAATTTCATGCACTGCACTTTCACTGAGGGAAAAAAAACCCACCATAAAACCAAACACCAGAGGCACCAAAAGAAGGTAAGAACCATCTAGAATCCTATTAGCCAAAAGGAACCACCGCAAACCACTGTCTCAGAAACCACTGCTCAGCCCAGAACCTCTCATCCCATTCTTGAGCCAATGATAACCTAGACCTTGAAAAAGAACTTTAAAAAAGAAAGAAACGGCCAGCAATTGCATGAAGAAGTGTTCACATTCATTGGCAGTAGCAAAATGCAAACTGAAACAACAATGATATACCACCTCACCACTGACAATCTTAGCAAACGTACAAATACAGCTACTAATAAATGCTGCCAAGGATATGGAGAGATTGGAGCAGTCGTACATTGCTGGCGGGGCTGCAGGATTGTACATCCACTCTGGGAATCAGCATGGCACTTGCTTAAACGAATGCACGTGCAAATGCGCTGCTTCTGCAATCTCTCTGCTTGGTACTTACTGTAATGAAACAAAGACTGTAGCACGACGCAAACAGGCACATGCACGTTTGTTTATTGCAGCAACGTGCCCAATAGCAGTAGATGGAGTGAGATAAAAGACTATCGAAGAATGGAAAAACAAAGGCTGGTACATCCATACAACTGCATATTGTGCATCCTTCAGAAAACGAGCACCTGAGACATGGACAAAATGGGAGAGCGTTATGCTCAGCAAAGTTAGTCAATCTCAGAAAGATATTTTAAGACAGCATTACTTCAAAGGAAAATAAAGAAAAACAAGGATGGTTTTCACACCAAAGGATAAGACTTTGAAGACTACGAAGAGGCTGGGGTGGGGGTGGGAGGAAGAAGGCACGGGAAACTATGGCGGGAGAGTGGAAAAGAAAAGAAAGTTTAAAAAAGAACCACATATGGGGAGGGGGTGCTGTTACAGATTGGAACTGATGAGATGGGTGGTGCAACTACATGGAACATGGCTTTCTTTGTGTTTTATCCCACAAATGAAAGGGGGATTCTTAAAAAACATTTTATTAGGGACTCTTAAAACTCATCACAATCCACACATACATCAATTGTGTAAAGCACATCTGTATATTCATCGCCCTCATCATTCCCAAAACATTTGCTCTCCACCTAAGCCCTTTGCATCAGGTCCTCTTTTTTTCCCCCTTCCCTCCCTGCTCCCCCCCCACGAGCCCTTGATAATTTATCAATTATTTTATCATATCTTGCCCTGTCCAAAGTCTCCCTTCTCCCCCTTTTCTGTTGTCCATCCCCCAGGGAAGAGGTCACATGTAGATCCTTGTAATCAGTTCCCTCTTTCCAACCCACTCTCCCTATACCCTCCCAGTATCGCCCCTCACACTGAAAGGGGGAATTAAAAATAGATGTAAATAAATAAAAACATCAGATAATTAAAAAATTAAATTTTTAAGAGAGAGAGGGAGAAGGCTCATGGCCTTAACTCTCTGGAATCCGCACCCCTCAGGTCGAAGCAGCTAGAAAGGAAGGAAATATAAAGCTGAAATGGACATAAAGTTGGGGCACAGAGTTGGTTTCTACCAAACACAATGTTCTCTCTCTCTCTCTCTCTCTCTCTCTCTCTCTCTCTCTCTCTCTCTCTCTCTCTCTCTCTCTCTCTCTCTCAGCAGCTTTTGAATGTTAGCAGAGCAGTCTGCCTGGTTTGAAGTCTAGCCAGTCATCCCCCCACCTAACCTCCTGCGGCCTCAGTTTCTCCATCTGCAAAGATGAGGAACTGATGCTCACACTTGCTGGAGTTGTTATGACAACGAGTGAATGTATACACAGCTCTTAGGGCTGTGCCTGGCATAAGGCATATGCCATCCGAGTGTGATCTGTCATCGCCGCTTTTACTATCCCTTGTGTGCCAGGGCCATCTGCTCAGAGGGACACATAACCTTTAACAGAACAACCAGGGGCTACCTGGGATTCCCCGGCACCAACGGGCTCCTGTTTAGTTCTGTAAGGTATTGAGGTCGCTTCTCCTTTCGCCCCTTCTCTAAGGAGTGACCCAAAAGCAACACCCCTGCACACATCCGCATTTGGGAAAATCCCTGAGTCACAGGCCACAGAGATTTGGAAGCTTCAGATACAATGTTGCCAACATGTCCTTCATAAATGTTGAAGCAGTTACCCTCCCCTGCATGAGGGAGCAACATGCTCATGTCCCTGTGCCCACCCTCTTGCTAGTGGCCCTGACGCCCTTCATGATCTGCCCATCCTTATTCGTTCCCCATCCCCTCTCCATAGCCTTCTGCATCCCGGAATCCATTTCCATTCACGGAACGGGATCGACCGAGAATGAGGGTTTGAGGTGTAAGTAATTCCAAGGAGCCCTGGTGGCATAGTGGGCTACACATCCGACAGCTCACTGAAAGGCCAGCAGTTCAAAACCACCAGCCAGTCCATAGAGAACGATGAGGCTTTCAACTGTAAAGAGTTACAGTTTCAGAAACTCATGGGGCAATTCTACCCTGACCTACAGGGTCACTGTGCATCGAAATCCATTTGATGGCAGTGTGCGTGGTTTTTTAGAGGCATTCCAAGGACTTCTTGTGGCTCAGTGGTTAAGCGCTTGGGGGTCATCACCGTTTAATATCACATATGTATCCAGGGCCAGAAGGTTGGTTGGGGAGAACCTCCCCAGCAGGCTTAGCAGCAGAAAGGCCTGGCGCCTGGTCCCCAAAAGATTACAGCCTAGCACACAGGGTGGAGGGTGGGGGAGAGGCAGTCCCACATTGTCACACAGGGTCTCTCTGAGTCAAAGTCCACTCAACGCCCCAACAAGGAAGTTCCAACGACTCAGTTTCCCCCACATGCAAAATGTGGATTAACATACCTACCCACAAGCAAACACTATTCAAATGTACTTTGTAAAACTGCACGGGTTTCTCAAAAACAACAAGACCAAAATGCAATTAAAACTTTAATTGTATGAGGCTACACATTCTTATTAAAAAAAAAGAACCAACCAACCATACTTCTTAACAGATTGAAAAACAGTTTTGCTTTTTGATATCAAATGGATTTTAGATCTTAAAAAAAAACTTCCAATATCCAATATCCAGGATCCGAAGGGCCCATTTTGGAGAACTGAATTTGCCTTTACAGAGTGTTTGCTGACTCCACACAGTCTTGGAAACACATTGTTTGAGACAAATTCATGAAAACAATCACATGCCTCCTTGTAAACAGACTAATGTCCCACTTTCCCAGTTATAGTTAAAA
The DNA here is from genome assembly GCF_050624435.1 of Tenrec ecaudatus. Taxonomy (NCBI): domain Eukaryota; kingdom Metazoa; phylum Chordata; class Mammalia; order Afrosoricida; family Tenrecidae; genus Tenrec; species Tenrec ecaudatus. The sequence goes on along the minus strand of NC_134547.1, from coordinate 49,077,681 downwards.
AAAAAAAGGGGGGGCACAAACAGAAAGGAACAGGCGGCCACCCAGCTACAACAGACACCAGGCACCGCCCTCTTGAAGCCCGAGGAGGTGGGGTGTGGACAGGACACCCCGGCACTGCACTGAGCTCCTGCCCTGATCCTGCTGGCTTCTCCACCATGCCTAATGTGGCAGGGCTGGTATACCCACCTTACTGATGAAAAGCTACGAATGTGGCCAGGAGCTGAGAGAATCAGCAGAGACCCAAAATTCCCATATAGATCCTCAAATCCTAGCTCTTTTTGTCCCTGCTGCAGCACGATGACGTGAGGCCACCTGGGAGCACCTGGCCAAGAGAAGCATTCGTCACCAATGACATATGCCCCTCTCCCCATCTGGAGCAAAGGACCCATGTGGCTTTTCCCACCTGGGTCACCCAGGTGCTGTCCTGTCTGACAAACACCCGAGGCCGACAGCGTGGCTGTCTAAGATGTATCTCAGAAAACTCAGAAAGGAGCTGGGGCATCCCCAGGAGGGAGGCTGGAGCGAACGCAGGACATTCACGCAGCAGCCAGGGACGATAGCCCCACACCTGCTGACCACCTGTCAGACGCTGGGCTCAGCCCTTCACATGGGCCCCCTCTCCTATCCCACGAAGGACCTAATCAGGTAGGCACCAAGGCCACCCATTTTCCAGACAAGGAAAGCGAGGCACGGAGCAGCAATGGGACTGCTCGCAGCAGGCAGTCGGACACGATTTGACAACTCCGTCCAGCGTCTAGTCTTGCTAGCAGCGTGGGCTGCCGAGCTCCCTGGTAAAGCGGAGATGAGAACTATCAGGAACTGAATTCGCTTCAGTGTTGTTTTTTATGGTTCACTGGGACCCTTTTCTAATGTTGACATGAGGGAGGGAGGGAGGGAGGGCGGCCGGGCCGGGCCGGCAGGTGAGAGAGGCCTCTATGCAGCCATCCCGGCGTGTCACCAGTGACTGACTTCTGGCAGCGGGGCCTGGCTGCGGTCTGCTCCTCATCTCCGACTCACCTTGCAGTGAGTGACCCTAGAGGGCAGGAGGGAAGTGCCCAGAGGGTGGCAAGGCTGTGATTTTTATAGCCTCTCTCTCCCAGAGTGTCTGGTGGACTCAAATCACTGACCTTTCAGGTAGCTAGCTGAGCATGTAACCACTGCACCATCAAACCCAAACCAACCCAGCCCATTGCCATCAAGCGAATTCCGACTCACAGAAACCCTACGGAGCAGCGGAGGACTGCCCTACGGGATTCCAAGGCTGTCATTTTTATGGAAGCAGACACCCACGTCTTCCTCCACTCGCAGCTGGTGGCCTGAAAAAGCTCGCCAATGACGTGTGAGAGGCTAAGTGAGGTGGCAGCGAAGCCATAGTGCTGCGTGCCAGCCAGCTAGGGCAGGTCATTCCTTACCATGGTGATGACTGAGGTCAGGAGACTGACAGGAGACAAAGCCCGGGAGGTGCCCACCACGGTGCAGGCCCCGACCAGGTGCACCCATTCCCTGTGCTATCCCAGGGAGCCTCATACACACCTCCACCACCAGAGGGGAGAACACTAGCTCCATTTTGAAGGCCAACAAACTCAAGTCAGAGAGGTTAAGCAACCTGCCTGAAATCACCAAGCAGGCAAGTGGTGGGCTGGGATTTGTACCCACCTCTGTGGGGCAAGGAGGAAGGCAGGAGTGGGCTGGAGAGAGGAAAAGCTGCAAAGACCTCCAAATAGTGATTAGGGGGCACACTGTCTCCCAGAATCTGGTTACAGGTACAATTGCGGGAGGGTCTCTGAGCAGCAATGACTAGGGCTGGGGATGGAGGAAGTTTTTTACCCCCCACTACACCCCCATTCCCCCACCCCACCCTACCCCCTCCCCAGGCCTAAACTCAGAGTTCACATGACCAGGGAGAAGGGGCCCAGAGCAGACGGCACACTGCACTGCCCCCCAAAGCCTGGGCCCTCACTGAGCTTCATCTGAGGGCATAGACATTTCTGCTCCAGCTGCTCAGAGGCAGGAAGAAGAGGAGGGGCAGGCCACCCTGCTGGGCTGTAAAAACTTGCCCTGCAGGGGATCTCACTGTCCAGCCTTCCCACCCTTGGATGTCAGGTGGGCCTTAAGTAAGCTCTGCAAGGAAAACTGAGGGGCTCCTCCCCCTAACCCTGGGAGGGGCCCAACCTGTGGCTAACTGGCTCAGAAATGCCACCAGGGCGTGTGGGACAAGGGTGCCCTGGGATCCCCATCTTCCCTTCTCTACAGGCAGGTCAGGAACGCTGCAACTGTTGCTTAAACCTACTCACAGCCCTACAGCCAAGCCTTGCCCAGCTTCCAATGCCCTGCCATTCCAAGAGCCCCACGCTCCACCAATCTGCAAAATGGCCAGCTTCCCCTCCACAGTGGGAAACTCTGCCTTCTGGAGCCCTGCCCCAAGGCTCTCATATGCTCACCTCTGAGCTACCCCCTGGTCCCTGCTACACATGACCGCTGCTTCCTGAGCGCCCCAGATTGCTGCCCCCTCCTGCAGGGTAACCCGGCTAGTTTCCTTGGTTCTGTCAGGCAGTAAGGGCTTTGAAGGCAGGGGCTCAACATCCCAGGTGCCAGAAAGCGTTGCCCAGGGGTCCCTGTGTTCACGCTGGTGGAGCGCTTGCCCCACCAACTGAGAGCAGGGTACTGATGGCCCCCACCCCTTCCTGGCTCCCTTCTCCACACCAGGGGGCCTGGGCGTGGAGAGGCCCGCAAGGGCCCCTTGTGCCAGCTGCCCTTCCGGCCCCGCCTTGTATCTCACCCAGAGCCCAGTGTCCTCTGCTGGTCTCTGGCCACAGCTCCATGGACGACATGGGTTTCAACGGAGGAGCGGGGGTGGGGGGGTGGGGGGGTGTGAGGGCTGGCCACTTCTACAGGGGTCAAGGTGTCATAGGGTGAGCGAGCCCTTTCAAGACCCCACCCCAGCATCCAATTGGCCATCCAGTTCCCAGGCCACTTGGCTTCTTCAACCAGAGAGAAACTTCTCCCACCCGGAGAGGCGACCGGATTGCCCCAGTGAACAGGAAGTGAGATCCCTGGGGGGTTCCACTGGGAGCCCTGGATGAGCGGGCAGGGGCCCTGGGTTCCCTTTCGGGGTCCTGAGCCGAACCCAGGAGGTCGGGGACTCCTCAAGGGGCCGCTCCCATGACCCGGGCCCGCCCGAGCGTTCGCTCTCAGCCCTCTGGGACTCCGGCTTCCGGGGTCGCGCAGGGCACAGCCCCAGGTCCCACCCTGCCCGTCCCGGGGCCGGACTCCGCGCAGGGCTGGGCAGCCCCCAGGCCAGAGTTCGTTGGGCCCGAAGCTTTCCTCTAGCTCCAACCCGCGTCGCCCCGCGGCAACTCGGGGGGCCGGCGGTACCTGTGAGCAGTTCGATCCGGTGGCCCAGCACCTTCATGTCTGCGCGCGGGCGGCGCGGCCGGGGCTGCGGCGGCGAGAGACGAGCTCGAGGGGCGCGGAGCAGCCGGAGCGCGAGGCACCAGGAGCCGCTGGAGCCGGGAGCCGGGAGCGCTTTCCAGCCCCCTACGCCGCGCACCCTGCTCCCCCCCCCCGCCCCAAACGGTTTAAAAAAATCCACCAATTGCACGGCCGTGCCCCCCCACCCCCCGCCGCCACCTGGTCGGGGTGAACTCGGGGAGGCGGAGGGAGCGCAGGGTGGGTGGGGTGACACTTGGTAGGCGGCGGCGGCGGGAGGGGCCCTGCCAGAACAAAGAGGCCCCGCCGCCCTGGGGGTCGGAGTGGGGGAGGCGCGGGTGGGGGCGCCGTGGCGACCCCGAGGTCCTCTCCTGGAGGACACGACGAGGAGGGTGCGCCCCCCTCGCGTAGGTGACAAGTGGCCCGCGAGAAGGGGCCTGGAGAGCCAGTCTGGGGGGCGAGCGCGGAGGCTGGTCCGGGCAGGGGGTGCGCGCCGCAGCCGCGTAGGCAGAGGTGCGGGGCCGGGGGCTGCGGGGGGCCAGGGCCGCCACTCACCGAGGGGGATCTGAGCCAGACAGACGCGCGGGAGGGCAGCGAGCCGGGGCGCCGCCGCCGCCAAGGCGCGGGTGCAGGTTCTGTTGCCCCTTGGTCCCCGCCGCGGTCTCAGGTGGGGGGGCGGCGCGCCGCTGGGGGCAGGCCTGTGGGTGGGGGGCGCTGGCCAGAGACTGGGCCTAGCCTGGCCGCGGGACCAAGAAGGCAGCCCAGGCTCTGTCTCCCGATGGAGCGCCCTCAGGTTAAGCGGACAGGCGACCCTGAGGCCGGCCGTAGACCCCCTGACGAATCCTCTCCCACGCCCGCTCGCTAGCTCCTCACCTTTGTGAACCAGGGCAGGAAGGGTCCCTGCCACGCGACCTTCAGTGGGTGTGGTGTGCGTCCTGCCCGCCCCTGTAGTCCCCTGGTAGCTTGGAGGCTTCAGGTCTCGGGGGAGGGGGCCGCCTCCGCCCTTGTCTTTGTTTAGACTCCAGAGTGGAACCCCAGGCAGAAGGATACACCCCTCCTCCCTGTGTCCCTTGGGCGCCTTGGACCAGCGAAAAGAAAGCCCTGGGGGGTGGGGAAGAACTAGACGTTCAGGGATCCTGGGTGAAGGGTTTCCTTGGAAACTTGAAGTGAGCTGCTCCTGGTGAAGATTCTGGACCCTCAAGGCCTACCCAAAGTGTGGCTAGTTGCCTGCTCCTCCAAATTACCCTCCATTATTGAAGGGGGTAAAGGTGCCGGGAGGTTGCCAACTTCCTGATGCCCCCCCCACACACACACACAATCCTGGCTCTGTGCTGCTCCCATCTGCCATCCCCATCCTCACCAGGGAGCGAGAGGAAGGCTGGAAATACAATGGCCCGGGCGGGAGGGACAGAGCCCTCTCTGGAGGTCCCAGTTCTACTTTGGCTGTTAGTGGCCTGGGCTGGACCACCTCCTGAGTGTCAGCCTTTGTGGCAGAGTGAATGTGCCCTGCTGGAAGAGTGTGGGTGACACTACAAACACCCCTCCCTTCACTGCCCCCTCTAGCCAGGCTGCTAGGTTCCCAGCTACTGTGGAACGGGCTGGGGCAGTGGATCAACCCACTGACCAGCGCTGAGGCAGCTGTGCCCAGACAGGGCATGCTGTGTATAAGCTACAGGTGGCATCAAGCTTGATCTCCTTAGAGCTCAGTGGCTTACCTTGGGGAAATCCCTGCCTCTGTGTGTTTGCTCTTTTGTCAAGGCTGGGGGACAGTGATGAAGGGGTGAACCCCAAGTCCAGGAAGCTGCGGATGTGTGTGTGAATCTCCAATCGTGCGGAGCTGAGGCTGGTTCCACTGGTCTTGGCTTCGTGATGTGAGTCTGGCAAGCTACCCTTTCTCATCCTCGGGGTCAGCCTCTGTGAACTTGGAAGGACCCAGACTCAGTGGGGTTCTGTGAGCCCTAGGAAAGAAACCACGTGTTGCTGCCATTGTTGTTGGCATTGCATTGCAGATGTGCAGACTTCACTGAAAGCCAGCTTTTAAAACCATTTCCAACCTCATCATTGAGCACAACTCTTGATGTTGATAGTCTAGTTACCTCTTTCTCAAGGACTAGCCTGTTTCGAGTTCCCTGGAGGAATGCAGACCAACTAACTAACTAAAACACCAAACCCAATGGCAACGAATTGATTTTGACTCATAGCGACCCTATAGGACAGACTAGAACTGCCCCTGTGGGTTTCCCACTCTTTACGGGAGTAAAAAGCCTCATCTGTCTCCCACAGAATAGTTGGTAGTTTCGAACTGCTGACCCTGAAGTTAGCAGCCCAATTCATAGCCTAATACACCACCAGAACTCCTATGCAGGCCTTTAGAGGGTGTAAAAGTCATCCTCTAAGAGTCTGACAACATCATAGCGCCATCTGTGTGCAGAAGGCACCGGGATGGCCTTGACATCAGGGCGCCACTCTGCCAAGTTCAGACAATTCACACACCCAGAGTAGACGTCAAGGAGCCCTGGTGGCATAGCGATTACCCAAAGGGTTGCTTTGCTAACTGCCAGGTCAGCCGTTCAAAACCACTAGCCACTCCTCTGGAGAAAGACGAGGCTTTCTGCTCCTGTCCAGAGTTAGAGTCTTAGAACCCCACAGAGGCGGATCTACCCTGTCCTGTAGGGTCATTAGGAGTGGAAATGGACTTGAGTTTGGCAGTGAGTTTGGTTTTTGTTGTGAGTAGCCTTGGAGAGTGACATCGTTATGAATTTACACTATGGATCTTGGCAGGTCCCTGAAAGTGGAGACAATGGATGATGAATGCAATTCTAAGATCGCCCCCCCCCCCAATGAGCTACTGCCTCAAGCCAAAGCCCTTACAGGATAGGCAGGTACAAGGACGTACTAGCCCACTCTGGAGAACTGAGTCACGTTGGGTGGGCGAGAGACCCTACTGCTGCCCAGTTCTCTTCACCCCAGAACTCAGAGGAGGAAGCCTGATGTTTGTGGACAGACCAGATGACAGGGCTGTTTTGTTCAAATAATTACTTTTATTATTGTTGTTGAAAATCTTCACAGCAGAACACACCAATTCAGGAACATTGATTATATATTCTCCCAAGTTGGGCAGCTATTCTTAACCCTCCCCTGAATTTTCCTCCAATATTAACATACACTCACTGCTCCTAAGTATCTGACTTCAACTTCCCACCTGCTGCTATCACTGTGATCCTTTATGGGCGGTTCCTTAAAAAAGCACAGCGACTGAAGCAGGTACTCTTTTCTAATGAAGCTAAATGATTGTTTGGTTAGGGAGCCCTGGTGGTGTAGTGATTATGAATTGGGCTGCTAACTGTATGGTCAGCAGTTCGAAACCACCAGTCGCTCCTCGAGAGCCAGGCAGGGCTTTCTACTCCCATGAAGAGTCTTAGAAACTGACTAGGCACTTCTACCCTCTCCTGTAGCGGCACTGGGAGTTGGCGTCAACTCAATGGCAATGAGTTTGATTTTTGGTTTTTCTTGTTTGGTCTAAAAGAACGCTTTCTCATTTAAGGTTTAAAGATTTCCTCAAGGCAATCATTGTGGGGGTTCAGCAGCTGCAGAAAGTTTGGATTCCATGAAAATTTGAAATTGTTTCAATTTCCCCCTTCTATAAAAAGCTTTTATTAAAAATCATTTTATTAGGGGCTCTTATAACTCTTATCACAATCCATACATACATCAATTGTGTAAAGCACATTTGTACATTCATTACCCTCATCATTCTCAAACCATTTGCTCTCCTCTTAAGCCCCTGGCATCAGGTCCTCATTTTCCCCCTCCCTCCTCCCTCCCCCATGAACCCTTGATAATTTATAAATTATTATTTTGTTATGTCATGCCCTGGTTGATGTCTCCCTCAACCCACTTTTCTGTTTTCCGTCCCCCAGGGAGGAGGTCACATGTAGATCCTTGTAATCGGTTCCCCTTTCCAACCCACTCACCCTCTATGCTCCCAGTATCGCCACTCTCACCACTGGTCCTGAAGGAATCATCCGTCCTGGATTCCCTGTGTTTCCAGTTCCTATCTGTACCAGTGTACATCCTCTAGTCTAGCCAGACTTGCAAGGGAGAATGCGGATCATGATAGTGGGGGGGCTATAAAAAGCTTTTATAGAACAACAGATTTTATGACGAACAATAGCTTGGATGAACATCAGAAAAGTGGGTGAAGGGAGACAGTGTACAATGTAAGATATGAAAATAATAATTTGTAAATGATCAAGGGTTCATGAGGGAGGGAGGGAAAAATGAGGAGCTGATACCAAGGGCTCAAGTAGAAAGAAAATGCTTTGAAAAGGATGATGACAACATATGTACAAAAGTGTTTGACACAATGGATGGATGGATTCTGACAAGAGCTGTAAGAGACCCCAATAAAATGATTGAAGAAAGGGAAAACTTTGCTCAAAGGGTTCAGTAATGGTGGTGGGGCACCCTCCAGTGCTTCAGGTCTCAGGTCTCCGGCAAAGGAGGCGGCTGTTCGTGGAAGCAATCAGTCACACACTGCATTTCCTCTTCCTGCTCTGGATCTTTGGAGGGAGGGAAAGCAGCACCCTGCAGAGGGCCAACTTACTGGCTGGGACAGGGGCCCTCTAAGATGTTTGCCCTCAGTTTCCCCTCCGTCTTGTTCCTGATTACTTAATTGCCTAAAAGATGCCAGGTCAGTCACTGACTTCTCTGTCCCCATTTGTGAAGCTGGCAGAACTAAACATTAAACTCAAGACCCCCCCCCCCCTTGAGCCTTCATTTCCCCTTCTGTAAATGGGACTAATCTACTTGTCTGGAGTCCCTGGGCAGCACAAAGAGTTAAGCGATCGACTACCAACTGACAGGTTAGAGGTTCACACCCACCCATAAGTGCCTTGGAAGCATAATTCCACCATGTTTTGTAGGTTCATCCTGAGTTGGAATTGCCTCCCCAGAAACTGGTTGGATCAGTCATGGCTTTTGGTTGTAAGAAATAGGGGCCCTTGTAGCTGTGTCAAAGTCAGTGCCTGCCCCACCCATGGCAGGCCCTGGCCCAAAAGGCTGCCATAGAGACACTGTAACTCATGGGTCCTGTTCCTCTCTGCTGAGCCTCAGGGATAAATTTTGCTACAGACATTAAAAAGAAAAAGAAAAGAAATAGAGGCCCAATCATGCTTAGTAAAGTAGTGGGGCAGTGGAAAAGAGGAAGACGTTGGACAAGATGGATGGACAAGATGGATTGACATGGTGGCTGCATTGAAGAGCTCAGACACAGGAACAATGGTGAAGCTGGAGCAGGATTGGATCGTGTTTAGTTTTATGCCCATTGGGTTACTTGAAAGCACCTAACAACAACTCATTTAAGCAGAAGGGGCTTTGCTCAAGGGACGTTGGGCTCCCAGGATCTCAGGAGACCAGTTTTACTCTGGTGTCAAAGCTGCCATGAAAACAGATAGTCCTGATGGTTGCCCATGAAGGTCATTCATGCCCCTGCGTGGTCCATGGGAAAATGTGGAAAAGGCAAAGGCATTGTTAAATGTATTTTTACCACAAATACTAATAAAATCCCCACCTCCATACCCCGCCCCCCACCCCAGGCTCAGATACCGGTGCTGCAGTCAGGGCTGCCCGCATCTTCAGTAGTGGAGCCTGTGTGGTCTCAGCCTCCTCCAGCCACAGTCGGAATGTCTGACTGGAGGAGCCCAGGTGATGTCAAAGCTGCAAGGGAGGCTGGAAAAAGGTATTTCCAGTGGGAGGAGCCAGGGCGTCACTAGTGGTTTGTGATCAGCTGCTCCCCTAGGAGTTGGCAGTTCGCACCCACCCAAGGAAATACCTAATGGTCGGCATCTGTAAAGATTACAAACAAGAAAAACCCATGGATGGGAGGCTGGGGGAAATGAGCTAGCAACAATAATGGATACGATGAAGAGTAACATGTTCTAAAATTGATCTTTCGTACATTTAGACCACTGAGTTGTATGGTGTGTGAATTGCACATCAATCAAACGGTTAGAGAGAAACCCCTATGGAGCGGTTCTACTCTAAAACACAGGGGTGCGGGGGTGGGGGTGTGTGAGGTACAACAGCCACAGTGAGAGGTGGGTTCTGCCTCAAATGGAGGGTGTGTTTACCCCCTCAGATAGCCATGGGCTTGTGATGCACACGGAGCTCCTGACCCTGTCCAATACACTCGCTGCCAGGCTGCTCCTGCGTACCTTCCTCTTTGATTTTCCAGCAGGTGAAAGACAAAAGGACCTTGAAGACCATGTGGCTTGTTGCCCTTCCAGATGCAGCTCCGGTCCGTTGCCAGGAGGACAGGTGTCTGGGCTTTTCCATTGTGGTGATGAATTGAGCTGAGTCACCATCCCTCTCAGGTCCCCTTGTGACCATGACTGGAAGGAACAAGCACTAGCTGCTGAGGCCAAGGGTGCACAGGAGCCTGGGGCCACGGGAACTTGCTCTTGGGCGTGGGGTAGAGGCAGCAGAGCCCCCCATTCTCAGTCACCAGAAATAATGAGCCACATATCCTGAGAGAGGGGAGGGCTGCTCCTTTCTTTTCCTTTATAGTATCTATCTACAGCGGGTCCTCAAGTGTCCTTGCACTGACGGTGGCAATCAGCTCCAAGTCCCACAATCTGGGTATCAGGAAGATTCTGCCAGGATGTGTAACTTAGGTCACCCTAAAGTGCAATGGGGGCCTGGAGGGTTAGCAAATGGAGACAGGCAAGGAGAGATCTGAGGAGAGCATCAGTCATTCATCCACATGTCATCCATCCATCCATCCATCCTCCCGGCTATCTACCCACCCTCCCATCACCATCCATTTATCTATCCAGCTCCCCACAATCCACTCATCACCCACCCACCATCTATTCACCTACTCATTCACCCATTATCCATCCATCTACCCACCATTCATTCATCCTTCCACCAACCTACTCACCCTCCCATCACCTACTCAGCATCCATCTATCCTCCCATCTACCTACCCACCATCCATCCATCCACCCATCATTCATTTACCCATCAATCATCCATCCACCCCTGACCCATCCATCTACCTAGCCATCCACTCATTATCCATCTACCCATCTTCCATCCACTCATCATTAACCAATCCACTCACCCACCAGTCATCCACTCACCTGCTCATCTACCTATCATCCATCCATCTGTGGGATACAAAAAAAGGCGTTTTTCCCCAGGTTGTCTCTCCCAAATATATGCCAAACCCAAGAAGATGCTTGCAAGTACATGGTGGGAGGTCAGATGCTTAGAGATATTCTCCCTGAAGGCCTTCAACCATTTAGAGCAATCAGACACTATTGTTTATCCCACCCAAGTGGGGCTCACACCCTACTCATATGGATAGTGATTGTTTCCATGGAGAGCCCAGAGAATAAGTCAAACCAGCTCAAGGACAATCGAGGTTAGGCTACCATCTTGAATCTAGGATCCGCCCATCTTGTCACATGTGTACTACTAATCCCTCCTCTTCCTAGTGTGTGTACACCCCTAAATCTCCTCCCTCCCATTGCTATATTGCCTATGGTACAACCCCTTCCTATGATGTATGTGGTCACCTGTAACTGGGGGCCTTGCACGCTCCCAAGTGTATATAAGCCTTGGTTAGAAAGTGTATATAAGCCTTGGTTAGAAATAAATTGCCCTACCTCCTCGCTCCCTCTTCTCCGGCTCTCACAGCACGGATCTGGCTGTTGAGATCATGGCCTTCCAGGAGGTGAGCATGCTACCATAAAATGTGTCTGACTCCTTTATTTTATCTTCTCTCCTACCTCTCCTATATTCTATGACTTTACTATAATCTTTAAATATTATCTCCATTCAATTGTGCCTACAGAACACTGATATTGTCAGAGGCTGGCTTACCCTGATATATCCCTCCCTCCCTCCATCCATCTATCCATCAACCCATCAATCATCCATCTACTCTCCTCCCATCCATCTAGCCACCCTCCTATCACCACCCACTCACCCACACACACATCATCCCACCATCCACTCATCCATCCACAAATCATCTCTCCATCCACCCGCCCACCCACCATCCATCCATCCATGTATACCTTGCATGAAACAGACCAGTAATAAATCCCCAGAGGCACAGTCTGTTGGAGCCCCAGCCCCCAATAACAGTGTGTGGAATGAGGTGGAGAATGCAGAGTTTGTATGAGCAGATGGTGAGAGAGCTGGAGAGAGGAGGTGGGCAAGGGAGAGTGCCAGGCCTCAAGTCTGGCTGTGGAATTTCAGTCGATAGCTTATCTGCTGCCTGCCCCTGGGCCAATCTAAGCCGCTCCCTGGCCATGGCTCCTCTCTGCCCCTTCTCTCCCAGGGCCAGCCCTGTGTGCTCCAGGTAACTCTGAACACCCCTTCCACCTTCGCCCCCACCCCAGAGGATAACAGACGCCCTCAGTTCCCTTTGAAAAGGGCCCTCCTCCTCTCTCTGGAAGCATAGTCATTGGTACAGAGGAAACACTAAAAAATAACCCATAATGCCACTGTCTAAAAATAGCCAGTATTAGATTTTGTGTGTGTGTGTGGTATACCTCTCTCTCTCTCTCTCTCTCTCTCTGTACATGCACACAGCCTCAGAAACTCTAATGAGGTGGATGTGAGTGAGAATCTACTCAATAGCAGTGGGTATACACGTGAAAACCAGAGCCCATATCAGGTGGGCCTCTGTCAAGGAAGTCTTGTCCACTAAAATGTGTGATGGAACATTGGAAACTGCACCTGCCAGGGGCTGAGAGCTTCTGGGAGCTGGAAACACCAGGCCTCTGTGGTTCCGGCTCCCCCAGGTCTCACTGTGTGTGTGTCTAGCTTTCCCCGGTCCCTATGTCCCCAAGTCCATCAGTCCAACATTAGCCCATATGTCCAGTACCAATCTATAAAGTCCTCTTCAGACTCACACAACACATGCAATGATGCCGAATGCAGGAAGATCACAGGCCAGCGGGTGAGAAGCCTTGTGGATCCAGTGGCTCCTCCAACTCTAGGGCTCTAGTATAGCTTCATGTGTCTTGCCATCAGGAATACCCAACAGAGAGTCTCAATGTCCCACCTCCAAATTAGGTCCTCAAGCAGTGACCTGGTTGACAGGCTAAATTCCACCCGTTCACTCTTAATAGTCTCAAGTTGGTACCAGCTTATGTAGCTACCTCCTCTTCCTCCTTCTTCTTTCTGTTTAATGTCCCAAGACAAATCTACGTTTACTTTAAAAATACTTATGGAAACAATGTGCAGCTAGTAAGAAGCACTTGATCTTCCAGGCCAAGCCTCAGGGAGTCTGGTTTGCATTAACTTGTCCATGCTGTTCACAGTTTGAACAGATCCCTCGGCGCACGAGGGCAGAAAACAAGACCCTCAACCCACAATTCTGTTCACAATCTTTGTCTTAAAGAAAATACATGGGACCGAACACGAGTTGTTACAAGGTTAGCTTTGTTGTCTGTGCGGTGGTGTGAAGCTCTGGAGTGGGTCCCTGAGTGGGGTCCTCACCTGCTCTCACCACAGCCCCACATAGACTCTCTGTGGGAGGAAGGGACAGAGAGCAGTTCCACCTGTGCTGTGATACCCGAGGAGGGGCAGGGCCTCTGGAGAACCTCCTCGGAGTTGTCAACCAGCCCCATTGAGGTGGCCCACCATCGCCTCTGCTGCCCGCTAAAGAGAGGGGCAGAGGAACTGGTCCCATGGCTCAGCAGAGAATTCTCACAGCCCTTCCTCAGGGGACTGCCCCATGCCCTCATTTTACCAATAACAATATATTAAATTCACCAGACTTCAACCCAGTGCTCCAAGATGTGAATGCAACATACTGGCATGGAGTAGGAAACCAGTGGAGAGGTCTGAGGGGCAGGCCCCAATCCCAACTACGTGGACATCTGCCTCTCCCCCCAGAAGAATTTATTTCAGAGGACAGCACTGAAGCTACAGCTCAGGGAGAGGGACATGTGTGATCAGAGCACATGGGAGCAAATGAAGGGGGGGGGGAAGAGACAGTGGAGCACATCCTGGCCCACCAAGCCAATCCACAGAGAGGACCATATGACCGGCCTCACTATGAGACACAACATCCCTCACTGACCCATAGCCCTACAGGGGACAACACTGGAGACACAGTGTGGGAATTGTGCCCGATCTGACCCCACCACACCGAGACAAAACACTAAGGGCTTGCAACACAACAGCAAGGGGAACAGAGCAACAAAGTCCCCAGGGAACACCAAAAATGGACTTTGGGGCCACGGCATGGCACCCCATCAGACTTGACTGGAAAACACCCCTAAAGACCAACAAACAATCCTTGAATTATGTACAGGCTTCCCCCCTATTTTTGGGGGGGGTGTCATTGGTTTTTTTGTTGTTGTTTTGCTCTGTCTTGTTTTTGTGCATGTTATGATCCCCACAGGTCTGTCTAAATACAATAGACTGGATGAACAATCTGGAGGAGAAAACAAGACCAATGGTTCTGGGAGAAATGGAAGAGGGGGAGGTGGGGGGAAAGGAAGTGGTGTTAACAAACCCAAGGACAAGTGATCCAAATCGGTGGTGAGGAGGGTATAGGAGGCCTGGTAGGGTGTGACGAAGGGTAATGTAACCGAGAGGAATTACTGAAACTCAAATGAAGGCTAAACATGATAGTGGGACAAGAGGAAAGTAAAAGGAAACAGAGGAAAGAACTAGGAGGCAAAGGGCATTTATAGAGGTCTAAATAAAGACATGTACATATGTAAATATATTTATATACGAGGATGGGGAAATAGAGCTATGTGCATATATTTATAGGTTTAGTATTAGGTAGCAGATAGACATTGGGCCTCCACTCAAGTACTCCCTCAGTGCAAGAATACTTTGTTCTATTAAACTGGCATTCCATGATGCTTACCTACCCGACATGATCACTGAAGACAAATCAGGTGCATAAGCAAATGTGGTGAAGAAAGCTGATGGTGCCCAGCTATCAAAAGATATAGCATCTAATGTCTTAAAAGCTTGAAGGTAAACAAGCAGCCATCTAGTTCAGAAGCAACAAAACCCACATGGAAGAAGTACACCAGCCTGTGTGATCACGAGGTGTCGAAGGGATCAGGTATCAGGCATCAAGGAACAAAAAAATCAAATCATTGTGAATGAGGGGGAGTACAGATTGGGGATCCAAGACCCATCTGTAGGCAACTGGACATCCCTTACAGAAGGGTCATGGGGAGATGAGCCAGTCAGGGTGCAGTGTAGCAATGATGAAACATGCAACTTTCCTCTAGTTCCTAAATGCTTCCTCCCCTCTCCTTACCACTATCATGATCCCAATTCTACTTTACAAATCTGGCTAGACCAGAGGATGCACACAGGTACACATAGGAACTGGAAACACAGGGAATAAAGGGAGGATGATCCCTTCAGGACCAGTGGTGCGAGTGGCGAGACTGGGAGGGTGGGTTGGAAAGGGGGAACAGATTGCAAGGATTTGTATGTAACCTCCTCCCTGGGGATGGACAACAGAAAAGTGGGTGAAGGGAGACATCGGACGATGTAGGATATGACAAAATAATAATAATTTATAAATTATCAATGGTTCATGAGGGTGGGGGGAGCAGGGAGGGAGGGGGAAAATACTGGGACTGAGTGATTGTGGTTTGTTGTCATCGCACTGGTTCCAACTTCCGCCTCCTGGTGCCGCATGCACGACAGAATGGAACGCTGCCTGCTCCCGTACAGTTTGCTCCAGTTCGTGGGCACAGCCATGGCGCCAGTCCCTCCCATCGAGGGCGTCACAATCTTACTAAGGGCATAAGATGGAAAGAGAAGACAATCAGAATGCCACCCCCCCCCCCCGAACTGAGGAGGGAAAGGCTTGGACTTTCTGCCTCGGGAAACATTATCAGGGCCAGCTGCACAGCAGCTGTTACCCAAAGTGGGCAATACCGTGCCCTGGGGGGCGCTGGAATGGTCCAGAAACCAAACCAAACTCACTGCCCTCCAGTCAATTCTGACTCATGGTGGCCCTGCAGGGCAGGGTAGAATGGCCAGAATGGACCCTGTGGGTGACTGAGACATTACTCATTATGGGAGTAGAAAGCCTCGTCGTTCTCCTGAGGAGTGGCTGGTTTTGAACTGCTGCCCTAGGATTAGCAGCTCACTGTGGCACCAGGGCTCGTGGAACAATCCGAGGAGGCTGCCAGAGCAGAGACCTATGCTTTATTTTGGATGACAGGCTAGAGTACAGACGTTTTTCATTGCTAGGGTGGCACTGACTGATGTTTTTTGTTGTTTGAAGGGGGAGTGACTGGCTAATAAGTTTAGGATCTTAAAGGTTAGAGCTTTCCCAAACTTCCTATCCTGAACGGGACAGGAAAGAGCCCAGGAGTGCCAACCCTGAGAGCTTGCTAGACCACATGCTGGGCCCATGGAGGTGCAGGCTATTCAGGGGCACCCCTTTCTGCTGACTCTCCAGGCATCCCACTGCACCCAGCCACCATGCGAGGGGTTGGCCTTTCTGGCACATATCAGTGACGAGTCCCTGCCATAAATCCTGCCCCTGCTCTGAGTGGAGCTCTTTTGGGAAGCTTGCTGGTAAGTCATTTCGAAAGAGCTAAGAGCCCTTGCGGATCCACAGGCTTTTCTATTATGTATGATGCTGCCGCTGTCAGCTTCCTTTATCTCTAACGAACACTTAAGAGCCCACATCTGCCTGCTTCTCCATTCCCTGAAAGCCCACAGGGCAAATGCATCAAAGGCCCTGTGGGCGCTCCATGCTGGGGATGCTCATCTCCCGCTATTCAGCGAGACAGAGTGAACTTTAAGAAGGATGAGAGCAGGGTCCCGCCTCAAGGTCAGACACATCAGCAGCAGCCATGCGACTGAAGGAGACAGGTGTCCAGGTGACTCCAAGCTTTACTAACGAAGCTTTGGGTGAGGTGACCAGATGCACTGATAAAATCGAACAAGACCCTTATTCTGCAGTGGTCAAGAGGGGCTGCGGGGACAGGTCATTCTGGCCGCCCAGAAGGACACAGCGCGGTAAGCATCTGAAGAGTACTGACCCAGATGCGAGTTATGTGTCCATGAGAGACATCCGATGAATTGGGGGTGGGGGGGGTGAGCTCTTAGAAGCAGCGATTCTCGGGCGAGGTCTCATGCTGTGTGAGCTTCCTATTGTTGCTTTAACATATTACCACAAACTCGGTTGCTGAAAACCAACCAGTTTTTAAAAAATAGCATCTTACTGCGTTTCTGGCAAAAGTTTACACAGAAAACTAGGCGCCCCTTGTACGGCTTTTAGACTCCTTGTTCTGTGTCATTTGGTCCCAGTTTCCATAAAGTGTCAGCACTCTTGCTCTTTCCATTATTTGTTCCATTTCCATTGATCTAACATCCCTCCCCCTCCAGCCCTTCTCTTCTTTGCTTTTGGGTAAACCCTGGCCAGTTGGTCTCACCTACTTGGTCTCACCATGTTTCTTTTATAAGCCAATCTGCTAGTTGCTGGAGCATGACCGGCAGAAAGAGCTTCACCTCCAAGTTCAGGGGCTATCTTTGGGCAATGGTCCCAAGGGCTCATGTTGTCTCTATGGGTGCAGTAGGTCTGGCCTTTCTTCCATTCTATCCTAGACCTTACACACACACACACACACACACACACACATCTATCTATCTATCTATCTATCTATCTATCTATCTATCTATCTATCTATCTCTGGTCAAAACAGTTGTAGTACTAGCTAGGCACCTTCTAATTCCTCTGATCTCAGGTTAGAAGAGGCTGTGGCTTACTGGGCTATGCATTGGGCTGCTTACCATAAGGTCAGCAGTTTGAAACCACCAGCCGCTCTGTGAGAGCAAGACAGAACTTTCTACTCCCATAAAGAGTTACCATCAAAAAAAAAAAAAAAGTTACCATCTCGGAGATGCACATGGCAGTTGTTCTAGTCTGTCCTACAGGGTCGCCGTGAGTCAGAATTGACTCGATGGCCGTGAGTTTACTTTGATTTGGGTGGTTTGTGTGGGCTATGAGTTCTTTGGACTATCGTATTCTTTGAACCTTTGATTTCCTTCTTTCTCTTTGCTCCATGAGTAGAGAACACTTGTTGTGTCTTAGATGGTTTGCCCAAGGATTCTGTCTTGCTTAGATCCACAATGCTCATGGCAGCAGCAGTCAAGAAATCAATAACATATTATATTGGGTCGCTCTGCTGCACAAGACCTCCTGAAAGTGTCGAAGAGCAAGGATGTCACTTTGACGACCAAGGTGTGCTTGACCCAAGCGTGGTATTTTCAACCACCATATGCGTATAAACTTGGTCATCGAGTAAGGAAGACCAAAGAAGAATCAATGTAATTGAAGTGAGCTGCTGGCAAAGAACTCTGAGAGTACTCAAACTCCTAACTCACTGCCATCGAGTGGATGCCGACTTGTAAGGACTCTACAGGACAGGGTAGCAGTGCCTTTGTGAATCTCAGAGATAGCAACGCTTTATGGGAATAGAAAGCCTGTCTTTCGCCCTCAGAGTGGCTAGTGGCTTCAAACTGATATCAGCAGCCTGACACATAACCACTAAGCCACCAGGGTTCTTACTGAAAGTCCCATGGACTGCCAAAAGAACACATAGCTCTGTCTTGGAAAAGGTACAGCCAGAATGCTCCTTAGCGGCAAGGGTGGTGAGACTTCATCTCATGTACTTTGGACATGCTGTCAAGAGAGACCAATCCCTGGAGAAGGACACCATGCCTGGTAAAGTAGAAGGCCGTGAACAAGAAGAAGACACTTCATGAGATGTACTGACACAGTGGTTGCAGTAAGGGACTCTCTGTACGAAGTGTGAGGATGGCTCAGGACCTAGCCGTGTTTTGTTCTGTTGTCCACAGGGTCACTCTGAGTCAGAAGGGACTTGATGGCACCTTACAACACCTGCTGCTCCAGGTCAGACACGCATGTGTCTATTCCAAACAAAACATGTTTAAACAGGGCTCTGCCATCAGTGGGGGCTCTCGATCAGTTCTCTCTGTAGTGCACTTGTTGAAGTCTCGTTAGGGTAGGGTGCCTTCGAGAAGGAAAGTCCAATCCAACCCATGGCTTTCTTCTGAAGGGAACTGCGGGGCCAGTTAAGTCCGAAGCAGAGAGGTCAGCTCAGAAGGTTATGGGACTATTTTATTTGGATTCTTCAGAGCATTGAGTCAATCCCAGCTTGTGGTGACCAGAGCAGGTTACCAAGGTGAGCAGACTCATAATTATGATTTGTTTTTCATAAAAGAATTTACATACATACTTGCACACATGGTCAAAGGATGCAAGAAATGGACTGTGCTCAGATGTTAACTGTGCTCATAGGGTTTCTGACATAAATGTCCCTTTGTCGCCAGCTTCTGGCGTGCTTGGGTCTGGAGTAACCCTGTGCATCCCACAGTGCTTGCAAGAGCAGCTCTGAACCCGCTCGAGACCTTGCTCTACAATATCTACACAGCAAGGTCATCGAAATTTCACACATTTAGGGGAAAATTCCCTTTTGGTCTTGTTTGTATTCCTTTTATTAAAAAGTGGGGGTTTTTTTGTAAATTACATGGAGGTTTACATTTCAGATCGTCCTGTATTCAGCAGCAGTCTAACTTTCTAATCAAAGCTCCAATAGTTTACCCTTCACTTCTCCTTGATGGTCTACTATCTTCCATTCTTCTGGCCAGTACCCTCCCCACTTTGCCATCTCCAAAATCTGTTTGGTCTGAAAGGATTTTTCTTGTTTGTTTTTCCTTTCCTTTATATCAGCAGTCTCATATAACGTAATATTTTCCCTTTTGTGATTGGCTAATTTCACTCGGCATAATGTTCTCCGGGCCCATCCATGTCACGAATGGGGTATTGCATTACAATTTTTTAGGGATGCATAGTATCCCATGGTGTGCGTGCATCAGGGTTTCTTACCCATTCTTCTACTGACGGGCGTATGTCTGTTCCTGCTATGACTCCTACTTCTTTAGGAATAAATACCCTGCAGAGGGATGGCTGCATCTTATGGGATTTCTGTTCCCACCCGCTGGAGGTAGCACCATATCGCTATCCACAGCGGTTGCCCATTATATTCTTTACATTTATTTTTACAAAGCACATAAATTGTTTTCATAATTAAAGAATCTTTCTTTTTTAAGGAAAATAAAAAGGCAGTCTTTATGGCAATAGCTTTACGATTTTTTTGAGCACACACGCATATGCCCTTCGATCTAGGACTCTGCGTCATAGATTCCAGTACGTGAGCCTGAAGTGGCAAATCCAGTGACTTTCCTGTCAAGTTATGAGAATCACAAGGCAGGTGGTTAAATAAAATATAGCATCTCTGTGCTATTAAAGAACTACACCACTCATTGTATGCGACTCATCTCTTGACACAAAATGGTGCATAAGTAAGTGTGGTCAAGAAAACTGAAGGTGCCTGGCTATCAAGAGATACAGCCTTTGGGGTCTTAAAGGCTTGTAATTAAACAGGCAGCCATCTAGCAGGGAAGCCACAAAGCCCACACAGAAGAAACACAACAGCCTGTGTGATCATGAGGTGTCGATGGGAAGTTCAAAAACATGCAACCAATTTGATGTTGTGATAGTTAAGGTTTATTGTGCCAACCTGGCCGATGAACACATGTGGGATTAATTGAAGGGCGGAGGGATAAATAAATGTCTCAGTGAGCCTTGCCTTTCTAGTTCTCGGGTCTCTTGTTCTCTGAGGGTCAGACCAGTGTGTGGCTGCCTTAGCCAGTTCCCTGCTTCAGCTGGCAAGGCTCACTTCCTACAAGACATCCCTGAGGAGATGCCACATGGACCTACCCTGATGCAGCCCTGGGTGCTGGAGCAGTTGTGTGGAGACCCCTGCCAGCGCTGAGATGCTTACATGCTCACTGATTCAGCTTTCCTTCTGCATTTGGCGTTACTGTGAGTGTTTTGAGAGTTTGAGAAGGCCTTTGTAGATTGGTGTTGGACATATGGGCTAATGTCGAAGTTGCAAGGGAATGGAAAATGGCATCCATGAGAAAAAGACTAGGTCCGTTGCACCAAGGAATTTTCCCCATCAGCACAGCACATCTACTCATTCTTTCAGGAGAGTGAGCTCTCGCCCAAGAGAATTTCCTTAGGAGACCTTTACCCCAAGATCCACTCCCCAGCCCTGATCTTGCCCGTGAGGCTTCATTTTGTTCCCCCAAACTCGAGAGCATGTTTAAGAGCTATGACGTGAGTCCCTCAAGAATGCCCTGGCTGCTGTTTTGACGGGTGGATGCCATGGAAGAGGGCAGAATTCCCTGGGGAGGGATTTTGAGAGATTTGCAGGTCACCTTCAGGTGTTTCTAGACTCAGATGGAGGAGATGGCAAGAAACAAGAGTCTCCCTGTTTGATATTTTTGTTTAATAAAGGTTTCTATGATTTTGTGTACTTTTCCCCTGACCTTTGTGTATTTAGCCTGCACACACACACACACACACACACACTCCATATATTGAATCCATAAACTCATTGCCCCCATATAACCCACCACAGGGTCCCCCTGCATAAGGGCGACCTATGGAATTGAAATCCTGGCAGTGCCACTGGTTCCAAAAAGAAACAATAGGGGACTCAACGCCTATTTGGGTTCTATTTTTATTGAAACCTCATTAGCTTGTGTGTCGGAGCAATTAAAGTGTCAAGGCCTGATTTGGGGGTGGGGAGCAAGCCGCTGTGGAGGAGGAGCTGCCATGGGGAGCAGCTGCTCCCCTGCAGAGCTAGCTTTTCAAAGCCCACCTCCCACCTCCCCCCTGCCCCCTCCCCCCTCCGCCCCTTTGCTGCAGTCCCTGCTTGTTCTCAGGTGGGATTTCATAGATCATTAGGCAGCATCCGCTGCAGTGAGTCTTAAGTTAACTGAGGCTCAGGGTCATAGAATTTCCTTCGACTTTCTCTTTTGCCTGGTTTTGTAACACAAGCCTGGTTAAAGCTTCCCACGTGCTGTGAATGTTCATTCCCTTCCACCCTCAAACGGCAGGGGAAGTCGGGTATGAGGTGTACTTGGTGGAGCTGCAGAGGCAAATTTCTGCCGAGACCGTGGCAACTGGGGATTAGCTCAGCTTGCTCGTGAGAACCGGGCACAGTTCCCATGTGACGGTTGGGGTGTGCCTCCATAACACAAGGCTGTGCCCCAACACTGGGAATGGGACACCTTACACTCCGGGTGCCATGAATGCTGCCCCTGCGATGGACACACGCTGGCACTGAGGAAGAAAGGCCTGACAACCTGCTCCTGTACCGATGACAGGGTTACAGGCTGTAGCCCTCGCGAGGTGGCTGTGAGATGACCCCCAGGTGTGGTTTACAAGCCTCTAGCCTTTGTGCTCTGGGAGGGGCAGGAGGCAGGAGGCTGCGTCCCAAGAAGGCATTATTGTTAACAAATGCTGCGGACGCAGGTGGTCCGGGGACCACACTTTGAGAAACACTGCTTAGACTGTTGCATGAATGCTAATCCCTCTGGAGCCCCCTGAGATGGCCTCAGCGCCCAAGGCAGTCTAAGGCTCCCTGCACTTCCCCCCCCTCCACCGCACACACCCTTGGAATCATGCCTCCCACCCTCCCCATTGGCTCCAGACCTGTGGCTGGGATATCAGACTCGCTCCTGCATCCTTCCTCACCCCATCTCCTGTCGACTCCCACCATCTTGCCAACCAGGCCCCCTTTCATCCCCGCAACCGGGCCCCACCCCAGACTGTGTGCACCCTCTGCTGCCCCACGGGTGCTCCTCGCTCCGGCTACCCTTTCCGTCTGAAATGGGCTTTCCCAGTCTCTTGCCCTATCAATCCCACCCTCTCCCTGAAAGGGCCTCCCTCAACATGTCAGCTTAAGTCTCCTCGCGCCAACACTGTTTCCTCTTCCCACACCCTTTAATGTACTTCACACGTCTCCTTGAAGCCGGGACGCTATCATTCCTGATGAGTATCAGCCCCCAAACACTGGAACGTAGGCCTCCCGAGATGGGTAAAACTCCATTTCACACCACAAGTGCGCACCTTCTGCACCGAGACTGCAGCCCGCGGCTCCTTGCTCTAACCCACCACTGCACCTGGGAAAGTTACTGGGTTAATACCTTCAGAGAATGATGTGATTGTGCCTACTTGCTTGAGAATACACCTTAAGAAATGAAGCTCAAAACCGCGCTCCGAACAGATGCTTACTCAAAACAGACGTTGCAAGGCCTCACGGCCTCCCTAAAGCCGAGCGAGGAGGGTCTCAGGAGTGTCTCAAGGCCAGAGTATCTGATTTAATGAAGACGTGCAACTAGATCCAAAAAACAAAACCTTAGAAATAATCAGATGCACCATCACCCACTCTGTAATCATTACCTCAGCTGCAACCAATCACTGAATTTTTTACTGAAGTCCCCGGTGGTGTCTGATAGAAACACCGGAAAGGTCTCCTCTTTAGATAGCCTGGTTCCGAAGCCTCTGGCCCCGGTGATGCCCATTCTGCCAACTGGCTTGTCTCTCAGCAAAGGCACTTTGCTTCTCAGTTCAATCAGGCCCTGCCATTTCGCACCTGGACTGTCCTGCAGCCTGTCTCCCCTTCAGAATGCAAGCTGCACGACGGCAGGGAGGGATAGCTGTCCCCCGGCCAGCACTGGCACAGAGTGCAGACAGACTGACAAGGGAGGGAAGAGCGATCCATTTCAGCTCTCGGCAATATCCACATCAGCAAGCAGCTAGCCATGGAAAAGGAGGGAGGCCCTCGAGGAGACGGACTGACACAGTGGCTGCACCGATGGGCTCAATCATAAGAGCAATTCCGAGGCTGGCTCAGGACCAGTCGGTGTTTCGCTCTGCTGTACCTGGGATGGCTGTGGGCCGGAAGGGACTCTAAGCACCTGACAACAGCAGCCACTGCCCTATGCTGGGAACAGGCTGACCCAAGGGCATCCTGCGCTGATCCTCCCTCCTGCCTGGCCAATCACCACCAGCCATTGCTGTTTTGCACCAGGGCTTAGGGGTGGGAGGTAGAGGAAGGCAGGGGAGCTTGGGGACAGCCCAAGCTGCAGATTAGACACGTTTAATCAAACTGAGAGGGCTGCACTGTGTCCTGCCAATTGAGATAACCTCGATTAATCAGGCTGAGGCCCCTTGGGGCTCCATGCCACACCAAGTAACTGTTCAAAAATAGCCACCTGCAATCTCAGGAATGAGCATGCGTTGTCAATGACAGGGGCAGTGTTTCAAAACAGAAAGCAGGCCTTGTTGATAGTGCCGATGCCAGTCATGTGATATGGTCATAACTTGGGCCTTCCCCGCCCACCCCTGCCTAAAGAAGATGCTTAGAGGTAAGGATCATTGATTCTTTGTCTTATATACTTTGGACATGTTGTCAGGAGAGGCCAGTCCCTGGAGAAGGACAACATGCTTGCTAGCGTGGAGGGACAGCGAGAAAGAGGAAGGCCCTGGAGGAGATGGATTGGCACATTGGCTGTAACAGTGGGCTCTCCCATAAGAACAGCAGTGAGGATGGTAGGATGGTGCCGGGCCGGGTGGAGCTTCGTCCTGTTGTGCAGGGGGGGTCACTGGTGGTTGGAACCGACCCGATCATTCCTGACAACAACGAAGACGATGCTTCACAGGGGTGGCTCCTGTAGGAAGTTTTGGAAAGAGAGGGATAACAAGAATGGTTGTACCGCACAGTGGCCCTGGATTAAACATGTGGAAATGGCTGAAATAAAAATGGATTGTGGTGATGAAAGCAGAATTCTTTTTAATTGATTTAAATCACTGAATTGAATAGTGCCTGAGTGATATGTCAATAAAACCTTTTATAAAAATTAAAAATAAAAGAAAATGTTTCGGAGGAAGCAGGGCTGATTGGAGAGACGCCTGGTGGTACTCCAGGAAAAGGGCTGCCCATGACTCCTGGGCAGTTAAGCAGAGTTGTTAAGGGCTTGACCTTCAATCAGCCAGTCCTGGCCTCTAGCCCCCGGCCTACCTCTCGTTGGTGGTGTGGCACTGGGCAAGTTACTCAGTCATCCTGAGCCTTTCTCTTTCTTTGTAAGATGGGAGTGGGGTAATAATTTACCTCTTAGGGTCGTTGCAACAATTAAATAATGATAGCCGGGCACCAAGTTAGCTTTCAACAAATGGGAGCAATGATTACTAACAGGAAGCCCAGGTGCTGTTGTCAGGTAAGCATGAGGCTGCTAACCACAAGGTTGGTGATTCAAACCCAGAGCTGCTCCAGGGGAGACGAATGAGGCTCTCTGTTCCCGTAAAGATTTATAGGCAACATCAGGCATGACGTGAGTGGAGGTCCTGGCAGACACCAATCTGCCATCCATTCATATATTTTACTTCTAGGAGGGGGCAGGGGTGACATTCTAGGTGAGTTGTCACATGAATGCTGCTGAACAGCTCAGCCAATGTCTGCTCTCTTTCTTGGACTTGTTAGTATCCGTGGCCATCCAAGAGGCTATAAGATAAGGCCTCTCTCCTCTGGAACTGGTCCTGCAATATGCCCCCCCACCCCCAATCCCCAGGGCCTCTGCTTCTCAGAGGCATTGGGCAAAGAGTGACGTTGAGGCGGTGGGAATGCTTGAAGTGTCATTAAGCAGGTGACACATCTACTTCCACTTAACTCTGCGACATACTTCACTCTTCCCACAGGGGCTTCCGCAAAGACTCAGACACATTACCTCCACCCCCACCCCAACCCCTCATGGGGAGGGGAAGTCTTTTAATCATAATACTCAGTGAGGGTACCGTTGTTTTCCAAGTGCAATGTTTTATTGTTAGGTGTTCCGATTCATAGCGACCTTGTGTACAACAGGCCAAAACACTACCTGTGCCATCCTCACAACTGTTCTTATGTTTGAGCCCACTGTTGCAGCCACGGGCCGTCCTTTTTTGGTTGTTGTTGCCCATATACTTTACCAAGTATGAGGTCCTTCTGCAGGGACTGATCTCTCCTGACAACATGTCCAAAGTACCATATATACTCTTGTATAAGTCGAGTTTTTCAGCACAAAAAATGTGCTGAAAAACTGGGGTTCGGCTTACACATGGGTCAGTGGTACCCCAGCGAGGTGTAACATCTCACGGGTGATTGCCGTTCCTCCACTGTTCATTCAAAGCCCAGCTGGCACCGCAGGACTTTGAATGTTTATTTACTCACATCTAACCAATCAGAGCCATCCTATGACGTGGATGGCTCCAATTCGCAGAAGCACCCGTAGTGATTCACTTAAGCAGACAGCTCAACTGGTAAGGATGTGTCTGTGGCTGCGCTCCGTCTTTCCCCTCTGGTTTCTGTGTTAATTCACATCCTGAATTTCCCACCCTAGGCTTATACTTGAGTCAATCAGTTTTCCTGGTTTCCCAGGTAATAATTAGGTACCCCGGCTTATACTCGGGTTGGCTTATATTCGAGTATATACGGTATATAAGACTAAGTCTTGCCATCCTTGCCTCTAAGTAGTAAGCTTTCTGGCTATCCATCCTCCAACAGGCTTGCTTGTCCTTCTGGCATTTTCCATGGCACTTTCCATATTCTTCTCCACAACTCAGAGGCATTGGTTCTTCATCGGTCTTCTTTCTGCAATGTCCAACTTTCACATACATAAGGGGTGATTGAAATACCCTGGCTTGGATCAGGCACCCTTTCTCCTCAGTGACATCCTTGCTCTTAGGTCTTGTGCAGCGAGCCATTTGATCCCGTGACTGAGAAATGATGAAGTCAAAGAGCTGAACAGAACATTTTGAAGGACAGCTCGAGAAGACACAAGTCAAATAGCATATGGAAATGTGTAAGGACCTCGAGTTGGAAGACCAAAAAAGGAAGTATATGTCCAGCATATCTTAAATGCAAAGAACAGGATACAAAAGCTCAAACCTCAAGTTGTGAGATCGAAAGATTCTCTGGGCAAAAGATGGAACGGTGTAGGAAGCATCAAGAGGATGGAGTGGAATGAGGGTTTCCATTTTTATTGATTTCCTTGAAAAATGCCTTACAATTGGTGAGTTTTATTTTTACGGGTCAGACGCGAAAGCACAGTGTCTCGCTACTATATGGTTGACTTCTCTGTCTCCTCCTTAAACTTGAACACAATCGAGAAATTCAGTCAGAAAGATCCTTGGAGATGTTGACCAAGGTCAGAGCTGCCTCAAAACCTGAGTGATTTCCCGGGCTGCTCAGTTATTTGAAAAGAAACTCTTCAGCCAAATTTGTCCTGGAGCCTGGGATCAACAAGAGTGGACATGAAATGCTAAGTTAGTGGATGACAGTGTCCTTTGAAACCAATTTTAAAAATGTTCTGCTCTTGAACCAGAGATAGCCGAGTGCCAGGCCCTCTTTGCTCCATTTAGATAGATAAGGCTACTCTTTGTGTCCCTAAATTGTACGTGTAGGAAATGTTGGATCACTGTATGCGCTGCTCTGTTTGTATTTTCAAAAACAGTGAAGATAAAAAAGAAAAGGCTACTTTCTGGAAGCAATGGTTTGCCAGGTCTTCCTCCCAGCAAGTCTGGCGAAGGAGGCTTTTAACATGGGCTTCTTCACTAGAGAAAGCATGCGTTTTCTTTACTAAACCATACACCTTTCTCCCACGTGCCCCGTTTGCTGTCCTCAGTCTCATGTACTCCTTACCTTGTGCCGGCTGCCCTGTGTATGCCGAGGAGTACTAACTACTCCCCTAGGTTTCAAGGCCGTGACCTTCTGGAAACAGATTCCCAGGTCTGTCTTTTCAGGCCCCCCTGAGTGGGTTTGAACCCCTAACCTCTCTCTTATTAGTAAAGTGCTTCATCTTCTGCTCCATCTGGGGACTTACTCCTTAGTTCTCACTCACTGCCAACGAGTCAATGCCAACTCATGGCAACCCTATAGAACAGGGTAGAACTACTCCCACCCCCCACCCCTCTGTAGGATTCAAAGACCATAACTCTTTGCAGGAATGGAAAGCCTCATCTTTCTCCCAAGGGGCATAGTGGTTTTGAACTGCTGACCTTGTGGATCGCAGCCCAACACGTACAAAGAGAGACACACATCACATGGGCATCTGAAAAGCTGCTGTTTCAAGAGTGGCAGAGGAGCAGACAGTCATCAAGGTTTGAAGCTTTGGATTACAATTGTCCTCTTCTCCTTCACTCGCCACGAGTGGGCAATGTGTGCGCGGAGTAGCTGGCTCCATGTGCTCCTTTTATGGATTCTGAAACACTAGCAGCTCGCAGGCACTATTTTCAGAGCCGTGCTGACACTTGTTAATAATAATGTCGGTGTAGAAAGCCAGGCTCCTTTGAAACTCATTTAGACATCCTGAAAACCTGCTCGCGGGCACCAGAGGGAAGGGGCAGAAAATCAAGTGCAAGGCCGAGAGAGAGAGGAGAGATGTTTCAGGTAAAGATATAATTCCTTTCTGTGAGCTGTGACTGCTAGAGATGTCCAACTTTCGGTTGGGGACAAACACAGCCAGACAACAGAAACGTAAGTGAAGGGAGTCAGCAGTCAGTGTAAAATAAGAAAACCAAAATAATTTATAATTTATCAAGGGGGGGGAGGGAAAAAAAGAGGAGCTGATACCAAGGGCTCACATAGAAAGTAAATATTTAGAAAATGATGATGGCAAGATAGGTACAAATATGGTTGATACAATTGATGTATGGAATGTTTTAAGAGCTGTCAGAGCCCCCAATAAAATGATCTTTGAAAAAAAAATACATAGCCTAGGAAACTCATAAGAGCAGTTCTATCCTGTCCTTTAGGGTCACTTTCAGTTGGAATAGACTCGACAGCGACAGGGGCAGCAGAGTGAGGGACAGCTAGTCAGAGAGCCAAGGATGGGACCTGGAGCTGGCCAGCGCTCAAAGACCAAAGGAGCGCAGGAGGAAGCTATGGAGGAGAGCAAGCCTTGTGCCTCTTCTCCGGGAGTGGCCTAGATTGTTCCAGGTTTATCCCAGATAAACCTCAGTACAGCATATATGATTCAGGTCACAAGTTCCTGGGAAGAGCCTTTAAGGGGATCTGGTATGTGAGCCCATTTTGTGGCTCAGTTTGAAAAATCCACTTCTTTCAAGAGACCAAATACTAACTCAAAAGGCTGTTTGGGGGAAAGATGGTAACTGATAGGTTTAAAGATAAACGTGTAATTGAAGATCAGTGTTTCAAAGGCTGCCTGACAGTCTCTAACATTTCCAAAATCTGAAACAGAATAAAATTCTGTACAAACACACCCACATATTCCTGGCATGTGGTCCCTGAACAATTTTCTTTGAAGATGAGGAAAAAAAATGGCAGCAACCGGAAGACCCACTTTAAACACAAAGCTCTCTGTGAACAGAATGATGCCCGAAATGAGAGGCCACGCTGTCCTCGCTCTGAATGGTTTCTGGGGCGTTGGTGATGGATGGTGGCGAGGGCAGGTTCACCTTCCTAGGACACAGCACATTCCAACAGAGAACGTCCCTTCCTCCTTCTGAGCACCACACAAACAAAAGCGCAGTTGGGAACACGTGGATGTATCTGGGCATCATTGTCAAACACAATCGGAGGCCACATTCTGATCGCTTTGCCCGATCATCTGTAGTACTCGAGTGACAGAAATAGGATCTGTACAGAATGTATTCATGTGTGAAATAGATAAATTTATTTAGCACTACAACCAAATGATAAAAATTGATTTAAAAAATCCATTTCATTTTCATGCAGATTTAAAAGCATTTTACATCAAGACATTGGTACAATCTGTTTACATCAAGACATTGGCACAATCTGAATATTCCGATCCCTCCACCGTTTTCCACGGCGCATGGGTAGTTGGACAGGGAGCAGTGTGATGGAGAGGCCTGTCCTTCCAACAGTTCTGCCGGGCAGCCTCCAGTTTTCTTCTTGAGCTCTAGGGGATGGGTTTTGTCAACATTAAAGCAAGGACTCCCAGTGCCGACTCTGACTCGTTGCCAGAGTGAGTGGCTGGCTGCATTAACGGCCCTTCATTAAGAACCTGGATGTCTCTTCAGCGGGGTGCCTGGGACTGTGGGATTAAGAGGGTCAGAAGCCCAGGGACATCTTCCACCTAGAAGGGGCAGCTCCACTCTGCAGTCAATCCTGGAACACACTGTACTGCGCGCGTGCACGCGCGCACACACACACACCCCACGGTCTCTTGCTTTCTTAGCTTTGCCCTGTAAAGCTTCTCAAACAAGGCTCTTCCTCACCAGGAAGCCCAAAGTCCCGATTTCCAGATGTAATCATGGCTGGTAAACACCCCTAAGTAACTACTTTGCAATTCCACATGGCTTTCTGACAGCTTTTCTAGGGAGGGAATGGAATAATGAACGGAGAGAGGGTCCCAAAATGTCAAGAGAGAAAAACAAGCTCCGTTTAACCACTGCCCCACCGAGTTGGCGGGAGCGCTATGGGAGCTCTCAGCAGAGGACACGAGAGCAAGAGCATCGTCTCCCCTTGGAAAAAGCCAGGCCATTCACCCGCCGTTGCCATTTCCACCCACAAGCCACGTCTCACATACAGCGCTGCAGCGTGGAATCGGGATGGTGTTTGGAAGTCTGGCTCTGACTCCCCACTGGCAGGTGGCACGGGACGGTTACAAGTCAGGCCAGCAGCTCCAGGGTTCTGTCCTTCCTACGACTACCTGGAGGACGAGACAAAGAAGCCCAGGGGACTGTTTTGTGAACATGCCAAGATGTCCAGTCGGGGGGCTAACGAAAGTGGACCTGTGAGGCTGTCCAGGTTGCCAGGTGCAAAGGCTCCCAGTTGCGACTCACGAGAGCAAGGGGTCGAATGCTTGAATGAGCGTGGTTCCGAGGAAGGACGTGGCTTTCTCTTGGGTTATGTAGGTTGGGCCTGAGGGGTCAACAGGGTCAGAAGGTCCAGGGGCATCCTCAGTCTACAAGGAGGAACTCCATGCCCTCTGGCCTTCAGTCTTCCATGTCGGTGAATTTCCTCTTTTTGTAGTTCTGCACCAGGCTGGAGGCTGTGATCTGAGAAGACCGCCCCTTCTCCCAGCACTGGAAGTTGTTCAGTCCCTTTTGGCCTGTCTGGAATAAGTCCCTCTCCATCTCATCCAGCCTGGCCACCAGGGCGGACGTGTCCTCATTGTATGCATTCTGAGAGGAGTCCATGATGCGGCGAAAACGTCCAATAAATGTCTGAAGGGGAGGAGAGGAAGAGAAATCAGGGCCGCTCTCCCACCCCACAAAGCCAGCCTGGTTTCTACCCCTCATTGACCCTGCTGCTACACACGTAAATGATTTCCCATTGCCAAGCCTTGATTTCCTCCACTGTGAAATGGGCTCTTTAAAAAATCCATGAAGGAAGCCGTGTGCTGCACCCAGCAAATGGCTGTTACCCAGAAACACACCACCGCTCATTGGTATTAGCAACAAAGGCCAGTCTGTGGCCACAGGCAGTTTCCCCCCAGTAAAGATTTCTGGTGTGACTGGATCTGTTTATACTTTTGGGGGGTCTAAGAGCAGGATGGAGGCACAAAGGACCAAGGGGGCAGCTTGGCTGGAGGGCTAGGAGCCCCTGCTTCAGTGTCGTCAGTTGCTTCCTGGCAATGCCAAATGATATATATGCAAGGCTACGCACAAGGGAGAGAGAACTAAAAACACCAGCAGGCTGGACCTCAATGGACAAACGTATCTGGGCGACTTCCTGAGACGCAGGAACTTCCCTCCTTCCTACCTTGCTGCTGAAAAGAGTCTCAGAAGCACGAACAGCCCTGCTGTGCTTCCCAGCTTCTGGAGTCCATGTGAGGGGCCTAGGAGGTGCCATGAACATGCTCTGCTGCTAACTGAAAGGTTGCTGGTTTGAGTCCACTGAGAGGTGCCTCGAAAGAAGCGTCTGGAAATTTACTCCCCACACTCCAGCCCCTGAAAACCCGAGGAGCACAGTGGTGCTCTAGCCCATGGCGTCATCAGGAGTCAGAGAGGACCTAACTAGTGGCTGGCTGGCTATGGTCTATGCATTGGCTTCTTTTTCTGAATGGCCAGCAGCGACGTCTCTGTTTATCATCTGCTACAAACAGCATCGACACTCGCTGGTAGGCCAAGCTACCCTGAAGCCTGATGGGGAGGTCAGCATCATCCAGGAGCACATACGGCTCGAGGCAAACACTCTTATAAAGTTACCAAAGGGGAACCTTTGGGTAGTCGAAGTCTCATGAGGTAAAAAGGATGGTTTTTTTCTAATACTGATCAAAAACAACAAACTATGAAAAGTTAAAATAAAGTTATACTCTAAAAGGCAGTCTCAATGGCATCAAGCCAATTCTACTCATAGTGACCCTGCAGGACAGAGTAGAACTGTCCCTGTGGGTTTCTGGGGCTGTAAATCTTAACAGGAGCAGAAAGCCTCATCTTTCTCCCTTGGAGCATCTGGTGGTTTTGAACTGCTGCCTTTACGGTAAATACTACGTCACCAGGGCTCATGAAAAGGATGCTAATAAAGCATATTACTGTTTTGGCCATGGGAAATAACAATAATAGTTACTAGTTATTAAGTGGCCTTACATAATTTTAGTACAACTCTATAATTTGGGCACTATTATTAGCTCGTTTTTTTATTAGCTTGTTTTTATAGGTGAAGAATTGATTACTGGAAATATCGAATAGCTCAACTAAATCACGTAGCTAATATATGGCAGAGCCAGGTCTTAACCCCAAAGCTACAAAGAGTTTAGGCAGGTAAGACAAGTGGTTTGTAGCCGGCTGCTAACCAAGTGTTGGAGGTTCAAGTCCAGCCGACAGCTACATGGTAGAAAGGCCTAGTGAATTGCTTCCATAAAGACCACTCCCACGACAGTCCCATAGAACACTTCTACGTGGTCACTCATGGGGGTGTCAGGAGTTGGGGACCCAATCGATGGCAGCTAACAACAATAACGCATACAACTAACTCCGGTATTTCCCACACCGCCCCCCAGCCTTGAGATTTGGTGCTACCAAATGATTCTGACTCACAGTGAGCCTACAGGAAAGAGAGAACTGCCCCTGTGGATCCCAAGGCTGTAAATCTTTCCAACAGGAGTCCTGGTGGTGTGGTAGATTATGTGTTGGGCTGCTAACTACAAGGTCAGCAGTTTGAAACTACCAGTCCCTCCTTGGGAGAAAGATGAGACTCTCCACTCCTGTAAACATTTAGTGTCTTGGAAACCACAGGGGCGGTTCTAGTTTATCATATAGGGTCACTATGAGTTGGAATCAATTCAACGGTAGCGAGTTTGGGTTTTTCAGTTTTGAAATCTTTATGGGAGCAGAAAGCCTCGTTGTACTTCTACAAAGTAACTGGTAGATTTGAACTGCTGACCTTGAAGTTAGCAGTCCAATGTGAAACTCACCATGTCACCAGGGCTTAAGTACAGGGCTATATAGTTGTGTATCTAAGAGCCTATCACTATAATCCACTAGCACCCCTTTCCTCCTGGTCTCAACTCTTAGCAAGTTCATTAACTTATTTAATGAGGAAAAGGAGACAAGTCATATTTAATATATGCATATAGCTGGCAGACTCGGTCTAACTCAGGATGCCTGGAATAACAACAGCCAGCTCTGTTCATCACACAGTCCTCTGGGTGACAGTGACACTGCCCTCTGGCCACAGCTGGTCCCTGCGACATGTGCAGTGCCGAAACTTTGACACTAGGTACTTGCCTGCAGGAGAGACTGGGAAATCTCCGCATTCTCCGGGCTGTCAAAATACAAGAGCTGGGAGCCGAACCCGTAGAAATGTGGCCCCATCTTATGGAGGTCCACCACATTGGCATCGGCACTGAACACGGTCCTCCAAGCCTCTTGATAGACCTTGGGAAGCTCCACCGAAAGGATCCGTCGCTTGTGGTCAAAAAGTCCTTTGGCCAGCCACAGGGGGATTTCCAGCTTCGAGCCCTGTATCCAACAAGGATACAGAGAAAATGGGTGAGACGAACAGGAAGGACGCACTGCACGGGCTATGTTAAGGCAAACTGGTGGCCTCGTGGGTTACACACTGGCCTGCTAGCCACAAAGCCAGCAGCTCGAGTCCACCACTTGCTCCGAGGGTGAAAGATGAGGCTTTGGGTAACAACTGTACAATTCTTCTTGATATGATTGAATTATTGAATTGTATGACATGTGGATGAAGTGCTGATAAAATTGTTAAACAAAAACAAAACAAAACAAAGAGACGAGGCTTTCTGCTCGGACATTTATCTTATTCAGAAACCCAAAGGGACTTGCTCAGTCTAATAGGGTCTCGATAAGTCAGAATGAGTTCAATGAAAGTGAGCTTTCTTTTTTCTGAATATGGGGCAATAGTGATTGTCTTCTTTGCGGGGAGTGATCATCAAACGTAGAAGACCTGGTTGAGACGTGAAGAACACAATGGTGTGAGCTAAAGACTTATGTCATGAGAGGATGGAAAGAGAACATGGGCTTATCCCACAAAAAACACAATAGAAAACCAAAAAATATATCATTGGAGGAAGTGCTCTTTTTAAAATTTAACTCACTGTGGAAAATATACATAGCAAAACCCACTCTCATGCCATGCTTTGGAGATGTTAGTGACACTGGCTACACTGTTCACGTCATATCAATGGTCTCATTCCTTCTGTTCTAGTTGCTTCCCTTCCATTTATTAATCTCCTGGGCCCTGACTGGCTCATTTAGGTTTGAAAGCAGCTGATGACACTTTAAGGAGCCCTGGTGGTACAGCAGGTTTAGCGCTGGGCTAAGTGGAGGCTTAAAGAGCTAGCCGCTCTTCCAAAGACAGATGAGGCTGTCTGCTCCAGGACACATTTCTGTTCTGTAGGGTTGCGGAGTTGGAATGGCTCCAGGGCAGTGGGTTTGGTTTGGGTGGTTGACCAATAGGGTTGCTACACATCTAGTTGATTCTGACTTACAGCAATCCTACCGAACAGAATAGAACGGTCCCAAGTGGTGTGCATGGTCCTGATCTTGACAGGAGCAGGTCGCAGCATCTTTCTCCTGTGGAGTAGCTGTGGGTCTGAATCACTGACCTTTTGCTTTGCAGTCTGCAGTCAAGCGCTTTAACCACAGGGCCCTTAGGGTCCTGCAGTCCAGTTCCTTCTCTCATTCTTGGGCTTCCTTTGTTCTCTTGTTCCAGATGAACAGGTGTATCTTAGAGGGCAGCTCCTAAGCTTTAAGACCCCAGACCTTGCTCTCCCTACGGGAGGGAGAACATATGCTTTAAGAACTACGAGGAGGCTGCAAGGAGTGTTTGACTAAATGGAATGACAAGAGCATGGAGTTTTACCACCAGCTTTTTGAAGCTACCCAAAGTCAGCACTTCAAAACCACCAGCTTCATCTTGGGGAAAAGATGAGGTTTTTTATTCCTGTAAAGACTTTACAGTAAAAAAAAAAAGACTTTACAGTTTAAAATAATAATAAAAAATAAAGAAGGAGTCAAAAAAAAGAAGGCTCACAATTGCAAAAACTCACTGGGACAGTTCTACTCTGCCCTATAGGCTCACTGTGAGTCAGAATGGCCTTGACGGCAGTGGGTTTGTATCATGCCAATGGACTAGACTGCATCTCAGAGGTAAATTTTCTAGGTACCAATATATAGAACGTGTCCAATTGCAGAACTTTGGAAGTATAATAAACATTTGTAGTTCTTTGTCTAGTCAAGATTGACTCCCCATACACATTTACTGAATGCTTACTATGAACGAGGCACCATCCCATGTGTGTCTGTGGGTCGAGATAAAAGAAAACATGTCAGCCGCACTCAGGGTATAGCCCCACCCACTTCGCTTCTAGAGACAGGCAGTCCATACATCATGGGTCACGCGTATTACAAGCAACAACGCAGGTGTAATTTGGTGATGTTAGCAATCTCGGATGTTCACATGTAATGTTCAAAGATCGGATCTGAAAAGGGCAAGAACACTGAGAACCAACAAACAGGCATTTGACGCACAGAGACTTACAGTTGACTCTGGAGTCATTGAAATCACACCCTGTGATAAGTCGAGGACCACACGTCAACAACAAAACTCTAAACTCACTGCCCTAGATTCCAGTTCACAGCAGCCACCACACAGGATAGCATAGAACTGTCTCCAGACTACACTCTTTACGGTAGCAGACTGTTACTCTTGCTCCTGTGGAAGGGGACCCCTCGTGGCTTCTCACTTAGCAGCCAAGCACTTACCACTGGGCTACCGGGGCTCCTGTCAAGGAAGCTATCAAACCAAATGTACAGGCATCAAGTCAATGCTGACTGTTTTAGGGTATAAAAGTGTCCCCAGTCTCAAATATAATTCAAGGAGAACATTTATCAAGCCTTAAAGGGACAAAGATGACACAAAAACACAGATACATAATCCAGATGAGGGAGGCCATTAGCACAAGGTCATAATGGCATCCAAGGCATGGAACAAAGGAAACAGTTACAAATTCATGATTGGTGGCAGATCACTACAGCACAGCTATAAGTACTACTACAGAAGTGGGAACAGGGCCATGATTGGGGCGTGTGCATTATGTTAGCCAGAAGAGATTACAAGGTTTTTAACAGCACTGAGCCCTCGTGTGTGTGTATGAGTACCCAAGAACTACTGGGAGGAAGCTCTGCTGGGTGGAGAGGAGCTTTCATAGTATGCATTTTTCCTGCTAGGCGAGCATCAAGCAACTCAAAATGAGTTAGTGCACACAGTGGCATCACCTGGGAAGGTTCTCTTGGGTCACTGCTAATTTTTTCATAAAAGCTGTTTCAACCTCATTTTTTGTGATGGACTATTTAAGAGAACAGCATGCGGCTGTGACATTTTGTTTCCTGCTTGGGAAAAATGCTGCATAAACTGTTGTGATGTTGAACACACTTATA
Source organism: Tenrec ecaudatus (assembly GCF_050624435.1). Lineage (NCBI taxonomy): Eukaryota > Metazoa > Chordata > Mammalia > Afrosoricida > Tenrecidae > Tenrec > Tenrec ecaudatus. The sequence continues at coordinate 49,041,422 of NC_134547.1, read as the reverse complement.
AAGACAGCGCTTTGGGAAAAAATCAAGTATACAAGTGGTTTTCTCATTTCAAAAAAGGTGAAATGTCCAATTATGACAAACCTAGTTCTGGACATCTGTCAACTTCCTGAATGGATGGAAATGTCCCCTTGTAGTACATTTGGGGTTCGTTCCACCAGCTCAGACTGTTAATCAAGCTTTCTATTTAGAGGTTCTGAAAAGATAGTGGAACAGTGTGTGACAAAAAAGGCCTGATTTGTGGCAGACTGGGGACTGTTTTTGCCACAACAAAGCACCTGCTCATGCAGCCATCTCAGTGTGCCAGTTTTTGGCAAAACATCATGCCTCTCTTGCCCCTCGCACTTGACTCACCTGATCTCGCTCCAAGAGATTTCTTTGTTTCTGAGAATGCAGACAGGCATGAAAGGTCAGAGATTTTTAGAAAAGGTGAAGGAAAAAACGAGGGAGGTGCCGTCAGCCATCCAAACAGATGATTTTGAAAAATGTTTCCAAGAATGGAATCACAGATTTGACAAATGTATTAAGTGTAATGGAGAGGAATTTGAAGGTGATAAAGTTGTTTTTAATTAAATACATTGCTTTGAGGGGAAAAGTTATTTTAAAAAAATCTATCATTGCTGATACCATGCGGGAGACATGCTCTTATAGAACCAAGAGCAGTCTTATATCAAGTCGAACGTGAATATGCACCAGATCCTGAAGTATTTAGCTCGAGTTAATAATATATTTAGCAAGCATGCGTGTCAGGGTGGGGATGGAGGGAGACACATGGTTGAGTTTGGACAGTTTTTAAAATAAATTCAATGCTGCAAGGAGCTGGACGAATCAGATACACTTAGATTCCCCAGGTGGCAATCATCGGGCCCACGGCCCACTGCGCCCGAATACAGAATACACGCGGGGAGAATTAGAGCGCTCGGCCTGGCCTCGCCCCGAAACTACAAGTCCCAGAAGGCAGCGCGGCGCGCGTCCGTCAACGCGGCATTCTCACGGGCCCCCGGGGCCCGCCGGGAACTGTAGTCTTTCCGGGCCGGAGTCCGCGCCAAAAGGCTTACCTGAGGGATCGCGTTGTCAGTCTCGGCGCCTCCGCTCTGCTCTGGGAAGAAAACTCCGAGACGAGGTATGGCTGTTTCCGTGCGCACCGGTATCTTTTCCTGGGACATCAGGATGTCGTCCAGGGAAAGAAAGTTCTCCTCAGCGCCCAGCGCACCCGACTCCACCGGGAAATAAGCCTCGGACATAGTGTCGGCCTGGAAATTCCCGTTTCCACTTGCGTGACTTGCGGGTCTTCGGGAGTGCGGAGTGTAAGAGGAGGGAGAAGTTAGTCTAGATTGTCAGAGTTATCTTGGTTGTCGCGGCCGCCGGACTGGATTGAAACTGCTGTTTCCCGCCTTTCGGGGCAGGGCAGACAGGAGCAGTCGATCCAGGCTTGTCTGCGTCCTGGAGCTGACTGCTCAGGCAAAAGCAATCGACAATGCCTGGGAAGTGGCTTGGTGTAGGCCGGAGCTGGTAATGCGGGAGCTGCTCAGGGGAGCTAGGGGGACAGTTAGTGGGTCATTTTTCTCCAGTCCTAGTGTACCCCCAGATTAAAAGGAGATTTACTGCCGATTCCGATTCATAGCCACCGCAGACCCAGAGAGAGCAAATAGAAGCTGTTGGAAGCCCAGGGAAGGTCCAAATGTATTTTTCACTTCTGTTTGTGCGGTCCTTTAAAATGTGAGTGAATGTAAAACACTTTGCGGGGAGGAAGGGGCTTTAAAAAGTGTTTGCTGTCTGCTCCAAGTCTGATGAAGCCTGACCCACTTACTGCAGTTTTCCCTCAGTGTACCTGTTAATCTCAGAATGTCAAAGTATTCAAAACACAACAACAAACCCCTAGTATTAGCCCCAGATAATTACAGTGGACTCGATCAGGAACTACTTGTATCATATTGGTGAGCACAGGATGAAGTGGGACAGAGGGCTGGGTCGCAGGCTCACAGCAGTACTGTGTCTGCTTTGGGCAGCCCCTGATCACCTAATAAGTTTCCTGGCAAACTTCTTTTACTTTAGCAAACAAATTTATTCTTTCACCGTTTAGGAGAGCAGAAGTCCCAACTCAGAGCACTGCCTTCAGGGGAAAGCTTCCTCTTTGGCCACCCTGGCTCTGGGGGGAGATGCTTGACATCAATCTTACCCTGGGTCTAGGAGTTTTTCAGCTGAGGGACCCTGAGTCCAAAGGACACCCTGCACTGCAGAATCTAATTACTTGGTGATAGTAGGTCCCTTCCTCAATTGCTTAATCCCTTTATATCTCATAAGGAGACTGACTCAACATTTAACCTGATCCTATAGATTTCCTCCTATCTCGTTAACAAAACTCCCTCGAATTCAGCCTCATTAACGTCCTGCAGATGAGGATTTAAAAACAAGCAGGGTAATATCAGCTTCCAAAATGGAGGACAGTTATATAATACTGAGACTCATGGCCCAGCCAAGTGGGTAGATATTTTGGAGAGGCACAACTCACAGCAGGAGGAAAGGGGCATTCCTCTTGCCCATGCAAACTGGCCCCCTGTCTAGGGCACCATCCTTGCAAGGGGTAACCCTGAGCTACTGATAGGTGGATATACAAGAGGAGTGAGCCCTGGAGGGACACCTGAGTCTTCACTTCTGCTCCTGGCTTGCCCTTCCAGCTGCCTCCACTACTCTCTGCACATATTTCTGGCCTGATTGCTTTTCTTTCCTGCCCAGTGATTGCCAGTGCTGCACAACCCCTGGGAGCATGTCAGCTTCACTTTCCCATGACTGGCAACACAGTGAACTGGGCAGCAACTGTCACTGACTAGTCTAGTGGGCGGGTCTTTCCAGTCTCAGAGCATCTTCCAAAAGATTACTACTTCTTTACAGAGGGACAAGTGGCAGCCTAATAATGGGGAAGAGTCCTTGGCTCAGCTGGAAGAATCTACTCCGAGGTATCTTGGAAGGAAGGCCAGGAGATTTACTTCTGAAAACTCAGCCATTGCCAACCCTGGGAAGCCCAGCTCTATATAGACACCCGTGGGGTTGCCGTGAGCCAGAGCTGACTGGGCACAACAGTGGAGAAGCCTAGCCAATAGCACCTTCACCAAGTGGCCCTGGCATATACCATCCTAATCAAGCACACATATGTAAGCATCACTGGTTGTGCTTCTCTAGAGAGCCCAGCTGAGGACATTAGTGTATTGTTTGGCTATTTTATTTTTAAATTTTGCTTCATATTTGTCTCTCACTGTATCAGTCTCCTTCCACCCTTTTCAGAGCAGTTGGTGGTGGTAGCCGGGCACCATCTAGTTCTTCTGGTCTCAGGGTTGTAGAGGCAAATGCTTGCACGATCCATTAGTGCATTGGACGAATTGTGCCCATGGGCCTTCAATTTTCTTCCCTCTGGATGGCGAAAGACCAATATTTGTACTCTAGATTCCTACTCATCAGCTTTTCAGAACCCAGTGGTTATTCACCAAAGTTGGATGTGGAACACTGTCTGTGGGATATGCTATGCCAGTGGACCTCAGTGACCCTGGTCCTGAACCCCTACACTCAGTAACCCATTCCCTCAAGACTCCTGGGTTTATCTAAGATATTTTCATAACTTTGCCCCTGTCTGTTTCACTGCATTCACGAGTATATTTACAGCAAAGGTAAGTGTGTACAAATATCTTCTGTCAAACCTGTATGTATTATGAGTATAGTCCCACGGCTCCTTCTACACCTGTCCAGCCTGTGTGTCTACCCATACATGTACTCATAAATCATCATTTTTGCAGGAATATGAACCTAACAGTATCTATCTCCATTGCTTTTAAGTCTTCCAACGGCTTCTCCTGCCTCCACTGTATTTTAGCTGATTTCTCTATTATAGCGGTTCTCAACCTGGGGGTCGCGACCTCTTTGGGGGTCGAACGACCCTTTCACAGGGGTTGCCTAAGACCATATTTCTGATGGATGGATATGGTCTTAGGAACTGAGACATTGCTCCTCTATCCATCTCCAGGCAGGTCCACCACATGCAGATACACTCACATATGGGGTCACCACCACCTGAGGAACTGTATTAAAGGGTCCCGACATTAAGAAGGTTGAGAACCACTGCTCTATTATATATTACCCTCCCCTTCACCTAAGCTAATCGAGATCTACCCCCAAGCCAATAATTCACCCTCCCTTCTCCTAACCATCAAAGAACGTTTCTTTTAGTATGAAAGCATTTGTCTTCTTGCAATGGTCCCATTTCTCTCAGCACAATGCCCCCGGGTTCATCCGTGTTATGAGGTGTTACAGAGATCCATCATGATTCTTCACCATTGCACAATCGTTGTTCTAGCAATTCCTGGGTTCTTTACATCTCTTTGCTGCATCGTGCTGTGATGAACATGGGTGTGCAAATACCTATTGATGTCCCGGTTCCATTTCTCTAGGATATGTACCAAATAGAGAGATGACGGGCGACAGATGGTATTTCTACTCACGGCTTTTCAAGGATGGCCCATACCATTTTCCACAGTGGTCGCACCATTCTACCTGTCCCACCAGCAGGGGACGAGGTGATAGGCTCTTCATACCTTCACCAGAGTTTGTGATTTTCTGTTTGTTTTGTTTTTTAATGTTGGCAAACAAACATTTTTTGGTGACATGTCACTTAAATCCCTAGAAGAGGAAGCTTGATGAGCCCAGCTCATGTTGCTGAGGTAGGTCCCGCTGATCATCGATGGCAAGCCACCCTCTAGAAGGGCTGCCTGTGTCTAGTACCGGCACTGGCCTATTGGAGGGAAGGGGATGCAGATGGGGAAGGGATCACGGTCATGTGACACAAGACTTGGTGATTCCTCCTCAGCTAGAGGTGTGGGGAGTTACAGACAGTTGAGATACACTATTGCCAGTTCCCATCCAGTCAATTTCAACTCAGGGCAGCCCGTATATGTCAGTGTAGAACTAGACTCCATGGGGTGTTTCACTGGTAGTGCAATGGGCTGAACACTTGGCTGATAACTAAAGGTTGATGGTTCAAGCCCACCAGCCACTCCATGGGAGAAAGATGAGGCGAGCTGTTCCATAAAGCCCTGGAAACCCTATGAAGTGGTTCCACTCTGTCCTGCAGGGGTTCTTAGGAGTCCAAATCAACTTGACTCTAGTGGGCTTAATTGTTTGGAAGTAGATTGCCTGTCCTTTTGTTTTTTGAAGGCTCAGGGTCTTTAATCATACCTTTGACAGTTCAGGATCCAACAGCACTGACCCCTCTTGCCCCCAGAGCGAGGACAGAGGAGACCTGGTTAGAGCATCATTTAATTCAGATGTCAACGTGCAGGAATGGGACCCAGCCATGGCAGACAGCTCCTCCAACCTTGAGTCCACACATCCTCCTAGACGGGGTTGCCCTGGGCAGCCCAGCACTGGCTCCCGCCCTGCCCAGCTGCCCACGGTCACAGGCCACTGCTACTGGAAGTCCTCGTAGAGGGTCTGCAGTTACCGCACTACTGGGGCTAACAGGCCCATGTGAGGAAGGTGTCGGCCTGGACACGGCCAGCAACAGGCCTGTCACCTCCATGGTGGCCAGCGCTCCCTACCCCCATCACAGCCCAGCGCCACCCACAGCAGGTACACCACTAGGCCTGAGGCCAGCATCCAGGCTGATTCCTGTACACACATGCAATCAGGTGACCCCCTAGGCAGACCCCACACAGCCTGTTGGGCTCAGGATCCTCTCTCCGATGGCTCAGCTCCCATGGTGAACTTGAGCTCAGATACCCATCACCACAGAAATGCGTTTGGGTAACCCCAGGTAAGAATATTGTCTTCCAAACACGCGCTCAAACCAAGGGCCTGGTTTAGAGGTGAAAAGTTAATTTTTAAAAATATCTGCAGTGTTTTGAAACCCAAGGCACCACCGAGGGCAGACCTACGGACGGTGATTGTCTAGGCAGGAAGCAAGGCCGATGGCGAGCCTGGTTCACAGAAGGGGCAGTCCTGGCTAGGCCACATCTTCCAGGTAGTCGGCCATGTCGCTGAGCTGGGAGACAGTGAGGTCCTGCGTGAGGTCGTCGTGCTTGTCACTGATGTCCCCCGTTGTCCACGTCCACCAGCAGGTCTTCCTCGGTCCCTTCCCCAATGCTCATCTAACTCTTCTCCGCGCGGTGGCTACTGCTGTTAAAATCATCCTTATCTCTCGTCCCTCGGCCAAGCGAGCCCATCCTGCCGCTGACCAGCTTCAGGTCTTTCAAACCCACCCGTGCCCGTTTACTTTCTGCATCTCTTAATGAGGGGCTCCCCACCAGGGAGCTGAGCCCACCCTTCACGGGCAGTGCGTCCGAGAGTGAGGCCAGGCTGCCCGCCTGCTTGGTGGGTTCCCGTCTCCAGCCGGACGTTTTTTCTGGCCTCCTGATGGGGTCATCGAAGAAGGAGTCCCCTTCCTCAGGGCAGGGCCCGGTCCTGTGGGCGCTGTCTGCGGGCAAGCTGCTCAGGGGAGGGAGTGTGAGGTGGCCGCTCCGGCTCCTGGGCTCCATGGAGCAGATGCTGTTGTCTCTGGGTGGCCTCGCTGGACTTCTTTTCACCAGACTTACACCCCCTTCTCTTTGCTTGACCTTGTCCTCTATTCCTCGGTATCTTACTGCGAGCTCATTTGCCCTCGGGTGATTTTGGTGGGGAGCGTACATCAGACAGGTCCAGTGCACCCTCCCCACTGGGTGGCCCTTTCTTCTGCTGCTGGCAGCACCTGACCACGTTCAGTAACAGTAGGCCGCCCATGGTGCCTTCCGCCTCGATGATGCCCAAATCGTGGGCCAAAGTCTCCCGGCCTTCAAGCCCCTGGAACATGCTGGCTTCAGGTTGGAAAACAGCCAGGTCAAGTCCAGGTTGAAAAACTGAAGAAATTCTGCCACCAGTCTGGCCACCAGCACACTGTCTTTCGTGTTTAAAAACTTCTTCAGGCTGTCTAGTTTTTCCTGCTCCTCCTGGGCTAGAAACACAGCTGCTCAGACACAGCTGGGTGGACAAAACCTCCAGCCTCTTGGTTAGCATCTGTAGAAGTTACATAATCTCATGACAACTTGAGTATATTAAGAGTGGAGGGGCAGTCTAGCCTGTCCATCGGGTCACAGCCTGGTGCCTCCTTGTGGGCCTGACCTTCTTGTGAGGATTCTGGGAAGTTCCTCTCTCCCAGAAGTGAGACACACTCTCTTTGCTTTCACCTCCCCTTGACAAGCCGCATGGAGTCACACTGTTGGCACCCGGAGCCCTGGAGATGTCTCCACTGCCGTTGGATCCACAGGATGTTTCACTCACCGGCCTGTGATCTTCCTGCATTCGGCATCATTGCATGCGCTGCGTGATTCTGAGGAGGAAGACGATATGGATTGGGCTGGGATATTTTATTGATGCACACTTACTTCTTGATATAGAGTTCTCTCTTAGACATATATGAGCGTCTCTGGTTTTGTTTCTCTAGTCAATACAGCACGCGTGTGTGTTAATCACTCAGATACATCACCCAGGCATTTTAAAGAGACCCATTACATATTTTATTTTGAAGTCTGTTTTCTGGGGCTACTAGAGTAGTATAGCAAGGCACAGAGGACTCAGGAGAAGGGAGAGGGAGTGGGGGAATTAGGGCCCAACTGTCCAGTGTGGGCACTATCTTAAGAAGTTTGGACTACTCTATAGAAAATGGAGAAGGGCATCAGGCTTGGTGCAGCGGAGGGGCAGAGAAAAGGAGGCAGTCCCTCAGCGCAGGGGGTTGTCCCAGTGGCTGCAACAGTGGACTCGGGCCTGGGAACAATTCCGAGGATGGCGCAGGACCGGGCAGTGTTTCGTTCTGTGGTGCATAGGGTCCCTGTGGGTTGGAATCAACTTGACATAGAAAATGGGGACAAAACGGTAAGGTCTTTAGTTGGTAGAAACGAGAGAACTTTGGTGCTGGGATGAAGAGTCCGAGATGAGCTGAGGTGAAGCCAGTTTGGGGGTTGTTGATGGGGCTGGTACTCCGCCATGACTTAAATATAGAAAGTGAATGACAGAGAGGGGTCGGAGATGACTCACCTTTGGAACCCGGCTGCTTTGAGGCAAAAGTGGAGTTCTGTGTGTGACACATGGACTACAGGAGCAGCTGGATGGCCGCTCTGGAGCTCGGGGAAGAGAGCAGCCTGGAAGGTATGGGGTTAGGAGGCACCTCTTTCAAGGGAGTGACATAAAGCCTTCTTTCCTATTTAAAATGTTCAGCCTGCTAGGGCATCCAGTTAGACAGGAAATATTATTCATAGACACAATTCAGAATTTCTCCAATAAAACGGATGTATGGAGCTATATTTAGATGGACAGATATGCAAGTTATTTTTTCCTAATTGAGGGAAGAGTACATTATTTACTGACAAGGACAGTAAGCTTTTTTTTTTTTAATATTGAAACAGTTCAGAGAGATGCTGAATGATTTATTTAACCAATGCCAAAGAAAGGCATTCTTTTTATGCGGAGGCAAGAATTTTGGCTCTGAACACAAATACCACGGTTATTTCAATACTCAAGCAACAGGCCAGCGTTTGAAGATAAAATCAGATGACTTTGTGTTTCTGGATGTCTTGGCTCATCTTGACGCTCTCATTTCATGTACTGAGGAGTGTTGCTTGAGCTAATCCACCCTCGTCTTGAATCAGGACCTGCTGGTGGTGTCACGGGTAGCATCTGGGGCTGCCAACAAGGCCAGCGATTGGAACCACCAGCTGCTCCTTGATAGAGACAGGAGGCTAATTCTGCTCAGCCTCAGACATCCACAGCGGCAGCCCTACTCTGTCTTGTAGGGTCAATATGAGTCAGAATTGACTCGCTGGTGGTGAGTTCTTCTAAAGTTAATCAACGAGTAAGCCAGCAAGCATGAAACTAATAGCTTGAGCTTATGGTACTAAACTTATGATACTAAAATTTCAGCTTGCTATTAATTCATTTAGTGCATTAATTCAGCCATTAATTCATTTAGTGCATTAATTCATTTGACAAAAGTAACACTTGGCTTGTCAAGTATAAATCTATTTTATTAAAAAAATTTTGTGAAGCATGTACTGTAAAATAAAAAAATTGGTTGGTATCACAAAGACTTTCTAAAGCAAACCAAAAAACAAACTCACTGCCATCGAGTCAGTTCTGACTCATAGGCCCCTTGAGGGCAGGATAGACTGGCCCTGTGGATTTCTGAGACTGTAACTCTTTACAAGAGAGAAAGCCTCATCTTTCTCCCACAGAGCTGCTGGTGGTTTTGAACTGCTAACCTTGAGGTTAGTAGCTCAATGTTGCATGTATGAACATATAACCTTTCCCTCTGGATAGTATTATTGAATTAGATTCTTTTAACACTGGAGGCTTACAGAGCATATTATCATTGGTTTTACATTCTGCAGTTCATACACATTGTTTCATCTCATCCATTGTAATCCCCTTAATGTGCCACCACTTACCCTGCTTCCTCCCTGGGCTTCCTCTTTCCTTCCTGATTCCTCCTACTTTCAGAGCCCTTCGGAATCTTGTCCTTGGGTCAATGCTCTTCTTTTGATCTCTGAAATTTTAAAAGCCATTTTATTGGCATATAATTCACATACCATACAATTCAGTGATTTAGATATATTTTAAAAGAGTTGTTCATTCACCATCATGATAAATTTTAGCATCCTTGCCTTTTAAAAATGTTTATTTTATTGGGGGTTTACAGCTGTTATCACAATCCATACATATATCCATTGTGTCAAACACATCTCTACATATGTTGTCATCATCTTTTTCAAAACATTTTCTTTCTGCTTGAGCCCTTGGTATCAGCTCCTCACTCTTTTCCCTTCCTCCCCCATGTTCCCTTGATAAGTTATAAATTATTCTTGTTTTTTTCCCATGTCTTACCCTGACTCCTGTCTCCTTTCACCCACTTTTCTGCTGTCCATCCCTGTGGGAGGGGGGCCATTCATCGATTATTGTGATCGGTTCCCCCTTACTCCCTCCCGTTGCTTTACCCTCCAGTATCACTGCTCCCCTTACTGGCATCCTCATCTTAAAGGGTTGATTAATCTAATGCCAATGTACCTTATTGTTCTACGGTAAGTGTTCTTATTCCGCTGATAGCCATGTCTATTGTTTGGCTGAAAATTGAGCCGGGGTAGATCTGTTTTTAGCTCAAATTGCTAAGAGCTATAAGTACTTCCTTCTCTAAGAAAGCTGACACTCCTTAGACCCAGTCAAGCATTCTAGGCATCAGAATTACACTGAACAGGATTTTAGTATATTTGCAATATGTAGAATATATTGAGTATATTTATGAAATTATCCTAGGGACTAATAGAGACCCCAAATTTAGGTACAATTTGTCAAACACCAACTCACTGCCATCCAGTCATAGTGGCCCTATAAGATGGCCCATGTAGGTTTCTGAGACGGTCTGTACTGGAGTAGAAAGCCTCCTTTTTCTCTTGAGAAGCGGCTGGTGGTTTTGAACTGCTGATCTTGTAGTTAGTAGGCCAAAATATAGTCCCCCAGAAAGACACATTTGATAAGTCTTCAACAGGACAAAAGATCTAGATGAAGGAGACTGTTAGCACGAAGCCATAAGGGTGTCCATTGGTTCATGGAAACGCGTCCACTGAACTAAGACACGGAGAAGAAAGGAACATAGCAACGGAATCATGATGGGCAGCAGGTCAGTTCGTCGTAGTTGTAGGCGGGACTACAGAAGCAGAGAAGACCGTGATTAGAATATGCACACTGTGTTGTTGCTGTTGTTAGGTGCCATCGCGTCAGTTCTGATCCATAGCGACCCTTCGTACAACAAAACGAACATCACCTGGTCCTGCTCCCTCCTCACAATTGTTCTTCTGTGTGAGCCCGTCATTGCAGCCCCGGGGTCAGTCCATCTGTCGAGGGCCTTCTTTCTCACGGCCCCTCCAGTTTGCCAAGCAGGACGTCCTTCCCCAGGGACTGGTCTCTCCTGATCACATGTCCAAGGCACGTGAGACGAAGTCTCACCACCCTTGCCTCCAAGGATCATCGGGCTGTACTTTTAAGACAGATCTATTTGTTCTTTTGGCAGCCGATGGTACTTCCAATATTCTTTGCCGTAGTTCAAATGCACTGGCCTTTCTTTGTTCTTCCTTATTTAGCATCCAACTTTCACATGCGTAGGAGGCCGTTGAAAGACCACGGCTTGGGCCAAGTGCACTTTAGTTCTCAAAAGAACATCCTTGCTTTTCAATACTCTAAAGAGGTCTTGTGCTGCAGATTTACCTAATGCAATGCTCCGTTTGATTTCTTGACTGCTACTTCCATGAGCATTGGTTATGGATCCAAGCAAGATGGAATCCTGGACAGCAAGGTCAATCTTTTCTGTTTCTCATGAGGTTACTACTGATCCAGTTGTGAGGATTTTGGGATTCTTTTCTTTTTGTTTTTTAAACATTTTATTAGGGGCTCATACAACTCTTATCACAATCCATACATATACATACATCAATTGTATAAAGCACATCCATACATTCCCTGCCCCAATCATTCTCAAAGCATTTGCTCTCCACTTAAGCCCTTTGCATCAGGTCCTTTTTTCCCCCCTCCCTCCCCGCTCCCCCCTCCCTCATGTACCCTTGGCAAGGGATTCTTTACATTGAGTTGTAATTCATACTGAAGGATATAGTCCTTGATCTTCATCAGCAAGTGCTTCAAGTCCTCACTTTCAGCAAGCAAGGTTGTGTCATCTGCCTATCGCTGGTTGTTAGTAAGCCTTCCTCCAAGTCTGATACCATATTCTTCTTCATATAAGTCAGATTCCCTGATGATTTGCTGAGCATACAGATTGCATAAGTATGGTGAGAGGATACAACCCTGTCCCTCACCGTTCCCAATCTTGCACCATGCAGTATTCCCTGGTTCTGTTCGCACAGCTGCCTCTTGATCCATGTACAAGTTCCAAATGGGCACAATGAAGTGTTCTGGGATCCCCTTTCTTCTCCAGACTATCTGTAGTGTGTTGTGATCCACATAGTCGAATGCCTTGGCACAGTCAATAAAACACAAGCAACATCTTTCTGATATTCTCTGCTTTCAGCCCAGATGCCCTGACGTCGGTCGTTCTATCTCTCTTTTTATTTATTTATTTATTTACATTTTATTAGGGGCTCATACAACTCTTATCACAATCCATACATATACATATACATACATCAATTATATAAAGCAGGTAGTTCTATCTCTTATTCTACATTGTCTTCTGAATCCGGCCGAACCTCCTGGCAGCTCCCTGTCGATGTTGGGGGATAACTTTTATATCGGATAACATAAACTGTTGTAGAAAGTAAACTTTTATTTGCACGTGAGATCAACGAAAGTGTTCTGTAATTTGCGCATATTCCAGCAGGTTAGAAAAGTTCACAAGATTGGTTTACGGCCCTCCAACCAAGCAGGCAGGGTTTGCCTTTTGTCTGTGAGATCCTAGTACCCCAGTTTATATCCAGGGCTGACGTAGGCATGACTCCGAGGGTCAGGCTGCCCATCCCTGGGCTGGCTAGGGGAGAGCGAGTAATGTACTCTAAAACATACTCTGCCCAAGGGCTGCGTTAAACATCTTTCAGGTAATCCATGTCTGGAAGCTCTGCTGAAACCTGTTCACTTTGGGTGACCCTGCTGGCATTTGAAATCCCAGTGACGGAGCTTCCAGCGTCACACAAGCCATGACAGTACGACAAACTGACAGACGAGCGGGGGGCCAACTCTATGTAAAGTGCTAATCTTGCCTGCCTGTTGAGACTCAGCTAGACTTAGCTTTGACGGCATGTCAGTCTGTTTCCCCTCTCCTTCTCTTTACTGCATACAGGGAATAACATTTGTTCTTTCTCATGATGCTACCTTTGTGATGAATTTCCCCCCTGGGACATGGCAAAGCTGTCCACATCCCTGGCCAGTGGTCAGAAAGAACTCAATGGAGGCTGAATCTATGTAGAGATTCTCAAAGCATGGACTTATGGTTCTCACTGTGATCTGTAGACGCCCACACGCCAGAGCTCAGAATGTAAGCTCGAACACAAGGCACACAATTTCAGTAAAGCTATCTTGGGTCTCTGAGCATGGAGTAATTTTTCCCAATGCAACCATTTCAAACTTGCAGAATCTTAAAAAAGATGGGGGCACACACAAGCCTTTAAATAAGCCAGAGCAGGACAGCAGAAATCTGTTCTCATGAATACCACTGTGTTCTGAATTTCTTCCACTGAGTGGTAAATGAATGGGACACAGATCACACTGGAGTGGCTGGTAGGAATAGGACAGCAAAAGAGAATTTCATTGGACTTTTCCAGTTTTTCTGACCCCTCTTTTTCTGTCCTGGCTCTACCGTCACACTTATGTTTCCAGAACATGACCATCTCTTGCCATTATGCTTCAAAACACCATTGGGCGTTTTGCCAGAGCTTCCTGTCTGGTTGCCTTGCTTCTGCCGCTGCCTCCTGTCTCTAGTCTTTCTCGGTCGCTAAGAGGGATCCTTTTAAAGTGTAACATCTATTTCTGTGCTTACAATTCTCCAATGGCCCCCAGCTTATTCAGGAAAAAATAAAGTCAATGCCCTACTCTCACCTATAAGGCCATCCATGATCTGATCTGGCCCCTGTGACTTCTCTGACGTCTCCTTCTACCCTGGACCCCACTCCCCTAGGTCCCTGAGCGTCTGTCATTCATGTAAGTTTATCGGTTGGGTTCCATGAATTGGAATGTTCTGGAATATTTTTTGGAAGAACTGCACGGAGCTTTCCCTCTGTGTTAGACATACAGATGCAATGGTTAAGTGAATGGAGTGGGCAAGCGTTACCACGGACTTGCTCCCTGGGTGGTGCAGATGGCTGAGCTCTTGACCTGGGAAGTTGGCAGTTTGAACCCACCCACAAGTGCCCCACAAGAAAGTTCTGATGATCTACTTCCGAAAGGTCACAGCCTTGAAAATTCTACGAAGCAATTCTCTTCTTCAGCGCAGGGGGTCACCGTAAGTTGGATTCAACTGACAACGGCAGGTGATTCATGCTCCAAGGGAACATTTCCAGCAGCCACTTACACTCAATTGCTGTGTTACTTCCCAAATCTGACAGACGTGAGTAGAGTCCAGCTCTGGTTTTGTTGATGTCACAAGAAGCTACTTGCCTCGCAGCAGCATAGTTTCTGCGTCTGTGAGATGGAGATAATCCAATACTAGTAGAACCAATGCAAGGGCACTTTGCTCAGGACCTGGCCCAACGGTAGAGCTCAGTAAATGTTGCTTCTTAATGATTATTCGTCGATGTGCACACTGCTGAGTCCTCAGATACCTCACACAACAGCTGGCACATAGCAAGCACTAATGAATATTAACAACTGCTAGTGTTAATAGCTATCATCATCATCACTGGTCTAGGCTTTGGCTTACCTACACTTGGCCCCCACCTACCATGCATATGACTAAACATACTTGAAGCTAATAAAACGTTATTCTCCAAAGAAGTACACCAGCCTATCCCGACACGATCGCTGAAGACAAAGCGGGTACATAAGCAAATGTGTTGAAGAAAGCTGATGGTGCTGGCTATCATCTGGGGTCTTAAAGGCTTGAAGATAAACAAGCGGCCATCTAACTGAGAAACAACAAAGCCCACATGGAAGAAGCACACCATCAGCACACCACCATGTGAGATCACAGGTGTTGAAGGGATCAGATATCAGGCATCAAAAACCAAAAAACCCCACAGCATTGTGAATGAGAGGGAGGGCAGAGTGGGGACACAGGGCCCATCTGTTGGCAATTGGACATTCCCTTGCCGAAGGGCCGTGGGAAGGAGACCAGCCAGTCAGGGTGTAGTGTAGCAACGATGAAACGTACAATTTCCCTTTAGTTCTTGAATGCTTTCAACCCCCCTACTATCATGATCCCAATTCTACCTTACAAATCTGGCTGGACCCGAGGATGTACACAGGTACAGGTAGGAACTGGAAACACGGAATCCAGGACAGGTGAATCCCTCAGGACCAGTTGTGAGAGTGGTGATACCAGGATGGTGGAGGGAAGGTGAGGGAAAAAGGGGGAACAGATTACAAGGATCTACATATAACCTCCTCCCTGGGGGACGGACTGTGGAGAAGTGGGTAAAGGGAGATATTGGACGGTGTCAGATATGACAACATAATAACAATTTATAAATTATCAAGGGTTCATGGGGAGGGGGAGCAGGGAGGGAGGGAGGGGGAAAATGAGCTGATACCAAGGGCTCAAGTAGAAAGTAAATGTTTTGAGAATGATGAGGGAAGCAAATGTGTAAAAGTGCTTGACACAATGGATGGATGTTTGTAGGGATTGTGATAAGAGTTGTACGAGCCCCCAATAAAATGATTTTTAAAAAAACAAAAAAATTATTCTCCAGTTGAACTTTTTCTTTGCAAAATCCAAGTAGAATTTCTGAAATCAAGAGTTCAAATGATTAAAGTTTTTTTTCCATATTTTTGAAATTATAGTGCTATGTTTGAAATCTTATTATGTAAGGTGAATGGGTTTAAATCACTGGGGTTCATTTTTACATAATCTAACTGTTCTTTCCCTTGAGCTGTTTCTTGAGGAGCGCTGCAAAACGCCTTCCATGAGATCAAAATACATTGATGGGCACGATGCGACCTCCTGTGTGGGTAGTGCCGTGTTTAGATCCTTCCCACAGTCTTCAAGTACGAGCAGAAACTGTAAACCCCACTGAGATATTCAGAGAGATTGTGTGTGTGTGCGTGCACACCCTCATCACCCGCACAGCTTGGCAAAGGAGCAGCTATCCGATCATTCTAATAAAAATACTTGTTCAATCTAACTTTTCTTACTCTGTGTTCCCAATACAATATAAATACCCTTTCCCTCATGTGACATCGTGTGCATCATGTGCCAATAAAATGATTTTAAAAATAGACCCTTTTCCTTGCCTAATTCCTTCCCATTTTGATCATGGATTATTTAATTTATTCCATATCTGATATTTACACTTTGAGAGTGAGTCTAAAGGTGCAGGGACAGCAAATTCACGAGTTGAGGAGAAAACGGGGATCACTGCTGTCATGCACTCACCCAGATGTTCACATGCTTATTAGATGCCCTGGAACTGCAGCCATGACTACAAAGGTGAGCATGACATGGTCCAGATGTCCTGTGGCTGGTGATGTGGTAGGCCGGGCTCACTAAAGAAACAAATTCTGAGCTGTTCATATATGTACAGGAAAAAGATTTATATCAAAGTGTAATTGTGTATTCAGAAAACATCCCAGACCAGTCCAGATCAAGTCCATAAGTCTGATATTAGCCCATAAATTCCTCTTCAGACTCAGGCAGCGCATGCAAAGATGCTGAATGCAGGAAGATCACAGGCCAGTAGGTGGAAAGTCTTGTGGACCCAACGCCGGTGGAAGCATCTCCAGGACTCTGGCTGCCATCAGTGTGGCTCCATGTGGTTTGTCCACAGGAAGGTGACACAGAGAAAAAGTGTGGCCCACCTCCAGGGAGAAAGAGAGGAAGTTCCCAGAATCATCAGGAGAAGGCCACGCCCAGCAGGAGGCATAATCAGGCTGTGACCTGATTAACAGGCTAAACTCCACCTCTTCACTTTATTGATCAAGCTGACATGAAGTGACGTAAGTACCACAGGTGGAGGAACCAGTAGTAGCATGAGATGATAGAAGCCAAGATAGAGCTATGATACCCCAGATGTTGTGGAACCCAGAGGCATAATTTCATCGATTCTGGCCTGGACAAGAAGAGAGGAGTTTGTGAAGGCTTTACAGAGAGAAGGGCTTTGCAGAAGAATTGGGCTTGGGGTCTCAGCATCCCTCAGTGGTGACCAGGCTTGGCTGCTAAACAAAATGTTGTGGGTTTGAGTCCAGCCAGTTCTGTGCTGACACACAACGAGATCTCCGGGAGTCCTAACGGATGGGAAGGCAACTCCTTTTGCTTTTGTTTTAACTAGCAGGTGGTTCGTATTTAATAAGTGGTGGACGGATGGTGTGGTAGGTAGAAGGATGACTATCCAAGGATATCTAAGTCCTAACCCCTAGAACATGTGTTGATGTCATGTTTGAGGGCAAGAGAGAACTGAGAGGTGACAGATGAATTAAGATGGTTTATCAACTGACCTTGAGGTTGGGAGCTTCTCTTGGATTATTCAAGTGGGCCCAATATAGTCACAAGAGTCCTAAGTGAAAGAGGGAGGCAGTCAAGGGCACTAGAAAAAGATTTGAAGATAAAAAAAACAACAACAAGATTTGAAGATGGTACATTGCTGACTTTGAAGCTGGAAGATGGCCCAGGAACCATGGAATGCAGGTGACCTTTAGAAGCTGGAAAGGGCAAGGACACAGCTCCTCCTGCAGAGCCTCCAGAAGGAACACAACTTTAAAAAAGAATCATTTTTATTGGGGCTTATACAATTCTTATAATCCATCCATACATTGTGTCAAGCACATTTGTACATTTGTTGCCATCATCATTCTCAAAACATTTGCTTTCTACTTGAGCCCTTGATATCAGCTCCTCATTTTCCCCCCTCCCTGCCCATTCCCCTCTCCCTCATGAACCCTTGAAAATTTATTTTGTCATAGCTTACACTGTCTGGCATCTCTCTCCGCCCACTTTTCTTTTGTCCATCCCCCTGGGAGGAGGTTATATGTAGATCCTTGTAATCGGTTCCCCCTTTCTAATCCATCTTCCCTCCATCCTCCTGGTATCACCACTCTCACCACTGGTCCTGCAGGGATCATCTGTCCTGGATTCCCTGTGTTTCCAGTTCCTATCTGTACCAGTGTACATCCTCTGGTCTACACAGATTTGTAAGATAGAATTGGGATCATGAGGAGAGGAAGCATTTAAGAACTAGAGGAAAGTTGTATGTTTCATCGTTGCTACACTGCACCCTGACTGGCTCATCTCCTCCCCGTGACCCTTCTGTAAGGGGGTGTCCAGTTGCCTACAGATGGGCTTTCGGTCTCCACTCGGCACTCACCCTCATTCACAATGATTTTTTGAGGAACACAACTTTTACGTTGGACGTTTGAGGCCTGTTTCAGACTTGTCCTCTCTACAACTGTAAGATAATATATCTCCATTCTTTTAAGCTGTGGATGCTTTATTAGAATCTGTGATGCTCTATTAGAGCAGCAATAGAAATGAATACAAAAGACAAGGACATGACCAGAAAAATGTAATATATAACAACATTCCAGTTTTATTATAATGAATGATTTCAGGCATTAACCCACCTCCCCCGCCAAACATCACTGTCCAATCACCTGTAAATCCAGGCCTTCACAACACAGAAGTGGTGAGCAATTGAAATGCAAATCTGATGAACAGATTGTATCAATATCAGTGGCTTGGTTGTCCTATTATATTGTAGTTTTGCAATATGTTAACCATTGAGGGAAACTAGGTACAGGTGTATTCGTGCTTAGATCCTGAGCATTCTGTTTGCGGAAGGCTATGACTGACAGTCAAAGCCCCAAATCCATTTGTAGAGTCCCCATGTGCCTCCACTGAATTCCTTCTGATCCCTAACCAAGGATATAGATCATCTTGCCTCAGGCAGAATGCATTAGAAAGTGAATTCCATCCACCCCTTTCCAGCCAGCCCATGGCGGGAGGGAAGGTGTCTCTTAGGGGTTTGCCTGGCTATGTCCTTGGTGCAGATCACTGGGGAGAGGACTGGGGGGTTGCATAGCCAAGAGACATGCCTATCAGTAGTGCCCTGACTGCTTGGGTTGGAAGGCCCTGGACCAATCTTGTAAGATCTAGCTGACAAAAAAAAACCCAACAAAAACAAAAGATCTAGCTGACATGTCTGTGTCCCAATCATGGCCCTGTTCCTGCTTCTGGAGACCCACCCATAACAGTGGTGTAGTGACCTGGTAGCAGTCATGAACTTCTGACGTTTCCTTTGTTCCGTGGCCGAATCCTCAGATGCCATTACGATCTCGTGCTAATGGCCTCTATCATCTGCATGATGCGTGTCTCATCTGTGTCTTTGTCCCTTTTAAGACTTAATAAGTTAGTTGTATGCGCCCCCAATAAAATGATTTTTTTTTAAAGACTAAATGTTCCCCTTAAATTATATTTGAGATTGGGGTGTCTCTTTTGTACCCTAAACCGAGGGTAAATGGGTCTGCCTATTCCTTTTGGCAAGTGCCTATGACTAGACAATATCTCAAAAAAATTAAATACAAAAGCATAGTGTAGAGCAATGTGTGGCATGCCACCATTTTTGTAAAAATGGCTATACATATTTATAGGCATGCTTGAATTTGCGTAGAATAATAATATTGAACAGATCTTAATAAAATTGGTAATGGTGGTCACATCTGGGGAAAAGAACTAGGAGATTAAAACTCGGGTGAGAAGGATACTTGCTGTTTATTGTATGTTTCAGTTCAGTTTGGACTTGGAAACCTATACATGTGTTATGATTACATTAGGAACTCTAAGAAATATAACTGTAAAGTAAATGTGCGATGAAGAAATATATAAAATCCCAAATCCAAAAGAATAAACCTATTGCGGGATTTAATTGATTCTGTCTCTTAATGACACTCTGGGCCACAGTAGGACATAGCAAGGCTGTGAAGCAGATCGCCACATATTTCTCCTAGGGCAGCAGTTCTCAGCCTGTGGGTCTCGAATTCTTTGGGGGTCGAATGACCCTTTCACAGGGGTCACCCGATTCATCATAGTAGTAAAATTAGAGTTATGAAGTAGCAACGGAAATAATTTGATGGTTGGGGGGGTCACCACAACATGAGGAACTGTATGAAAGGGTCACGGCATTAGGAAGGTTGAGAACCACTGTAGGGCGTAGCTGGCATGTGCCAACCGCAAACCTTTCAGTTAGTCTGAGGCCCTGAACTTGCCCTGAAGGATCCTGATGTTGTCAGAAAACCTTTCCTTAGCAGCCGAGTGCTTAACCACTGTAGCACCAGATCAGCCTCTCTCTCTGTCTCTCTCGTCCCCTACCTCTCTTGCCTTCTCCCTCTCTTAGTGAAAGCAAGGATGAGCATTGACAAGCCACCCGATTCTGTGCTGTAAAGATGTTATCCTGTGCTGGCCGGCAGCTCCCACCCCTGCCACACTGCGGCAGAGAACTATGCGCCAGAGGATTTTCACCGGCTGGTTTTTCAGAAAGGTCATCAGGCCTTCCCCCCAGGTGCCTCTGGATGGACTCAAACCTCCAACCTTGCAGTTGGCTGTAGAGCACGTTGACCATGTCTGTGCCTTCCTTTCGGGCAATTCAAGCTTTCAGGAGGAGCAGTGGGGATGGGTCTTCAGCAAGCATCAGGAACAGGCCCCGCTTTCGCAGACTGCCTGCACCTCCTAATCTTGCAGGTTTGGGAGGAGGCAGGGCCAGTGCACCCCCCTCCCTGAGCACAGCATCCCGCTCCTGGCAGTGTGGATGGTTCCAGCCATCACAGCTCAGCCCCAGGGGGAGGCTTTCATCCCGCACAAATCATTACACATCATTTAAAATTTCAAATCAATCATCAGCCCCGGCGGCGTAGGTGTTCTTATGTAGGAACATGTGGCGCTGGAGGATGTACTGAAGGTAAAGAGAGCCCACGCTCCCAGCTTCCTTCAGGAATGCCTCTTTGGCAACTCCGATCCTTTCAAGTTCCTCGTGCCTGTTGGGACTTTAGAAACAGAGCCAGTGGCCAGTTTGCTTCCTTGGCTTGCTGTTCAGTAGGTAGGAGACCCGCAGAGACCTCATGTAAAAGGCTGCCGACACCTGGGTCCTCCCTGTGTTCAGTTCCAAATTGGGCTGTTGTGTTCAGTTCCAAGAGGGTTCTCATGGGCTGATTCAGGGGATTAAGATCACCAGGCCACCTTTCCTTGTCCATCTGAGTGGGCGGGCTCCATGGAAACCTATGCCTCGTCATAGCAACATGTGGCTGCTTCCCATGAGGAGCGCTGGCCAGGAATCGAACCCTGGGCTCCAGCATGGAAGGCAAGGGTTCTACCAGGAACCCATCACTGTTCACAACCGTGAGTGGAACTTTGTGTTATTTCTGGGGGAGCCCTGTAAATCAGCAGTTTGAAACCACCAGCCGCTTCACTGCAGAGAGACGAGGCATGCTAGTCCCTTTAACAGGTCCAGTCTTGAAAACCCATGGGGCAGTTCTACCCTGTCCTATAAGGCCGCTATGAGTCGGCATCAACTCGGGTTTGCTTTTTTGGTTTATTATTACGATTCAGTTATTTCAACTTCCTTATCATTACCACCTAAGGAGCTCTGGTGATGCATTGGTTAAGTGCTTGGTCAAATACCAAAAGGTGCGTGGTTCAAGCCCACTGGTCACCCTGCAGGAGGAAGATACACCTGTCTGCTTCCATAAACATTCCAGTTGTGCAAAACCTATGGAACAAGTTCTAGTCTGCCCCACAGGGTTTCTAGGCATTGGACTCTACTTAATGTAGACAGTAACGGGTTTGGTTTTCTATCATACCCAGCTAATATTTGTTGACAAAATTTATTTTTAAGAGGCAAAGGGTTTTATTTAATAAAAATAGAAAAATCAACTGCGATGTCTATTAAGTTGACCGAGTCCTGTGTTCTAGACTATTGCTGTTGGTTCTTTACAGTAGCTGCCGGTGTCAGGGTGGAACTGCCCCGTGGGGCTTTCTTGATAGTCATCTCTATGCAGATCACCAGATCTTCCACGGAGTAACTGGGGAGGTTTGAACTGCCAACCTTTCCGTTCGCAGCGGAGCCACTTTAACTATTGAGCCCGCAGGGCTCCTTGCAACCCATACTACCAGGAGACAAAAGACACCATCACACATTTGACACTGGCATGGTATTTAAATTTTTAAAAAGCATTCGATTCTATGATGCACAGATCAAGTACTTCATCATCATCATCATCAATCCTCTCACTGCTTTCCTCTCATACCACCAAAGATTCAAAACTTTTCAGACATGGATAAGAGCCCCAATCTGTCAGCACTTCTCCAGGAACCCAATGGGAAGAGAATGCCCACCTCCCCCCCTGCCTCGGATTCCTGTTCCTACCGCACAAGCCATGACGTCACCGACCGTGAGAAAGAGAAGCCTGTGGGTAAGACTGACAGCGGTACCAACAACGGGTTTCATGCCAGAAACAGCAGCCAGGTTTTTTCCCCTTGCAAAAGATGCAGTGTGAAAAAGAAAGAAAGAAAAGTGATATCTTTGTCAGCAGGTTTATGAAGAATGTACCAAAAAAAAAAAAAAAAGAGAGAGAGAGAGACCAGAACTAGATCTCCCATTCCCTGCAAATGCATGTGTTTGTACACGTTTCTTGTTGATGGGCAGCCCTCTCAGCCTAGTAGGAGTTACAGTGTTGACGCACATTGGTAGTAAGAGGCAGGCCAGCTCAGCAGAGCGAATGTGCTGGCTAGTACCATCTTTGGTGTCCCATTTGGCCATGGGTTCGGTCGTGGATAACAGAACACTGCATGGGGGGCCTCGGGGAGTGTCCTGTCCTCAGATTGTGCTAGGAGGCCTTCCGTGGGACCTTCAGGACATGCTCTGTGCTGGCAGAACCCCACTGCCTGCTGGTGCTCCAGCTGGGCCCATGTTTTGGGTGACCACTTGTCCAGGTTTGCAGATGTGAGGGGCTTTCCTTAGACATGAGACTTGCAGTGCTAAAACTGGATCACATCGGGCAAACTGGGACAGTTGGTCACCGTCGCCTTTCCCTCCCCTCTCCAACTCTAGTAGTACATTGACATTAGGGTGGCTGCTCACTTACACTGTGGTCCCACCATGCAGGGGATACCCCAGGCTCAGCCTCTTCATTTTTGGAAGATGGGACCCCATATTTCTTCCAGCCGTGGCTATAGCTGACTGGACCGAGAAGATCCCCCCTGACCCAAGCAGAGGCTAACTGATGGGGTTGGCTTGAAAAGAAGACGGGGACTAAGCCAATGGCTCTCTAAAATACTTTCACCAGTTGACAGAGTATAGTGTCTTCTGTGGACGCAGGAGTGGAGAAGCAGACACGGGGAACAGAGAAGGGGCAGAGGAGAAGGTTCATCCCTAAGCAAGAGGATTGGCCTCCTCTGGCTCCACGAGAGTTGCAGCCTCACAAGACTCCCCCTCTTTCACTTGAGCACAAACTGCACTCCAGCAAAGAGCGTGCAAGTCCCAGGGACAGCCAGAAGAACAAACAGATCTGTCTCGGAAGAAGTACAGCCAGAATGCTCCTCAGAAGCAGGGATGGCAGGACTTCAGCTCATACACTTTGCACATGTTCTCAGGGAAGACCAGTCCCTGGAGAAGGACGCCATGCCTGGTCAAGCAGCGAGGCAGGGAAAAGAGGAAGACTTTCCAGGAGGGGGGTTGACCTGATGGCTCCAATAATGGGTTCAACCACAACAACAATTGTGAGGATGGCGCCAGTCCTGACGGTCTTTCAGTCGCTTGTATATAGGGTCACTAGGAATCCGAGCTGCCTCGGTGACACCACCACCAACTAACCAAAAGGTTGGTAGTTCAAATGCAGCAGTGGCTTCACAGAAGAGAGGCTTCCGTACAGATTATAGGCAAGAGACGCCAGGGAGCTCAGGTCACCAAGAGTCGGTATCAACTCAGTGGGGATCGGTTTGGTTTGGCTCAGTTGAGCAAGTTCCACAGAGTTTCTTTTTCCACCCGCTTATAGCCACTCTCCCTCATTGAAAAGCTTCCTGGAATCCCTTGATGCAATTGGATTTGATTTGTTGCGGGCTCCGATAAAAGACCACCACAATTAGAACGACGTGAAGTCTTTATTGTTTATCAGGTAGCCCGGACTGCAGTGCGGGCTGTTCAAAAGGAACTGCCCGCCAGGCTGCAGTGCCGTCTTCCCTGGCCAAGCCTCGTTTCTGTTATTCATGGAGAGTCGAATACAGGAAGCAGAAGAAAAGCAAGTTATAATACATATATCACTAAGTGCTATGGACAGAAGTCAAACAAAGGGCTATTTAGGTAAAGTTTCAAGGCCTTGTTTTCTGAATTCCTGAACTCCCTCTCCAGCTTGTCCTCTCAGCAGGAGAGGGAAACGACTGAGAGAAAGTCCAGGGTCTCCTGAAGAGGAGCGAGGGGGGGTTTAAGCAAGAATTGCTCTCAGGGCAACTTACAAGCCTGCGTTCCACTGTGATGCTAAAACAGCACCTCAGACCAAGCAGAGGCGGTCAGAGGGGGTTGGGGAAGACGCCCACAAGGAAAAGTGTTCTCCTGACACTTTTGCTCAAACGTGGTGAGATGAGCTTCTCTCTTTTAGATCTGCACCATTATAGCCAACGCAAACCCAAGAAAAATCACATAGCCTAGGGCAGTGGTTCTCAGCTGGCATGGTTTTGTTCCCCAGGAGATATTTGGCAATGTCTGGGCACATTCTTGGTTGTTAGGAGAATGATATGGTAGATGAGCGCTGCTGGCATCCATGGGTGTGAGGCTAGGGATGGTGGGTAAGTTCCATGGTCCTCAGGCCAGTCCACACAACAAGGAGACTCGGTCTGAGTTTGAAAAAGCCTTGCACTAGAGCAAAGCTTCTTAAACGGTGGGTGCGGCCCCTTGGAGTCCTAGAACTGAATGTGGAGGTCATGAAACATTGGTAATACTGAAAGATTTCTGAACACACCATGACCCCCAAAGAATTCAACACCAACATGTAATGCGTCCCAAGTGTTTCTGGCAGCGTTTGCCCCTGTTACCAATTTCTCGGTGGGGTGGGGGCAGGGTAGGGGTGGGAAGAGGAGGGCAAGCTGGAAGGAAATTCAGGAATGGGATCATAAAACAAGGAGCCTGAAACTTTACCTAAATATACTTTTGTTTTACTCTGTTGATACAACTTACACAGCAAATTCGGTTCCCATTTTAACAATTTCTCCACAAGCTGTGTAGTGACATTCATTCCATTTCTCCCAATGTCTCAACCTTCTCTTCATTTGCTTTCTAGTGGTCCCATTTCCAGCATTCTAGTCTCCCCTTTGTCCTCGTGTGATAGTTAAGGTTTATTGTGCCAACCTGGCCAATGAACACATGAGGGATTAATTGAAGGGCAGAGAGATCAATGTCTTGGCAAGCCTCACCTGTGTGGTCTCTTGCTCTCTGATGGTCAGACCAGTAGTGGCTACCTTATCAGTTCCCTGCTTCAGCTGGCAAGGCTCACTTCCTGCAAGACATCCCTGAGGAGAAGCCACATGGACCTACCCTGATGCAGCCCTGGGTGCTGGAACAGCCGAAGGAGACCCTGCCAGCACTGAGATGCTCACATGCTCCCTGACTCGGCTTTCCTCCTGCATTCGGCGTTATTGCATGTGTTTTACGAGTTTGAGGAGGACTTTGTAGATTGGTGTCGGACATATGGGCTAATGTTGGACTTATGGGCTTGGACTGGACGGGGTTGGGATGCTTAAGGTACAATTATTCATTATCTAAAACTCTCTCATAAGATAGGAGTGTTTATCAATTTTGTTTCTCTAGCCTACTTAGACGAACACACCTGGTCTCTGCTTTAAGGAGTCATTGTTGCTTCATGGTCTCATGGACTTGGAATGGGGCACTGCATTCACAGGCAATAACCTTTATTTGGGGGCTAATCCTGCCTCGCTGACATCGTGGGGACTCACTCCCAAATGAGACCGTAACCACCGGCCGAGAGGCACCTCACAGACTGGAGGATGGTGACAGCAGGACACAGAATGGGGGCTGGATACAGCACTCGTAACTGTCAAACTACTGAAAATCATGGGCTGTTCAAGGTTAGCTCCATATACCTAATGTGCATCAAATCCAAGCTGTCCAGTTGGCCCGGATGGGCCACAGCACCTTATTTGTATAGTCCCACCCAGTCATCGTGTGGGAGTCGCAAAGACGATAGCCAGGAGGGCCATATTGACACTCACTGCATCACACGACCTCGGAGAGTTTCAGCTCTAGGTTTAAAGAGTAGTTCGGGGTAGTACTCTCAGAGGGCCCTCTGGTCTCAGCTGGCCTGCTAAGTCTTGGTTGTTTTGGTTGTTTTTTTTTAGGAATGTGAGCTCTGTTCTATGTTTTCCTCCCAACGGAGTCACTGAGGTTCTGATCAGAATGGCTGATCGCAATAGGCAGGCACCATCAGGTTCGAGTCTTGCCATTTCTCTTGATGAAAGATCCCTGTCTCTTGCTCTCACCCGATGTACTGCACCAACAGGCTCCGTTTCTTCTTCTCCTTTTGCAAGCGCTCTCATAGCCCCTCGCCTGCAAACTCCACTTAGTCGGGCTCCCTTGCCTTTGCTCTTTGCCATACAGGGCCATCTCTCTTTCTTCAAAAACAACTAATCTTTTGAGCAAGAGGGACAAAAATCTATGTAATTGACCCAACATATGTCTGCATTTTCTTCCTATAGAAGCGTACCAATGAAGAAGGTCGCACGTTTTCTTATCTCCTGAATAACTTATATAATCTTAGGCTCATTTTAAAATCAGTTTCAGGTTTCTAACAATCTCCCCAAAGGGGAACGTAACTTTCATAGCTACTTTGTTAATTCTATCCCTCGGGTCGACTGCCCCACACGGTGACACTGTAGGGCAAAGTAGAACTGCCCCGTTGGGTTTCCATGGCTGAATCGTTCAGTTAGCTCACTACCCCATCTCTCTCCTGCGGAGCATCTGGGAGATTGGAACCCCTGACCTTTCAGACAGCAGCCAAGCACCTACCCCCTGTGCCACCGGGGTTCTTGCCAACGGTATGCCACTATGCAATCTGTTCAATCACTCTTGACAGGGCTTTGGCTCAGCTTGGAAATGCATGCTTCCCCGTGGTTCTGTGTCAGCTTCGCTGAGTCACAGCCCCAAACCTCTAACAGCTAAGTGACATCTGCTCTAACGGGACCTGAGTCACCCACGGAAGCATCATTAGCTTGACGCACAGGGTGATTTTTAAATATCTAAGCGGACTCTCCTAACGTTGATATATCTCATCTCTATATTTAGCAGAGATGTGACAATTACCCCCAACGACCCTGAGGGACCTTTTCCTGCTTGTTGATTGTTGAGTGAAAGTATAGTTTGTGCTCGCTCTCCACTCTTCTCTGCCCCCGATACCTGGCCTCCCTGCCTTCTGCTGCTTCTAAGGTACTGGGCTTACCCAGGATCTCCTGGCTGTTGGGTCCCCTGGACCCTTCTTAGATTGTAGCTCTCTGCTTGTCTGTGGCATTTGACACTTTGTGCTACCCTATTCTGCTCTGTATTTTCTTTCCCCTTGCATTCTCCCTGGGTGCTTCTCCTGGTTTTCAGCACAGGATTTTAGTCTCTCTTGCTGCCTGATTTTTTTCTCTCCCTGTCTTTACCCAGGGCTACCATTCAGCAGTCTGTCATATTGTGGTGGCTTACCTGTTACCTGTTACTGTGATGATGTAAGCATACATCACTGGCATGTGAAATACCAGCAGGATCACCACCCAGGATGGACAGGTTTCAGCAGAACTTCCAGACTAAGACAGACTAGGGAGCAAGGCCTGGTGCCTACTTCTGAAAGCCAGTCAATGGCACCTTTATGGGATGACGGCAGAACCTCGTGTGCCTTGCTTGCTGTGGACACAGGCCGCATCACTGGAGGAGGGCAGCATGCTCGGGGAGGGGAGGGAGATGGACCGACCCAGTGGCTGCAGCTCTGGATTTAACCCTTCTGAAGGTCACGAGGATGGCGCTGGGCAGGGTGGTATTTGGTTCTGTTGCACGTAAGGTTGCTAGGACTTTGGGTATCTGATTATGTCACACCCGGGTTTTCTATTCTCACCTCGCTCCCTTTCCAGGCTGTACAGGAGCGCACCCTGGGTGATCGCATCCAGCCCACAGCTGCCAATATGACCCCAGTCCAGCCACCGAGTGAACGCCTCCACGTGGGCAGCACGGGGCAGTGGACAGTGTGAGAACTCCAGCGCGTCACCTCTCACCTTCCACTGTGCTCTGGGTTAAACCCAGGGCACTGAATGGTTTGCACACATCCCCAGTTACTAGACTGGGTCTTTGTTCTTCCAGACAGAAGACCCTGCCTTAGGCTCCTTGTTGCTATCTGGGCTACTTTTGATAAAGGCACCGAGGGTCCCAGAGGTGAAGAGACAACCCCCCACCTCCCCCACGTGGTGGAGCTGGCCAGTGATTGCAGTCTCATCGACTCCAAAGCTGGTGCGGGATCTGACATCGCATCCTAACGTCTTAATGCCTTAACTGAGAGGGTGATGGATTTGAGCAAACTTGCACCGTTCAGGCTATGCAATGCAGACTCGTACTCAACAGAGTCTTAATAAATCACAGATTTCTCCTTGCCAAAGCCTGTAACTCCTCATTAATCTTCATAATGACTTCACCAGATGGCATCCCAAGCCCTATGTGTGGGACCGCTTCGGTTTCCACGTGGTGACAGGGATAACAGCAGGCAACAAGGGAAGAAAACACAAGATTTTCTTTATAGTGGCTGAAGAGTGGATTAATCAGTCTCTGCTTTGTCTGCCCTGAGCCTCTTTTGCCTATTTTTCAGGAACACACTTTGCCGCCCACCTACTCTAGCCATGGGGTTTGGATGAAAGCTGATTATGCCACACTCCTAGCTTGAGTTGACCACATCAAGGATGGTGTGTTAGTCTGGGAAGGCTAGAGAAACAAATCCATAGAAACTCATCTGTGTATAAGAGAGAGTTTTATATAAAGGATGATTGTACATTAAGAAAGCATCCCATCCCAGTCCAGTCCAAGCCTATATGTCTGATAGCAATCTATAAAGTCATCTTCAGACTCACGAAACACTTGCGATGACACCGAATGCAGGAAGATCATAGGCCAGTGGGTAGAAAGTTTGGATCCAGTGGCAGTGTCAGCATGTCAGCACTGACAGGGGTCTCTACATGGCTTCTCTGGCTTCAGAGGTCTGGTTGCATCAGGGTAGGTCCGTGTGGCTTCTCCAGCTCAGGGCACTTAGTGTAGTTCCATGTGTCTTGTCAGCTGAGTGTCTCCAAGGGAGTGGGGGGGGGGAGAGGGGGGAGAGAGAGAGAGAGGGAGAGGTGTCTCCCACCTCCAAGGAGGAAACACAGGACTTCCCAGAATTCTCAGTAGAAGGCTACGCCCACACAGAGGCCTCATTGGCTATAACCCAGTTGACAGGCTAGACTCCACCCCTTCACTCTTAATCCTCTTAAATGGACACCAGATTATGTAACTGCCACAGATGGGTACCGCATCTTTTCACCTCTCCCACTCCATCCGGTCCACCTCTGAGTGGCACGGACATGTCCAAAGCCAGGCTACTCAGAGCCCCTTTCTGGGCTCATCAGTCTGGACTTAAGAGGATATGTAAATGTGCAGAGAATGCTCCTTCTCTGTGATCCAAATGAAGTCAGTTCTAGACTTTTCTTCCCCAAAGCATTTTATTACGATCCATTCCAAACATTATACCATTCCATAGTTCAATTACACCAAGTAGTAATGTACAACTGCTACCAAAGTTAATTTCAAAACCGTTTCTCCCTTCTTGATATCAGCCCCCCTATACTCCTCTCCCACCTGTCCCTGCCCCCCTGTACTCCTCTCCCACCTGTCCCTGCCCCCCGTACTCTTCTCCCACCTGCCCCTACCCCCCTGTACTCCTCTCCCACCTGTCCCTGCCCCCCTGTACTCCTCTCCCACCTGTCCCTGCCCCCCTGTACTCTCCCACCTGTCCCTGCCCCCCTGTCTCCCCAGGAGCCCTTTTTCTAGTTGTTTCTGTAGAGTCACCTATCCTGGGTATCATATACTGAAAAACATAGAAAAACACATGGCAAAGATTCAAGAAGGCTACCAGCGGTGATGAAATACAACAGAGAGAAACCCCAGTGTGGAAAAAAAATCCACAGAAGATATTAAAATCCAGATCAGGGCCAAAGTGTATCAGAAGGGAGATCCAGTCGGATTGATCAGTTAACCCACTATCATTGTCTCTCCAATACTCTCTGTCTGATAACCAGGCTGTTCCCATCCCTTCATTATGGTTAGAGGGGGGTCACCAGAGGCTTATTCCTTGTGTAGATCCTGCAAATTTACTCTGGGCTTCCATGGTCCCCGCTAGCCTTCTGCACACCAGAAACTCACAATTTAAACTCTGATACTACTCCCTCCTTTGTGTTTGGGTCATATAATTGACAATCCTTGGACCTCAGGCGTTAGTGTGCTTCTTCTATGTGAGCCTAGTTGACATAGTTCTAGACAGTTTTGTAGTCATCACTGATGGACATTAAAGTGATGTTTTTCCAACCACTTAAAAAATCATGTTTGGTGTTGTTGAAAATATACACAGCCACACACATGCCAAAGCAGTCATTTCTCTATGCAGAGTTCCATGACCTTGCGCACGTTCTTCAAGTTGTGCAGTTTTCCTCAGCTTGCTTCTCGAAGCTGTCCCTCCACCATTAACAAAAACCCAACTGCCCCAGAAGCTCCTAGCTAATCTTTCCAATTGATGTCAATTTGATCGCAAATGCATAGTTCTTTAAAAGACCATAATGTTCATTGTTTACTAATTAAGCTACACTAATGTTTGGTGGGTAAAAAAAGGCTCAGGGGATATTTTTTATGATCTTGGGGCAATAGTTTTAGGGGTTTGTCCAGTCTGGGGCCAATGAGGCTGGGTTGAAAAAAATCATGATTTCAATCAAAGGAACTTGACGGTTACCAGGCTGCCCACAGTTTATACACGAAATACATTACAGACCAATTTCCTACCCAATGTAAGATGATCTGGTGGCCTCGTGGGTCTTGCTGGGCTGCCGACCACTAGATCAGCAGTTCTACTCCACCGGTCACTCCATGGGTGAACGATGTCTGCTTCCATCGAGATTTACAGCCTTGGATTTACCCACAGGGCAGTTTGACCCTATCCCATAGGGTCACTATAAGTTGCAATTGACTCAGTGGCAGTGAGTGTCGGGTGATCAGCCCATATTTCTTCTTTGGGATTTCCTGAGCCATGATAGACAGCACCTTAATCAATCTTCATCATAACTTATCACATGATCTCTCAGCCCTGGGTGTGGAGATTCTGTCCAGTTTCAAATTGGTGGCAGCTTTACTCCAGAAGCAGAAGCTGTGCACCAGAGGGTCTTCACTGGGGTCATTTTGCCCATGTGACATGTAGCGATTCATGGAGACATTGTTGGTTGCCACACCTGGGCTTGGGGAGGAGCAGGGCCACTGGCATCTGATGGTAGAGACCAGGGATGCTGTTGTTAACGTGACCAAACCTCACCAGAATGTGAACATCAGGCCGGTGTGGAGCATGATTTATAAAAGTCACTTTTATTGGGAGTGGGTTGAAGCAGTTGGCATCTCCCTTGCTCTTACCTTTCAGGGAGAATTCAGGCTTTCAGTTCCAAGGAGCCTTGTGCAGCAGTGGTTGGAGCCCACCGACATTCGAGTTACTCTAGAGTTTTCTCCCACTGTCGTTGACTTCATGCCGATTCATAATAATCCTGTGTAAGGTTTCCGAGACTGGAAAATTTCACGGAAGCAGGCAGCATCACCTCTCTGCCTTAGGTAGCTTTGAACTCCTGACCTTGTGGTTAGCCACCCAGTGCTTAGCCCACAGAGCCAGCAAAGCTCTTTTGTAAGCAAACAGAAGGGTCATTTTGATTTCAGAAATGGTTTGAAGAAGCCAAGTACAACGGACTTATAAAAGAAAGGAAGGGAGAAATATAGGAGATTGATACTGACTCATCTCCCTGATTGATTGGACTCTGACTGCCTCCTTTCCTGAGAAGCCCTGTCCTGGCTGCCAACAATCTGGTCCTTTGCCTGCAGCCTCGAGGCCCTCTGAGATGTAATTGAGGAGGTAAGGGTTTGTCTTTGATTCTCTTCCAGCTGGATAAGACAACTTTACATTGCTCTGAATCATTCCTGGCAGGCTTCTTATGGTTAATGTTTGGTTTCATGGGAAAGAAAAGTAAGATATCTGTTAGTTCGCTTCTTCAAGCACAATGAATCACCCCCACAGTGCTCAGGATAGTTCTCCATAGTGAGGAATCAGCTGGCCAAATTGTCCATAGTGTCTGAGCTGAGGATTCCTGATCAACAGCTGTGAGGCCTCCTCTTCCACCTGATCACACCTTTCCAAAGGAGGAAGGAGAACAGCCAGGTTCGTGTTGCTGTTGTTGTTGTTGTGTGCCACTGAGGGGATTTTTAACTCCTAGTGCGTGTGACAGAGCAGCACTGCCCCGTGGGGTTTTCTTGGTTGTGATTTTTTATAGAAGTAGATTTTCAAATCTTTCTCCTGTAGAGTGGCAGGTGGGTTCTAGCAGCTGAAGGCTTCACTGTTGCCCCACAAAGGCGCCTTGGAATTAAAAACCTGAATTTTCCCTGATAGGAGAGCTAACTGCTTCAATCCACTACCAATAACAATAATTTTTGAAAAATTATGCTTAACAACTATCCTAGATTGGGTTCTCTAAAGAAGCAAAACCAACGAAGCGTGTGCATGTACACGTACCGTGCGATTTAGCTCAAGGAAATGGCTCACTTGGATGGCGTGGCTGTCACGGTCCAAGTCAGATGTTGGACTGGAGGCTTCTCCCGATGTATGTAGCTGCCAGTCAGATAGTAAGGTGCTGGCTACAGAGGTGAATGAACCAGAAGGTCAGATGGCAGGCTGCTGCTGACTCCCAGGATAGGCTAGCAATATGGCGGGCCAATGGCTTAGGTCCAAAGAGCCAGAGACTGAACCTTGAGGCAGAGCATGAACATCTATTGGAAGCTGCCACTCACGGGGGAAACTCCTTTTCAGTGGCTGCTCACAGCATATGTCACTATGGAAGTGATTCCATTTTTTCAGCTCTCGTTATGAAGAAGGACAACAACCTAACTGCCAAACCACCAAGCATCATGGCCCAGCTAAGACCACCCAACATTCCTCGCCATCACAGCTACCCTGTTCAGTGATTCTACAACTAGACCTAATCCCATGCGGTGTTATATGACTTCTAGGAACTCTTGCTACTTGTCTACTCCCACCCTACCCCTTCCCTTTGGCATTTTATAGTGAAAACTTCAAATTCTTCCAGAACTCAAGTTTTTGAAGAGTCAACTTCCAGGACTCCTTTAGTTATTTTGGCGGCATC
Organism: Tenrec ecaudatus; assembly: GCF_050624435.1. Lineage (NCBI taxonomy): Eukaryota > Metazoa > Chordata > Mammalia > Afrosoricida > Tenrecidae > Tenrec > Tenrec ecaudatus. Next base: position 49,008,289 of record NC_134547.1, on the reverse strand, counting down.
CTTACAAATTCCTGGCCCTCAAATGGCTTGGAAATGTATGCAATCCCCGAATTTACTTCTTTGTAGCCCCTCATCAGACCCACCATGTAGTACTTAATCTGAAGTTGCATGTATAATGTGTATATCTGGATATATCACCAAGCCTGTTGCCATTAAGCCGATTCCAACTCATGGTGATGCTGTGTGTTACAAAGTGGAAGGGCCCACATAGAGTTTTCATGGCTGCAAACTTAATAGAAGCCAAGGGCCAGACCGATTAGCCGAGGTGCCACTGGATGGATTTGAACCATCAACCTTTAGGTTAGTAGTTCAGTGTGGAGCCTAGATGTTTTTCTTTCCACTTGGCAGCCCTTTAACACAGTGGTGCTCAACCTTCTTAATGCCACAACCCTTTAATACAGCTCCTCATGTTGTAGTGACCCCAAGCATAAAATTAGTTTCATTGCTACTGCATAACTACAATTTTGCTGCTGTTATGACTCGTCATGTACATATCTAATATGCAGGATGTATTTTCATTGTTACAAATTGAACATAATTAAAGCATAGTGATGAATCACAAATACAACATGTAAATCTATATTGTGAAATATTTATTTCTAATGACAAATAAATGAAATTTTGTCTTAAAGCATGGTGTAGCATGGGTAACAGTCTTCATGCTGGGTACTTGTATGTGAGTGTATCTGCATGTGGGTACATCTGCTGGAGATGGATAGAGGAGCGGTGTCTCAGTTCCTGACACCGTCGGAAATATGTATTTTCCGATGGCCTTAGGTGACCCCCGGACAGGATCATTCAACCCCCCAGAGGGGTCACGACCCACAGGTTGAGAACCACTGCTTTAACAAGCAATCCTCAACATCCCAAGCATGTCCTTGACTTCTTGAGAAAAGAGGAAGTGAAACTAGGCACTTCAGGCATTAGAAGTAGTCAAGAACAGCCCCCAAGTTTATGAGTAGGAAGTGATTTGATGAATTCCCGAGTGTAAGTAAGATACTTTATGAATGTCAGTAATGTCCGTGTCTCACCCTAAAGCGCCACCACGAGTCAAAATGGACTTGATGGCAGTGAGTTTGGCTTTTTGGTTTGGATCATGCTGGCGAGTAGCTTCTACCAGGCTAAGAAGATGGGTGCGCCAACAGTGAACGCACTCTGCTTCTACTCAAAAGGTTGGCACCTCAAGTCACCTCCGAAGGCACCGCCGAAGAAAGGCTTGGTGATGTGCTTTCGAAAGAGCAGCCCTTGATACCCCTGCGGCACCCACTTCGATTCTGACACGGACACGGTCTCCATGAGTCACAATCAACTCGGTGGCAACTGTTTTTTCATTGTTGTTGTTTTTACTAAGTTGTTTTACCAAGACACAAGTGAGTGTCTTGTCAGTAAAGGTTCTTGTTAGTGTGCGTTTCAGAAAACTCAATCCCAAGTGGACAAAGGGGACACAATGCACTGACGTTAGTGGGCAGGCCCAGGGGGGCTGGATTTAGGGTGTCAATGCTCTCAGGCCCTCGTCACCATGTTGCCCCTCTTCTCGGGCATCCGTTTTGTTCTCAGGCTCCCATGGAGGCAAGGAGGCCTTAGCTCCATCACCCAGGTTCAAGTCTGACAAGAAAACACAAGAACGGGCACCCATCCAGCTCCTCGAAGCCCCATTCAAAGCCACGCACACAGCCCCTTACATGCCTTCCTGTGGCCAGTGGCAGCTATACCAGGGAAACACCGAAAAACAAACTCACGGTCATCGAGTGGATTCCAATTCACAGCGACCTGCGTGAGAGAGTTGAATTGCCCCTGTGGGTTCCTGAGACTATAAATGTTCCTGCCGTGATGCGCTCGTGGTTTCGAACTGCTGACTTTATGGTCAGCAGCCCATTGCATAACCCACTATATCACCAGGTCCCTTTCACCAGGGAGAGATCTGCCTATTTGCTTCTGCGGCACCCTGGTGGTGCTGTCAAGTAAGCAAGGCCAGCAGTTCAAGCCCATCAGCTGCTCTGTGGGGGGGGGGGGGGAATGAGGCTCTCTTCTCCCATAAAGATGTACAGCCTCTGAAACCCAATCTGGGGTCTCTATGAGTCAGAATCAAGGGCCGTGGGGTTATAGCCCATAAAGGCTAAACCCCAAACCAAGCCTACTGCCACGGTCTCCATTCCAGCTCCTCGTGGCCCGCCAGGGTCAGGCTAGAGTTGCTCCCTTGGCCTTCAGAGGCTGCAAATCTTCACAAAAACAGAATGCTTCATCCTTATAAAAATCAGCATAGGAAACTCTTCACGGTAGTTCTACTCTGTCATGTAAGGTTAAAACAGTGTTAAAATAATAATAATCATAAACAAACAACCGATAATGAAACAAGGGAAGAGAAGCATTGAGAACATTTCGCGGTTTTTACGACGATTTTCTGGGACCACGCTAGCAGCATTCTCTTCTGAGAGGTGCGGGGTGTGGGGTGGGGTGATGGAACCAGAGGCCCAGGTGGTGTGTCTGGGGCCCTCTAGTTCCTCACTTCATCCGGAGGACACCACTGCCCCTTGTGTTGGGTTTGTGGAGTTTCTGTGGGGTTTTTTTGTGTGTTTTGCGTAGTATTTGCTGTTTCTACTTCAGCTAGGCAAGCGGACCTGCCCTCCAGGAGCCTAACCCATTGTCATAGAGACTCATGATGACCCCAGGTGTGTCAGAGCAGAACTCTAATTTTTCAGAAGTCGATCACCAGGCCTTTCTTCTGAAGCACTGTGGGGTGGGACTGACCCTCCAACCTCTGAGTTAGCAGCCAAGTGTGTTAACCCTTTGTACCATTCAGGGGCTTCACCCTGCTTCTAGACGAGTCTGCATATCTCCCGCTATAAGCCAGACCTTCCTCACTCTCTCACTGCCGTCGGGTGGATCCTGACTCAGCGACTTTACAGGACAGGGTAGAGCTGCCCTTGTGAGTTTCGGAGACTGTCACTCTTTACAGGAGTGGAAGGCCTCGTCTTGCTCCCACAGAGCGATTGATGGTTTCAAACTGCGGATGTTAGTGATTGCAGCCCAACACACAAGCACAGTGCCACTGGGGCTCCCCACAGACCTTTGGAGAATCGTTTTTATTACCAGGGTGTGGGCTGGAAGAGTTCAGAGAGTGTAATCAAGATGTAAGTAATGTGTGCAGGACTTCTGTGGAATTCTCAGTGTCTCAGTAAGCCTCAGAAAACATGACAGCCTGTACCAAGGTCTGTGCACGCTGCCTTTGGGTGTAACCTGAGCTGTCCTGCAGTAGCAGGCTCTGTAGAGAACGTCAACACCAGAGCTGGCGGGACGTGATGAGCCTCTGAGCGATCAGTGGCTGTTTGTCCTCTCGCCCTTTCCCAGTTAAAACCTTTCTGAAAGGTGTTGGGTGGATGGAGCCTTTGTGATTTGTTCACTGGTGCTCAGAAAAGTTCTCCTCTCTGGTCCTAATTTTAGAGCCAGCAGATGCCACTGCCTTGTTCTAACACGTTGGGAATTTTCCACTCCCCGTGCTTACTTGTGTTCTTGTATGTCTCATCAGTCACTCTGCAAAAAACTTCAAACTTGGTCTGAGCCTCTTTTAAAGGATGTGCATGTTATGTATTCTGGAATTTCATCTTCCATCATTTCTGTCATTTCGTGATTATGTTTAACCAATTTAAAGCCTCTTTTCTTGAGATATAAAGTACCACCTCTTGTTTTACCTGAATGTAAATATGTGTTGTTTTGGTGGTGCTGTGGGCTAGGAATTAGGCTGCTAACCTCAAGGCTGATGGTTCAAAACCACTCGCTGCTCTAACAGGAGGGAATTGAGGTTGTCTACTACCGTACAGATTTACACTCTCAGAAACCCAGTATAGGATCGCTATGACAACTCATTGTCAGTGGATTTGGTTTATCTATATAAACCTTTTTATATTGGCTCCCAATAGGATAGATGTAGACATTTATCACACAGTGTTTTATCACACATGGCATTCATTGCTTTTACATCTTCCTAAGAGAAGAGTTGCTGTTTGCTCGCTTGATTGTTTCTTATTTGTTCATGTACATATTCCTTCCTGAGCATTTCATGAGTATTATGAATTGTGTACATTGCTCGGTACACAACAGAAGGAAACACTGCACCACTGCCCCTTCCCCGCAGTTGTTTTATTTGAGCCGCTATTGCAACCAGTGTGTTAATCCCACTCCTTGATGGTCTTCCTCTTCTTGGTGGACCTGCTTTACCAAGAATGATGTCCTTTTCCAGGGACTGGTCTCTCTTCATAACAGATTCCAAGTACACCAGACAAAATCTCTCCATCCTTGCTTCTAAGGAGCCTTCTGACTGCACTGCTTCCAAGACAGATTTGTTTGTTCTTCTGGCAGTCCATAGTACTGTCAATATTTGTCAACACCATATTCAAATGCATCAATTCTTCTTTAGCCTTCCTTATTCGGTGTCCAACTTTCAGGTGCATATGAGGCAATTGAAAGGATCATGGCTTGGGTCAGATGCATGTTAGTCTTCAAAGTGACATCCTTGTTCTTCAACCCTTTAAAGAGGTCTTTTGCAGCAGATTTGCCCACTGCAATGTGTCATTTGATTTCACTACAGCCTCCATGCACATTAATTGTGGATCCAAGCAAGATCACTGACAACTTCAATTTTTCTTTTTGTTGTTGTTTATTATGATTTCATCTATTGGTCTAGTTGTGAGGGTTTTGGTTTTGTTTGCATTGAGTTGCAATCTAGACTGGAAGTTGCTATCTTTGCTCTTCATCAGCAAGTGCTTCAAGTCTGTGTTAGGCAGGGTTCTCTAGAGAAACTAGGACACTTATGATTATATATATATATATATATATATATATATATATATATATATATGATCATAACACACACATATATAGGAATATAAAAACTAATTAGTCCACACAGCAGTACAGAGGTCTCAGTTCAATTCACTTCCATGGAACAGTTAATATACTGGAAGTCCTTCAATTCACAAGGGCTGCTGGGTCCAAGGTCAAGGAAGCAGACAGCTGAGTCTTCCCTCGAGCAATGCAAACAGCATCTGCCCATAGGCAGCAAACAGCAGGGTGGATCACCAACAGTCAGTAACTCAGAAACTTAGCAAAGAAGGCCTGGATGGGATATTGAACTTAAGCAATGCAAGACGACAGGATCCACCAGCCTCAAGCCCAAGCGATGTATGCACCAACAGCATAGTGAAGCAGATCTCCAAGGAGCCTCAAGCTCTAGCAACATGATCCATGAGTTGACTTGGGTCCACAGGTAGTGTAGCTCACAGGTTGAGGCAGAGAACTAACTAAAGCAGCAGCACACCCCAGCACGCTCCCAGAGAGCAAGAGAGAGGGGAATGGGCCTTGCAGAGCCATTTTTGTCTTTTCCCTCCAACCAAAATGTGACCTGGTTAATCCCACATGTTCCTATTGGCCAGGTTGTAACCATGAACCTACCTATCACAAAGGCCTACTGACGTTCAGCAAGCTCTGTTGTGTCATCTGTACCTCCAATCCTGATGCTTTATTCTTCTTCAGATAATGCAGCTTCTCAATTTGCTCTACATGCAGATTGAACAAAGACAGTGAAAGGATACCGTCCTGGCACACACCTCTCCTGGTTTGAAACCACTCAGCATTCCCTTGAGCAATTTGAACAACTTCCCCTTGGTCCGTGTTCAAGTTCCATATCAGCACAGTTCTGGAATTCCCACTTTTATCAATGTTATCTGTAAGTTTGTGACGGTCCACACAGTGAAATGCCTTTACACAGTCAATAAACACAAGTCATTATTTGATATTATCTGCTGTGAGCCAAGATCCATCGGACATCAACGATGATTTTTTTCACACTCTCTTCTGAATCCAGGTAGAATTTCTTACAGTTCTCTGTAATGTCCTAGAGCTGTGTTAAAATTATTTTCAGCAAAATTTGGTTTGCATGTCACATTAATAAAATTGTTCAGTACTTTCTGCCTTCTGTTAGGTCATCTTTCTTTGGAACTGGCACCAATATAGATCTGTTCCAATCGGTTGGCTAGGTTGCTGTCATCTAAATTTCTTGGCATAGTTGATGAGAACTTCTAGTGCTTCATCAGCTGGTTGAAACATTTCAGTTGATATTCCATCAGCTCCTGGAGCCCTGTTTCTCACCTGGAGCATTCAGAGTGGCTTGGGCCTCGTCCTGTAGTACCATCAGTTGTTGATCATATGCTACCACTTGAGAAAAATTGAATGTTGACCAGTTCTTTTCGGTAAAATGACTGCGTATTCCTTCCATAGCCTTTTGATGCCTCCTACATTGTTTAATACTTTGCCCATGGGATATTTCAATGTTGCAACTCGAGGCTTGAGTTTTTTCTTCAGTTCTTTCAGGTTGAGAAATATTGGATTTTGGCTTTATAACTCGAGGTTTTTGCACATTTCATGATGATATTTTACTTTGTTTTCTCAAGCTCTCCTTTGGAAGTTTCTGGTCAGTTCTTTTACTTCATTGTTCCTTCCATTTGTTTTAGCTACTCTACATCCAAGAGCAGATTCCAGAGTCTTCTGACATCCACTTTGACCTTTGATTTCTTTCTTGTCTTTTTAGTGACCCTTTGCTTTCTTCTCGTATGATATTCTTGATATCATTTCAGAGTTCTTCAGGTTTTCTGTTATTGGTCAATGCATCAAGCCTGTTCTTGAGATGGTCTCAAAAATTCAGATGGTACAGACTCAAGGTTGTATTTTGGCACTTGCGGACTTGCTTTAATTTTCTTCATCTACCTGAACTCGCATATGAGAAATTGAGAGTTTATTCCACAGTTGGTCCCTGGCTTTAGTTTGCCTGCTGATATTGAACTTCTCCATCTCTTCCCACAAATGTGGTCAGTTTAATTCCTGTGTATTATATCTGATGAAGGTCATGTGGATAGTTGCCATTGGAAGGGTATTAAGAAGTTATTGTTCAAACATGATAAAATAATAATAATTTATAAATTATCAAGGGTTCATGAGGGAGGGGGTAGCGGGAAGGAGAGGGAAAAATGAGGAGCTGATACCAAGGGCCCAAGTAGAAAGAAAATGTTTTGAGAATGATGAGGGCAACAAATGTACAAATGTGCTTGACACAATGGATGGATGGATTGTGATAAGAGTTGTACAAACCCTCAATAAAATGATTCAATAATAAAAAAGAAGTTATTGTTTTCTAAAATTGTGTCCTCATGAATACAATGAAGAGTGATCCTCAACTTCATTTCTATCACGAAAGCCATATTTCCCAAATAGAGTTCTTTTCTCTGTTTCTGACTTTTGCAATCTAATTGCCAATAATTATCAATGCAATTGATCGCATGTTTGATCAATGTTACATGGACTAAGTTGGTAGACTTCTCCAGTCTCTTCATTACTAGCTTTAGTGGTTCGTGTGTAAATTTGGACAGTGCTGTGTTAACTAGACTTCCTTGCATGTGGATAACATATCCTATCACAGACGGCTTTGTGCTTCAAGATAGATCGTGAAATACTCTTTTTGACAGTGAATATGACACCCTTCCTCTTGAATTTGTCATTCTTGGCATAGTAAACTGGTTCAACATGGCCAATACCAGTCCATTTCAGCTTATGAATGCCTAGGAAATAGATCTTTATGTGTTCCATTTCATTGTTGATGACTTCCAATTTTCCTAGATTTATACTTTCCATGTTCCAGTTATTAATGGATATTTACAGCTGTTTCTTTTCCATTTGGGTTGTGCCCCGTCAAAGTCTTGCGGCACCGTGTCATTATGGTCAACTCGACTCGACATTGAGGAGGCAGCTCTTCCTCAGTCATATTGTGCGTGAGTGGCTTCCAGCCCGAGGGGCTCATGTTCTGGCACGAGATCTGACACAGCTCCACTGCTAGTCAGAGGTTTTGGTGGCTCGTCCCTCGGGAGGACAGCCTCCTCCTTCTTCATAGTCTGAGCTTAGGCCGGAAACTCAGCTGAAACCTATTTACTGGTCACGTAACTTCTAGCATCACAGTCCCATGCAAGCCACCACAGTATGACAAACTGACCAGCGAGTGGTGGTGGGGACTTACGAGAATGTCTTAGAGGTCATCTACAAGTGATGTCCTAATCGAGACAAGCTTCCTGGGTGGCTTGTGATTGCCTGCTAACCTAAAGGCGGGCTGTGTGAACCACCCCGTGGTGCCCTGGGAGAAAGGCCTGGCGATCTGCTCCTGGATGGATTGCAGCCAAGAAGCCCGGTGGTGGAGCAGGTCACCACGGGTTGGAGTCAACTCGACAACCACAGTTGTGCTGGTTTGGTTGGGGTACCCTAATGTGGGAGTCCCTGGTGGTGCAAGCAGCTAAACGCTCAACTACTAACTGAAAGGTTGGATGTTCAAAGCCACCCAGAGGCACCGCAGACTAAAGGCCTGATCCTTCTGCCCCTGAGAGGTCACGGCTTGGAAGCCACGTGGAATACATCTATTCTGCGCTCAGGACTGGGGGCGGCACGAGTTGGAATTGACTTGACAATGGGCTAACAGGTCACTTTTATATACTTGTCTATGAAATCTCCATATCTGGATAGGTGGAAGAGGGGCCTAGGGAACAAGAGTGGCCAGGAGTTGGTTGCTGTTGGCGTGGGTGAGCGGAACAGGGTCCTTCCTTGCACGGCTCTGTCTGCTCTTGTGCCTGCTTGACATTTCCCTTAGTAAAAGGTTTACTTTTTTTACATAAAGATGATTTGCAATAATATCCATCTAATATTTAAAGATGGTGCTGGTTGTACAGGTGTTGCCATCTATGGGTAGAAAATATATTACACTTGTTTTTCTTTGATTTGCATGCATAGCAAGATTAAAAACAGAAAACTTTTGTCATCTTCATCTCCAAACTAATAAGTAACTCACTGTCATTGAGTTGATTCTGACTCATAGCAACCCAATATCAAGTTTCAGAGACTATAAATCTTTATGGAACAGACAGCCTCATCTTTCTCCCAGCTGCACAGCAGCCAATGAGTTTAAACATCAGGCCTTGTGGTTAACAGTCTAATACTGAGTTAGTTAAGGTTTAGTGTGCCAACCTGGCCAATAAACACATGTGGGATTAATTGAAAGGCGGAGAGAGATAAATGGCTCAGTGAGCCTCGCCTTTCTAGTTCTCAGGTCTCTTGCTCTCTGATGGTCGGACCAGGGTGCAGCTGCCTTAGCCAGTTCCTTGCTTCAGCTGGCAAGGCTCACTTCCTGCAAGACATTACTGAGGAGAAGCCACATGGACCCACCCTGATGCAGCCCTGGGTGCTGAAGCACCCGTGTGGAGACCCCTGCCAGTGCTGAGATGCTTACACATTCACTGATTTGGCTTTCCTCCTGCGGTTGGCGTCATTGCATGTATTTTGTGAGATTGAGGAGGACTTTGTAAATTGGTGTCGGACATATGGGCTAATGTTGGACTTATGGGCTTGGACAGCATTGGATTGGGATGCTTTCTTAATGTGCACTTACCCTTTATATAAAACTCTCTTATTCATATGCATTTCTGTGGATTTTTTCCTCTAATGTACTCAGGCTAACACAAATATTTACCTGAAATCACCACCAAACAAACAACAATAACAAAGCCCCAAACACTGCCATGGGGGCAATGCTGACTCAGAGTGACCCCCGTGGGCTTCTGAGACTCTGTTTATAGGAGTAGAAAGCCCAGTCTTTCCCCCTCAGAACTGCTGGTGGTTTGAACTATAGACCCTGTGGTTCACAGCCCAACACTTAACCACGGCACTATCACCAGAGCTCTCTGTAAGGTAGATGTGTTGGTGGTTTTACAAACCCCCTTGATATGATTGAATGATTGGACTATCCAATCATAGATATGTAAACTATGTGCCAATAAACTGTTGGGAAAACAACCCCTAATATGTAAGCCCCCTAAAAACAAACCCACTGAATTTTTTACCTCTACATGATATCGCCATTTTTATTGTTTTTTTCCCTTCAGAGCTGTCTGCTAATATGAATTGTTTATTAGTAGTATAACCCACATAGATTTCATATTTATCAAGAGCTGTCTCTTATGCTCAGAGAAGTTAGTGATTGAAAAGGTCAAATTATTTTTTAATGCAAGTACTCATGGTTTAAAAAAGTTTGAAACCTCCAGACCAGAATCTAATAAAAACTGTATCTTTGGTGCTTCAAAATGCTTCTGGTGACTTGAGAATGTGTCTGTGTTCTAGGTTCTCATGTGCACATGAGCTTCTTCCCTGAGCTTAAAAAAAAAAAATAATAAGACCGAGCGGGTGAGCGAGCAAGGACAGAAAACGAGAGAGAGAGAAAGAGAAAGGGATGCTGTTTTCAAATGTTGGGGAAGCTCTCCCTAGAACTTCGACTCAAGTGTAGGTATAGGTAACGATGGATACCTCGAGTTAGAGCTGTCTCATTAGAGGAAGTAGGATTCAGCAATGGCCAGTTCTTCTGTGCATCTCATAAGACCAGTTCTGGGCTAGGCGTTGTGGACACGAGGATGAAGGACAGAGAGTCCTTCCACTCAAAAAATCGCCCACTCTAGCAATCCGATTCCCTCGCACTCTGTCTACTGGGTCAAGTAGAACTTTCTGAAAGCAAACATTTTATCACCCGGATACCAGCAGCCCTGCAAAGTTGCCATGCAACTTCTCTTCCTTTCCAATGATTAGAGTTACAAATTCTGGTAATCGGCCTTTGTTTCCGGAGGTGCAAACTCTACAAGGTTGTCCCTGGCTGAGCTTCTTGGATAAGACTTACAAAATGTGTTGGCCTGTTAAAAATTCCAAGAGTAACCGTCTTCTCTGAGATGGCATTGTTCATGTTTTTTTTTCTCATTAAATTATCTCGGTAGGGCCACGTTTCCATCCTTCTATTCCTCAGGAGGCATTGCGAGGAGGTCAGAAGTAGATACAGTTATCAAAAGTAGGCTTGTACCGAGCCTTTAGCCAAGCCTATCAGCGAGGAGAATCAGACACAGAATCCAGGAACTCATACAACTGCCTGGCTTTGGCCAAGGTACACGGCAGAGATAGATCCAAGCATTTCCCATCATTGCGTAGCAACTCCTAACCCAAACCACACAAAACCACCATGTGAATTCGCCTTCCATTCTTTAGTGCAGTATTGCTTGAAGATCGTGTTGACTGTCTAATGTTTTAGTGTTACAACCCGTTTGTGTAGGGGAGTTGTATTTCCCCATCAAATTGTCAGTCTGCTGAAAAAGGCATAATTTGGGGGAAGAGAGAAGAGTTTAAAAATAAGATGTTTTGAAAGCACCATGGTGTTACTGCTTACCAAGTCTGAAACCGGTCTTTTCTACACTTGATCTTAGCCAAAAGGCCGAGAAGCAATCTGAAATCGTTCTTTTCAGCTCAGAATCTGCCTATGACGCTGTGGTGGATGCTAAACTGGATACTGTAGGTACATCAGCCAAGAGCCCAGCCCTTGAGGAAAGGGCTATCTTGGTGAGAAAGCATGCTGGTGCATGCGACCAAGCTTAAAGGGATCAAGACAGATTTTTTAAAAATCATTTTATTGGGGGCACATACAACTTACCACAATCCATCCATCCATCCATTGTGTCAAGCACATTTGTATATATGTTGCCATCATCATTTTCAAAACATTTTCTTTCTACTCGAGCCCTTGGTATCAGCTTATTTCCCTCTCCCTCCCTCCCTCCCGAACCCTTGATAATTTATAAATTTTTTTTTATGTCTTGCACTGTCCGATGTCTCCCTTTATCCCCTTGTCTGTTGTCCATCTCCCTGGGAGGGGGTTATAAGTAGGTCATTGTGATTGGTTCCCATTTCTCCCCCACCTTCCCCTTACCCTCCTGGTATGGTTACTCTCAATATTGGTCCCGAGGAGTTTATCTGTCCTGGATTCCCTGTGTTTCCAGCTCTTATCTGTACCCATGTACATGCTCTGGTCTAGCCAGATTTGTAAGGTAGAATTAGGGTCATGATAGTGGGGGGTGGAGGATGGAGGAAACATTAAAGAACCAGAGGAAAGCTGTCTGTTTCATCGGTGTTATACTGTACCCTGACTAGCCTGTTTTCTCCCATGACCTTTCTGTAAGGGGATGTCCAATTGCTTACAGATTGGCTTTGGGCCTCCACTCCGCACTCCCTCCCTCTGCCCCCCCCCCCCCCCGTCCCATACACGTTATGGGTTTTTGCTCTGGGTCTTTGATGCCTGATACCTGATCCCATCAACACCTCATGATCACGCAGGCTGGTGTGCTTCTTCCATGTGGGCTTTGTTGTTTCTTAACTAGATGTCCGTTTGTTTATCTTCAAGCCTTTAAGACTCCAGATGCTATATCTTTTGATAGCCGGGCACCATCAGCTTTCTTCACCACATTTGCTTATGTATCCACTTTGTCTTCAACAATAGTGTCAGAAAGGTGAGCATCTCAGAGTCCTGGATTATTAGAACAAAGTGTTCTTGTGTTGAAGGAGTACTTGAGTGGAGGTCCAATGTCCATCTGCTTCCTTAATATTAAACCTGTAATATGCGCATAGATCTATTTCCCCATCGTCATATATAAATTTATTTACATATGTACATGCCTGTATTTAGACCTCTATAAATGCCCTTTGCCTCCTAATTCTTTCCTCTATTTCCTTTTACTTTCCTCTTGTCCCACTATCATGTTCTGCCTTCCTTTGGGTTTCAGTAATTCCTCTCGTTTACATTGCCCTTGATCACACCCTACCAGACATCTTATACCCTCCTCACCATCGATTTTCAGTCACTTGTTGTTCCCTTGTCCCTGGGGTTGTTAACACTACTTCCTTCCTCCCCCTCCCTTTCGCTCATCCTCCCCCTCCCCTTCTCTCATGCCCCCCCAACTGTTGCTCCCTTGTTCTCTCTTCAAGATTGTTTATCTTGCCTATCCCATCCAGACAGACATGCAGAGACAACTATGCACTAACACAAGACCAAGCACAACAAAGAAACAATAACTACAACAACAACAACAACAACAACAAAAAAGCCTGGGTCTATTTGTTGTCCTTTGCGAGTGTTTTCGGGTGGAGTCTGATGGGGCACCACACCCTGGCCCCACAGTCTAGTTTGGTATTCACTGGGGACTCATTGTTCTGCTCCCCTTGCTGCTCTGTTGCACGCCCCCAGCGTCTCCCCTCGGTGCAGTGGAGGCAGGGCGGGCACAATTCCTGCCGTGTGAGTGAGATAGATTTTAAGTGTATGAGGGGTTTTTCAAAAGTTTGTGAAAAATGGAATAAAAAAATAATGGATTTTTTTCTACAAAATTTTTGAAGCCACCACAAGGTGGAGTGGGAGAGGAAGGGAGGCGGAGAGCCCGCCCAAAGGTATGAAAGCTCCTGGCCTTGCAGGGAATTTGGGAATCATCTCCATTTACTCAATCTAACAATTACTGAACACCACACGCTGAGTTGAGGAAATTGCAGAATTTGCCAAAACTGAGTAAGACACGTCTCTGCCCTACTAAAACTTAAAACCTAGTAAAAGGGGGGAGCTAGGCGGGTGGGGGGGGGCAAAAGTCTACCAAAATTCTGTGTTCAGGACTTCTGATGACTCCTTGGAAAAGCAGGCATTTGAGAAAGCAGCTGGGAATCCCAGTGCTGCGTCAGGCGGGCCTTTTGGAGAATCCTGGAATGTAGAATGTTGTGAGCAAGATCTCCACCTACCGGCTCCAATGGCCATCGCACTGAGCTCCAGTATGACCTCGGGTGAGTGAGCCTGCCTGAGAGATGGAAACACTTAACCGCGTGCGGCAAGATAGAATTTCTTGGGTACCGTCTGGGTGATGATGTTCATGTGGCCACTGCCCGCTCCAACATTACGCAGTTAGGGAAAAAAGTTTCTACTTCTGTTGCAGCTGCCCTGGAATCGTCTATGGCTCTGGACCAAAGGATGTTGTCCAAAATGACTAATGCTTTAGCAGCTCACCCTTTTATGAAATGTTAGCTTCCGCACCCGGGCTCAGGCAAGCCCGTGTGTGCAGACAGAAGCCGCTGGCAAGATCTTTCTTGGACAGAGTCGCTGGATGGGTCCCCACAACTGACCTTCAGCTGAGCTCAATCCCTGCCCTGGAGTTGATGCTGACTCACTGCGACCCTACAGGACAGGGTAAAACTGCCCCCTGTGGGTTTCTGAGACTGAAACTGTTTACGGAAATAGGAAGTCTCATCTTTTTCTTGTGGAGCTTCGGGCTTGGTGGTTTCGAACTGCTAACCTTGTGATTAGCAGCCCAAATGTGTGACTACTAGCCAGCAGGGCTCCTTTTCGGCGAGCAGCCAGTTGCAAACTACTTGTGTCATCTGGCTTCTGATGACGAGGTACACTGGACAATGTCATTTTATGTGAGGACATTTCATTTGATGTATGACTTCATCACTTTTAGGGAACTGAACCCATGACAATAGGTTCCACAAAACCTGTAACTTGGGCGTGGGTGGTGGGAAATGGACGTTAGCAATAGCCAGTCCTCCCTGAGCATCTCCTGCCCAGTTAGTTGGTGGCTAGGCCCTGTGAACACAAGGACAAAGGACACGCAGGGACCTTCCCTTCAAAGATCGCCCGGTCCAGCATTCAGCTTCCCTGGGTTCTCTCTAATTGTGAGCGTGCGCTCCATGTCCGAAAGGACCCCCACCTTCCGAGTTGGTGCCGTGTTCTCTGCATATTCCTTTTCCCACATGCATTTTTCAAGACACATGTATCCAACAATTATACCGATATGAAGGAGAGGGGGCAGGGTGGAGACCCGACACCCATCTGCCAATAATTGGACATTTCCTCCCAGAAGGGACACACTGAAGGGACAATTCATTCAGGGCGCAGCATGGCACTGAGGAAACACACACCATTCCTCTAGTTCCTTAATGCTTCCTCCCCGCACTATCGTGACCCCAGTTCTACCTTACAACTCCTGCTAGACCAGAGCACGTACACTGGTACTGATAAGAGCTCTCGACACATGGAATCCAGGACAGATAACCCCTCGGAAACAGTAATGGGAGTAGCGATTCCATGAGGATAAGGGGAGGGAGAGGGTGGAGGGGAGCAAAGGGGAACTGATAGCAATGATGGAGTATAACCCCCCTCAATGGAACGAATAACAGAAATGTGAATGAAGGGATGCAGTGGTCTATGTAGGATATGAATAATAATAATAATATATAGTTTATTAAGTATTCATGAGGGTGGTAGGGTCGGGGAGTGGGGAGAGGAGCTGATACCCAAAGGCTCAGGTAGAAAGATTATTTTGAAAATGATGATGGCAACATCTGTAAAAGTTTGCTTGATATAATTGATTTATGCAATGTTATTATATCTCTAAGAGCCCTCAATAAAATGATTTAATATATATATTAAATCAGCACCACAGAGCTCAAACTCATTACAATCACATCTGGGTTGGCATCCTAACCCCCTCTTCCTGCCTATGTGATCCTGGGCAGCTAGTCTAACCTCTTGGACCTCTGTTTCCCCAGCTTTTAAATGTGGATAATAATACAGGAGATAATATGTGTTCCAGCATTTAGCATAGAGGTTGGTCCATAGTCAGAAACTAAAACCTTGCTATAGATATCTCAAGGAGCCCAAGTAGCACAGTGGTTAAAGGCCTCAGCTGCTAACCAAGAAAGGTGGTGGTTCAAGCCCACAGGATGCACCACGGCAGAAAGGTGTGGCAGTCTGCTTCTGAAAAGATTACTGTCTTGGAAACCCCATGGGACCGACCGTTCTACTCTGTCCTACAGGGTCTCTATGAGTCGGAATCAACTTGAAGGTATCAGGGAGGTGGTTTTTTAGGGTACCATGTAAGTACTATCATACTTAGATTAATTGTATTAAGCTGGTTTTATCCCCGACCTATGGAGTGGGACTTGGTTGACACATGAGTAATTCCAAAAGCTCCCCCTTTTATTGGGAAAGCTAGCTGTTGCTAACCACTTCCACCTCTGGTGCTGAGGTGTGTGGTACTGAGGGTGGGTGGTGTACCATGGAGCCGATTCCATCCCATAGCCACTTTATCTACAATAGAACGAAACACCGCCCGCTCCTGTGCCATCCTCACAATTGTGCTTCTGTTTGAGCCTGTGGTTGTAGCTGCGACGTCCATCCATCTTGTCAAGGGTCTTCCTCTTTTATGAGGCCCTGCCACTTTACCAAGCATGATGTCCCTCTCCAGCGATTGGGATCTTCTGACAACCTGTCCAAAGAACATAAGCCGAAGTCTCGCCATCCTTGCATAAGGAGCGCTTCCCCCATGGTTCTCTGGTCCTCGGTGAGGGACGGAGCTATTGGTCACATCTGGTAAGTTGGTGGACACCCAGAGAGTTTCCACGATGTTCTGGAACCCGACCTGATGCCAAATTCCCTACAGTTTCGGTTAATCTATGTAACCTGGGCCCTGTGGACTTTAATCTGTTCAAGGCTGGAAAGTCATTTGCTGGTGTTAAAGTATTGTAGCACTAAAGAAGTTGAATAGTAATATTTAATACAAAAGCACTTTAATACTGCTTTTCCGTCTCCACTCGTCAGCTCATATTTGGAGCGGCTTCCTTGGTTTGGGAAAAATCGTCAGTCCCCTAAACATAACAGGTTCTTATGAGAGCTTTGCAGTTGCTTATAGCTGAAATCCCACCAAAGCTTCCGCCTAAGACTTCAGCCCGTCAAGCTCCGTGAATGGGGAGCGCATCTTTAGCCCAACTCTGTTGTCACAGAGTTAGAGAACTTTTGAGTACTCTCATCAGATACAGATCATACTGTCTGTAAAAATGATGATTCCTTCTTGGGGGGCGATGTGTGTGGGTGCCTGAGATTCACCCAAAGGAGTCTCAGGAGCAGAAGGGGCCCAAGCAGGAGGTCTTTCTGCCTCACCTGGCAAGGAGGCACAGAGGGCCTTGAGCTCCGAGAGAGAGCAACCTCCCTCTTGGGAGCGAAGGGGGCTTGTTTCTGGCCTTGAGACGTGGTTATGAGTTGAGCAACTAACCAAAAGATATGCAGCTCGAGACCTCCAGCCTCTTCTTGGAAGAAAGGCAAGACTTTCTACTCCCATAGAAAGTTATCGTCTTGCTGACCCACAGGGGCAGTTCTACCCTGAGCTGTAGGGTCACGTGATGAGTCGGAATGGACTTGATTTTATGGTGGTGAGTGAGGCATTGTCAAAGACTAGCTTGTTGGCTGAAAAAAAAAAAGTCTAGCTTGTCAACCAATACCCAGGGAAGATGATAACCAATTTTGGGAGTGGGTGGTGGGGGCGGGGGGACAGGAAGTGAGAGAGATCATGTGGTCATTACACAATTTCATGTCAACTTGATACATAGATTATAGGGGTTGAGTCTAGCCTGTCAATCTGATTGATACCTCCTTGTGGGCATGGCCTTCTCATGAGGATTCTGGGAGATTTCCTCTCTTCCTCCCTGGAGGTGGGACACACACTCTCTCTGCTACACTTCCCTGTTGATAAGCCACACGGAGCCACACTGATGGCAGCCAAAGTCCTGGAGATGCTTCCATCGTCACTGGATCCACAAGACTTTCCACCCACTGGCCTGTGATCTTCCTTCATTTGGCATCATTGCATTTGTTGCATGAGTCTAAAGAGGTATTCATGGACTGTTATTGCACATACAGGCTAATATTGGACTTATGGTCTTAATCTGGACTGGGCTGGGCTGTCTTATTGATGCGTAATTACTTTTTGATGTAAAGTTCTCTCTTACATATATATGACTGTCAATGAATTTGTTTCTCTAATCTACCCAGACTAACACAGATCCCTCAGGCCCACTAAAGTGGGAAGCCCAGAGCCAAAAGACGCCCAGGGAAACCTCTTCTCAGTAGGACCATTACTGGATCTGGTGGTTCTCAACTTTGGTCACATTTTAGACTGATCCAAGGAGCTTTGTGAAAAATGCATATTCCAGTAATAAACAGGTGTGTATTGTGGTACTTCTTCCATCCTCTTGGCAAATATAGCAGAATGTAGGGGGCTGGACCCTCACAGATGCAAACTTGAGCAGGTTTGGCCTGGTTGATGGAAGATGTGTCAGTATTTGGAGTCCCAAACCAGTGAGAAGCTGACTTAGTGTCTCCTCACATGGAAACTGGAGGATGTCGAGCAGAACCATGGCAAAGCAAACAAGCAAAAACTCTCCCGTGGACTCCGACCTGTGAAAACCCGTGTGTGTCAGGGCAGAGCTGAGCTCCATCGGGAAAATGGCTGGTTTTTCACCTAGCAGCTGGGCTTGCTGTCTGCACCCCTCAGGTACTCTGGAACCTCTGTGTTACTGTGGGCCTTCAAGTCCATTCGGACTCAGAGACCCAATAGGACACAGAACTCCCCCGTAGTGTTTCCAGGCTGTCATCTATGTGGCAGGAGTCCTCCAAACATTAGGTTGCTAACTGAAAGGTCAGCAGTTCGAGCCCACTGACCACTTCGCGCGAGGAGATGTGGCAGCATGGTCCTGCAAAGACTTATAACCTTAGACATCTAATGGGGCAGTTCTACTCTGTGCTGTAGGATTCCCATGCATTAGAATTAACCTGCTATCCCTGGGTTGGGTTTGGGATTTGGAATCTTTATGGGAGCAGGTTGCCAGGCCTTTTCTTCCAGGGAGCCACTGGGTGACCTCGAACTGCCAACCTTTCAATTATCAGCTGAGCTGTTCACCTTTGTGCCAACCACCCTCCAAAAAAAAGAAAAACCTCACTGCCATCAAGTTGACTCTGACTTACAGTGACCTTGTATAGCTGCAGCGGTTGGTTTCCAAGAGCATAATTCTTTCCAGAAGTTTTACTCTGGCTGGTGCCTTCAAACTCCTGACCTTGTGGTTAGCAGTCCAGTGCATAAACTACCATGCCACTGGGTTCCTGCCAACCACCCTAGATGCCTTGAATTTGCTTTCAAGTTAGAAACAATGTCATTGAATGCTATTATCTTGCAGGAGCAGAGGACCCCCAGAGGGATGGTAATTTGCTCTGCTATCTATCTGCTTACCTGAGAAACCTTCAGGGACTTGAGAGAGCTGGCGGCTTCTCTTCCTCCTCCCCTTTGTCAGTAAGCAGAAAAAGCAAGGTGAAGCCAGCCCCCTAGCCTAACAAGCCTAGACTTTCTTAGTTAATTAGATTTCTATTAAAACACACACCCAAATACACATCTTTAGCTAAAATATTTTTTAACTCCATATGCTTGTTTTGTTAAAATTATCATACCCTGCTGTTGGAAAAAAAAAGCGACTTAATCCCTTTGTTTTAGTTAAAGATGCACAAAAACATTTATTATTGGGGGAAAGACTTTGCTGGCAAGGTGCGTTGTTTCTCTTAATATAGTGTGATTTAAAATAAAAACTTCCTTAAATATTCATGACTAAATCTTAGATTATAGATGGTCTCCACCCGATTACTTCACAAATATTGACTCTTGACCTTGGATTTTACATACAGACCTATATTCCGTCTTTATGGTGGTGGTGGCAGCTCCAAGAGTTTATAACTGTATAGCACAGTTATTTTTTCAATGGAGAGCCACTGTCAAGAAAAAATATGGACTCAGGTGTCAAAAAGCAGATTTTCATCCAATTGCCTTCCTTTCTGTTCATCACCTATCCGGAAGGACAATGAAATTGCATGTCTAAACGATTTTCAGGGTTAAAATTAAAATTAAATTACTCTTACTCCAATGAGAAGTGCCCTCTCATACACTAAAATATAATGACATTACGAAATATAATGACACTAAATATCATACACTAAAACATCATAGTGACATTACGAAATACATGCTACGTTTGAGATTTTCCTTTACTGCAGCGAGAAATTTACTCCGGTCAACAAATGAACATTTTTGGACATGTAATTCCCTTGTGGTACTTTTAAAATTTGGCCACAAAGTCTTTGCTACCCCCCTCCTCAAGAGATAGAGTTCATTTCCCCTCCTTTGAATAGAGGCCAGATTTAGTGACTCACAAGGAGCCCTGGTGGTCCCAACCACAAGGTCAGCAGTTTGAAACCACCAGTGAGCTCCGCAGAAGAAGGACGAGGCTTTCTACTCCCGTGAAGAGTTACAGGCTCAGGAATTCACAGAGGCAGTTCTGCCCTGTCCTATTCAGGATTGGCAGTGAGTTTGGTTTGCTTGTTTTAGTGACTCACCTCTAAGGAATAGAATGTGGTAGATGGCTCACTATGGGGGAAGCCAGCCAGCGGGCCATGAGACACTCCAGCAGTCCTGGGAAAGGCGCACAGGGAGAGCAACCAAGGCCTCTAGCCAACAACCAGCATGTCAGCAGGCACCCTGGGAAATGCCAACACTTTGACTGCAGTCTCCTCCTTGAAAGATCCCCACGTAAGAATGGGCCGGCTCTTTAATTCCTGATTCACAGAGATTATGAAGCAATGAGCTACTAGGTTTGGGGTCAGTTCTTACGCAGCCAATAGATAACTAAATACAGCACCGTAATTTAAGTCCAAGAAAAAGGGAAGGAGTTGGATTACTTATTTTAAAGAAGGACTCACCAATTGCACTCCTGGTATGTACTCAAGAAATGAAAACATGTGTGCTCCAAACTTGGCATGAATGTCTGTGGTAGTGTCATGTCTTATCAGTGGGTGAGTGGATGATGCAGAGGCGGTATATCCATACAATGGAGTCTTCAAAGCATTACGTTAAAGCATAGCTTCCCAAATTTATTTGGCCTACTACTCTCAGAAAGAAAGAATAAAGTTAAAAAAGAGAGAAATTTACTCAAGTCTCTGCCATTAAGAAATCATTTGTACAATAGCCCATAATCCAGGGCAGAGTGCTTTTGCAGCCCTGAAGGGTCATTCTAGCACCCCCAGTGGGGTGGAAGTGCCCACTTTGGGAAACACTGAGTTAGAGGAAGGAAATCTGACTCAAAAGGCCACACGAAGTGTCCGAAACAGGAAGACTCACAGGGACAGAAAGGTTAGTGGTTGCCTAGGGCTGGGGGTATGTGAGGAGTCTGGGCCGTCCTTGTGGGCAATGAGAATGTTATGAGATTGGACTGGTATTGTAGGTATGTGACCTATATATCTCAATTGATCCTATTATGTTTTACATAACTAAATACTTGACTCTGGGGCGCCAAGGAAATAGACACCTCCCTCAGGGCACTCCTAAAGGAACAGCGATGTTCCTCATTCCTGATTCTTCAGCAAATTTGCTTCTTATTCAGTTGCTCTTAGTTTTTGCTCCATTTCCATTTGTCTTATTTGGCTTGCTATTCAATAAGGAGTGTTTGAAGTCTAGGCATTTTCCTCTGATTACAGTTTAGCACTATCCATGGGTTTTGATATATAATGTTTTCATTAGTATAATTTCCCACATATTTGATGCATTCATTTTAGGGGGTCCAAGAGTCGTTTGGGAGAAAGGGTTGACAATCTCAAAAGATTGGCTGTTTGTTTTTATTTTTTCCCTATTTCTTGCATTTATTTCTAGTTTCAAGAGCAGATGGTGTGATTTATACTGCTTTTAATTTGTTACATAGAATGAGTTTTCCTTTTAGTTAATATTCATACATCCCATTCATGTTTGAAAATAAATCTACTCTTTTCAGAGGACAGGGTTCAGATTATTTAGGATTTCATTCTGATCTCTTTTTTATAATCATTTCATTGGGGGCTCATACAGCTCTTATCACAATCCATACATGCATTGTTGCCATCATCAGTTTCAAAACATTTTCTTTCTACTTGAGCCCTTGGTATCGGCTCCTCCTTTTTTCCCCTCCTTCCCTCCCCCATCCTCCCATCCTCATTAACCCTTTATTAGTTTATAAATTATTATTTTTCGTGTCTTAAACGCTGTCCCCCTGGAAGGGGATTATATGTAGATCATTGTGATTGGTTCCCCCTTTCTCCTCCCACTTTCCTCTTCCCCTCTTGGTATCACTACTCTCATTATTGGTCCTGAGGGTTTATCTGTCCTGGATTCCCTGTGTTTCCAGCTCTTATTTGTACCCATGTACATGCTCTGGTCTAGCTGGATTTGTAAGGTAGATTTGGGGTCATGATAGTGGGGGGACGGAGAGGAAGCAGTAAAGAACTAGAGGAAAGTTGTAGGTTTCATTGGTGCTATACAGCACCCTGATTGGCTCATCTCTTCCTTGTGACCCTTCTGTAAGATGATGTCCAATTGTCTACAGATGGGCTTTCGGTCTTCACTCTGCTCTCCCCCTCATTCACATTACTATGATTTTTTTGTTTTGTTTTGGGTCTTTGATGCCTGATACCTGATCCCATTGACACCTCGTGATCACACAGGCTGGTGTGCTTCTCCATGTGGACTTTGTGACTTCTCAGCTAGATGGCCGCTTGTTTACCTTGAGACCCCAGACACTATATCTTTTGATAATTGGGCACCACCAGCTTTCTTCACCACATCTGGAAGTTTGTCTTTAGCGATCGTATCAGGAAGATGAGCATCATAATATGCCAGGTTATTAATACAAAATGTTCTTATATTGAGGATTTGAGTAGAGGCCCAATATCTGTCTGCCACCTTAATACTTAACATATAAATATATGTACATAGATCTATTTCCCTATCATTATACATAAATATATTTACATATGTACATGCCTGTATTTAGAGCTCTATAAATGCCCATTTGCCTCCTAGTTCTTTTCTCTTCCTTTTAATTTCCTCTTGTCCCACTATCATATTTGGGTTTCACTAGTTCCTCTCGGTTATATTGTCCTTGATCAAACCCTATCAGGCATCCTAGACCCTCCTCACCATCAATTTTAGATCACTTGTTCCCTTGTCCCTGGGTTTGTTAATACCACTTTCCTTTCCCCCACCCTCTCCCTCTCCCATGTCCTCCCCAGAACCATTGTTACCATTGTTTTCTCCTCGGATTATTTATCCCACCTATCTTATCTAGATAGACATGCAGAGACAATAATCAGCACAAAAACAAGACAGAGCAAACCAAACAACAAAAGAAACCCAAATAACAACAACAACAACAACAAAACCCAATGACACAAAAAAGGAAAGCCTATAAATAGTTCCAGGTCTGTTGGTTGACCTTTAGGAGTTTTCCAGTCCAGTCTGATGGGGTGCCATGCACTGGCCCCAAAGTCTATTTTTGGTATTCCCAGTGGACTTCATTACTTTGCTCCTCTTGTTGCTCTGTTACATTGCCTTAGTGTTTCACCAGTGTTGTCCTCCATGGGGCTATGTATCAGTAAGGGACCTTGTGTCTCATGGGGGGGCCAGCCCTATGGGTCTCTGTTCATTGTATGCTCTGAGCAGGAATATCGTCCTCAGGACTTGGTGGACCAGGATATGTTCCACTCTCTCTCCCCTCCTGTGCTCTGGTCAGGTGTGCCCCTCTCTCTGAGCTGTAGCTTCAGTGCTGTCCTCATTCTGAACTCTTATATCCTTATTTTTTTCTCTTTGCCTACGATAACAGCACTGAAATAAGTGGGCGAAAACCCACCACCTCTGTTATAGTCACATCCATTTTTCTGTTATTTTCTGCTACTTGTCTTTATAGCCATAGCAGGACATTAACATAGAACGCTCTTATTTCAACTTCAGTTGAGGGCCCAAAGTGGAGCAAGATTACATAACAGTTACCAAGAACCTCTATCTTCTAAAGCTGTGGTTCTCAACCTTCCAAATACCGTGACCCTTTAATACAATTCCTCATGTTGTGGTGACCCCCAACCATAAAATTATTTTGTTGCTAGTTCATAACTGCAATTTTGCTGTTGTGAATCAGGCGACCCCTGTGGAAGGGGTTATTCGACCTCCAAAGGGGTCATGACCCACAGATTGAGAACCACTGTTCTAAAGGGAGAGAGTAGCTTATAGCTACATGATTGGAGGCTGTAAAAATGGGAGTGTGAAAGACCCTTTAGTTAATCTTACAATTAGAGTTAAATGTGATAAAACATAAACTGTAATAGGTTTGTATAATAGGATTTCCTTGATCTTTCTATTATGGATTTCTAATCCCATAGTGTTGTGATCTGAAACTACTCTTTGTCATATTTTAATGTTATACGTTCTTCAATTAACTGAGGCTTGCATTGTGAACTAACATATAGGCTATTCTGGAAAATGTTCCCTATGTGCTGGAAAAGAATACTGATGGTTCTGTTGTGTGTAGTGTTCTGGGTATGTCTCTGAGGTCAACTTGACTGATTGTCGAGTTCTTCTGTGTGTTTGTTGAGTTTCTTTCTAGTTGTCTGCCCTTCATTAAAAAATGTATTAAAGTCTCCTACTATTATGGCAGAGTTGTTAATTTCTCTCTTCCATTAAGAAAGATTTTGATTAATGTGTTTTGAAACTCTTTCCTTGTGTGTATAGATATTTATTATGGTTATGTCCTGTTATTCAATTGACCTTTGAGTCATTGTATAATAACCTTCATGGTTCTTATGCTGTATTTTGCCTGAAAGCCTATTTTATCAAAACAGATATTGCCAAATCCTGTTCCTTTTTTACAATGTGATTAGCTTGATATATTTTCCCATCTTTGGGTTTTGTTTATTTTTGACTTTGTATCTCAGGTATATCTCTTAAAGACATCATGTTGATGGATCCCATTTTCTTACCTATTCTGCTACTCTGTCTATTGATTGCTGCACTTAATCCATTTACATTCAGTAATTATCAGTAGGCGCAAACTTATTGCCATCATTTGACTGTGTTTTCTTGCCATGCTGCTGGTTTCTCTATTCTACTTAATATTCCAAGCTGAGTTCATTTTGTTTCTTGGTTTTCTTATCCATTTTCTTTGTTCCTGTTGTTTCAATACTTACTAAAGAGTTATAATTTTCCTATTTTTATTTTGATGAGGTTTACTCATTGTCTTTGAGGTTACCCTATAATTTGTTTCTTCCAAAATGTATAGCAGCCTGTTTTGTTGAAATCCGTTTGACCCCCTCTCAGTTTGGAAGCTCCGTAACTATACTCTTTCCTTTCTTTGCTTTGCCATGGTCTTCACCGATAAAGTGAGCGATCTGGTCCCCTTTTTCTGCCTTGTTCACCCACTGCTGTCCATTCCAACTCACAGCGGCCCTATGAACAGAGTAAAACTATCCCTTAAGGTTTCCAAGGCTGTAAATATTTTCAAGAGTAGTGCTATAGTTTATTGGTAAAGAATTGTGTACAGGTGCCAGGCTGGCAAGGGGTGGATTGCTATAGTTTATTGTGCCACCCTGAAGGGCAGAGGGATAAATGGCTTGCTTGTTCTGTGCCTCAGTTTAAAGGGGTACACTACCTGTGGGATGCCTAGCCTGTGGACTGTGTCGCTGTAAGTTGAGGTCCCTTTAAGCCCACACGATTGGAATGTTCATCTCTGGAGCTGGGGACTGACAGTTGATGACAGTTGGGGACCTGCCTTGCAGTTTGCTGCCTGGGTATATATAGCCCAGCTCTCTCTACAGAAGGGGACTAGTAACTGGCAACTCTCAAAAACTTGAAGGACTGCTAGTGTCTCACTGCTTTATAATTTAACTGTTAATTTCTTGTATTATCTATCTGTATATTATTTAATGGTTTATTTCTTGAATTATATATCTATCTTTATAAATATATTTATATATAATTACTAGCAATCTGGTTTGTCTCTCTAGAGAACCCTGTCCAATACAAGTAGACAACCTCATTTTTCTCCCATGGAGCAGCAGGTGGCTTTGAACCACCAACTCTGTGGTTAGCGATCCAATGCTTACCAGACAGCACTGGGCTGACTGATAAGTTGTATTGTCATGAAGGGTTAACCCCAGGTTGTTGTCTGCTGTTGTTGGTTCTTTGTACACTGTCAGGGGAGCCAACTCCTAACAAATCCTCACAGACCCAGTAGGCACAATTGTACAGCGATAATAAGCAAATATTAAAGTCATAGAGAAAACATGAGAGATAGGAGAGAGTAAAATGAAAGAGTCAGACACATTTCATGGTAGGTAACATGTTCACCTCAGCTCCTCTTGGTGGTACAGGGCAGGAGAGAGAGATGTATTGCTAACCAAGGCTTATATATCTTTTGGGAGCGTTACAGGTAAAGACATGTCACAAGAAGGGGTTGTACTGTAAGTAATACAGTAATGAGAGGGGGATGATCTAGGGGTATGCATGCAATAGGAAGGGGAGGGATTAGGGGTATACATGTGACAAGATGGATGGATCCTAGATTCAGGATGGCAGCCTAATTTGGGATGTCACTGAGCAGGTTTGACCTGTTCTCCGGCTCTCCATGGAAACAATTACTGTACTTATCAGTAGGGTGTGAGCCCCATCTGTAGTAGACCAGACTAATGGTTGAATGCCTTCAGGAAGAATCTCTCTAAGCATCTGACCTCCTACCATGAACTGGCAACCAGACTCTAATGTTTGGCATGTCTTTGGGGGACAACGCTGGGGAAAAGTCTTTTTATATCCCACACTGCACAGAACTCCCTTTTGTATTTTTCTTATAAGGTTGATCTGGTTTTTACAAATTCTTTTGATTTCTATTTATCTGGAAATGTCTTAATTTTGCTTTCATATCTGAGTGACAATTTTACTCAGTCTACAATCTGTCATTCTTGGTTGGCAAATGTTTTTTATCTTTCAGAGTTTTATATATGTCATCCCACTGCCTTTTTGCCTGAATGGTTTCTGCTGAGAAATCAGAGCTTAGTCTCCTTGATTCACCTGTGTCTGATAACTTTGTTTTTCCAAGTTGCTCTCAGGATTCTTTTTCTTTGGTTTTGAGAAGTTTGATTGTGGTATGTCTTGGTGATTTTCTTTTGGAGTCTATTGTGTTTTAGGTTTGTCTGGCTTCCTAAATGCATGTCCTCTCGTCTTTCATAACATTAAGAAAGTTTTCTTTCCAATGAATATTCAACAATTGGGTGGGGAGGGTCCTTCCTATTCTGTAATTTTGATCACATGTCTGTGATTTCTCTTCCTTTAGACTTTGTTGTTGTTGCTTTTTCCTTTTGTTCCTCTAACAGATTAGTATTGAGAGCCTTGCCTTCAAGTTCACTAATTCAGTCTTCCATTGATTTAATTTTATTCCTTTGTCCTTTCAATGTCTTATCTAATGTTAACCTTCTGGATTTCTATTTGCTATTTGTTCTATAGTTTCTAATTTTTCATTTATTTTGTCAGTTCTTATAGTGTTTTCCTGAATTATTCTAAACCTTTTCTATGTTTTGCATAGAAAAATTGCTTTCTGTAACTTTCAACCAAATGAAAGTATCTCACTATCATTCTTCTGAATTCCTTTTCAGGTAGTTCCGATGTCATATATATTTTTCCCCACAGGAAAGTTATGACTCTGTATGTTGATCCCTTGTTTGAGTCTCTTACCTTGTTTTTTCATGTAAGCGAAAATTGTCTGTTTTCTCTGGGCCATTGTAGTGGTGGTGTTTTTAATTGATGCTTGTAAGTTTGTGTGTTATTAAGCACTCATCCCCGCGTGTCTCCTGGTGGGTGTGAGTAGATTATGAGAGCCTGTGCACAGTGTTCACTGTGCAGTGCAGTTGAGGGTGGGTTTCACGAGGGTTGGCTGCTTTATGTCTCTGATTAGGTGGTAGGGGAGTAGATAGTAGCGCTTGCCCAGTGGGTGGGGCTGTGGGAGCTACTGGTGTGGCTGGGCTCTGTAGGCAAGCTGCTTACTGGTCATCAGCCACATTTGATGGCATTTGTGAAAACTGTTTGCAAAAGTTCAAGATGGGTGCTGTGGTTTAGTAAGTTCCTGGATGCGACCCTTTTAGCCATAGTGTTTGTAGCTTGCATTGAATTACTTTTTTTGTTAATGGGTCTGGGTAAGCTAATATGGGGAGGGCTACTGATAGATGACTTAGTTGTAAGTGATTGGTATCAGGGTTAATTGTGATTGTGTAAATTTGGAACTATAACAAGGGCATTGATGAATTTTGCCATCTTGCTGGATTTTAAATACCATATATACTCGAATATAAGCTGACCCGAGTATAAGCCGAGGTACCTAATTATTACCAGGGAAACCAGAAAAACTGATTGACTCGAGTATAAGCCTAGGGTGAAAAATGCAGAAGTTATTGGTGAGTTTCAATAATCAAAACAAATGAAAATAAAATTACTAAAAATTGAGACATCAGTGGGGTAATGTATTTACTTATTTTAAATAAAAACATAAAAGACAACAAGTCATTTAACATTAGTAAACCAGCACAGTAAGTGGGAAATAGGTTCAACAAAAACAATAAGGTATCAACAATGATACATTAAGAGTACTATTCCCTGAGCTCAATCAGCAGCCAAGCTAAAATGTAAAGAGTTAAAATCCTTCAAAACTGGATTCCTCATCACCATCCGTATCCCAATGCAGAGCTTCAGCTGGTGTGAGGTCATCATAGACGCTGTCCTCGCTGAGATCGCCGTCATCACCATCACTGCTGTCATTTTCATACAAAGCGCAGTCTTCACTGCCATCCATAGCATTATTAATACTACATTTCTGGAAGGCACGTCGCACCATGTCTTCTGGAATGTCTTCCCATGCATCTCGAACCCACTTTGCTATTAATTCTATGTCAGGCTTTTTGTTAGTCAGGCTTGACCAGATGACATGCATTCATGCCACATCCTTTGCACACGGTCTTTAAAAGGCTTATTCAAAGATACATGTCATAGGACGGCTCTGATTGGTTAGATGTGAGTAAACAAACATTCAAAGCCCTGCAGTGTCAGCGGGGCTTTGAATGAACAGCAGAGAAACGGCAATCACCGCGAGATAACGGGCGTTCATCCTGTTACCTGGTGGGGGGCAGCGAGATGTTATACCTCGCTGTGGTACCACTGACCTGTATATAAGCCGAACCCCAGTTTTTCAGCAGCAAAAAATATGCTGAAAACATTTTTTGTGTTGAAAAACTCAGCTTATGCATGCATGAGTATATACAGTAAGCCATTTCGCTAGGAAAGGGGATCTCATTACCACCGAGAAAGAGCTAGAAATAGAGCGTATCTTTCGGACTTCTAGATGCCTACTCATGGAAACGTCTTATCTGGGAGACAGAAAACTGTGACGGGAGAGAAATGGCAGAGCAGCAGCAACAGTAGCCTAAGAGCATGAGGTAGAGTGGTGGGCCTCTTGGCCCCCGCAGAGAGTAAAGCTGAGCACCTTCAGGCAAGAGGCTTGTTTGTGGAACGGGAAGCCTCCAGATAGGTTGTGAGGGGAGCTAGGTTTGCTGACCCACAGAACTAGAGGTGAGAACCTTTGGACTGAGGTTCTGGATGCAGTGCAGTGCCCTTTGAGCATTTATCAGCAGTGCTGAACAAGCTTGGTAACATTGCCCAAGCAGGAAAGAGACCAAGCCAAGGGGTTGAGAGGTTGAGAGGGGTCTACCTGTGGGCACAGCAGAGAAGAAACTGTCTGTGTTAGACAGGGTTCTCTAGAGAAACAAAACCAGAACACTAATAATTATATATATACGTTTATATATAACATAAGAAATAAGCAGTTGATTGATCTATAAAGCACTACAAGTGGCTCAGGTCAACTCACTCCCGTGAGACAGCTGTGAGACATCGGCAGTCCTTCAAGTCTTGGGGGCCTCCGGGTAGTCCTCTGTAGAGCAAGTCAGGCTATTCGGCCACAGGCAGCAAACAGCAAGTCAGGTCACCAACAGTCAGCAGGTGACAGGGTCCGACAGTCCCCAGCTCAAGAGATGTATATTCCAATAGTGAGGCGAAGCAGTTCTTGAAGGAACCTCAAATTACAGCGATACAGTCCATGGGTTAGGTGTCCCACAGGCAGTGTAGCTTGCCAATTGAGGCACAGAACAATCAAGGCAGCCACACACACAAAGAGCAAGAGACAAGAAAGGCGAGGCTCACTGAGCCATTTATCTCTCCGCCTTTCAATGAATCCCACTTGTGTTCATTGGCCATGTTGGCACAATAAATGTTAACTATCTCACTGTCTTGATGAAAACACTGTATCCTGACATTTCTGATCCTGAGTTGTAACCTGTTAACTTCCTTAATAACCCCCATAACCATGAATAAAGTCTGTACACTCTGCTGTGTGGCCATTGAAATGAATTCTCAAACCCAGTTGGAAAGTTGAAAGTTCTGGGCGAGAGATGGCCGGCTCCAGAATTGGTAAGGAAGATTGTGAAGGGTTGAGGAATGTCTGACCTCAGACTCATTGAATCATCCTCAGGCTGATGAGTTTGACTCTCCTTACCCTCTCTGAAGTCAAAGGAGATCACACGTGCCACCTTACCCCTTTACAGCGAGCGGGTTGGTGACAGACTGCCTGACCACTCACTCATTCTCTCCCCTCTATTGCCATTGTCGGTCAGATTCTTCTCTTAGTCAGTACAACATTCATTTCTCTATCCTTTCCTTTGCTGCATGAGGCTCCAGGATTATCACCTGTCATTGTTTCATGTGGTCTCTCGTGTCTTTGTTGTAGAGAGCCTGCACAGTAGGTCTGTCTGGTCTGAAATCTACCAGTCTCCCTCTGTAATAGGATTTCATGCTATTATTAAAAGTTTGCTTTTGAAGAAGGCTATGAAAGAATGATATTAAGGTTAAAAAGGAAAACACAAAACTATATATGAGGGAGCTTCCAAAAATGTGTGAAAATTTTCTTATCTTCAAATCTGATTTTTCCATTAACTTTTTGAAGCCCCCTAATTATCTGTTTAATTCTAATTTTATGGAATAAGTACATGCAAAAATAAGACATAAGACAAAAAATACCATTGGGAATTCAGCTATGCTCTTATTTTCTGGATTTTTTTTTCTGAATTAGAAACCTTCTACAATAAGATGTATTACTTTAAAAATAGTTTATATTAGAAAAAAGTTAAGGGACATATATTTCATGAATAAACCCACTGACATTGAGTTGATTCCAACTCATAGTGGCTCTGTAGGCAGAATAGAACTGTGCCTTAGAGGTTTTGAAACTGTAAATCTTTATGGGAGCAGATGGCCCCAGCTTTGTCCCTTGGAGCAGCTGGTGAGTTTGAACTGCTGATCTTACAGTTAGCATCTCCCAATGCTTAACTCACAGCACCACCAGGGATCCATATATATGTGTATCTATTTATTTATGGTTTAATTTGGAAAAAACACAATGGTTTTATTAAGGCTTGTTTATTTATGGTTTATTAAGGTTTTATTAAGTCAGCTCAAATACCCAAGTAATCACCTTTTTATTCCACCTTTGCTTTCTCAAGACCAATGTATAAATGAAAAGCAGTTTACTTGCAGTCCAACGTCTTCTTTCCAAAGCCCCAGAGGAGGAAGGGGGCCAGTGAGCTGGCCTCAGGAGCAGACACTTTTAACAGCAGCCCTGTGGCCGATTTTCTCAGCAAACAGCTGAAATATCCTGAAAGGATGTATAAACTTAGCCTACACTTTGTTCTCAGATTTTTTTTTTTTTTTTGTCGTTGGCCCTGCGACGGATTTGGCAGTTCTAGTTTTCTGTGAATGTGCAGAGGACAGAGTGGATTGCTCCTGAGGGTCTTCCAATTCTGTAACTCTTCACTGGAGCATCAAGCTTCCTTTTCTCTTGATGAGCGGCTGTGGGTTTGAACTGCTGACCTTGTGGTTAGCAGCCCAACGTGTAACCCACAACGTTACCAAAGCTCCTTAAATACAGAGGACTTGGGTGATGTGACTGTGCCCGTTTGCCTCATGAGCTGCTTAAAACTGACCTTTAAATTTTAAGCTTAATTATCCTGACTGCCAAAATAGACCCCTGGGACTAGGCTTTAAGTATTCATGTTTTCACAGTCATTTTCATTTTTTCCTCATCATTAAAATGTACTTTCTGGGTCAGCAGCTGAACACACACGCGAGGCCGCTCTGAATTTCACATTTTCCAACTCCACACAAGATGAACCTCCTCTGTGCACCCTGCCTTCTCCCTGGGAACAAGGAGTGAGAGAACAGCTGGGAAGATGGCGGTCAAGGCCTTCTCTCTGCCCCTCCACTCTCCCTTCCAATGGGGCGAAACCTGAAAGGGGCAACAATGTAGGAGGGGGGAGATGGCAATGACCCACGACATTCCCTGTCTACTCTCATAGCTCCCACTCAACAAACACAGCAGCCCCTTGTTTCAGGAACACTCTGGGGGAAGGGATGCTATGATGAACTATACTGTGTTTTATAAAAGGCATTGAAGAATCCCAGCAAATCATGCTGTGTTAGTCTGGGCACTTTAAAGAAACAAATCCACAGAAACTCATATGTATAAGAGAGAGTTTTATATAAAAGGTAAGTGCACATCAAGAAAACATCCTAACCCAGTGCTGCCCAAGCCCACAAATCCAACATTAGCCCATATGTCCGACACCAATCCACAAAGTCCTCCTCCATCTCACAAAACACACTATGATGCCGCCTGCAGGAGGAAAGCCGAATCAGTGAACATGTAAGCATCTCAGCTCTGGCAAGGGTCGCCACACGGCTGTTCCAGCACCCAGGGCTGCACTGGGTTAGGTCCATGTGGCTTCTCCTCGAGAATGTCTTGCAGGAAGTGAGCCTTGCCAGCTGAAGCAAGGACCTGGCTAAGGCAGCTGCACCCTGGTCCGACCATCACAAAGCAAGAGACCCGAGAACTCAAAAGACGCGGCTCACCGAGCCATTTATTCCTCACCCTTCAATTAACCCCCATGTGTGTTTATCAGCCAGGTTGGCACAAGAAACTAACTCACATGCCAAGTGTTAGCCATGCTCCTGAGCTGGGGTCCATCGGCACAGCTGAGGAGCTCCCATGGCTTCTGCTGGTCCAGAAGAAGGTGAACACACAACTCCATTCATTCCTTCTTTGACTGAGTGTCCTAGAAACAAAGGATAAAGGAGTGAATAAGAGAGACTAGGAACCATGGTTAGCAGGACAGGCAGACGTGACACTAATAACTCTCAGGAGTCACGCTGCAGAGTCCCTTCATGTTTGAACTGAGTAACATTTAAAAAGAGACCTGGACGATGGCTCTTCGTTTTCTCCATAAGAAGTTTGTTTGTGACCACAATCAGGATGGGCCAGAGAAGCACTGGAAGCCATGTTACCTCTGAGAAAATGACATCTGCTCATATCAGCAAAGAAGGGATGCTGGGTGAAACCTTCCTAAACCCCTTGATCACCAACACTGGACACAATGAACAGGGCAGCTGCAGGAAGTAAGTGCAAAGGTCCTGAGGTCCATGGGAAATTCAGATATTAGCACTAACATCATAGTACATCAGTGGCTCTCAAATATTTCAATGGCAGGGCCTGGTTTAAAAAAAGTTATTGAGGGTTCCTCCCCCCGCCATAAATTCTGTTTAATATTAGAAGTCCTAGCCTCTCCCATAACTCAGCTTTCAGATAAGTGACAGATGAGTGTACAAGGCCAACGATGACACCAGGTAGGTGTGCACTCCTTGAGGACAATCAGAGGAATCGGGCTCGGAAGGTAGGAAGGAATAGAAATGAACGGCAAGCAGGAAATGCAATGCTAAACACAATGTGTGAGGCTGAGTTGACTAGAGAACCCAATCCAGTGACGCTCATCTATGTATAAGATAGAGCTTTATCTCAAGAAAGCACCCCAGCCCAGCCAAACTCAAGTCCGTAAGTCCAATGCTAGTCCATAAGTCCCTTTGCAGATGCATACAGCCACATGCAGAAGGCAAGAAGGGCACAGCCAAAGGGCACAGTCGTGTGGCACCGGGGTCAGTGGAAACGTGGCAGGGCTCCCGCAGCTCTCAAGGTGGCCAGCAAGCGGGATGGTAAAGGGGGGCACAGAGGAGGAGATTGGCAGGATCCTCCTTAGGACAAAGGCCACGTCCCCAAGGAGAAAGCATCAGGTTTGCCCTGATTGACAGGTCTGCCCCACCGCTAGCCAGGACTGTCTAGTGGACACACACACAGGGGGTCTTGGGCAGTGTTGGGGACTGTAATCCAAGGGTAGGAAGAGTTGGATGCAAAACCGGTATGCTCTGGACACGTTTACGTCAGTCACAATAAAAAAATAACAAACCAAAAAACGCCGATCAAAATTGGGAAAATACAGACCAGAATTTCATATGCTGGGGACTCTGGACTTTCTGGAGCCATTGGAGGGTGGATGAACCCCTGAAGCGATTGCCCTGAGATAACCTTGAAAAGCAAAACGATCCCCCAAAGTCTTGAGATCCAGCAATCGTTTGCCTTCCCTGATAGCAATATCTGCCTTAAGCCTTATGCTCTTTTAAGAGCTATCTGTGTGGAAGCAACCCAGACAAGAACAACTAAAAAGATTAGTGAGGAGCCTCAAGGGCAGCAAATTTATCTTTCTGAGAGAGGAACACCTCTCATTAAATGGAGGCGAGGAGCAGTGCCCAACTCAAAGGACGTCATTCATATCCCTTCGCTTCTTACAAATTAATGGGGAGCAATAACGATGAGTCCAAGAATGAAGACAATATTCTAAAACTGAGGGTGGTGATGATCATGCACCCCTTCTTGATTGAACTATTGAACTGTTCGGTATGTGAATTATATGCCAACAAAACTGTTAAGAACATGGGGGAGTGGGGAGGGAGGGGGAACATGAGCAGCAGATATTAAGGGCTCAAGTAGAAGGCTAATGTTTCGAGAATGATGATGGCAACAAATGTACATATGTTCTTGACATAATGGATGGATGGATAGATTGTGATAATAGTTATACGAGCCCCCAATAAAATGATTTTAACAAAAACTGTTAAGTACAAACAAAAAACTTAAAACAGTTGGAAATTATTCTTTTCAAATAAATGGACTCCATTACATAAATAAATTTTTGTGAAAGTAGATATATATTCCAGAAGGGAAAAAAATGGGTGAAGAGTGGCTTATTTTAGATTTAAAAAATCATTTTATTAGGGGCTCATACTACTCTTATCACAATCCACATATACATCAACTGTGTAAAGCACATTTGTACATTCATTGCCCTCATCATTCTCAAAGCATTTGCTCTCCACTTAAGCCTCTGGCATCAGGTCCTCATTTTCCCCCTTCCTCCCGGGTTCTCCCTCCCTCATGAACCCTTGATAATTTATAAATTACTATTTTGTCATATCTTACACTGTATGACATCTCCCTTCACCCACTTTTTTGTTGTCTGTCCCCCAGGGAGGATGTTATATGTAGATCCTTGTGATCAGTTCCCCCTTTCTACTCCACCCTCCCTCCACCCTCCCAGTATCTGTGTTGCCACTCTCACCACTGGTCCTGAAGGGATCACCCTTATTTTAGATTTTTATCTGTTTGTTTTTTTTATATAACTGGCTTCCTAGAAGACAACTGAATTCTCATATCTGTGTCTATACTGCATCTGTTGTCATATGTAATTTTACATATGAAAGTAATTTTACATAGGAAAGTTCACGGCACCCAGATGTAGCTGGGGAAGACAGGCTGTTTTACTGGCCTTTACAGGTAATTATTGATATCTTGCTTTGATACTATACCAAAATTCAACAAGTGATGGTTTCTCTTATGTAGTAACAGCAGATCGAGTCAGAAACCTTACTGATTGCTTTTTCGTACTCCGTGACATTAAAATTTATTGATCTGCTGCTTTGCCCTTTGAATGGATCTTTTAGTCAGGCATGATTACATAGCATCCTGCAGTGGCCACTTGGGAAATATCAGCTTATTCAGTTATCCAGATTTCCCAGATGTTGGCACATTCCATTATACAAAACTGAAAAAACAAACCAAACCACGCACCTTCACATCGCCACCCATCAGGAAAGCATGTATGACGTGTCGGGGGAGGCTGTGAAGCACCGAGTGGTAAATATAAATTACCCCAAATTCTAACTTTCACTTGAAGTGCTCAAGTTTTACTGTCGCCAAAGAATAGTTCCATTGTTTTCCTTGAAGTGGCAAGCTCATTTCATTTCTTTTCAAGAAAATGTCTGCCAAATTCTGTGTTTGAAGAAGCACAGCGTGTCTGCCAGTCATTCTTTCAAGCAGAGGTGAAGTTCCTGAAAAAAAGAAAAAAGAAAAGATGTGGGGGGGATGGAGGGAGGGGGATGAGAGCTCAGCTGTCACCGCCATCACAAAGCACTCGTCCCTCACCTCACTTTTGTTGTTCGGTGAGCAGGGAAAAGGGGCTTTATGGGTACTTCCTATTTTATGACACAAACTTTAAAACCAGGTACTCAAGAGTCAAGATTTCATCAAAGTAATAATTTTGACAGTTTCCCCCGGGAAGTCCTTGTGTGAAATCGGCATCTTCCTTTTTGTTCTTCCTGTGAGTGTGTGTGTTTGCGAAGAAGCAGCCCAAGTAGGGGCCTGTCTGCTGTCTTTTCAAAATGTACTTCGAATCTGTCCACGTCCATTAAAGCCTCGGCTGTGTTCCCTAGTTAGGCACAAGAACTCCCCTTAATTTAGGATAGGTCTCTTCTCCCCAAAGAGGAGGCCCGGGGACGTCGTGTTTAGGAGTCAGGCTGCTAACTGCAACCAGGAGAGAGGTGAGGCTTTCCACCCCCACGGGGAGTCACAGTCCGGCGGTTCTACCCTGCTCCTCAGGGTGCTCCGAGTCAGAATCCACTGATGGCAGTGAGGTTTTGGGTTTTATCTTCTCACCAAAGGAGCGCTGATGGTGCCGTTGGGTAAGTGTTGGGCTGCTAACCCTAAGATTGGCAGTTCAAACCCACCAGCCGCTGCTTGGGAGACACCCGAGGCTATACTGCTGCCTCAAAGATTCACAACGCCGTGAAAACCCTGTAGAGGATGGCGGTGAGTCGCGCAGTGATGAAGGATTCACTGAAAGGCAGGCGGCTTGAACGTAGCAGCCGCTCCTGAGAGAAAGATGCTTCTATAAAGACAGTCTTGCACCGACTACAGGGCAGCTGTACTCTGTTGTAGAGAGCTGCCCAGCCACCACACCCTTATCTGTGCCCAACTTAACAGAGGCCCTGTGTCCCCTATGCTGTACAATGCATTTTAATAGAAAACACTTTAAAGGCATGAGCTCACACTCTGCATCTTGTTTGGTTGCTTGCTTTTCTCCTTGAAGGAGAGACAGCCAAGGTCTTTCAAGGTCTAGGCCCCGAGTCCCACCCATTCTGTGTACTGGCCGCAGAGTCTTCTGTGCCCAGAATCTGTTCACAAAAGGGTCAGTAGCCTTGGGGACCTCGAAGCCAACCACATACGTTTCAAAAGGCTCCTTGGGGCGGGGGTGGGGGGAGGTGCTTGTGAGCATCAGCCTACATTAGATGCCGTGTCCTCATGGAGATTACCCCCTTACCCACAGGCAGAGGGTCCCCGGAAGGAGGAGATGGCTGATGAACAGGGAGAGCAGGGTGCAGTGGAGGCTAAGCGTGAGGCATCAGACGCTTGCTGCAGGGGGTTCCCTAGAGCCCAGCAAGCAGGCTTAGGTCACATTTTCCTCTTCTTCCAGGACTTTAGACACTGATGTTGAGAACTAGATGAAGAGCTGACTTATTTGTGTCAAGGGCGAGTCCCTCCCAGGCAAACTAATGGCTGCACCCACTCCGTGCAGTCCAGCGAGGGGATTCCTGTTGCGTACTTTTCGACAGAGGACCAAGAAAATCCTGCACACGGGTTTGTGGAATATGCACCCAGGTACGTTAAAAAAAAAAAAAGGATTGCTACAGAATCATGTTCAAC
Organism: Tenrec ecaudatus; assembly: GCF_050624435.1. Classification (NCBI taxonomy): domain Eukaryota; kingdom Metazoa; phylum Chordata; class Mammalia; order Afrosoricida; family Tenrecidae; genus Tenrec; species Tenrec ecaudatus. The sequence continues at coordinate 48,970,678 of NC_134547.1, read as the reverse complement.
TTTGATGTTACAGATATTGACGTGAGCAGCTAGTGTTTCTCCACATATCTTCCATCAAGGTCTGTTCCAAGTTTTCCTCTAAGCTTTCCCTGAAGAAGATGAATGCCACATCAAAGCGGCTGTTCTGGTATTTTTCAGGAAGTCAAATGATGTTCCTGTCAATGTCCTTTGAGTTTGGGAAACAAAAGCAGGGCCGGGGAGTGGACAGGACGAGGTTTCCCAGGGAATTCTCCTAGGACGGCCCTTGCCACCCTCCAAGGAGAAAGTGCACTGCCGGGACGGAAGGAAAAAAATTCCTTAAGCACAAATTTCCTGGCCGTTTCCTCACCAATGCAGTTTCCATGTTCTTAGCAATGCTTCCTAAAAAGCCTGTGTGATTGTCCTGTGTCCTTAGAGAGAATCTCTCCAGATGACCCCCTTGAAATCCTAAAAGACAGTGCCATGACCTTCTGTGCTGACCCCGGCTGTCGTGAGTTTACCTCGACCAGCAGATTCCTTTAAAAGCCACTGCTTTGATTGGGTCTCTCTTTTTGTTGTTGTTGTTGTTTTGTTTTTAAAAAAAAAAACATTTTATTGAGGGCTCTTACAGGTCTTGTAACAATCCATACACATCAATTGTATCAAACACAAGTGTACATAGGTTGCCATCATTCTTTTCTAGACATTTACTTTCTATTGAGCTCTTGGTGTCAGTGCCTACCCGCCCCCCGAGCCATACCCCCCACTCTGTGGCCTTCGATAAATTATAAATTATTATTATTATTATTATGACAGCTATCTCCCTTCCCCCACGGTTTCTGTTGTTTGTCCCCTGTGAGGGGTGGGGTGTGTATGGTTATGTGTCGATCATTGCAATCAGTTCCCCCTTCCTCCCTTCCTCTCTCCACCTTCCCCCTGGCCTCCTGGTATCGCTACTTCCATTTCTTCTTGGATTCCATGTGTCGTGAGCTCTTATGTCTTAGGGTCTCTCTTTTGAATGCTACCCCAAGAAGTCTAAGCAAGTGTACTGTTACTGCGTGGACTTGTCCGCAGACGTCCACTGGCCTCAGAGACAGGTTTCGTTTGGACTAACCAGAGCCCAGTAACCACACCTCTCTACTTGCCTTCATCCACGTGGATAGTCTACAGAGCTCACTGAAAAGTCGGTGGTTCGAACCCACCCGCTGCTGGGGGGAGAAAGACGTGGCCATCTCTCTCCATAAAGGTTACCATCTTGGAAACCTTAAAGGACAGCTGTTCTGCTCTGTCGCTCAGGGTTGTTCTGAGTTGGAAAAGACGCAGATGGATCCCAGGAGCATTAAGAACGAAGCAGCTGTCAGTGGAGGCCGTCCGAGATCCCTGCGTGGAAAAGCAGAGACGGCAGCACTGAGGGTGTGAGTTCACAGAATGGGTAAAACCCAGCGCCTCCAGGCTTCAGCTGCCCTAAAGAAGTTCTGTAACGTTGCCCAAGCACGGCAGAAGCCAAGCGGCCAGGTAACCGACAACCAGAGAGACATGCTTGCCAACATGGCTGAGAAGAGCCTCTGTGGACAAAAAGAACTGTCTCCTTAATATTCCTCATCTTGACTTGTAACCTATTAGCTTCCCTAACAGACGCCATGATTATTGGTATTGTCCGTGAGTTCTACGTGGCTGTTGCGTCAGATTATCAAACCCAGCAGAGACGTAGAGTGTCATGGGAGGGGCAGCTGGCGTCCGAAGAGAGCAGGGGAGGTGGGAGAGTGGAAGTATATGTCTGACTTCTGCCTTAGAATCAGCCTTACGCTGATGTTGGGTCTGATTCTTCTTTCCCCTTGTGACGTCCCAGAAGAGCAGTCTTGGCCTCCATGCCATGTCTTAAACCAATCCCCTTGGAGATAGACAAAGAACAGATCAGGAATAGAGACACAAACAGAAATGGGGGAAGATGGATGGGAAGTTACATAAAAAACATCACTAAGGAACAAGGCCACCCCCCCCACCCCCAGAGCCAGCAGAGAGAAAACTGTCTTAGCATTGAAAACATGACATTCATTAGGAAAGCTGGTCATGGGGCTGGTGTGGGGCCAGGCGGGGTCACTTCGTGGTGCGTAGGATTGCCATGGGCGGGGCCAGCTTCATGACAGCTACCCACAGTTTGCTCGATGAGACATGCAGACTTGAGCTGTTGCTATAACATGGAAAATTGACCAGCAGGGGAGAGACGTCGGAAACAGGATCAGGCACATGAGGAACCTTTGCTACAAATCTGAAATCACATTGCAGTCTGTGGGGACATCCGAGAGGTAGAAAAGTGGATTCACACACACGTACAATATGAAAAGAAAATATACTAGGGGAGTCCTCTGATTTGGAGTGTGTGTGTGTGTGTGTGTGTGTGTGTGTGTGTGTGTGTGTGTGTGACAGGAGGGTATCTTAAACAAAACATGAAGAACCCCGTCAATGACAAATACATTTCACTTGCTTTATTCAAAATCGTCATTAAGAAATCAAAAACAGGCCACAGATTGATAGATACTTGCAATATACATCCTGAGCAGAGATGTAATATCTGGAGTGCTTTAAGAATTTCTATACAATAATAAAAATAGCTCAGCATGATTCCAATGCATCGATTCTTCTGCCTTCCCATCCCACTACCACTGGGGGGGCGGGGTGAACAACAGGAATGTGGGTGAAGGGAGGTAGCGGACGGTGTAAGATATGAAAATAACAATAATTTATAAATGATCAAGGACTTATGAGGGAGGGAGGGTGGGAGAGAAAAAGAGGAGCTGATACCAAGGGTTCCAGTAGAAAGAAAAATGTTTTGGAGGGAAATGATGGCAACCTATGTACAAATGTGCTTGATACAATGGATGTGTGGATTGTTCCAAGAGCTGTAAGAGCCCCAGTACAATGACTTATTAAAGAAAATTCTTCTGCCTCTTCTGCATGTGTTGTCCAGCTGACACGTGTTTATCAGGCGGTTGGAAACAGCATGTGGGGTCTGGCACACCTCAGTCTTCAAAGTGGCATCGTTGACCTGCACCTAACTTTCAATCGATCTCGTGCAGCACATCTGCCCCTGCACTACTTTGTTCGATTCCCTGGACGCCATTTCCATGAGCACTGGTTGTGGATGCAAGCAAAATGAAGCCCCTGACAACTTCCATCTTTCCTCTGTTTGTCACGACGCTGTCTCGGGATCCAGTAGTGAGGGTTTTGTTCTCTCCCCATTCAGGTGGAACCCATAGTGGAGTCAGAGCCTCTTGGCTTGTCATGAGTAGCTAGCTGCTTCAAGGTCCCCTGGCTGGTGGCGAGCAAGCTTGTGTCGTTTGTATAGCGCAGGTTGTTCACCATCCTTTCTCTAATCCCGATGTCGTGTTCTCCATACAGTCAAGGTTCTGGGATTATTTGCTCAGCACGCAGATGGTTCGTATGGTGAAAGGATACAACGCTGCCATCATTCCTAATTTTAAACCCCGCGGTAGCTCCTTGTTCTGTGAGAAACATTCCCTCTTGGTACAGGTTCCACAGGAGCTCAATGAAGTGTTCTGGAGTTTCCCCTCTTTTCAATATCATCCAGAGCTTGTTGTGACGCACACAGTCTAATAAAACACAAACATCTTTTGGGCATTCTCTGCTTTCAGCCAAGATCCATCTGGTGTCAGCAAGGATGTCCCTGGGGCCATGTCCTCTTCTGAATCTGGCTTGATTTTCTAGCAGCTCCCGGTTGATGTGTTGCTGTAACCACTTTTGAATTATCTTCAGCAAAATTTTATTTGCATGTTGTTAATGATATTATTTGATAAATTCCACATTCTGTTGAGTCGTCTTTTTTGGGGTGATCTAAGGAAATACATTCAATTAATTAATTGAGTTTAAACCATGCTACTTAAAAATAGCTTTATTGGCATATACTTTATAGATCATATCCTACAAGTCAATTGTGCAGTCATATGAGGAAGATTTGCGTAATTGTCACCACAATCAATTTCAGAATCAATTTTCTTCTTGGACCCATTGTTCTTAGCTCTCCATTTCCCCTTATCCTCCTCTGTTATGTCCCGAGGCAATTATCAATCCAGGTACTGTCTCTGGATTTCATGTACAGAAAATCATACAAAACACAGACGGGAAGGTAACAGTAACAAAAAAAACAAAAAACGCAACAACAATGCCTAGACAAAGCACAGAATAACCCCAATTAAAAAGCAATTAGAGAATACTAAAAGAATTGAGAGAATATTAAAACTGAAAGGGGTTACAAAGAGATCAGGTACACTGGGAAGATCCCAAACTGGGCATGCTCAGACCCAGGTCACCCAGGCCCAGGTGGAGATCAACCTGGGCACACCCACACTAGGCACTAGTGACATTGCATTACACATGTGCACCTGAACTCAGCCACCTAGCATCAAACGTGCCCCCAGCCAGTGCACATAGGAGGGGATAATAGCCGACTGAGAGGTCACGCCGCTCCTCTCTTTTCAGGTGGCTTTCTTGCAGGTCAGAAGGTGGAATCTCTCCCTTGTGCAGGCAGCACTTAGGTGCCTGTGTGTTCTCTCTTTCCCTCTCTTTCATTTTTGGTTGCAAACTTTCCCAAGATCCCCATCATGTGGCCTTGCATGCTTTCCAAAGATAGCGTGTACTAGGTGAGACTGTATTACCCCAAACTTGGATTTACAAAAGTGCTCTGTCCATTGAATTTTTTCAGTGTTGAGAAGTAAGAACTGAGGTAAACCACCCCAGAAACCTAACAGGCCCATGTGGGAACCCCACCAGTGGATTGGGGGCTTCTATTGTCACCCAATGTGTCCTGCAAATCAGGTGTTCACAATTTAAGCTCTGATACCATTCCCTCCTTCAGGTTTCAATTTTACTCTTTATAATCCTTAGATCACAGGCTGGAGTGTTTATTCCACATGGATTTAGTTGACACCTCACTTACATCGTTGCTTGTTTGAAGGCAAGCCTTTAAGACTCCAGATGACATACTTTCTGGCAGACATGCACCATACGGTTTCTTCATTACACTTTGAACTAGCACACTTACAGTATCTCCAGAAATCTCTTCATGAGGGCAAGAAAAGATGCTACTTTTAAACTGGACGTTTTAAAGTCCAAAGTTGTCATTGGTGAAATGACCTTAATAGATAAAAGATATATGTGGTATAAATATTCATAATCTACCAATTAAAAAAAAGATGATTCAGTAATGACAAATGATTCTCTGTGGGCTGCGGATAATGAGATCCATTTCGTTTTGACGTTAACTTAAACATTTCTTCACAGACGCTCTCTCTCTCTCTCTCTTTAGGGGTTAAGCATATGGCAAACATGATATTCTGTTTGAAACACTTTTAGGAAGTTAAAAATATTCTGTGGATGATCTATTTCGCTAAAGACTTGCAAATCTAACACAGATCTCTGAAAATAGAAGTGCCAAATAATGTCATGGAACTTCTCAAGCATTTTTGGTCATCTTTAAACAGGGAGAACAATCTCTTAGATAAATCATCTTTTCTTTCCCAAATGAGGGCATGATAATATTTTCCAAAATAATTCTACACTTGTTTCACTAAAATAGAGATGCTGTCTAATTGGGTGGGGAGATGGATTCAAAGTTGTTCTCACAATGCACATCAGAGCACTGCGGTTAAGGAATATTAGAGGAATGTCAACATTCAGGAAAAGGGACATAAAGAAGCAGGTGGCATGATCTATGGACAAAGCCCTGTTTGGCAGAGTGGGCATTAGTGTTAAAGGTATACCATGAGGAGGTGCACGACCACCACATATTTTGCTACAGTCCTGCTGGTAGTTTACTCAACCATTTTATGAAACAACATTTAGAAAAGTATTTGGATTTCCATTAGTTCTCGGCCTTTTGGCTAAGATCACGTGAAGCATGTGGCTTTTGTTGTGCTGTCGTTCTGCTAATGTCACGTGGGAGGAGATTTGTCAATGTGCGGAAGACCTTATTGTCATGTTTCTAAACCATTTTTCATAGCTAAAGCTGCCTAGGAAGAGAAGAGCCACGTAAGAGAATCCACATTTCCTGATTTTAAAATACACTTTATGGCCACCAACGGAAAAAGAGAAGTTCAAGCTACCTTAGGCATCGGCAAAAGGAAAGCTCCTGGAATTGATGAAATATCCATGGAGATGCTGCCACCAACAGACGCAGAGCTGGTGAGGTTTACACATGTGTGCCAGGGCATTAATTTTAATTTAGTAGTTGACTGATAGAAAACTCACATATCATATACTTTCATAGTTAAGTTGCTTCTAAAAAGAACTGCATATACACCATCACAGTCGGTTTTAGTGCTCCCTCCTGCATTCATTGTTTGCTCAATTCCTTTCCCGCTTCCCCTCCACTGTTCCCCCTTTGCCCCCTCCTTCAGAAGCCACGGCATCAGTTATGAGCTCTATGCATCTACTCCTTCTATGCTTCCTTAATTGGGAAGCCTAACAAAACCAAAGTGAAACAGAAAGAGGACACTAATAATCATGCAAAGATAAAAATAAAGAGTAGAAAAGAAAAGACCGCCAGCAATATTAAAAAGGCTAGAGACGTTTCTTTCACGGAACAAGTGAGAAATAGTTAAGCCCAGAACAAATTCGTCTTGGGTCAAGTGGGAGGTCCACTAACCACGTCTCACATCATACCGTAATGCAATCCGGCAAAATCAAGTTTATAATAATCACCGTTTGTAGTAAAGTCGTTCGAGTTATGCCAGGGCATTGAGAAGACAGCTACCTGGCCAACCAACTGAATCAACTGTGCTCATTCCAAAGAAAGGTGAACCAACCAAATGTAGGAATTATCAAACAATATCATTAATGTCTCATGCAAGTAAGAAATTGCTGAAGATAATTAAAAACAGTTACAGCAGTACATCAAACAGTTACAGTAGTGCCAGGAATTTAAGAGGGATTCACAAGAGGACGTGATATACGGATGTGAAAGAGTTAGTCTACTGTTAATCAATACTGGAAATGTAACATAGTTTGTTGAGATTTTAGTTTGTTAAAAGAGACCCCTCTCCTACAGTAAATTCTCTTTAAATCTGTTAATTATTCAAAGACTGGGCCTGTTGAAAAACCTGTTAATTATCCAGCATGCCCCTAATTCAAGAAAGGGCTATTTAGATAAGCAAGGAGCCTGTGACCTTAGGGGGGCACAGGTATGACAGCCCCTGGAATAGTGAAGATGTTCATTGATGGCCTGGTAATCCCTTGGGGAAATGTAAACTGTTTCCTGGGAACCTTGCTGCCTGTTTTAGCATCCCTTGAGATTCTCAGACCAGTGTAGAACTTAGTAACTATTTTCCCCTGGAACCTGCCACAAAGTTTGGGGTGTGTAACTTGTTCCATTCTTCCTGCATCTTTGAAACAGTTCCTGTAGGAAGAGACGTGACTGTTTCCTTCTGTAAGTGCTTGTAGGAATAAACTTAGCATTTTTTGAGGCAACCTGGTCTCTGTTTTCGGCTACAGTTGACAGGCTCTCCCAGACCCCTTGAAGTTGACATCAGACAGAGAATGAAGGCTATCATTGCCAATGTCATATGGATCTTGGCTGAACGCAGCGAGTTCCAGAAAGATGCTTGTTTGTGTTTCATGACTATGCAAAGGCATTTGACTCTGTGCATCATAACACGGATAAATTGCAAAGAATGGGCAATTTAGAACACTTCACTGTGCTCATGAGGAATCTGTACATAGACCAGGAAGTGACCCTTTGAGCAGAACAAGGGGATGCTACATGGTTTAAACTTGGGAAAACTATACTTCAGGGTGCTATTCTTTCATCATACTTAGTCTGTATGGTGAGCAGATTATCTGACAAGCTGTATGTTTGAAGAAGAATGCGACATCAGGATCGGAGGAAGACTCGTTAAAAACATTCACTATGCAGATGACCACCTTGCTTGCTGAAAGTGAGGAGGATTCACTTACTGATAAAATTCAAGTAGCCTTGTTCTTATGTACTGGAATAGCGCAGATTTTTGTGTAACCCCTCCGTTGTACAATGTAACCTTTCTTCATTAGGATTTGACTAGAAAATATTTGCAAGGCTTTAAGGGAAACATTTCAGTAGACATGAATGAGGCTAAAAGCATCCCCTAGCTCTGAGGTGATGAAACTCTGAGGTGGCTGGTATAGAGGGGCTGGATCCACACACTTGGGTTCAAAGTATTTCACATCACTTAAGTTTTAGTCTGACTGTCCTGTTCATGGTCATAATTTTGATATAGTCTCATGCCGCTACTATAGAAAACTAAGAGATAATGAAAAGAAATCATGTACCTTCTATGACTATTAAATTTTAAACATAATACAGAAGGGGGAAATGTGGGAAACTAACAGGGAAATATGACAAGGACTATATTCCCTAATTTAATACAGAGGGGATCTGGAAAGCTGGTATGCCACAGTAGGAGAGCTTCCACTTGGGTAAGTTAGAGGTAAAGTCCAGGTACCATATCCTGTTTTAAAAATCATTCCCACAGATTCTCCCTTTAACAGTTATGCTGCCTTAAAGTGAGCTCATGGTTGATTATATCTCCCTGTAGAAGCAGACATTATCTTTTTGCTCTCTCTTCCCTTCCTGACACTCAACCCCCTTTTAACTTCCCCCAATGCAGCTATTAGGTTTCCTCACCTGTGAGCTCAGGGACCTTTAACGTAGATACCACCCACCTTGCGATGCATGTAACTAGTGAATATGCATGTCTTAAGCTTACCTATGAAGCTCTTGAGATAATAAAGGGTCTCTCCCGTGCACTCTGTTCCGATGGTCCATCAAGAGGAGCTGAGGTGAGCACGTGTCCATCAGATGTCTGACTCCTTTATTTTATTCTCTCTCCCATCTTTCTTATACTTGATGACTCCACTATCATCTTTATACAGCATCGCCCTATAGTTGTGCCTTCTCATCCTTTAGTTGTTGGAGGCTGGGTTCCTCCAGCATATAAGAACATTTCGTTTTTAAGTCATGGCCCTGCCTGGTCCTCGTCCTCATGAGAGGATCACTTGAAGACATGGCTGCCATAGCAAAGTGTGGTGAAGAAATCAGATAGTGCCCACTATCATGAAAAATAAATAGTGTCTGGGATCTTGAAGGCGTGTCTCAAAACAAGTAGCCATCTAATTGAGGAGTCAGCTAAATCTACACAAAGAAGCATCAGCCTGTGTGAGCCAAGGATTGTAAATAATAAGATCCAAATCCAGAGGAGGGGACGGTAACCAGTGTCTGAATTCTAAGCACCGGTTTTAGAAAGCTATCAATGATAGTGGCAGTCCCAAATCCATTTACAGGAAATGTATGTGGACTGCGTTCCTGCTGAATCCCCAGTACACATCACTGGTAACTTTAACAGCCCTAATACTAGACAAAGAGCATTGTAAAGTGGATTTTTACAACTGTACTTAGGCCGGAATGTAACCTTTCGTCATTTATCTCTCTCTGGACCCAATGTGAATTTGTTCTACATTTGTATATTCTCTGCTTCCCAGATAGAGGTCTTTCCTTGTTCTCTATGATCATCATTGCTGGGTCCTTGTTGGTTGCTTGCCCTTGTTTTGTATGCTTATCTGTAATGGGAAACTGGGATGGATAGATGTGTGAAGTAGTTGGATTAGTGATTGCCTTGGGGGCGTGGAAGGGAAAGGTGGGAAAAATGAGGAGCCAACATCAGTGGGTACAAGAAGGAAGAAAGTATTCCAGAGGTGATTGTAGTAATAGTACACAATGCTTCCTGATATGAATGAACTAGCGATTAATTGAACAGTTAATTATAGCTCAATAAAATGAAAAACAAAACAAAAACTGCAGTCTTCATTATGTGTTACAGCTGATGATCAAGAAAACAAAAATCTTCACAATTGGACCACTAAGCAACATTATAACAAATGGAGAGAAGATTAAAGTTGTTAAAGATTTCATTTTACCTGGATCTGCAATCAATTCTCATGGAAATGGCAGTCAAGAAACCAAATAACAGTGCTGTGGGTAAATCTGCTACAAAATACTTCTTTAGCATGTTGAAAACAAAGACATCACTTTGAGGACTAAAGTGGGCCTGGCCCAAACCATGGTATTTTTAATCACCTCATATGCACACAAAAGCCAGATAATCAATAAAGAAGATCAAAGAAAAACTGATACATTTGAATTATATGATTGGGTAAAAAAATTAATTGAATGCACCATGGGCTGACATGGTATGAATGAGCAACTCTGTCTTAGAAGAAGTACAGTCAGAATTCTCCTTAGAAGTAAGGATGATGAGACTGTGTCTTAGGCATTTTGGACATGTTTCCAGAGGGACAAGTGCCTTGGTAACCGTAGTAGTTACATAATCTTGTGCCAACTTGAAGATATTTAGAGTGAAGGGGTGGAGTCCAGCCTATCAGGCCACAGCTTGATGCCTCCTTGTGGGCATGGCCTTCTCATGAGGATTCTGGGAACTTCCTCTCTTCTTCCCTGGAGGCGGGAGTGCTGAGATGCTTCTACTGCCACTGGATGCACAAGACTTTTCACCTACCGGCCTGTGGTCTTCCTGCATTTGGCATCATTGCATGTGCTATGTGAGTCTGAAGAGGAATTTATAGACTAATATCAGACGTATGGGGTAATATTAGATTTATAGACTAGATCTGGACTGAGCTGGGATGTTTTCTCAATATGCAATTACTCTGACAGAAAGCTCTCTTCTTGCATATACATGAGTATCCCCAGATTTATTTCTCCAGTGAGCCCAGTCTAACACAGTAATATAAAGCAAAGGCAAAGGCAAATGCATTACTATCAAGTCAAGGCCAACTCATAGTGACCCTGTCATACAGGGTAGAACCGCCTCTGTGAGTGTCCCGGACTAGTAAGGTAGGTCAGCAAAAAGCGGAAGAGCTTCAAGGAGAAAGATTGATTGAGTGGCTGCAACAATGGCTTCAAACATGGGGGTGGTTGTGAGGGTGGCACAGGACCAACAACAAGAGCTACAATAATCAAAACAACCCAGCACTGGCATCACATGGACATATAGTCCCATGGAAGAGGATCGAGGGCCAGAACTAAATGTGAACATCTATTATCAACGGATTTGTGATCAGGGTGCTCAGTCCAATCAATGGAGAAGGAAGAGTCTCCTCATTAAGTGATGCTGGGAAAATTGGATTTCCACATGCAGAAAGTTTGATGACTTATCCACAAAAAGAGAAACAACCCAACCGTGAAATAGACACTTCATGAAAGAGGACATTCAAAGGACCACCTGACACATGTAAAGATGTTCAGCATCATTAGCCATCAGAGAGCTGCAAATCGAAAACACAGTGAGATGACGCCATTACATTCCCACCAGGACAGCTATAAATTTTCTTTTAAGTTGGAACATAACAAATGTCGGCATAGATCTGGAAAAATTGGAAGCCTCGCTCCTTACTGGTGGAAATGCAAAATGGTAGCTCTTGTGGAAAACAACGTAGCCGTTTCTCAAAAACTAGAGATAGAACTGCTATCCCAACCCAAACCCATGCCTTCAAGTTGATTCTGACCTATACCGACCCCACAGGGCAGAGTAGAATGGCTGGCTAGGATTTCTTTATGGGAACAGGCAGCCTCAGCTTTCTCCTAGGAAGTGGAGGGTGGGCTTGAACTTCCAACCTTTTGGTTCTCAGCCCAATGCTTATTCCACAGCACCACCAGGGATCCTTAGAACTACCAAATGGCCTAGAAATTCCACTCCTGGCTATATACTTGAAAGTTTTGAAAGCAAAGGCTTAAGTAGAGACTTGTAAATAATTTTCATTGCAGCACAATTCATAATAGCCCAAAGGTGGAAGTAGCCTAATGCCTATCAACAGATGAATGGACAAACTCAAGGTGGTACATACACACAATGGAATACTGTACTGAGTGCAGTCAGTAAAGGAAGCGAAGTATTGACACATGTGACAATATAGATGGAACCATGAAACGTGTCAATTGAAATAAGTCCCTTACAAAGGAGTTCATATTGATAGAAGCAAAGATAACGGTAAAGCAAACAAAGTTTATTAGTGGTGACCATTGGCAGGAAGAAAAAGGTAAAGGGGCGCAGGGAGGAATGATGATGGAAATAGTGCACTGATTAAGGGAGAGGGTTGTACAATAGATCATTAGAATTGTTGTCAATAAGTTGTACACCTGTAAAAAGTTGAATTAGCAAAGCTGTGTGATAAATATATTTACAATAATGACAAAAATTTTAAAAGTAGCTCTTAAAAGCTTGAACAGGGCCATCCAAAACACAGCATTCATTTCTATTCCTTTGGAGCAACCGAGGAAGATGGAAACTCAGGAGTAGGGGAAGATATGGAATGTGTACATTTTGCCTCTGTGAACAACTACTCCCTATGCAATGAGACCAGAAGGGTTGAATGGTCCCCAGCTACCACTACTGAACGTTTGATGAAAGATCCTCTTTTTTATTTAAGTTGGGATTTAATACATACAACATATCATTCTATATTTCCATCAATCACTTTCTAACCATTCTTTTTCTACATGGACTCCTTGACATCCTCTCGCTTTTACTCCCTCCCTCTGTCTCCCCCTCCTCCCTCCCCACTTATTCTACTTGCTGTCCATATAGGTTCATCAATCCTGGGTTTCATTGATCAAAGATTCTGTATGAGAGTCCTGATCAAGAAGGGGGAAATTTGAATTTTCATGGATTCTATATTTTCTGGAGTCAAAGGTGCTAGCCATGAACCCCTGAGATGATAACCCCAAAATATTCCCTAACATCATCTTAAAACCAAACCATGGGTTAGCTTAACCAGTAAGAGAGGTTTGCCTTGAGCACTATGCTCTGATAAGAACCTGCTCCCTGGGATGGGGCAGGACCAGGCAGCCGTCCTGTGCTACCTGGGGTTGTAGGATTCAGAACTGACTTCTCAGCACCTCACAACAACAATGTGGCCTCGCATGGACAACAGCTTAAAAGGTTAGTTAGGAACCTTATCGGGCAGTGAGTTTATGTTAACGAAGGAGAGACAACTTTAAAAGGCAGGCTGGGGGGATCCTTACGTAATTCAGAGAATGCCATCCACGTCAATGAACAGTGCGTGTGAGTACTCTTGAATTGGTCAGTTTTGCTGCGTATAAAAGTTATATGGAAGTCCCACGCCCTGTAAGTATAAGTAGAACCCCGCTTGGAAACAGAGGTTTTCCTCTGTTATATTACTGAGGTCATGCAAGAATAAAGTGGACTCTAGACTAATCCTTTCTGAGCCCAGTCTTATGAAAAGAACAGAAGAGACATGATGATACTACAGAGGAGGAAGAGGCCCCTGTGGAACCCGTTTCCCAGGTAAAGGAGGACTCTGAAGCTGATGTCCTGGTTTGAACTTGTAGCCTCCCAAATTGTGAGACAATAAATCCCTGTGTTTGTGTGTGCATGTGCGTGTGCGTGCGTGTGTGTGAGTTATAGCAGCACCAGGTAACAAGTTCAGCTGCTAACTGAAAGATTGGAGGTTCAAGTCCACTCAGAGGGGGCTTGGAGGAAAGGCTTAGTGATCCAGTTCTGAAAACAAAGCCAACAAAAACCGAGAGGGACCCCATGAGCTGGAACAGACTTGACAGCAGCTGATGGTTTTGCTTTTTACCCATCCACCCTATCTTCCACCTGCCTGTCCAACAAACCTATCTTCAGAACCTATGACCCACGAGAACCTTACAGCCTCCTGGGTTCTCACAGAGCTGCAGCTTACCGCCAAGTGGTCAACCCCCTTCCGGAGTCCTGCATCAGTGCTCAAGTCCAAGCTGGTCCACGCGGCTGGGTGCAGGCCCTGTCTGGCCCTTGGGTTTGGCAGAGCCGGTGGTCTGGTAGTTTTCCTTGGGTCCTCAGCAGAGGCTGAAAGGACACAGGGCTGAATGAGTCTCAAATAAACCTGATGGGAGGTGCCCACAGCGCCTGCAGACTTCAAACCCACCCGAGGCGTGGGCGTCCTCCGTCCTGTCTGACAAACTCCGGGAGACACTTGGCATTTGCGCTGTGGGTGCTGCCGGAGGCAGGCGGGCCATGGCCACCACCGGGAAGGGTTTTGTGACTCAGCAAAAGAGCGGTCTTCTCAATCCCGCAGACGTGGGCAGAGCCAGGATTTTGGGGACAGTGGCCGAGGTTAGGTAACAAGCAGGCTTTCTTCCCAGCTCCTCCTAAATCCTTATGTCGGGACGTTTGCTTAGTGGCGCCATGGTAACCGTGATGCCACAATGGAACATTCTTCACAAGGCGGAGAAGAAATCCCTGTGTTGAGCTCTGCTTTGCAGGCCGCAGGGAGCTCGTTTCTCCTGTAGCAGGAGCAAGCAATTCACGGAGGCACTCTGAGCACCACCCTGAGGACCAGAAACACCCGGGGTCATGAGTGGAACATGGTGAGGGAGGGCTGGGCCCGGGGGCTCCTCGGGCTATTAGCATTGCTGGAGGCCCCTGGGGGGTCTGGCAGCTAGGGAGACCCTCCGGGGCTTTGGATGCAGGCAGACCTGAGTTAGAATCCCACTAGCTGCGTGATCTTGGCAAGCTGCCCCACGTCCGTGGGCATCCGTTTCGGAATCTGTAAAATGGGGCTCACGGTCACGTGTGCCTCCTGGGATGACTGTATGGGCGACCTGAGCCGCATGCTGAGCTGTCGCCGTGGCATGACTTAAACCAGCAGGTTGCAGACCTTTGGTACGCTGGCGTGACTCCCTCAGCAGAGCCATGAACCGCTTATGTTTGTTTGTGTTTTTAGCAGTGTTTCATGGCTACAGAATTAAGGTCGAAGTCCACGAATCAAAACACAACCCTTTTCAGAAACCCAGCTCTCTAGGAAAGCCCGGGGGCGCAGGCTCGATTGAAGAGATAAGGGACCACACCAGCTGCCTTCTCTCCTTGGGTCTGTCCAACGAAGCAAGAACTGAAGACGGGACTTGGACAGCCGGTCCCTGGCTCTCTGCTGCACAGAACCACACAACAGGGATGTGACAGGTCGTTTCCACATCCGGGAGCCTCGGCAGTGGGAGGGAAGGTGGGGGGGGCGGGATTGGGGGAGTGGGGCGGCCCTGTACGTTTGGGAAGATCATGGAGCTGTTGGCTTTTGTCTTCTTCACAGCTGCCCATGGTGTCGGCTGCAGTCCGTTTGGGGGATGGCAGAGATGACAGGGATGCTCTTGTTACTGCTGTGTGTCTCCCACTCTTCGGCCAGTGAGTGGGGCTTCTCCCGGGATGGCTTTGGTTGAACGTGTCACCTGGCTGAGTGGGGGGATCATCCGGGGCATGAACTTGTCCTGACTGCACAGAGAGGGACGCTGGAGGAATGTTGCACAGCTCTCTGCTCCGTGCAGCCCGCAGGGTGGTGGGAGCAGGCAGACGTGTGGGGTGTGGATGTAGGCCTTGGTGGCCTCAGGAGCCTCGTGAAAGGGGTGTCTTCAGGGGAGTGTGGAGAGGGCCATAGGCAGAAAAGGCATCCCTCCCTGCTCACAGCGCTGCCTGGCCCTTCTTGTGGCCTGGTCCCAGGTGCTGTCACAGCCACCAAAGCTGGCTTTGTCCACTGATTGGGGGTTAGATGGGAGACACAGAGAACCCCCACCTAGTGGGGGAACACTCCACCTAGCCTCAGACGTCTCCTCTTCAATGCCCCCCTTGCAGCCCCAGTGAGCCCAGAGCTTGCCCAGAAATCCACACAGAGGGCCCGGGCCCTCTCTCCTTCTTAAAAAAGTGACAGCCAAGGGACGCAGGGCCAACTTTCCACTCTCCGTTGGGTTTCCTCGTACATCCCGGCCTCCCAAGGGTTTGGGGAGGTCCAGTGAGCGAGCGGATTGAAACTGAAAAAGTTAAGTCACCACCCAGGCTTAGGTCCCTGCTGGGTTCAGAAGGACAGTCCCTGCCTCTCGCACACCACAGCTCACCAACATCCTAAGAGCGACTCAGGCTGAGCGTAGCCCACCTGTTCTTGGATGGTTCTGCGGCAATGCACGGCCTTGTGGATATCATCTCGTCAACAGTCAGCTCTGTCCGTGTTGGGGCGAAGTCCCCAAGCACAAGATGTTTGGTTGACACGAGGCTTTAACATGGCGGACGCCTCTCTGGCCCTCACATAACGGTAAAGGGCCGTGGCTATTGTACCTTCCACATGGGCCACGTGTGGACACAAAAGCAGAGGCCTTTAAAATGTAGGGATACACAATTGCTCAGGGCTGTTGGTGGCCTCTGGGACATTCCACCCTACGCTCACTTGCAAGAGAATGGGGAGTGGAAAAGAGTCAATACTTTCTTAGGGAAAGATATTTAAACTATGTGTAGTAGTAGGTCCCAGAAGGAAGGGGTCCTGGGGACCCTCAGAGGTCTCTGAGGTCTCTGGGCGACACTTGGAGAAGTGCTCA
This sequence comes from Tenrec ecaudatus, assembly GCF_050624435.1. Lineage (NCBI taxonomy): Eukaryota > Metazoa > Chordata > Mammalia > Afrosoricida > Tenrecidae > Tenrec > Tenrec ecaudatus. Next base: position 48,954,303 of record NC_134547.1, on the reverse strand, counting down.
AGAACATGGAAGATTTCATATCTGTCTAGCACCTAGGTGCTCCCCCCCCCAGTTGCCATTGGAGTGAACTGCTCATGTCTCAGAGTGGGACCGTGTGCCATAGGGTCCCATGACTGCTTCTGGGGAAGCAGATCGCCAGGCCTGTGGAGCTGTCTCCGCTGGACTCGATCCTCTGTCCTTTCAGCTTAGCAGCTCAATGCATTAACCATGGCACTCCCGCCCCCAGGGGCTGACTCCCAAGGGTGCCATGGCTAGGGGTTCTCACCCGTGCTCTGACACGGTGGTCTCAGAGATACCACCAAGATCCTAGGGGTGGGGGGGATGGGGAAGATCCACCAGGACAAGGATTGGGGTGGTAGAAGGAAAGCCACCGGGCTGACAGGGCAGGAGGAGGGGCTGTCTTGAGGTCTGGCTTGGTGGTGGCGGCGGCCTCAGGCAGGCAACTGCTGAGCGGGCAGCAAGGCCCACGTTCCCTCTGCAGAGTGCGGCATCCAGAAAAGCTTACTCTCGGACATTCTCGAGGACACTGTGGTCCACAGCAAGATGTTCCCGTGGGTGGTGTCCCTACAGGATTCCCAGTACTCCCACCTGGCTTTCGGCTGCATCCTTAGTGAGTTCTGGATCCTCAGCAGCGCGTCCACCTTTCAGCACAGGCCAGTACCCCTGCCTTTGGGGGTGGGAGGCTGGAAAAAGTGGCTTCTTGGGTCCTGAGATCCCTAGTGGCCAAGGGGGGGTGGGTCGGGAGGGGGGCACAGCCTTATGATTTTTCTCTGCTGTGTAGACGATGGGCCACACAGCTGAAAAGCGGGATGAGGCGTCTTTCATTGTGTAGTTGATTTCTGGACTGGAAGCAACCCTATACACAGCTCACTGCTGTCCATCAAGTCGGTCAGACTCGGGGACCTATAGCGCAGGGTAGAACTGCCCCTGTGGGTTTCCAAGACTGCAACTCTTCACAGGCGCAGGAGAACCTCATCTTCCTCCCTCCGAGCGGCTGATGGTTTTGACTTTGAGGTTAGAAGCCCAACACATAACCACGACCCTTTAGGGCAGCGTAAAATTGCCCCACCCGTTTCCCAAGTTGGCCATCTCTTACAAAGGATTAAATTTAAAAACAAAAAGCCGTAAAGGTTTAAAAGGCAAAGCAGAAACCGCTGTGTAGAATCAATTCTGATGGAAGCAGCTGGTGGTTTAGCTGAGCGTTTTAACCCCTGTGCCACCAGGGCTCCTTCCATTCTCTTTTATTGGTGTGTGTGTGTGGGGGGGGAATTGGTTTGTTTCAATCGTGTCAGACTCGTGGAGGCATTAACTGACTGCTTGAGGCCCACATTGCCGCAGTGGGCTAAGTGTTGGGCTTCGAGCCGCAAGGCTGCTGAGGCCCCAGCTCCCCGGCTGCTGTGAGGGAGCGAGGTGAGCTTGGAAAGAGCTGTAGCCTCAGAACCACTCGGGAGCAGGTCTGCTCGGTTCCGTAGGGTTGTTTAGACGTCTCATTGACTGGACCGCAGTGATGGTTTTTTCAATAGGTGCGAAATCTCCTAATGCACTGCAGCCGACTTTGTCCTGCAGTCAGATCATCTCTCCTAAAAGACTGGCTGCCCTGGGGCCTTAGAGATCCTCCAGCCCCGAAATACAAGCATGCTTGAAGCTCAGTGAGATAGCTTAGTCCAGGGGTGGGGGGACGGGGAGACCCTGTGAGTAGGGTCCATGGGTGGTGCGAGCGGGCACTTGATGACCGGCTGAAGGTCACAGCCTTGGCCAATCAGCTCTAGTCCGCACATTTAGGGCTGTCACCAGCTAAGAGCCACTCGGTAACTCACGGCGACAGGAAGTGACTTAGGAAGACTTCCTCCTTCTCCGTCAAGCACTGATAAAACCGTAACCAGATAAAACCCCAAATCTATGGCCGTTGTCGAGCTGCCCCCTAGGACTGTCAAGGCTGCCCTCACCGACTAGACAGCCACCTCTTGCTCCTGCAGAGGGGCAGGTGGATTCAAAGGACCAACCTTATGGTTAGGAGACAGGGCTCTCACCACCGGTCCAGCAGGCTCAACGTTTACTAGGGAGCACTCATGGTCCAGGAATTTGAGTCTTCAAACTGCCTGGAGGGGCTTCAAAAAGTTGATGGGAAAAAAAATCCCCATTGTCTTTAAATTCCGTTTTTCCATTTTCTACTTTTCCGGGTGGTAGGGGCTTTGTTTGTTTGTTTTCTGACGTTGTTGATGCTTGTTTAGGCCGCGTGGTGATCTGTTCTGCTACGCGGAGGCTGCCTTCATGGCCTCATGTGTACCGTTCATGTGGCTAGTTCCTACAAAGAAATGGAAAAGGATTCTCTGTGTCTTTCCTGTCTAATCATAGATATAAAACTGTCGTAGGCTCGGAGAATGGAATGGAGACTTCTTCCATGAAAGGGCTTCTGGCTTTTTCTCCTCAGATTGTGCCCTTGTGAACACCATCACTCGCAGGAGAGATTTATAACTGTGAGATCTTCACCAGGGATGGCATGTTTTATCATTCTTAAGGGCCTTTACTTGTCTTGTCTAATGCTTTTTTTCCCTTTTGCTCTGAATTCATCAAGTTTGTTCGATGTGAAGTACGTGACTCTGTTTAACCTTTTTGATGGGAGGTTATGCTTTCAGTTTGTGATGCCTCGTATTTTTCTTTTTCCTGTCTGGCCTTTGTTTTGTAGTCCCCGACATATGAATAAACACACTTGGAGAGGGACATGTTTGTAGTTTTAGGTGGTGGTGCTAGGGGCCATCGTGTCTGCATCAACTCATGGTGACCACATGGCATTGCCCAGTCCAGGGCCAGCTTCCTGTTGCTCGGTACCCCGGAGTCCACCATTGTGGCCAATGGTCAAGGAGCGCCTTCTTCCGGCAATATTCTGTTGTGATTCAACAGGAAATGCTTCCGTGTACCCACTCACGGCCATCGAATTCTTTCCTGAATTGGGCGTCGAGGGTGTAAATCTTGAGGAGAGCAGCCAGCCTCATCTTCCTCCTGCAGAGTGGCTTCACCATCGATCCAGGGTTTCAATGTCTTCTAAGATGTGTAAAGTGCCTTTCTCTCTGGGCAGGCCTCGCCACTCCTCCTGTGGTCAGGTCAGAATTCCATCTTGTCACTTCATCTTTTTTTTAATTTATCGTTTTATTGGGCGCTCTTACAGATATTATCACAATCCATAAATCCATTGCATCAAGTGAACTTGGTCATTTCATCTTTTCTCTCTCCTTTCCCCCAATTTTGATAGATTACCCGAGTTTTACTGCTTATCCCTACCGGTTTATAATTGTACACCATTGTTACTTCAGATATTATCTGTAAATACTGTTTTACTTCTGGTTGTGAAAGGCAAGTGAGCCCTAGTAGTGTAGAGTTTATGAGTTGGGCAGCAGTTCGAGACTCCCAGATATTTTGTGAGAGAAAGAAGAGGCTTTCTACCCGGTAAAGGGACACGGTCTTCGAAATCCACAAGACAGTTCTACCCAGTCCTATGGGGTCACTATGAATGGGTACCAGCTTGAAGGCAGAGAGAGTTTTATAAAAGGTAAAAAAAGAAGAAGTATGCATTGCTTCCTGTTTTATTTATACCCTTTGATATGTCATCTGGTTATTATCAGGATTTGTAACATTTTCATTCAGATCTATAACTTGGGAAAAGTTTTCTTTTAATTGGACTCCAAAATTACAGTAGATTCCACACTTACTGATCCCCTCTGTGCTGGATGTTTTCATTCAACGCTAGCATCGGGTGAAGTTTGTCTCCATGTCATTCCTTAAAGGGCCCTCAAGAACTGTATTGCTCTGGTTTTGCCTATTCAAATAAAAAATAGTATAATGCTGTCCTTCAATCAGAGCGAGAGAGCCCTGGTGGCGTAGCAGTTATGCGTGCAGCTGCTAACCACAAGGTCTGCAGCTAGGAGCCACCGCTAGCTCCATGCGGCTTTCTGCTCTTGTAAAGAGGAACAGCCTCAGAAACTGACAGGCATAGTTCTGTCCTGACCTACCGGGTCACTGTGAGTCAACATCGACTCAACGGCAGTGAGTTTTACATCAGAGTGATCACTTAAGTATATGAGGGGTTACCAAAACCAAAACGGAAAAAAAGCTCCACTAGGCGGAGCTTTCTTAGTACGCATCTCCTGCTAGGTGAGCATTGAGCAACTCACTCTGAGTTAGTGCACTCAGTGGAGACACCTAGGAAGGTTCTCTCGTTGCAGTGAATTTTTTTCCTAAAAGCAATTTCGCTTCAACCTCGTTTTTTTGGTGATGGCTGATTTAAGAGAACAACGTGAAAGTTTGTTCCCTGCTCGGGGAAAATGCCGCACAAACTGTTGTGATGTTGAACCCAGCTTGCAAGCACAGCGCCATGGGACAAACTCAAGTGTACGAGTGGGTTTCTCATTTCAAAAAGGGCAAAATGTCAATTGATGATAAAGCTCATTCTGGATGTCCGTCAACTTCCTGAACAGATGGAAATGTTGACTCAGTGCACTTGGAGTTCGTTCCACCAGGTCAGGCGGTTAATCAAGCTTTCTCTTCAGAGGTTCTGAAAAGATAGCATAACAGTGTGCAACAAAAAAGCCTGATTTGTGGCAGATGGGGACTGGCTTTGCCACCACCATAATGTACCTGCTCACATAGCCATCTCAGTGCGCCAGGTTTTGGCAAAATACAGCATGTCTTTCTTGCCCCACACACCTGACTTACCTGACCTCGTTCCATGCAACTTCATTTTGTTCCCGCGAATGCAGAGGGACACAAAAGGAGAGCGATTTGAAGAGGTGCAGAAAAAACGAGGGAGATATTTTCAGTCATCTAAACAGATGAGTTTGAAAAATATTTACAAGAATGGAATTGCAGATTTGACAAATTTATTAAGTGTAATGGAGAGTCCTTTGAAGGTGATAAGGTTGTTTTGTTTTTTTAAAAATTAAATACATAGCTTTTGGGGGGAAAATTCTGTTTTTTGGAGGTACCCCCTTGTAGAATCCATGGCTCGCACCTTCTTTTCTTGAGGACAGTATAGTATCACCCCTTGGCTTTGGTTATTACACTTTGCTGAGACCATTGATTTTCCCCTACTAGAAAGAGGGACAAAAGCCCACCGCCTTTGAATCTGTTCCAGCTCATAACGAGCCTCCCTAGGATTTTGGAGGCTGCAGATCTTTGTGGGAGAAGATGATGATGTTGGGTGTCAGCCAGTTGGTTCTGACTCATAGCGACGCTTTGTAAAACAGACGGAAACCCAGCTCTGCCCTGTGCCATTCTGACCATGGTTGTCACGTTTGAGCCCGCTTTTGCAGCCACTGTGCCAATCCATCCGCCAAAGGTCCTCCTCCTTTTCACTGTCCCTTCACCGTACGAAGCAGGATGTCCTTCTCTAGGGAACAGTCTCTCCTGTTGACATGTCTAAAGCACATGAGACGAAGTCTCCCCTTCCTTGCTTCCAAGGAGCTGTACCTCTTCCAAGATAGTCTGTCTGTTCTTTGGGCAGCAGATTTTCCCAATGCAGTATGTTGTCTGATGTCTTGACTCATGATTTTATGACCGTTGACTGTGGATCCAAGCAAGATGAAATCCTTGACACCTTCCAATCTGTTCCCCATTTATTATGATGTTATTTATTGGTTGAGTTGTGAACAGATTGCCGCATCTTACTCCATCGACAGCTGGTGGCGAGAACCACCAACCTTGCTTGAGGTTAGCAGTCAGTGCTACCAGCACTAGAAGATGACTGATTTATATCAACTACCCCAGAATCCTGTTTGAGAGTGCCTTTTACACTTACAAGTTCCCTGGGTTGGACAATGAATTATATGACTTCATGATGACCTCATCTTTTTTTTTTAATTGGGATGCCCACGGATTCTTTCTTTGTCACTGCTGTGCTGGGTTGCTTCCATTTGCCCCTTCAGATCCACACTCTACCCTTTCTCCCCTGTTCTGTGTACTGGGAGACCGAGCTGTGTGCGTTACATCAATGAGTCTATGACCAGTGGCAGGAAGGGAGGAGGGGCCAGGTATCTGACTCTCTGCAGGCATACTGTGGACGGGTTCCTTCTCCAGCTAACTGGCTCTCTACACAGCTCCATCAAACCCTTCCCCGTCTTCGCCTGGACCGCAGAGGCGGCCTCAGCACCAGGCTGTTGTTAGTCCCAAGGTGCTGCATCTGCTTGTGGCTTTTCTACCTTCTGCCCAGACCTTTGTGAAGAGCCCGTTTTAATTAACGCTCCTTAAGTGTCCTCATGTGGCGACTCACCCGCTCGCTGCAGGGAACTTGACTAGGATGTGTCTTGGTGCTGATCACTGTCATTTTTATTCCTGAAAACAGGGAGTACTCTTCCAAACCCCAGAGCTAAGTCTCATAGCGGGTCTGGAAAGCTCGACGTGGTGTCTGTGGAGTCTGAGGTTTTTATACATTCTCGCTTTAAAAAGATACAGATATATATCCATCCTGCTGTATTATTTCATGTACAGCCTGGGTGCTATGTTGGTTCTTTTTTAACAGTCATGTGCCATTTGGGGAGGGGGTGTTCTCTCCTACCTTTGAACAATATTTGCTCCTTTCCATCTGATTCTGGCCACTTCTCTCCATGTGCCTGATTGGTTTCTGTAGTCTCACCCCGGCTTTGTGTGACTTCCCCTTGAGCCTTCATCCCTGGGCTGGGTTTCTTGCTGTCCCTCTCGCTTCTTGGCTGAGCAACGTGCCTGCTGGCCCTTTGCTGCACCCTCTCTGACGCCCTGCCTCCTGCTGGCCTTCACACCCCAGGCAGCCCTGCTTCTGAGTGCCAGGGTGGGTTTCCCAGCGTCTCCGCGTTTTCCGATGCCTGCTTTTGTGTCTCCTCCAGACTCGCTGGGTGGTTTCTCAGAGCACCCGAGGAAAGCACTCAACTGAGCTCCATCGTTAGCAAAATGTGCATTTCTCTGCAGTGAATTTCCACAGGCTAGAGAGATGGGAAAATGCTGATGTTGAAGTATTAGATGCCAAAGGCAAGAGTCAGGAGTACATTTTTTTAAGAGTACATATTTAGTATGATCACGACCAAGGAAACACCAAACCCAAACAAAACAACCAAACTGAAGCATCACATTAGAAGGTCCTGGAGAGAATGGGAGGAAATGTGGGACAAAATTCATGATCCTAAAAGAGACCAGGCTTACTGGATGGACAGAGACTGGTGGAACTGCCAAGACTATGAGGCTCCAGTCACCCTTCAGGTCAAGAACCGAACTCTAACCCAGATTCAAGATTCAAAGGGCAGCATTTACCCAAGGACAAAGTATAGCTTTGGAAGGAGGGATGGAAACAGGAACCCCAGGGAGGAAGTGAGATGTGCAATGATCGACTGAGGGGACAGCAGCGGTGAGCTGAAACAAACCGGTCCACACTGTTGGATACAAAACAGACGGTCTTAGCTGCAAGCATTCCCATGATTCACAAGAAAAAGTTCAACACTTAGGTGGGGGGTTGGGGGCGCTGAGGGTCAACAGGGACGTGTTAACAGATTCTCTTTGGGCCGTGTAGCAAATGGTAATAAGACAGAAGACTCCTCACGATGTCTAAGGGCTCACAAGAAGGGCACATACCTGGGCTTCAGGGATTTCCTGGAGGCTGGGTCTGAAAGGGTGAGTACAAACCAGGGAAGAGTTGGAAAAGCCTTCCAGGCCAAGGACTAGTCGCTGTGACAACAGGGAGGTAGGAAGCCCCCTCTCTGCCTTGGTTTCTCAAGCTTTGCTTGCTCTCTTTCCAGGAAGAACGTGGTCGTTCTAGTTGGTATAGCTAACATGGACGCCAGAAAGAGAGGCCACACAGAGTATCCAGTCAATACCATTATCCTCCATGAGGCCTTTAATAACCACTCCATGAGAAACAACATAGCCCTCCTGAAGACAGACTCGCCGATGCAGTTCAACGACCTGGTCCAGCCCATCTGCTTCCTCAGCAGGAGGCTGCATAACCCACCAACCTTTCGGACCTGCTGGGTGGCAGGATGGAACCCCACCTCTGCAGTTAATGCCTTCTCCTAGAGGAAGCTGTGTGTGTGCTAGCAGTGGGGTGACCCAGAGGAGCAGTTGTAGGGTCTCTCTTAGTCATTCGGCTCAGGGGAGGGGCGAGAGTTGGGCTGGAGCCCTTTCCCGTTTGGTTTTTCGTTGAAGACGCCCAGTGCTTGACCTATCTGTGGCCATTCTTACCTTGGACCCTTTCCCCTCTAGCTGTTTACTGAAACTGGAAGTTCACAGGCAGAGGACAGCCAGGGCCGAATGCCAGGTCATGGAGGAGTGAGGGGGCATTATTCACTGAACAGGGGTGGCTTGTTCTCTCATCTAAGCCATCTTTATTTTTTGAGGGGGTGTGTGTGTCTGTGTCTGTCTGTGTGTGTGTGTGCGCGCGCGTGTGCGTGCGTGTGTGTGTATGTGTTTAGTTTTCGCTTGTTTGTTAATTTGGGGCCGGGGGCGGAAATTGGTAGGTGTGGAGGCAGAAGAAGTTGGTCCTCTGTCTGTTTTCCTATTCAAGTCCACAGCAAAGGTGGTTTCCAGTAGGAACTCATAGGTTCGGGTTTCTATGAGGAAAGGGCATTTCCTACTTGGCAGCTGGGGGGACATTGCGTGTCTTCTTGGGAACCATTCCTAAACTCTCCTTTGCCTGGTCCAGACAGGAGAGCACATGACGATGAGTGTGCTGAGGAAAATGGCTGTGAAAAGCGTGAAATCGTGCCCCCTAAGCCAGCTTCCAGAAACAGCCTGCTGCACTCACAAAGAGGAGAAAGTGGAGAACATCTGCTTGGTAAGGATGTGATGGAGGAGAAGGGAAAGGCAGGGTGTGCGCTTTGGGCACTGCAGCGTGAGCCCTGGGACTCTCCCTGGCTGGCCGTGAGCGCCCTGAAGGTAGAGACCACCCTGTGGGACTCCCCTTGGTCTCTGGTGGGGGGGGGGTGAGTAGGGCTTGGCAGTTAGCAAGTGCTCAATAAAACTCTACTGAAAGGACTAACTAGTCGCCATTTTCAGTGTGATGTGGTTCAGCAAGGCTAAGTCATCGGTATTTTAAAGCTAGCTACATATATGGACGTGTGAGCCCTAGCCACACAGACAGAATGCTTTGAGCAAGACTACCATGTGGGGGGGGGTCACCACATTGAACCTGGATTACCACCCCCCCACCCAGGCTGAGGCTTGTCAGTTACTAGGGGTTATTCGAGTTAGGAAGCCAGTGAGACAGATGTGGCTATCTTGCTAGCTGAAGAAAAATGCATAAAATATGCACGAAGCCTTAGTCTAAGCCTCTTGCGTCTGTACCTGGAGAACGTATGGCTTGCCAGGTCACATAGTTGATAGATGTTAGAAAAGAGACTGGGGAAAAGTCTAGTGCGTTTCTAAGCATCGCTTCATTCTTCTACTCTAAAAGTGTCTCTCTAAGATGCTCGTCAGCTTGTGGTTGGAAGGTGCCGTCACGCTGGCTCTGACCCATAGTGACCCTCTTCGCAACAGAACGAAGCTGCCCGTTCCTGCACTACCCTTACACGGGTTCCTGTGCCTGAGCCCCATTAGCAGCCACTGTGTCGGGCATCTCCTTGAGGGCCTCCCTTTGGCAAGCTGCCCCTCTGCTTTACCAAACATGATGTCCCGCTGCAGGGCTGGTCTCCTGATAACCTGGCCAAAGGACATAGAGATGAAGTCTTGCCATCCTTGCCTCCAAGGGAGCACTCTGGCCATACTTGTTCCAAGATAGATTTGTGTGTCCTTTTGGCAATCCATGGTACTTTCAATACTCTCTGCTAGCACCACAATTCAAATGCACCGAATATTCTTCAGGCTTCCTTCTTCAATGTCCAACTTTCACATGCAATTGAAAACACCATGACTGAGTCAGGCGCACCCATAGTCCTCAAAGTAATATCCTTGCTTTTCAACACCTGTAAGAGACCTTATGCAGCAGATTTTTACCCAATACATCAATGCATCTTTCGATGTCTTGACTGCGGCTTCCATGAGCATTGATTGTGGATCCAAGCAAGATGCAATCCAAGACAACTTCAATCTTTTCTCCATTGATCATGATGGTACCTATTGGTCCAGTTGTGAAGATTTTGATCTTCTTTGAGTTGTAATTCATACTGAAGGCTGCCATCCTTGATCTTCATCAGCAAGTGCTTCAAGTCCTCACTTAATGAGTCTTCTTCCAACCCATACTCTTCTGCATCTAATCCACCCTCGCTGACAATTTGCTGAACATACAGATTGAATGAGTATGGTGAGAGGATACAACCCTGACACACCCCTTTCTTGATTTTAAGACTTGCAGTAGTCCTTTGTTCTGTCCCCACAACTGCCTCTTGATCCATGTACAAGTTCTGCATGAGCACAATGAAGTATTCCGAAATTCC